>NC_139607.1:101197414-101868769 GCF_964270895.1 Podarcis filfolensis | reverse complement strand
GAAACCGGTCAAGGGCTGCACTGGAGGAAGCCACAGGCCAGGCAAGAGGGGCTTTGCTGAAGGAGGAGGAAGTGGCTTGGCTAAGGCGCAAGAGGTTGCTAGAGAGAACAGGAGAGGGAGGGAGGAGCAAAGAGGCAGATTTTGAACATTGAGGACTTAAGAGCCTGCTGGAGTTCCACAGTTTAACTCTGCACTGTGAGAAGGACTTTCTTCCCTCTGTCCTGAATCTTCCAGCATTCAGCTCCATTGGATGCCCACGAGTTTGAATGCTATGAGGGAAGGAGGCTTTTTCCTCTATCTACTTTCTCCACGCCACAGATAATTGTGTAAACATTTATCATGCAGCCTCTTACTCGCCTTTTCTCTAAACTCAAAAGCCCCCAACGCTGCAGTCTTTCTTCGCAGGGGAGTTGCTCCACCCCCTTGATCATTTGGGCTTCCCTTTTCTGAACCTTTCCCAACTCTGCAGTCTCCTTTTTTGAGGTGAGGCAGCCAGAGCTGGATGCCAGCCTTACCTTCGGACGACTTCCAGGCCTTCCAAAGATCTTCCACGCTGATATGCTTATCCTCCCCATGGAAGGTGCTGTGTTTGACCGTTGGGTCGTGGTAATTCAAGTCTTCCCTCAGGAACTGGAGGGGAGAAAAACACAGCCCCAAGTCAACCAGTTGCACAAAGGCCCGTGTTTATCAGCTCCATCTTGTACGCAGGATGAGACCCTCCCTGCCCACAGACTGTCTGGCCAGAGTGGTACATGCTCTGGTTATCTCCCGCTTGGACTACTGCAATGCACTCTACGTGGAGCTACCTTTGAACGTGATCCGGAAACTACAACTAATCCAGAATCGGCAGCTAGACTGGTGACTGGGGGCGGCTTCCAAGACCATATAACACTGGTCTTGAAAGACCTACACTGGCTCCCAGTATGTTTCCGAGAACAATACAAAGTGTTGGTGCTGACCTTTAAAGCCCTAAACGGCCTCGGCCCAGTAGACCTGAAGGAGCGTCTCCACCCCCATCGTTCTACCTGGACACTGAGGTCCAGCGCCAAGGGCCTTCTGACTGTTCCCTCACTGTGAGAAGCCAAGCTACAGGGGACCAGGCAGAGGGCCTTCTCGGTAGTGGCACCCGCCCTGTGGAATGCCCTCCCACCAGATGTTAAAGAGAAGAACAATTACCAGACTATTAGAAGACATCTGAAGGCAGCCTTGTTTAGGGAAGCTTTTAATGTTAATAGGTTATGGTATTTTGGTGTTCTGTTGGAAGCTCCCCAGAGTGGCTGGGGAAACCCAGCCAGATGGGCGGGGTATAAATTATATTATTATTATTATTATTATTATTATTATTATTATTATTATTATCATTATTATTATTATTATTGATGTTTTCATTTTAACAATGACTGTAAGGGCAACTAATAGTTTGTTGGGTGTAGACAGGGCAGACCTAGGTTCAGAAACAACAAAGGAACTGGTCTGGGGGCTGAGCTACTTCACAGGGCTGCAGAAAGAATTAACACGCAAGAGCATGGTTTTGGGTAAGATATTAAACTGCAAGTCCCCAAGGAACTGGGGAAGCATCACTTGGAACACAGTAAGAGTCTGCCTGGATCAGACCAATGGTCCAACTAGTCCAGCATCCTGCTCTCACAGTGGTCCACCAGAGGCCTGTGGGAAACCTGCAATCTGAGCACAAGAGCAGCACTTACACCTCTTGTGCCTTCCAGCCACTGCATTGCTGTCTCCCAATTATGGAGACAGAGCCTAGCCGTCCTGGCTAGTAACCATTGCTAGCCCTCACCTCCATGAATCTGTCTAACCCTTTTTCAAAGCCATCTGGGTTGGTGGGAGAGAGTTCCACAGTCTGACTGCACGCTGCGTGACGAAGGACTTCCTTTTGCCTGTCCTGATGTGTCCTATTCACCCCGCTCCTTGTAAAAAAAATCACCAGCTTGTTTCTCCTTTCGGCTTCCCATCAGTCCGCAAGGCCACCAGTTCCTCATCCCAGGCTGCTAACCTTTCCTGGAAGCCTTTAAGAAGGGTTTTTTAACACACACACACACACACACACAACAAAACAAAACCAATTGCCTTATTTTGCATGCTTTTACTGATGTCCCTGCTCTCACTGTTGCTATGCAAACCTTTACTGAAAACACAGCTGTTCACCTGAGTGATGGGCTGGGTTGTCCCCATTTGCAGTTCCTTAATGAGGCCACTGGCAGAAACGCAGCTTTGCTCACTAGACCTGTCCTGTCCCCCCATCACAAACGCCTTACTCTGCTACAGTGCTTTGCAGAGAAGCTAGAAAAAGGAGAGATGGCCTTTCTAACTGCTCCCATGGGAGATGAAAAGCAGCTGTCCACGTGGAGGCACAAGCGTGCAAAAGCACACCTAGCGGATCTGCCCAACAAGCGAGCAAGGCAGGCGACTCTGACCCTCTGAAGAAAAGCAAAGGTAAGTCTGCCAAGAAGAGGAAATCCATTCGCCGTGCGCAAACTGCAAATTCATCTTTGCTGCCGGGAGGCTAAGAATAAACTGCAGCATCACGTTCCTAAGCCACAACCAGGACAAGCTGAATAGGCTGCGTCTCTTTTTTCCTCCAAAGTTCTTAGCACCTGCCTATTAAAAGGCTATTCTGAAACTCACAGCTTCGGAGATGTGTGCAAGGGCAAGCAAAGGTGGCTCCCGAAACTCAGCCGCGAGATCAGGGCTCTCAAGTGTCTCTTTGCAAAGCCACACCTGAGCCCTCTCAAGGTTAATCACCACAGACCCCCTTCAACAGGCAGTCGACAGAAGAGCAGCATTTGCATTTCTCTGCTTAGAGGTCCAAAAAGGTCAGCAGATGGAATGTCTTCCAGGCTAGTCATATCCTTCACTTCCTGAATCAACTGACGCCCAGGGACTTTGGATTCAGGAGGGATATTGGCAAAAGTGGAATATATCACACACGTGCATACACACACACACACACACACACACACACACACACACACAGCCTCCATTCACTCTACCTTCAGAACTGTCATGACTTTTATCTTTTCCCTCTCTGTCTGCAATGTCAGATACCAGGAGTATCTAAAATCAAAGAAACTTCCTCTTCAGTTTGCACAGATGATATCTTTTTAGACCAATTCTAAAGGCATTACATTAACCCCCCTTCACATCATGCTGTTGTTTTGAATGAAAACCACAACTGTTTTTGGAAAGCTACACACATTTTACAACCACTGACTTCCGAGTTGTTAACAGTCGCCAGTTCTATAAAATCTATTTCTACCCTCACCCAGACCACACCATAATTCATGAAATAATTCAAGATAATTAACCTGAAAGGTTCCAAAGGATGGAAACCTTCCCACTCCTGATCAGTTTTTGTTGCTAGAGGTTTCCATCAGTGAAATCACCGTTCCTTGTTACAAGCATCCATAAATTTATCTCTTTTAATATACAAAGGGCTTAACCCTAACCCTGGATTTCAGCTATAAATATATAGCAGAGCATAAGCTTTTAAGCACACTTCACACTTTGAGCAAAAGGCCTCAGTAAACCAGTCACTGGTTCCATATTTACAAGATATTCAGAAATGAAAAGGGGGTGTTGACAATGAGCCCGGCCAAACACACCCCTTCCAACTGCAAGCCCCCCTTAAAAATGCCCTCTGGTGGGGGGAAAACAGCTTTCGCCCAGCAATGGCATGGAATGAACTTGAGGGAGGTGGTTGGGGGGAGTTTCCAAAGGCTCAGTGTCACTTTTGAGAGAGCCTCTTATCAAGTACTCCTCAAAACAGTGAGGGCACCCAGAGCAAGACCTAGAAAGGGTATTTTTTGAAAGAGAGTGAGCTGTATGGGGAGACACAGTCCTTGGGAGTCTCCTGGGCCCTGATGGTCTGAAGGCTTTCCAAGTCAATGCCAGCTAAGGTGTCAGAAGCTTTTGTGGGCCACCACTCTATTCATCAGATGCTCGAAGAAGCTACCTTACTGAGGAGGTATATAAATAAGCAAACCCTGCCTTAGGGTCAGTGGAGTGGACTCCCTTGGAAGGTGGTGAGCTCTCCTTTTGTGGAGGTTTTTAAGCTGAGGTTGGTTGGCCACCTGGTCAGGGATTCTTGAGACGTGATCCCTACGTTGGACGCATGGATGAGATGACCCTACAGCTCTATGATTTTATGACTACAGAGAGGATATATTCAGATAGGGCTTATCCACCTGGGAAGGGAGCCCACACAGGAGAAGGAAAACTCCTAAACCTCTGCTGCCTTGCAGGAAATCTGTGGGAGGAGAAAAGCCACAGGAGTAAGCCCTCTGAAACTCCAGAGTTGGGTTCCTAAGGCAGTTGGATGACATCTTGCATGCCTCCTACCAGCAACTCCTGCGGCCAAGATGGTGCCAAACGTCTTGCTTCCCTTTCCTTTGGACTATAACAGCGTGCCTGAGAGGGGGGTCTTGTCATCTGGGTAGCTCAGGACCTCCATACACATAGCCCAGGCTTGCACTCTCGGGAGGTCACTTTCATACTGCTAACACAACTCTCTCTACGCCAGTGTGGTGTAGTGGTTAAGAGCGGTAGACTCGTAATCTGGTGAACCGGGTTTGCTTCCCCGCTCCTCCACCTGCAGCTGCTGGGTGACCTTGGGCCAGTCACACTTCTTTGAAGTCTCTCAGCCCCACTCACCTCACAGAGTGTTTGTTGTGGGGGAGGAAGGGAAAGGAGAATGTTAGCCGCTTTGAGACTCCTTCAGGTGGTGAGAAAGCGGGATATCAAATCCAAACTCTTCTTCTTTTTCTTTTCTATCTCTCTTTCTCTCTCTGTGTGTGTGTGTGTGTGTTTGTGTGTAATACCAAATACCAAAGGGCAAGCAAAGCAAAGCACCATTTTATAGAGAGATGTGGCATGGCAGAAAGCAGAACACAAATGAATTCAGAATCCAGCTCAGTATCGGTGTGACTCTCCACTACACCGCATTAAGCAAATTCAAGTGATCAAGAGGCTTAGTAAAACATCTAATGGGGGCCAATCCCTTTCCCAGCTGAGCCACAAACCCATGCATGGTGCAGATGCTGCAAGATGAGTAACGGAGGGAGCAAGGAAGACAGTGGAAAAGGCAGGCCGAAGAAGACGGAAGAGCAGCTAATTTCAAAGGAGAGGAAGGAAAGCCTTCCTGGAGCCAGAAAGCGTTGAAGCTGCAACTGCAGGACTCTACAAGTGCCCAGTGGATCCTTTTTCTGGAATGCCTCTCTCTCTCTCTCTGGCAGGCTGGCCAAGAGGCCCCTGACTGAGCAGAGTTTTGAAGCTGCACCGCCTGAAAAGAGGGATTAAGAAAATCTGTGCAGTCCTGTGACATTCTCAGTGAGCCAAGCTCATGATTTGAAAACGAAATGAAATAAAGGAGGGTGGTGGTGAGGAGGGCAGGGTGAAACTTCCCAGGATGTTCCAAGATCTCTGGAGATTATAAGCCACTGGCTGCAGCCAAACCAGGCAGGAATGCAAAGATAGAGATATCCCCTCCCTCCCCCCACCTCACAGCCTGTGACCTCCACGGGGAACATGGCAATGTCATCTAGAGTGGCCAATGTGCACAGCTCAGAGCAGCCGTGATCTCCCCTAGGGATGTAGGCAGGGGAACCAGCTGTTGCTCAGTATATTTAGCTCAGGAAGGAAAAGTGATCTCCCGGTCGGCCCTCCTTCAGCAGAGCCACGGTGAAAACAGGCTTCCAAGGTCTCTTGGAAGAGGACACAGTCATAGAATCGTAGAACTGTGGTGATGTAAGGGACCCCAGGGTCATCTAGTCCAACCCCCTACAAGCCAAGAACCACAGCTAAAGAATCCCTGGCAGAGGGACATATAACCTCTGCTTAAAAACCTCCAAAGAAGGAGAGCCCAGCACCTCTGGTGGGAGTCCGTTCCACTGCCGAACAGCTCTTCCTGTCTTCCGAACGTTTAGTTGGAGTCTCCTTTCTTGCCATTTGGATCCACTGGTTCAGGTCGCACCCTCTGGAGCAGCCGAAAACAAGCTTGCTGCATCTTCCATGGGGCAGCCCTTGAGATATTTGGAGGCGGCTATCAGGTCACCTATCAGGTGAGGCTGGAGCAGTTCTCCAGGAAGGAGCCGGTGTCCTGTAACTCAAGTGCAGGAGGTGGTGGGTCCTCTACATTGCCAGGAGATACGGAGCATGAGCTAAGCCAAAATGCATTCATAGGGCTGAGACCCCACCTGCCTGTGGACTGTCTCGCCAGAGTGGTGCATGTTCTGGTTATCTCCCGCTTGGACTACTGCAATGCGCTCTATGTGGGGCTACCTTTGAAGGTGACCCGGAAACTGCAACTAATCCAGAATGCGGCAGTTAGACTGATGACTGGGAGTGGCCACCGAGACCACATAACACCGGTCTTGAAAGACCTACACTGGCTCCCAGTACGTTTCCGAGCACAATTCAAAGCGTTGGTGCTGACCTTTAAAGCCCTAAATGGCCTTGGCCCAGTAGACCTGAAGCAGCGTCTCCACCCCAATCGTTCAGCCCGGACACTGAGGTCCAGCGCCGAGGGCCTCGCTGTGAGAAGCCGAGTTACAGGGAACCAGGCAGAGGGCCTTCTCGGTAGTGGCGCCCACCCTGCGGAACGCCCTCCCACCAGATGTCAAAGAGGAAAACAACTACCTGACATTTAGAAGACATCTGAAGGCAGCCCTGTTCAGGGAAGTTTTTAATGTGTGACATTTTATGTATTATAATCTTTGTTGGAAGCTGCCCAGAGTAGCTGGGGAAACCCAGCCAGATGGGTGGGGTACAAATAAATTATTATTATAATTAGAATTGTAGAGTTGGAAGGGACCCCCAAGGGTCATCCAGCCCAACCCTCTACAACTTAGGAATCACAACTAACGGCTGAGATCACTGGAGTATGGCAACACTAGAGGACAGAACGTTCATGTAGGCCTGCCTATCTACATGCCCAGCAGGGCTGGAAAACGACTTCTTTTAGCCACAAGTTTTAAGCCCCGAGGAAGCCAGGCACCTGGGATTCTGTCTCCCTCCCCAGGGTGTGGAGGTGAAGGCACACCTCCACAGGCAGACACAAAGGCCCACGGCACGTGCGGCCGAGTAATCCCAGCAGCAGAAAAAGCAGGCAGCTGGCCATGTTTCAATGGTGAGGTAACTGGCTCTTTCTGGAGAATGGGCTGAGAAGCACAGCGCACGGCCTCTTCTCAAAATTCAGGGACAGCACTGCACACACATCAAGAGGTAAGGCAGACAGGGCCCAAGAGAAGCAATACAAAAGGAAAGTGCAATGGGAGCGAAGAGGAAAGCAAGCTTTCAAGCAGCAGCACACACTTTGCAATTTTGGTAGGTCCTAGTAAATAAACACTTAATTAGCAACCTTTAATTAATTAAAACATTTCGGTTATTTGATGGAAGGAAGAGATTGTTCCTGGCAACCTTGAAATTATTTAAGATATTGTTTTTACTGTTTTGTTGTTCATTTGGGGAGCAGGGAAAGGATAACAAATTAAAGTGATTAAAAATAAATGAATAAATAAGGGTAGTTATAATTAATAATGATAATCATAATTCTCCCCTGATTAACTGGAGCCACTGTGGCATAATCGGGCAGAACTGTGGAGACCCAAGTTCGAATCCTGCCTCAGCCATGAATCTCACTGGGAAGCCTTGGGCCAGTTTCTACCTATTGGAACTGAGTTTTATTAAATAAAACATTTGCCGGCACTAGGTGCACTGGGCATTCTGGGTGAAAGACGGAAAGGCAGGATATATAAATCTTTCAAAATAAATCAAATACGTGTGATGTCTTGTTGCCCCGCTGGGGAAATAAGTCATAAAACGGCTGGTTTGGAATGTGTCATCATTCTTTGCTGCATCTTGGCCGACAAACCGGTTTGGCAAAGGGTGCTGCTGGCAACTTCCAAGGCAGCCTTGGGCTAGGGAGGAACAGGGCTTTCAGTGGACCCTAAGCACCTGCAGTTTCAGAAATGAATTCTGGGGTGCTCACCCCGTGATTCAGAGGACAAAGCTGCTGCCAATGTTACAGCCTGCAGACAGGCATTTTTCCTCAGCTGCAAACCCAGAGCTACCAATTCCCTCGGCAAAAATGCTGGAGGAGAGAGAAATCCGTTCAATTAAGTCGCCGGGCGCCTCGAGAGCTACTCCTGCCTCTGCGTGAAGACCAGAAATAGGCCGCCAATTGGAAGGGATTCCCCTTGGGGTTCAGGGGCGCTCCTTTTAATTGCGGTCCCTGCAGCCACCTCCGAACACACAGCAAACTCCTCTCCCCAGAGGGGAGCGTCAAGAAATGTGAAATGTGAAGAGAAGCGCTCCCAGGCTGCGGATGGGCAAAGGTTTTGAGCAGCGCAGCTTAGCAAAACAAGAGAGCTGATGATCAAAAAATAATAACGGGAGCAAATATGCAGAGAGCTGATGAGCAAAAAGATGAGTGTGATATAAATGGTAAGGAAGGCAGAGGTCTGAAGCCGGGTTCTGTCTCTGCTCCACCACCAAGTATCTAGTGCTCTCAAGACTGGAGTCAGGAAGGAAGGTGCACTTCTAAGATTCCTGCCCCTGGCTTGAATAGGGACTTGCAGAAAACAGAGAATAAAGACTCCCTTCCGAAAAAAAGCTGGGCTGGCTCCCTCCTTCCTGTCCTTCCCCTGGCAGTTTTATCCCAACAGGCCTTAAGGGACTTTTAAAAAGGAATTTTAACAAAGGTGTGCCGATTTTATTATCTGTATGTTTACAGATTTGTTTCTATATTCCTTGAATTTATTAGAGGTTACTTTTATATGTATATTTGGCTTTTTGTATATGATCATGATAAATATAGCTACGTCCTGTGCTCACAGGCTTTGCATTTCA
Source organism: Podarcis filfolensis (assembly GCF_964270895.1). NCBI lineage: Eukaryota > Metazoa > Chordata > Lepidosauria > Squamata > Lacertidae > Podarcis > Podarcis filfolensis. Next base: position 101,859,904 of record NC_139607.1, on the reverse strand, counting down.
TGTCAAAGGCCAAGTGAAACTTCATTCAACTTCCTTTTGCTCTTACGCCCAATTCTATGTCCGACAGTCAATTCCTCAACAAATATAAACCGAGTTTAGAGTATCTGATGTTTAAGCTGTGTGTTTGCTTAGGTTTTGCCTAATGCCTCTTCAAAACTCTAAACCGGTGTTGGGATTTGCGCTCTGAAAGAGCTTAAGCAGGAACAGAGGAATGATTCCAACAAATTATAGCAGATTCCATGAGTGTAATCCCAAGTTTTGCCTGCATCTCTAGACTCCCTTTAAAACAAGAAACTGAGTCGAGAATTAAGGATGGGTTAGGAAGATCTGTTCATTTATTACTGCATTTATATCCTAGCTCAACACTAACCAGGACGCCACCAGACCACTAGTCCACCAACTTCAATATTGGCTACAATTACTGGCAGCCGTTGTCCAGTGTTTCAGCCAGGAATCCATCTCCCTCTCTACCACTTAGCTGTGGTCAAAAGCTGGTTTCCTTTATTCTTGACATCCAAATATTAAGATGTCACCCCAGGACATGAGAAGGATAGTGAGAGAACTGCCACAATCTTTGACAATCCAAGTATTGGGGAGGTACCTTGCAAATGACAAATGCTGTACAAATGATAGGCGGGCCCCACTATCCAAATGCTTGTTATATGAAAATCCACTTATCCAAATATGAGTAATTAGTACCCAAATCTCCCTATAAACGTCACAGATTCAGATATGCAAGCTATTTTGTGTTTTGCTGGTGTGTGGCAGCTGCTTTGCCAGAAACCATGGTGGGAAGGAGGGAGGGGGAGAGATAGGACAGAGAAGGGAGCATTTTCCCCTTCCGTGTTCTCCTTTTGCAAGATTTCAGTGGGTTTTCCTGGGTTTTTTTGTCACTTTGGGGTCAAAATTCCATGGTTGGGAATGCATCAGAAACTTCCCCATAGGACTCAATGGAGATCGTTGACTTGTTATGCGAAGGCTCGCCTAAGGAACGTTTTCTGAGAACGCATTGCTTTTGGGTAGCAGGACCTGCTTGTGTGTATGTGAACATGCTCTGATTCAGCCTTGACTCACACAGTCTCAGCTCCACAGGAAAGAGATTACTGGAAAAACACAGCTTTCCCGTTCTGCACAGAACGCAACCTGACAGCATCACTTTTGCCTAATGAAAGAAAGGCCCCGAGTACTTCAGCTTAGTGGAATCAGAAGTCAGAGCCAAGAGCAATCAGGCTTACATGTTTAAGCATGTCCAAGTCAAGACGTTTCCCCTGGGAAACTGCCCTCCAGGCAGCGAAAGGAGGGATGAGAAAGCCCTAAATGCACTGGGAGGGGGAGAAGAAGACTCAAAAGGCGCATCTCCCTTGAGACGATGCTACACCTAGATGTAGGCTGTGAACACCCACTGGGCAGGGCAGGTTGCTCAGATGCGGGAAATGCCTTGCTTCCAAAGACAACAGTTGAGATCCCCAGCTCTTGCTCAGCTACAAAGAAAAGGACTCCGCTTTCACTGCATGCCTTGAAAGCAGAGTCCTTGGCTCTTTCTGCAGCTCCAGATTAAAATTAATGGGTCCCCCCCCTCCCACAAATATCTATTTCCAATGCCATTTTCTGGAAAAAGAGGTGCCAGAACTCACCACGAACACCTCCCTAGTTCTCTTAGAATGGCAATGGCGCCCATCTGGCAGGTGCCAGAACTGAGTTCCATGGAGTTCTGGCTGAATAAGAGCCCTGTCTATATCTGTTAAAAGAGCATCAGAAAGCAACTGCAGTAGTTCAGGCCTTAAGGGAAAACAGGGGGAAGGAAGGTTCTTAATCTGAACTTCAGAGATGTAGCTTGTTTCTTTAAGACCTCTAGGGAGGATTCCTTTCTAAGCAGCTCTGCTCATGAGAAATCCTCCAAACATAGTTTGGAAAAGAAAAGGACACCATTTAGATAGTCGCTTTTCATTCTGCTAACTCGGCTAGGGCCTCACCAGCTCATAACAATTTTGGTGAACCTGGCGGTGTGCTTAAAAATAGATACAGAGGTCCAGTGCCCTGCACTCCAACGCTAAACACATTTATTTGGAATTAACGCCACTTACTTAGTGGTACTTCCAAGGGTGGTGCTTAGAAATCACAAGGCAAAAACCTACATGTGGAAATGGACAGCGGATGCAAAATGCAGCTACCCAAAGGCAACTCACCCATTAGAGGTGGAGGAGACGTATCTCTTTCAAGAAGAGGCTTCCGGTTTTTCCCTGGGAGCGATTAGCTTCCCTTTTAAACATCAGGAGTGTGGAGTTAGCGGTTAGAGTATTGAACTAGGACCTGGGACACCAGGGTTACTCACCTTGGAGTATTGAGAAAATCTTTTTAGCCCTCCATCAATTTTCTCAACACCGTGCAAAGGCCTCCTTTGCTCCTCTAAGCTTTTCATCTTATTTACTGAGCATTAAATGGAAGACCACCTGCAGCCATTTTGCAGCTCCTTTCCCACGCCTGCTTTGACAATGTTGAAGGAAAGCAGCATAGTTTTGGAAGAAAGCTTAAGAGAAGGAAGGTTAAGGGAAGTCCCAGTGCCGCAGGAGGCAGGAGTGTGCAGCTGGCTCTCGGGCTCAGCTTCTACACACACATAGGGCCTACTCATGCTCTCCATTTTCAAGATGTGCAGCAGACGTACAGGAGGACAAATGCCGCCTCTCAAGAGTAGCTGGACTACGACTGCCCTAAAGCTGGAGGGAGCAGGTGGAAGGATTCAATAAGAAAGTTCAAGAGCTTAAGGGCGGCTTGGCATTTCCCATCTTCTTTTTCCAAAAGACAAGCAGAGACGGAAAACCTCCCCTATTTCTGTGTCTCATTCATCTCTAAGCATATGAAATTGTTATGAGAGTGGCAGGAAGGGAGAGGAGGTTGTTGCCCTGTGCTGGTTTTAAACCAAGCAATCATCTCCCCCTTTTTTGATAGGAACTTCTTGGCTAACTTCTTGGCGGGGGGAGAGTATAGCAGCCAGATGGGGGAGGCTGGGTGGTGGCAGATGTCCTCTGGGGAGACTCAGAGAATTCATAAAATGGTGGAGTTGGGAAGGACCCCTCAGGTTCATCTAGTCCAACCCCCTGCAATGCATTGGGTCCTGGACTGACGGAGGTTTTGCTGAACATAATCTTTGTATGGTTCATAAGTGCAGCCTGCTGGATCAGGCCAATGGCTCATCTAGTCCAGCATCCTGTTCTCTTGCAGCCAACCAGATGCTCCAAAGAGAAATCCACAAGCAGGACCTGAGTGCCAGAGCCCTTTTCCCTCCTGCGATTTCCATCAACTGGGATTCAGAAGCATGGCTGCCTCAAGCTATGGAGACAGAGCACAGCCACCCTGGGAGGTACCCATTTATAGCCCTCTCCTCCTCCCTTAATTTGCCTAGTCCTCTTTTAAAGCCACCTAGGTTGCTGGCCAGCACTGCTTCCTGTGGTGCAGGTGGAGGTGGCCAAGAGCTTCAGCCTAACTTCAGCTTCCCCAACCTGGTGCCCTCCAGATGGCCAGGCTAGCTGGGGCTGATGGGAGTTGTAGTCCAAGACACCTCCTACCCAAGCTGACTGTGTCACCTCTTTCTTGGTTTATTAAATTTGCATACAGCCCTTCATCCAGAGACCACAGGGCTGTTTACAACGTAAGATTTTAGAATCTCTGTGCTGTGGGGAGAGGGTGCCGGGTCCCCCGAAACATATGTACACTAAGTGGAGTGGGAAGGTCAGGAGAGGGACCGGAGACCGAGAGAGTGGGGTGCCCTCTGCTGTGCCCTCACCTCATCGCTCTCCTCCACGTCGACATCGCCATTGGCATCGTCGTCCATCTGCTTGTGGATGTTGAGGACGGCCTCAAAGCTGAGCTGCTCGTCTTCGTTGTGGCACAAGGCCTGGTCGATGCGGCAGAATTCTGTGGGCAGGGAGGATAAAAACAAAAAGGGTTAAGTCACGCCCCAACGCGTGGCATTTTGCCTTGCCGGTTCTCCAGACAGGTGGGAGGGGAAACGATATTGGCCTTTGGAGACAACTGAGAACAATTGGGCTTCGTTTTTGGAGGAAGAGTGGTGAGTCAATCTAGCCGGGACATGCGACACCCCAAGAGCTAACCTCTAATCCAGTGCATGAGGCCTAATCCCCCCTTGACAGTCACTTGGGACACAGCCATTCCATCGGTGGGAGAAGCAGGAAGAAGAAAGCTTCCTCCATCGAGCTGTGTTGGAGGCCCCTCTCCACCAGACACCTCCAGCCCCCAAACAGGGCCAGGTGGTCATTATTGGAACAACAGAAATTGGTGCCCGAGTTTTGATTTTTCCTCTTCCCTCCCTGTCCCCTTTCCCTTGTGTTTTGTGTTTTTTTCAGGCTGTAAGTCTGGGGATAGGGGTAGAGTAGGGATAGGGACGGTCTTGCGATATATAAGCCGCTCTGGGAGCACTTGTGCAATAAATCAAACAATAAAGCCTCACGGCTTGGGGTGGAAGGCACTCCACACATGCTCAGAGGTGCTACTACACAACTTTCAAGACTGCGCCTGGCTCCTTAAATGCTACATGATTTCACTTTGGAGCAGCAGTTTCCCGCATTCCTGCAAAAGACAAGCGTTCCTAACCCAACGGGCTGGGTGTGGAGGGGTTGAGGGAATCCTTTTTGACTCTAGAAGGCAGCAAGGATATTGCTTTAAATACAGGTTTTTTTCCTTGGTTCATTCAAATGATTTTGTACAAGCTGCTCTTCGCTGTCCTCACGATCCCAGAACAGGGAACAACATTAAAACACAATAAAACAATATTTCGTTTAAATACAACCTAAAACAAAACAAGAAAAGACAGCACTTTGCTAAAATCCTTGGATGAATAACCACATTTTTAGCTGGCATCAAAACTTCATAAATGTTGGTGCCCCTTACACCTAGGAGGGGAAGGCATAGAGGCTGCTGGGATGCACTAGAGCAGCAGTTCCCAGACATTTTGGGGTCTCCCCCTGCTTGGTTCCACAAACTCACACCCACTGCCCCTCTCCTATAAACAGCATTGTTCAGAAGGGTGGCTTGCACAACCCACTAGGGAAGATAACAGCACAATAAAACTCAAAGCAATGACCATTAATTGCACAGTTACCCAGAATCCAATTAAAACTATTTAGTTTAATTAATTCAACAAAGCTGATGAGCTTGATCCAGTGATTTCAGCGCTATTGAGTTTGAAGCAAGTCAAACAGTACACAGATTAGGGAAAACCTCCAATGGCTGTAATGCAAGCAAGAGAACACATTTCGGTGCCCAGTTTTGCACCAGACGGCAGCCACAGAAACCTCCAGACCGCCTGCTCAAAGGCCAGAAAAGCTCGGCCGGAAAAGCCTTGCCCTCATTATAGGGACATCACACACCTTGTGCAGACAGACAAGAATGTAAAGGACCTGTCAAGAGCTCAAAAATGGGATCAAGGCAAAGGGAAGAGCCCTAAGCCTTTTGACAGCACCAACAACAGGACTGTGTATTTCTGGCATTCCCAGACCCCCCCCCCAAATCCAATATCAAGGTGTCTAATCACTGCAGATGTAAACAAGGGAGCTCTTCTCAGGTTTCAAACATGGACTTCTCCTGCCCTGCTCCCTCCGTGCATCGCTTAAATATGTGCCGCTGAATATGTGCTGTTGGGTGGCAAGCCAGGAGCAAAGGAAACACGAAGAAGGAGAAACCGGCAGGCTGCGATATGGAGCAAGTTTCAAAAGCTAAAGGAGGTCTGATGAGTCAGAGGACTGCAGAGAGCAGTAACTTTCTGCAAGCGCAGGTGTCTGGCAAGAAAAGGCTCAGCCGGCTGACACACAGCACAGCCCTGGAGGATTTGCTCATGCTTTGCCTGGAATTGCAGGTGTCTATATAAAAGCAGTGGGTGGGTGGGGAGCCAGGAAAGGGGGGGGGAGGAGTTGGGTGCACTGTCAAGAAAACAGCAGAGCAAGCTTGGTTTCTGCTGCTCCAGAGGAGAGGACCCAAACCAATGGATTCAAAGGACAAGAAAGGAGATTCCAACTAAACATTAAAAACTTTCTGATTGTAAAAGCTGCTCAACCATGGAAAGTGGTGGGCTTTCCTTTGCTGGAGGTTTTTAACTCTACAACTCCTATGATTCGATGACTCTCCCAGCCCTCCAGCCACTGCTACAGCTCTATTCCCTGCTGTCCCCAAGGGAGAAAGGTGCAATCCCAGTTCCCTGCAACTCCTGAAACGCCCCCCCCCCATTCATTCAGCAGGCTTCCCGCAAGGAGAATTAGGCCAGCTCCCCACCCCAAGAGGGACCAGAGACACTCGGATGACTTTCAAGACACATGAGCCAAGAGTCATGAGTCTGGACTGAGAGTTGGGCTTGTTGCTCCAGTTTCACGCTTCGCATGCAGTCTAGGACAGACCTACCCTATAGCCTGGCATTCTCCTCACCGCTACCCATCATGGCAGTCTGCCCTCATAGGGGAGTTATGTGATGAAGGCATCTTGTTTATCTTGTTAACCTAGATTCTCGTGCCTTTAAAAATGGCGAGACAAGCCCAACTGTAGCACCCTATGGGCAAGTCGTTCCGCTTTCTGTACTTGTACCCAAGTGCAACACCCCTGCAAGTCCCATCAGGCACGAGGAATTTGGAGCATCCTTAGCCAGGAAACTCATCTGTTCCTCCCTTTCCCTACCATGGCTGCCAGGAGTGAGCAAAGCAGCAGGTCTACCTGTCACTAGGGCTGGGCGATATATTGATATATCGTCCAAAACCAGTTTGAAGTCCCTATCGTGATATCAGTTTCGTAATTTTTGACCTGGCAATATATCACAAATCATGAATGTGGTGGTGTGCTATGCAAAAACCACACAATGTGGGGGAACCATGAAGCCAGCCAATGATTCCTGCAGCCCCTGCTAACTCTGCAGGTCCAGGTCTCTGCTACCTCATGCAGGGGGCAGAACATCACAAGAGCCGGCCCTGCAAAAATCATGGTGCGGGGAAAACCGTGCAGCCAGCCAATGCCTCTACATAGCTCCATCCTTATTTCAGACATTGTGATATATCGGGATATTGTGATGTTTAGCTGGTGATATATCACAATGCTGGAAGCCAGATATCGCCCAGCCCTGCCTGTCACGCCATTATCAAAGGCACAAGGACCCCAAGTAGGTGGGAAGGGGGTGGCAATTATAGAGGAAGTGGGTGCAACGGGAAAGAAAGGGGAGGCAAAGCTGGCGGGTATCCATTATTTTATTTGTTTTTTAAAATGCACAGCGCTGTATCATAAAAATATATCAAATCGGTTTACAGCAATAAAAACAAAAACACACAGTAAAAGCATTCAGGGACCCATTTCTTCACCTTCTGTTTGTATGGTGGTAATGAATCATAGAACCATAGAATGACAGAACTGTAGCGCTGGAAGGGATCCCAAGGGTCATCTAGTCCAACCCCCTGCAATGCAGGAATCACAGCTCAATAATCCTCGACAGTTGGACATCTAACCCTGTTTGAAATCCTCTACCAGCTTCTGAGGGACTCCGTTCCTCGGTCAAGTTCTTCTTCATGTTTAGATGAAATCCCCTTTCTTGTCATTTGGATCCACTGGTTCAGGTCCTCCGCTCTGGAGCAGCAGAAAACAAGCTTGCCCCACCTTCCATGTTGTAAAGCTTTTTCTTTTCAGTGTGGCTTATTGTGTGCAGGTGGGAGTTTTATCGTGCTGGCTGCTTTCATTGTCTCTCTTTCTTACTCTCTCCCTTTGACCAGAGTTGCAGCTGGAGAATTGCTGCTGCTTTTCCTACTGCTGTTTCGGTGTTTGATTGTTTTTTTTGTAAACTGTGTTGTTAAAAAAATTAATTTATGGTTTGGCTGTGTGGTGGGCCACTGTGATTTAAAACAAAAAAATAAGCGAGAAGACCAGCTGAGAGCAGAGATCATTTCCAGTGGCTGCCTTGCACTTGAGGAACCTCCACGCAGGAATTATTCAAAAGCAGCGTGGGATCCTTCTATCTGGGGGCGTGCTGCCTTGCTATTGCAGTCACATCTGTACAGTTACAAAACCAGGAGCTTGAGACACACCGCTCAGGCAGACTAGAAACCCAACAGACACGAGTGCATACCGTGAAAGGCTGAAACCAACCCATCTTTCAATGGCTTTTTAAACCATCCTGACTGTCAGCAAAGAGGCAGAATGAGCAACAGTTTTAAGAAAGGGCTGAGCAACGGTTAAGTGACCCCCATGGAAGTGGACCAAGTCTCTGGGGGCGCCCCCACCCATTTTGTAGCACGCCAGGGCAGTCAGGCACCATACTGTTGTCGCACAGCTCACATGGCAACTATCAATGCCATCAAAACATTATGTGCCCATTATTCAAATTTCTTCTCCTTAGCTGGGGCACAATCCATGGCTGCACAACACCTAGCGTTTCCTTTCCGGATTACTGGTTTCAGATGGATTTTGTCCTCAGAGTCTCAGATCACAGGCGGTCTTAATTCTCTTTTATATTATCTTTATCAGCACTCGAAAAGGGCTGCCTTAAATCCTTCGCGGCCAGCTACCCCAAGAGGTACTTCAGAATAATAAAAGGAGGCCGGGAGGAAGCAGATGGGCTGAAGCACCATCCTTTGTGCCTCGGTTTATTCATTCTGGAAAGGCGGCCAAGAGGGAAACTTATCTCAAAAAGTTAAAACTTGTTACAGAATCCCAGAAAAACAAAGTGAGGTAGAAGGGGGTGGGGAGAGAGCATAATCAAACATTTTATTTTGTTTATTTCCGAGATGCTAAGATCCACAAAAATGCTAAGCTGGAGTCTTCAATTTATCTGAGCTCTAATGTGCATCTGTGTATTAAGGCAGAATCTCCTGGAGGTAGAATCACTGAACTAAATCATAGAGCCACAACTAAGAGCACCCGTGCAAACACAGATGCGGCTTCATGGGAATTAAAAATATGCACCCCAAATTCTCTAGGCATGCCTTGAGAGCTGTTGCAACCCCAAGCAGCTCTCAAGGCATGTGCCACTCACTCCTTATTTATATAAAAAAATCTGCATTCCACTGTGCCATAAAAAAATACACCAAAGCAGTTTACAGCAATAAAACCATACACTAAAAGCCATAAAGAGAGTTAAAAACAGACATCACTTTAGCATTGTGTGTTCTTAATTGCCTGCATAGGTCTGGTAGAATAGCAAAGTTTTCAGCAGGCATTTAGAAGTTGGCACAAAAGGCACCTGCTGAATATGTGAAATGAATTTCAATAGGGACAAATGTAAGGTTCTGCACTTAGGCCAGGAAAAACCAGATGCACAAATATTAGATGAGGGACACCTGACTTGCCAGTAGTACACGTGGAAAAAAATCCAGGGGTCTTAGAAGACCACAAGCTGAACATGAGTTGACAATGTGATGCAGCCGCAAAAGAGGCTAATGCTATTCTAGGCTGCATCAACAGAAGTATAGGGTCCAGATCAAGGGAAGCCATGATACCACTCACTTCTGCCTTAGTCAGATCACACCTGGAATACTATGTCCAGTTCTGGGCTCCAAAACTGAAGAAGGATGTTGACAAGCTGGAAGGTGTGCAGAGGAGGGTGACCCAAATGACTAAGGGTCTGGAAACCGAGCCTTAAGAGAAACTGTTGAAGGAGCTGGGTATGCTTCGCCTGGAAAAGAGACCGAGACTGAGAGGAGATATGATAGCCATCTTCACATATCAAGGGGGCTGTCACATGCAAGAGGGAACAAGCTTGTTTTCTGCTGGTCCAGATGGCAAGACCCAAACTAGTGGATTCAAATGACAAGAGAGGAGATTCTGAATAAACATTGGAAAGAACTTTCTGACAGTAAGAGCTATTTGACAGAGGAGTGGACTCCCTCGGAAGGTGGTGGACTCTCCTTGCTTGGAGATTTTTAAGCAGAGGTTGGAATGGTCATCTGTTATTGATGCTTTAGTTTAGAGACCTCCGGGTATAGAGCAATATACAAATTCAATAAATAATAATAATGGTTGAGATTCCTGCATTGCACAAGGTTGGACTAGATGACCCTGGGGTCCCTTCCAACTCTACGATTCTACTTGAAGATTTCAGGAATTGAACAAGGGACCTCCTGCATGCAAAGCAGTTGTTCTCCCAGGAGCTGCAGCCCCTTCCCCAACTAGGGATTTCCGGCTCAAGTCCCACACGGCCTCCATCTGCTCTTGCACAAGTGCCACTCATTTACACGCAGGGGAAGAAATCCTTGATACATCTGGAAGCATGAAGGTTGAGCATATTTAATGACAAAGTGTTCCATTTGGCTATTTCTGCTGCAAAAGGGCCCAAGGAACTGGCTGGAAGCCATTCTAAATTAAGTAGGTAAGACCCAGAGAGCACCAGGCAGGACAGAGAGTGCTTGGAGAAGCGAGGGCTCCTTGGCAGCAAAGCAGGAGAAAGGCCAAGGCAAGCACAAGAGCAATGCTCCTTTGCAGGCAACCCCCAAGAGTTTCTAGGTTCCACCTATGTTTGGGGCTCTTTAGGGACTGAGAAACCAGGGTCCCTGTCTTACTCAGTGCACTCACATGGGCCAGAGTTCGAAACTCTCATTGCTCTAGGTGCATTTTGTGACAGGGAATTTCATTAGCGCAAGCAGTTTGTGAGCTCTGGGTGCAATACAGCGCCTAAGATTAAAAAAGAGTAAAACTGCAGAGTGGAAGGAAAAGAGGACCTTTTTCTGCCTCCCCACTTCCAGTTACTCTCTGAAGACTGGAGAAGAGACCCTCTTAAGAGTATTGGGGGGGGGGGTGAGCAGAGGAAATGAACATAATATTTTAGCTGCAGTTCATTCATTTTCAGCTTTGTATTCTTGTTGTAAAAAGGTGCGCCTAGACATTCCGTTGCTGCGCCCATAACCTAGGTTGAAGGTGCCATTTAGCTCCTAGGCTTCATGTCTCAGTTTCTAACACTGACGTGGGTGTACGGCCTCCAGACGGTAAACACAGAAACAACTGAGGGCCACCAATTTAAAGGATGCAAGCTGGATTTCTGCTGCTCCAGGAGGGGGGACCCAAACCAGTGGATTCAACTTACAAGAAAGGAGGTCCTGACTAAACATTAGGAGGAGCTTTCTGGTGGTTGTTGCTGTTTAGTCGATTAGTTGTGTCCAACTCTTCGTGACCCCAAGACAAGAGCTGCTTAACATCCTCGGAAGGTGGTGGACTCTCCCTGCTTGGGGGCTTTTAAGCAGAGCTTGGGGTGGCCACCAGTCTTGGATTCTTGAGCTGCGATGTCTGCCTTTCAGAGAGTTTCGACTAGATGCCCCTTGGTTGCCCTTCCAGCTCTACAATTCTGCGATTCTATTATTCTAAGCTACAGAATAATATCATGTACCCCAAAACCTATAATGTTGCCACACACTGCGCTTGACCACCATCCCATCTCTCCCAGAGCTGTCTATTCTGACTGGCATCAGCAGCTGCCCAAAGTCTCAGACCTTGGAGATGACGGGGACTAAACCCGGGGTCCTTCTGCATGCATCCTGCCGAGCTACAGCCCCCTCCTTACTGTTTTAACGGCTGTGTGCCTTTTGGTTCCCACCCACGAAGCTCCAAAGACACCCCCCCCATGTGACAACTGGGCAGGGAAAGCAGGAACAAACCGCCTCGCCGTCATCTTCTGCAGAGGAAACAGAAAATGCCAGCCTCGCCCAGAGCAGGCTGTGCTGACACAGGAACAACTGGAGCCTGGCCAAGGGTTTTCGCCGCGTTATCGGCAAGTGCCACTTTGCTCCAGCTCAAGCACAATCCACTTCCGTCAAAAGCTCCCTGAGCTCTGAGCCTGGCAAAACAGATCGGCGCTGCAGGGGAGCCTTTCTCTGGTGCAAAAGCCAAGAAAGAAAAGGGATGGAAGGGAAGGCAGGTTTAAGAGCAGAGTTATGCTTTCCTTGAATTACCCAGCCATTTCCTCCCCTTCTTCTCCCGCCCCCAGCGGTACAATTTGTATAGCCTGAAAGAACAAACACGCTAGGATCTCCACCCCCCAAGCGGCAGAACTTCATGCGCAGGACCTCCTGTACGCTGGACTGGAGGAGGGCTTTGTTTGCGCATGTGGTTTTTAAGTACACAGCCACACAAAAGCAGAATGCTATGTATATACAAAGCCCGGCACCCGGCCAGATTTCCTCCCCATCTCTCACCAAACACCTTCCTCCAGCTCTTTCAAACAGTTGCAACCCAGGAACCTCCAGGAATGTTTGTTTCGGCCACTAGAACTGTTAGGCGAGGAGGTGGCCCTTCAGGATGACTTGGGGACACATGACGAATTTCTACGCATCGTTCCACAGCACATAGTTAAGCTGTGGAACTTGCTCCCACAGGAAGTAATGATGACCAGCGCCCGAGATGACTTTATAAGAGGATAGGACAAATTCTTATGTTCTTATTGCTGAAAGTCTAGCTAAAGATAAAAGACCACCCAGGCACTATACTTAAGCCACCCTAAGCTCTCTGAAGGGAGATGTTAGATAACAAGAGCTATATAAAAAACAGAAGAACAACCGGCAAAGAGGTGTCACGAAGATCTGCACTTCCCTGTCAAAGGTGGGATGACTTCAGCGGCGTTATAGTGGAGGGAATAATTTGGGTCTCTCAGCAGCCTTAAACCAGGCCATCTTCTCTAGAATGACGGAGCCCCAGTTTTGCTGCCCAGAGGCAACTTCTAATGCCGTCTCCTGTCCGAACAAGAACAGCCACGCCTGAAACCTCCCCATACCAGACCATGTCTCAGAGTGCCATTATAAACCCACGTCTCTTGCAGCCCCTCCTCTGGCTGCTTTCTTCTGACTCACATAACCTTTCTGTTTCAATCACCTGGCAAGCTCCGACTCCTGCAATTCCACCACAAGGCAAGCCTGGGAAGACAGGGCCTGGTCACAGAACCAGGAATGTGCCCCGCGGGCTTCTGCACCAAGCCTTTCCTCCTGTCATCCAGGGATCCGATTTCATTTCTAAAATATTTTCGGCCTGAGCTGCTCCATGTTAAATGGAGTCTTGTGAGTTCCCCTGCAAACAGGGAAGGAGGGAGCAGGCCAGCAGGGGCAAGATTAAGCGCTGGAAAGGGTTCAAGAAAGGGCCACCCAAATGGTCAAAGGGTTGGAGCGACACTCCCCTCTCCCCAAAGGTTGTAGCATTTAGCGCTTTTTAGTTTAGAGAAAAGGCAAGTGAGAAGCGACATGATAGAAGTTTGTGAAATTATAAATGGAATGGAGAAACTGTTGTCTAGTGTTTTTCATAGAATCATAGAAGAGATTCCAAGGGCATCAAGTCCAACCTCCTGCATGATTTGTTGTTGGTGACTTTGCACTACTGGAAAAGCTATCAATAAGTGGCATTGCTTATTGCTATTATTATTTTATCATTTAAATGCCGCCCATCTGACTGGGTTGCCCAAGACCACACAGTGGAAAGAAGCTGGGACCTCCTGACATATCCCATAGCCAGAACCCAGAAACAAGGACTGGGGCAAATGGACCGGTTCTTGCTCAATCTGCAGGGAAATGTTGTATAAACACTTTTACACCTGAATGTCAGAGATGGAAAGCCAGAGGTGGGTGGAAACCGGTGGCAGGGGGAGAGACTTCAGCAGCCTTTAGTGAGTCAGCAGCTCCTGTCAGCCACAGCCCACGTAAAAAGCCAAAGCCATGAGGAGCTAATAATCATTTGAAAAGGTAACGAGAAGAAGGAAAAGTGAAGAAAGCCAAGGAACCACATAACAGCATCTGATGAATCACTCAGGAGAAACTTGCAAAAGCAAATGCGGTTTTGCCTCTGGATCTTGGCTGAAGCTCAAACTTGCCCTCCTGTGGAACAGCAGGGGGTTTTAGGGCCTTGGGTCAAGGCAAAAGTGTGAGAGCGCAAGGTTTTAATCTGCACAGTTTCAGCTGTAAGCAGCCAAAACTCCCATGAAAGCAGCGGAGGCTTAGACCTGGTGAAGTCTTATGCCGCTAGACTGACCACTGACCTGACTCCATTAAAGCAAGCTCCTTGCAGCTTTACCTAATGTCTGAAGAGGATTTAGAAGAACTTAAAAGGAAACTCATTCCACCCATATATATCACACAAGGCCAGCACATTTCATTCCTCAGAGGGAAGCAACACAGTTCATATATTCTGCCTTTCTGAAGGGGTGCGATATCTGTCACCCTCCTGTCTTGCAATCTCAGACAGAAGGCACTACAAGAACTTGAGTGTAGCATCCACTTCAAATTTCTGCTTTTTAAAATTTTGATCAACCCAGAAAGTCTAGCATGAACCCCAGAATTAGAGGACCTTTCTGGGATGTTTGTGTGAGTGTCACTAAGTCTTAAAAACAAGTTTCAATGCAAAATAGTGATTAATCTTAGCTTCCACAGTACAGTAATACGTCCGCCTCGTCTAGCGTCCATTCTGGCGAACGTCCGCAGCAAACCTGGAAGTACCAGAATGGGTTACTTCCAGGTTTGCCACTCGCACATGCGCACATGCGCAGAAGCGCAAACCGCTCCCCCGCGCGTACGCAGACAGAGCTCTTTGCCCTGCATCCTTTTCGGCTAGCAGCCGGGGCTCCGGAACGGATCCCAGCCGCAAAACGAGGTACGACTGTATGCCAAAACTGTGCAACTGTGGACCGAAAGGATTCTCGAAATTTGTGTCAATGCCTTCTACATCCAGCATCCTATTCTCACAGTGGCCAGCCAGAGGCCTGTGAGAAACCAACAAGCAGGATGTGAACACAAGAGCCCTCTTCCCTCCTATGGCTTCCAGCAGGAAACCAGGAGCGTTGCAGTTTCTGACCAGGGAGGAAGAGCATAGGCATCAGGGCTAGGAGCCATCAGTAGCCCTCAACTCCTCCATGAATTTGTCTAATGCTCTTTTAAAGCCATCCAGGTTGGTGGCAGTCACTGCCTCCTGCAGGAGAGAGTTTCCTAATTTTAACTCTGTGCTGCGTGAAGAAGTTCTTTCTTTTTCCCGCACTGAATCTTCCAACATTCAGCTTCTAGTGTCCTGAGATAGGGACACTCTCCATCCACTTTCTCCATGCCAGGCATGTGGAAAGCACTGTGAGGGGTGGAAAGAAGGGGAGGGGGCTTCTAGGACAATGGCCGGAGCAGTGCATGCACATCCCAAGGTTTCAGCCCCAAGGAAACCACACATTCTGGACACCTGTCTGCCATTACTAAACTGTTTTCTGTGGACCCCTTGAACTGCTTCATAGGATTCCACATGAACATTCAATTCTATGCACAGCTGCCAGTGTGTGAAAATACCTTGCGCTGACTAATGCTGCCTTCTCTAATCGTCTGCAATGGCACCACGCTCACTGATCAGAGCAAAGGCGAAACCGACAAACAGTTATGGGCACATGCAAAGTTCCACCTGAAGAGTGCTTCTTGGCAACGGCCGCTGAGCGCACTGCAGACTTAACCTAGGAAAAACAGGCCAGCGTCTGTGCTTTGTGCTTTGGCAAGAGCAGTGAGGGGAGAGGAGCCCTAAGGTCAACAAAGCCCAGCCCACAGGCTGGCCCATATACATTCCTTGGATTGTTCAAAATATTTTCACCTTTTCTGCAGGGTAATCTGCCCACCGGCCAAAACAATGGCAGCTGCTTAGAAAAGTGTTAGCGGGGCCTGCAGCTCAGCTGCGTGCGGAAAGTCTCCCTGCTGGCATCTCACACAGGGCTGGGAAAGAGCCCTGCCAGTCAGAGTTGACAATACTGAGCTGAATGAACCAGTTGCCAAACTTGCTAAAGGGCAGCTGCCAATGCAAGGGTGAGAAGGTGGCAGGCCCCCGGAAGAAGGGCATTTCTTTCACACTGTGGATCCCAACACGTGCATGAAGACCCCCTGCCGCCCCCAATCCCCCCCCCAACATAAACCTTGAGCCAGTCACTGCCTCTCAGCCACAACACAGGGCTGTGGTGGGGATTAAAAGAGGAGGGGGAGAAACTTATGTCCCACCTGCAGCTCCTTGGCATTTATTTATTTATTTATTTATTTATTTATTTGATTGATTGATTGATTGATTGATTAATAGAATAGCAGAGTTGGAAGGAACCCAAGCAGTAACCTTGTCCAACCCCTTGCAATTATTATTTTCATGAAATTTATACTACGCTTGACTGTAAAAAAATAAAATAATGCAGTGTAAAAAAAATAAAATAAAATTATCATTAAGAATAATAAGCAACAATAATTTATGACTTTCAAAAAGTTAAGACAGCAATAGCCTAAAACAGACTGAACTTGCATCAGCTTTCTAAATATCTGGAAGCCTTGCCTAAACAAGAATGCTTTTAGCAGGCACTGAAAAGAGTACAGTGATGGCGCCTGCCTGACATCAACAGGCAGGGAGTTCCAAAGTGCAGGAGCTGCCACACAAAAACACTGAATTCTTTCAAATGTGAAATGAGTATTATTGTGGCACTTGTAACAACAGTGCCAGTTCCAAAGACTAAAGCGGTCAAGTGGGCATACGTGAGGGTAAGGGGATCTCGCAGCTAAACTTATCCCAAGTTGTTAAGGGCTTTGCATGCTACTAGCAACACCTTGAACCTGGACCAGTAGCAAATCAGCAAGAATAGTGCAAAGAGCAATGCGAAACTGGTTCATTTAAGTACATGTGGGGGCCACAATTACACCTTGCTAACAAACAGTTCTGTTGCAAACTGATTACTAGAGTGCTGGGCTGGGGAGCGTTCCTAATCTTCTTCATGTGTTTCGGGGTATCTCACCTTGGTTTGTCAGAATACAATTTGCATTTATTAAAAGAATTGTCTTGCTTGGCTGTGTACTCTGAGCCTAACTCATTGGGCCTTGGAGGGGGCGGGAATCTAATTGACAAATTAATCTAATTGAGTTAGGCAACTTATCTCAATTTTGCCCACTTTGTGCTACCCGTTTCGCTTCCTGGTTCTCATGCTCCAGTTAATATAATCTAGCTAAAAACAGCAGGAGTTGGGGCTCAAAAGCATTTAGAGGTGGACAAAGGGTTTCAGCTTTCTCAAAACAGAACAAATGCAAGGGCTGTAAGGGATCACTTTCAACCGGTAAACAGAATGACAGGTATGAATCCATTCTTGCTTGTGGCAGCCGCTGTTCCTTTGCTCTTCTTAGGAATCACACCCAAGGCTTGAACCCTTTGGACTTCCCACCTCGAAAGAGCACACTAGCCCAGCTACGAAAGGAGGGTGGCCAAGCACACATTCCTGGAGATGAGATGAGTATTGTTGGCCAAACACTTTCTGGCCACACCAACAGAGCCATTTCCTCACAGGCGGACTGGCCAGAAACTCTCTTTTTATAGCATTTATAGTTCTACATTTATGGGAAGATTTATATAGATCTATTCATAGCCCAACACAAAAACTATGCAGTCCCTCCTGCTCTGGTTCAGCAGAGGCAGAAAGTCTCTCTCTCTCCCTTTCTCTCTCTCTCTTTGCAAGCATATAAAAATATAACATCTGAGGACTCCCCAGCTGAGGGCATCAGACAGCCCTCTCCTATTCCCCCTCGTCTGCATGTCTTTTGGGTGCTTGCTCTGTTCCTTCTACAGGTCTCAAACAAAGCACCACAACCCACAAAACCAGACTGTGCAACTTGAAACCCGCCAAGAGAAATACAGCTAGCATCGTGCATGGTGGAACCCCCTGCAGCTTCGCAGACCTGGTGCTGTCGCTGCTTGTCTGGGGGCTGCAAAATAGGAGGGCTCCGGTCACAATTCATGGATGGTGGGGTGCCTTGTTGGACTTGGTGGGTCATACATTGGGCCTGGTGGATCTGAACAAAATAGAGGCCAAAAAACCCCCTGTGAACAGTCATGATTGTGCCCAATGGGCTGGTCACCAAGTATTTCTCAACGGTACAAACCCTTCTTGCCAAGCAGCACAATAAGAACATAAGAAGGGCCTGCTGGATCAGGCCAATGGCCCATCTAATCCAGTATCCTGTTCTTACAAAGGCTGCCAAGCTGCCCCAAAGGGAAATCCACAAGCAGGATCCAAGCAGGATCTCACCTCCTGTGGTTTTTGGCAACCAGGATTCAGAGGCATTGCTGTCTCCAACTCTGGAGGCAGAGCTCGGTGTCATGGCTAGTAGTGATCGATAGCCCTCTCCTCCTCCATGCATTCATGTAATCCTCTTTTAAAGCCACCTAAGTAGCTATCACTGCCTCCTGTGGGAGTGAGTTCCATAGTTTATCTACGTGCTGCATGAAGAAGGACCCCCTTTTATTTTTCCTGAATCTTCCAACATTCAGCTTCATAGGATGTCCACAAGTTCTAGTGTTATAAAAGAGAGAGAACTAAAACTTTTCTCTACCTGCTTCCGCCATGCTATAAATAATTTTATAAACTTTTATTATTCCACCTCTTTACTCGTCTTCTCTCTAAACTAAGAAGTCCCAAACGCTGAACCTTTCTTCAGATGTAAATTTCCTCAGGAGGAAAGGCACCACCTTCTGGGTAGTCCCTCTCTTGCTAGATGAACTCATGAGGCAGTGAAGTCCATCAAAGAGGCCTTTAACTTGCCAGGGGGTCAGCTCCTCAAACCCCACAACTTCTAGCTCTTACTAAGTCAGCTGCTTGAATGGCACAGCCTGGGAATCATAGAAGAAAGTACCGTATTTTTCACTCTATAAGACGCACCAGACCACAAGACGCACCTAGTTTTTGGAGGAGGAAAACAAGAAAAAAAATATTCTGAATCTCAGAAGCCAGTACAGCAAGAGGGATCGCTGCGCAGTGAAAGCAGCAATCCCTCTTGCTGTTCTGGCTTCTGGGATAGCTGCGCAGCCTGCATTCGCTCCATAAGACGCACACACATTTCCCCTTACTTTTTAGGAGGGAAAAAGTGAGTATTATAGAGCAAAAAATACGGTAATTGTCTCTGAAGAAGAGAGTATTGCAGCAATCAATATAGGTAAGGTAAATGAAAAGGACCCCTGGGCGGTTAAGTCTAGTCAAAGGAGACTATAGGGTTGCAGCGCTCATCTCGCTTTCAGGCCAAGGGAGCCGGCGTTTGTCCACAGACAGCTTTCCAGGTCATGTGGTCAGCATGACTAAACCGCTTCTGGCGCAACAGGACACTGTGATAGAAGCCAGAGCGCACGGAAATGCTGTTTACCTTTCCACCACAGTGGTACCTTTCTACTTGAACTGGTATGCTTTCGAACTGCTAGGTTGGCAGAACTTGGAATCAATGTGCACTGGGTGCAGCCAGTTTTCTAGTTTGCCAGCACCTCTGGAGGTGCACCACATTTTGCAGTTTCTTCTGATGGTCTTAGCATATGGCACATAGCCCACGCCTTTAACGTGAAGAGAGGCAAAGACGAACCGCAGAAGCCAACTGGATGCTATTTAAACAATACACACTTTTGCTGAAAGCCACTAATAAACTCTGTGGGTGAAACTCCTGCCAGACTTCACCACTCAAGGTGCCTTGGGGCAAGGGTCTGAAGACCAATAAAATTTCCATACACGTCTGTAAAATAAGTGCGATATGCCAACCTCCAAACCCTGAGCTGGAAGATGGCTGAATTATGAAGAAGCCATGAGGTGATCACCTTGAACTCTGAGGAATGGGAAGAGGAACATTTTGAATGAGGACGGCCAGGAGGCGTGTCTGCCCACACAAAGCAAGCACCAGGCTTTTGTTTTCATTGCAAACTATCTTGGGTGTGGCTGTGGATGAAAGGCAGCCTATAAATAGAGTAATGAAACTAAAAATATCCTGTGTGGCTCTGATCTTTAGCTTAGAATGAAAGCAATGGAAGGAGGGCAAAATCCAAGGAGGGCATGACAAGACAGTGCAGGTGCAAAGGAATGGGCCATGGTCTTGCCAGAGCCCCTGTTAAGAGAAGAGGTTGCCTTGCTAAGGGGCAGCAGGAGGACAGAGACCCAGGTCCCCAGGAAAGCAAGCAGATCAGCCAGGCAGCAACACCCTGGCAGTGATGATTTGCTCTGTGAAAAGTCTACCTTTCCAGCCCCACCCCAATAAGAATCATAGAACTGTAGGGCCACTTAAATTTTATATTTGGCTACGTGATTGATCTGTATTTGAATTGGCATTGTAATTTGGTATTGATATAATATGGCTTATTTTGGACTTTTGTAACTGAAAATGAATAAAAATTATTTAACAACAACAACAAAAAGAATCACAGAACTGTAGAGTTGGTCCTCTGGTCCAACTGTCTGCAAGGCAGGAATCTCAACAAAAGAAACCCTGGC
Organism: Podarcis filfolensis; assembly: GCF_964270895.1. Taxonomy (NCBI): domain Eukaryota; kingdom Metazoa; phylum Chordata; class Lepidosauria; order Squamata; family Lacertidae; genus Podarcis; species Podarcis filfolensis. The sequence goes on along the minus strand of NC_139607.1, from coordinate 101,839,677 downwards.
AAATGAGCCCCCAATCTCTGTTTTAAAACCTCCAGTGAAGGAGAGCTCACCACCTTCCAGTGGGAGTCTGTCAAACAGCTCTTACCCTCAAACAGTTCCTCCCAATGTTTCAGTTGGAATCTCTTTTCTTGTCATTTCACAGAATCACAGAGTTGAAAGGGACCCCGAGGGTCATCTAGTCCAACCCCCTGCAATGCAGGGATCTCAACGAAAGCATCCACAGCATCCATCCTCTGCTTAAAAACCTCTAAGGAAGAAAAGTCCACCACCTCCACTGTTGAGCAGCTCTTACCGTCAGAAAGTTTGAATGTAGAGCTGCCTTGCAGGCTGCCTGCAAGAATACCTGGACTGGATACCTGGACCTTATTACATGCAGTTTAAGTTCAGAGTTCAAACTCAGGATGAAAGGGAGAAACGTGCTAAGAGGAAGGCATGCTTGGAAAACCCTCACCATGATCAACTCTCACCCGGAAACCTATGTCCCCAGAATTGGCTCCACTGTCACTTACGGATTCAAAACTGTGTTTATGGAAGACAATCTTACTCAGCTACAAGTGATCTCCAAAGAGACTACATGCACAAAACAGGGTCTGTTTGCATGCAAAGATAGGGAGAGTCCAGGCCGCTGCATCCCCAGCTAAGAGGCACATGAGATGGGCCTCAGCTTGTGATGCTCCTGCGTTAGTTGTGCTGCATTAGCACAAATGAGGCGTGGGTCAGAGGGAAGCCCCAGGAGTTTACCACTCCCAGAAGCTGCCTGGGTTGCCAGCAGCAGTAAGTCCCACCTGCCTCACTTCATTGGAGCTACTTTCCCCAGCTCAATTCATTTACTCTCTGGCCTGCTCTTTCCACTTGGTTGTGACCTGGTCCCCCTGCGCTGAACTGAGCATAAAAACAAGCACACCAACTAGGATTTCATCCCAAATGGCAATCAAAAGATTCACGGGGCTATGGTAAGCCCCACCTGCAGTGACCAGGATCCTTTGTGCAAGGAACTGAAAGTATGAAACACATCTGCACACAAAAGCACCTTGAATCCAACCCTCCTGGATTAAGACATCCACACCCAAAGATGGCAGAGGCAGCTGTAGTTTAAAGCCATGGTCAATGGCTCACCGCCCTCTTAGCGATTTAGGATTCTCTCTGGTGGAGAGCTTAGAGCTTTCCAAACTAAGATATCTTTCCCCTCGCGTACAGGGCTAGCTGCCCACAACAGCACGACAACACGATTATACAACTGTCAAAGCATTTGGGGAATCTTTGCCGATTACAGGCACTACATAAAAAGAAAAATATTCGCTATCATAGAAGGCCAGAAAAGAATTAACATCAGATGTACACGCAGAGTGCATGTACATTTTAAAAGAAAAACCAACTCTGGAACGCAGAAAAGTATGCCTTTAATCAGATTTCAGCGCACCCTGGCATTTCTCTGGCATCTGTCATCTGATCTCCGAACAGTTTACAAGAAGACTGATTAGTTTATAAAGACTTTGTGCATCTCCAGGACTCACATGCCCTTCTCTTGCAAGCCTACAAGTGATTACTTAATGCCCCACTCAACTATGATTCCAAGCAACCAGAACTCAGAGGAATCTGGCCTCTGACAGCGGAGGCAAAACGTAGCCATGAATCTGCTTAGTCCTTTCTTCAAGCCTCCCTGGTTGGTGGCCACCACGGCTTCTTGTAGGAGAGTTTCACAGTTTGCAATGTGCTTTATACCCTGTCACTTTGAAAATTCCCTAATGCCATTTCTTTTCTCAAATGTTGTAAAAAGTTACGGAAAAAATGGCACCACACTAATGCATACAGGGAAATAATAAGTTCCCTTAAATATGCTCAGAAATGATCTGCAAATTTGACAAATTCCTCCCCCCAATGGTAACGTGGTTGAAGTTTGGGTGGGACCCCCCGGATCTCCATGCCCTAGTAGAGTTGTAAAGTTTTTTACACAGATCAGTTACATTTGTTATGAGACATTTGTGTTGAGTACAGTATAATGTCAGGAAGAAGTGGGGGGAAAGGAGGGGTGGTGGTGAAATTTATACTGTTTTTTTAGAGAGGTGGTTTTAGACCATTTAACACTCTTCCCCCCTTCATGGATCACTGTTAAAGCTATGGTTTTCCCAGTAGTGATGTATGGAAGTGAGAGCTGGACCATAAAAAAGGCTGATCGCCGAAGAATTGATGCTTTTGAATTCTGGTGCTGGAGGAGACTCTTGAGAGTCCCATGGACTGCAAGAAGATCAAACCTATCCATTCTGAAGGAAATCAGCCCTGAGTGCTCACTGGAAGGACAGATCCTGAAGCTGAGGCTCCAAGACTTTGGCCACCTCATGAGAAGAGAAAACTCCCTGGAAAAGACCCTGATGTTGGGAAAGATGGAGGGCACAAGGAGAAGGGGAGACAGAGGACGAGATGGTGGGACAGTGTTCTCAAAGCTACCAGCATGAGTTTGACCAAACTGTGGGAGGCAGTGGGTGTGCTCTGGTCCAGGGGGTCACGAAGAGTTGGACATGACTAAACAACTAAACAACAACACTCTTCCCTTCAACTCGTTTGTCCGGTTTATCATGGCTTCATTTGTACAATTTCTACGTGTCTAGGTTTCAAAGGCACCCTAATGCAAAGTGCATGTTCTCTTTTGCTGCAGTGCTTCAGAAGTACACTGGGGTCTGTCCAAGAAGGCAGAAAGGAAGCAGCGCAAGAACGAAAGGGTTTCCCACTGGGGGAAGTCCAAGCCCAAATTATGTTCGATTTCGAAGCATCATTGTGCAAACCCTCCATGGGCCTCTGCCCCACACATCAGGCCTTCAGTTCTGTCAGAGCACAGCTAACAAGCACATACTTTCATCTCTTCACCTGTCTGTTCAGCGGACCCTGTCACATTTATAGCCATGGAACCGCTTTGCTCCCTCCTTTTTCTATCTCTCTGGCAAGTCATATTAAAACATCTGGAGCGAAATGCAGCTTTTAAACGTTGCCAGTTGGAAGCGGCACTTCAGCTGAAGAAGCCCAACATTTCCACAACGCTTACTCTCATTTTCAAACAAAACATAAATTACTAAACTTTGGACACAGAATGCCAGCTTTTTACTTTTTACAACAGAGGTTGTTGTTGTTGTCGTCTTCCTTACGATATTCAGCACAGTTAAGAGTGTGTGATTCTTTTTTAAAATAAAATAAAGCCCCAAAGTAGAATACCAACAGGTAAGCGAACAAGCTCATCTAGCCCTCTGAGGGCCTTCTGGTGGTTCCCTCCCTGCGAGAAGTGAGGTTACAGGGAACCAGGCAGAGGGCCTTCTCGGTAGTGGCTCCCTCCCTATGGAACGCCCTCCCTTCAGATGTCAAGGAGATCAAGAGCTACACAACTTTTAGAAGACATCTGAAGGCAGCCCTGTATTGGGAGGTTTTTAATGTTTGAAATTTTATTATGTTTTTAGATATGCTGCAAGCTGCCCAGATTGGCGGGGTATAAATATTAATATTATACCTCGGTCCAGTATACCTGAAGGAGCGTCTCCACCCCCATCGTTCTGCTCGGACTCTGGGGTCCAGCGCCGAGGGCCTTCTGAATGTCAAAGAGAAAAACAACTACCAGACTTTTAGAAGACATCTGAAGGCAGCCCTGTTTAGGGAAGCTTTTAAAGTTTAATAGACTACTGTATGTTAATATTTTGTTGGAAGCCGCCCAAAGTGGCTAGGGAAACCCAGCCAGATGCGTGGGGTATAAATAATAAATTATTATTATTATTATTATTATTATTATTATTATTATTATTATTATTAAATGAACATTTTTTTGATAGAGGGCATCTTAGACAGATTTATTGTGGCAGATGCTTTAGAAGTTCAGAGGGAGCCCACAACTCTGGTCAGGCCTGGGCAGCATGCTGCCTTAGTTTTCCACAGGGGAGCAGGATGTACAGCAGTACTTCTAGTTGCGGACACGATCCGTTCTGGGGTGCCTTTTGCACCCCAAAAAGTCTGCAACTAAAGCAGCACTTCTGTGCAAGCGTGGAGCGCAACAGAGTGCTTTTGTGCATGTGCGAAGTGCGCAGAATGTTTCTGCGCGCATTCGCAACCCGAAAATCCGCAACATGAAGCAAACGCAACCAGAGGTATGACTGTATTACAGTAATTAATTAGTTGCCTTCCACACATATTCCAGCATTGCAGGGGGTTAGACTACATGACCCTTTAGATATCTTCCAGCTCTACAATTCTTTGATTCTACGTCCCAATGCAATTTACAGTCATATCCTTAAAAACATTAAAAAACCACTGGTCACAGGTTTACAAATTGCACTTCTAAGGCAGAGATCTTTTCGTACAGCTGGAAAATTCTGTAAAAGCAAAAATGTATTCCACCGTTTCCGGAAAACACAGATTAAAAAATGCCATTATGATGGTCCACCGTTAGACAATTATGGATCCAGGTGTAGGTTTTCCATTGCATCATTCTATTATGAATAAATATGTGCACTACAGTGCGATCAAAGACTGTATTTTATCTGGAAAGATCATCTCTACATATCCCTTCAAGGTGTAAAAGCTTTTTGTTTATTTCTTTTAAAAAATCAACTTAGCCAGACAAGTGTGCCAAGTGAGAACAATTGTTTTGATCCACAGACAAGTTTCAAGCGGTTAAAAGAACAAAAGGCGCTTTGTTTTCACGGGGAGCCTTTCGGCACCGATAAAACTCAGGGAGCTCTGCGTGCCCTCTGATATTTCCCAGAATGAGACGCGGAAAGCAAATCAAAGCAACGTGGCCATTTTCAGAACAAGCAAGACAACTCAGGCGTCTGATCTCTGTGTACATTTCACATGGACTGGGCTTCCTGACTTCTTGGAAGCATCGGCCCAGGCCACTGAGGTGTGATGCAAAGCCACTGGGCAAAAACACGCGGCTCTGATGCCAGCGAAGAAAGAGGTTGCCTGGTAGCCACAATGGCATCTGCTGCGGCAGGGCCTGTTGCCCTCCAGAGATACCTGGACTGCAAATCCCATCTACTGAGGGGGCATCTGAATCCAAGAGATGCTGGCTAGGCCATTCATTCATTCATTCACATTCAGGACCAGCCCTTTTCCCATCAACTCTGAGAGTGCGCTCAACTATTTATTTTTAACCACACCTCCTGTTGCAGCCCCCAGATGGGAAGCTGCTGGAAATGCTTCTTTTCGATAATAATTCACAGCGGCTGCAACACCTGGAGGAATTTATCTCACTCCCGCATCGCTACTGGGACCTCTGAAAACTGTGTTTATATATGGAGTTGCTTTTAAGCGTTTGTATTGTATTTATATGTGGGGCTGATCTTAACTGTCTTTAGGCTTTCTTGTTTTGTGACTGCAACCGTTTCTTCTATAGTTGCGTATTTTATTGTTGGAACATTGTGGTGAAGGGCAGGAAAGAAACCTAGGAGATAAATAAATGCTTGTTTGCTTGCTTGCCAGGAGTATCAGGCTGACCACATGGAGAGGCACTAATTCAGTGCCAACTCAGAAGGTTCAGGGCTGATATGAAGACACTCCACATGATCAGACTCATTCCCGTAGCCAGGGGCATGGAAATGCCTCCATCCTCTCAGCAAATCACCACTGCAATGAGGAACTGTACTTCCAGCAGCCTCAAACCTTCTCCCTTTGGGAGAATATACCTGCAAGATGGCCTGACCCCATATGCACCCACTCCAGTGCTTTTATCTGCATCACTGGCATTGCTACAGGTGCCACACAATACCCATTATGCATGTGTAAGAAATTGTTATTTTAAGGTGGCAGCAACCGCACTCTGCAACTCTCTGCCTCTTGACATCGGGTGGGTGCCTTCTCTGTCCCCTGAAAACATTCTTGCTTAGACAAGCCTACCCAGACATGTAGAAGGTCGGAGTATGTTTCCATTTGTTTTTAGTTTATGGCTGATTTTATCTTTTGACTGCATTAAAGAGCTGTTTTTACTACCAATTTTATTGTTTTATTCTCTTTGCAAACCACTCCGAGGGTTTTTTTGTTAACCAAGCAGTGTATAAATTTTATGAAATAAACAGATGAAATGAAATATTAGGGACAAGACCCACATCTCATTTTAAAGGTAAAGGGACCCCTGACAGTTAAGTCCAGGCACGAACGACTCTGGGGTTGCGGCGCTCATCTCGCTTTACTGGCCGAGGGAGCCGACGTTTGTCTGCAGACAGGTCATGTGGCCAGCATGACTAAGCCACTTCTGGCAAAACCAGAGCAGCGCACGGAAATGCCATTACCTTCCCGTTGGAGTGGTATCTATTTATCTACTTGCACTTTGACGTGCTTTTCAACTGCTAAGTTGGCAGGAGCAGGAGCCAAGCAACAGGAGCTCACACCGTCGCGGGGATTCAAACCGCCAACCTTCCAATTGGCAAGCCCTAGGCTCAGTGGTTTAGACCACAGCACCACCCGCATTCCTACATCTCATTCTGCACCCTTTAAAAATGCCCAGAGGGGGATAGGCTGCCCTCCTGCTGGCTGAACTGCCTCTGCAATTTGGCGCCAGGGCAACTATCAAGAAGACCATCAGTCCCTGCTAAAAGGCCTTTGCAGAACAAGCTGCTGCTGGAATCCAGAAGAACGAGAAGATTGTAAAAGGGGGAAGCTCCCCTGGACTCAAGCCCTTTTCTGGTCTCTGTATAGGCCTAACTACAGTCCGCAGCATTTGGAGAAATATTTCTTTCCTGTCTCATTCAAAGCCTTCAAGATTATTCAGATGCGTGTGTCCTCAGTTCAACCGTGTTCATATTTCACCTACAATGCCAGAGAGAGAGAGAGAGAAGGAGCGAGGGTTTCTTGGTCAAAGCCACCAGAACTCTCCTGGCTGGGCATGGGCTTGAACCAGAATTTGTAAAACAGTTCACTTAGATTTGACATTCATCCAGTCGCTCCATGTGCATGCCAGTGATCTCGCTCGTGTGATCGGCTTTGAGGATTGAGCCACCAACGTGCTTCTGATGATTATGGAGAACTCTTAATTTACGGAGTCCATTATCAAAGCATGTTGCAACACAAAACATGTTAACAGGGGATGAGACAAATCTGAGGAGATGGAGAGGACTATTAACAGGCCCTAACAGTATACCTGAAGGAGCGTCTCCACCCCCATCGTTCAGCCCGGACACTGAGGTCCAGTGCCGAGCGCCTTCTGCTCTTTCCCTCACTGCAAGAAGTGAGGTTGCAGGGAACCAGGCAGAGGGCCTTCTCGGTCGTGGTGCCTGCCCTGTGGAACGCCCTCCCATCAGATGTCAAGGAAGTAAACAACTATCTGACTTTTAGAAGGCATCCGAAGGCAGCCTTGTTTGGGGAAATTTTTAATGTTTGATGCTTTATTGAGTTTTTAATATTCTGTTGGGAGCCGCCCAGAGTGGCTGGGGAAACCCAGCTGGACAGGCAGGGTATTAATAAATAAATAAGTAATAATAATAATAATAATAATAATAATAATAATAATAATTTACTACTACTACTACTACTACTACTACTACTATCAGCTTGCATTGGACTGTGCGGCCTCCAAGATCCCTTTCCTATCTTGCAATGGCTAAAAGGAACCAGAGTGTCTCTGTCTTCTTACTTGCCGTGCTTTTGGGCTGCCCAGAGGCATCTGGCTTGGCAGCTTGAGAAGCAGGATGCCAGGCAGGAGAGAAACTTCGGCCTGATCCAGAAGGGCTCATCTTAACTCCTTCTCCACAACCAGCCCACAGCCTGCATGTCCAGACTGAGGAATGCAACCCGCAGGGTATAAATCCTTGGAACGCAGCTGCCAGCATTCAAGGAATCAGCCCTGCGGCTTGATTCTGGTGGGGGCCGGTTGGTGTCGATTTGGTCCCGGAGAACCGACTGCGCAGAAGAATCCAGATCCCCAGCAGAGCTGCAGATAGGAACGATAAGGGATTCCTGAAGGGAAACTAAATTCCTCTTCCCACTCCCTCCTCCTCTCCCCCGCCACCCGCTTCCACGACTCATAATTAAAAAGCAAAAACATTTTCCTTACTAGGGCATTGCAGAGAAATCGCACCAAAATGCCCTGCGTTGCCACCAAGCAAAAGAGGAGCTACAGTTCAGGGGGAAGTCAAGAGAAAAGACAAGTGCCACTCAGGCAAAGGTCAGGCGCACGAAGTGTGTTAATGGAGACAAACCACAGGAATCGCCTTGAAGCTTTTCAACCCGTTCACATTGCGATTTGCTTTTTCTCCGCCAGTGAGAAAAGCATTTCTACAAGAGGTGGTAGTAATGGACTGTTGTGGCTGGATATGAGCAGCGGTTCCCTGGGGGCAGTGGGAGTGCCTAGAGGGGCGCAAAGAAGCAAGAGGGGAGACCCAGGAGGTGTAAATGGCTATCAGACTCTGAAAAGCTGGTATCACTCGATCAAGCCCATCCGTTTTGTCGAATTAATTAAACAGTCTTAAATGGATGTGCAAATCATTGTTACTTCTTTGAATTTTGTTGTATTATCTTCCTTAGTGGGTCGTGCAAACTGCTGTTTTTTAAAATTGTTTTTATTAAAGATACAGTGGTACCACTGGTTACGAACGGGATCTGTTCCGGAGGCCCGTTCGCAACATGAGCAGAACGCAACCCTCGTCTGCGCGTCCGCGGGTCGCGATTCGCGACTTCTGCGCATGTGCGTAATGTCATTTTGCGCGTCTGTGCATGTGGCAAAACCCAGAAGTAACCCTTTCCAGTACTTCCAGGTTGCCGTAGGACACAACCTGAAAACGTTCAACTGGAAGCAAACGTAACATGAGGTATGACTGTATTCTATTCTGAGTAATGTTTTCTATAAGGTAGGATAGTGGGCATTGGGGATGAGTTTACGGAACTAAGGGGGCAGTGGTCCAAAGAAGTTTGGGATCGCTGGATATAAGTGACTGTCAGGAGGAACAGGCCGCACTAAGCACCCCAACTATTTTTTTGGCTGGTTGGTCTTGTGAATGGTGTCAGATTAGCATTCACTCAACTCACATGGGGGAGGGGGTCTGTACACCAGAGAGGGAACCACTTTCTAGAAAAACAAAATGGGAAGAACTTCAGAGATATCCTAACACAGCTGCTATGGAAGAGGGTGGGATGGGAAGATATAGCTGTGTATCAATTATGGGGAGAGCAATGTGCTCTGAAGCACTGAAGCTGCTTGTCTATCTTCTTGAAGAGGTCGTTAAACAAACTTCAGAAAAAGATGAGAGCACTTCTGAGTCATTTGCACATCATGCTTCTGGCTGTTTTACTCACGTGCAAAATGCCATTTTGAAAAACCGTTGCCGGATAATGGAAAATTGACTTTGGAAAACAGATTATTGTCTTTGGAAAATTGTCTTTAAAATGATATAGAACACGTTAACTACACATGAAAATGAAAAATGGGTCTGTATGGAATGACCCCGTTAAAGGTAAACAAAACAATTATTTGCACAGCAGACTTTGAACCAAGTCCACAAAGGTCTGCTTCTGTTCCAGAAGTGACTCACCCTCATTTCTGTGATAGCACAGTAAGCATGCTTTCGTTATCAGGCTTTTGTATGGATTAGATCCCACTTTGACAGGAACCCATCCTGCTACGGTTTACAGGGCAGCGAATGGGAGGTGGCCTATGAAATTATGAACTCTTCTGCTTGGGCCTCATACCTGGCTGTTTTAAGAGAGTAAGCATGTGGGAAGGACCTGCTTTTGTGATTTTTAGGAGGGTGCAATGCTAGAAATTGCCTAACCAAGCCAAAGCAACTCTTATTATATAGCCACTGGGTTTGGCAGAGCTAAGCTAGAGTCTCCAGGGAGTCCCAGTTGGCCGAATGGCTGTGCTCCCCAACACGTGCCCACTGCTCATTTAAGGAGAACGTTTCTGCCACCCAGACTCGCTTGGGTTTATTGCCACATAAAGTCGAAAGCACCTCTCAGAGACTTAAGTGAGAGTCAAGAATTTTCATGTCAGAATGATGGCCCATGAAAGCAGATTGTGCACTCCAGCTGAACTCTACAATTCTATGATTCTAGGTCAGGACTGGGGAGATCTGCGTTCAAATCCCCACTCAGACACCAAGCTCACTTGTTGACCTTGCATCTCAGCCTAACCTACCATACAAGGTTGCTGTGGGGATACTGGGGTGGGGGGGGGGTGGAGAAGAGCCTTGCATACCACACGAGTCTCTTAAAGGAAATGTGGGACATAAATGTAAACAACAAAGCACACATTCTTTAACTTCAAAGGAGTGCAGCATTCCCAAGGCATCCTTTTCCAGTGATCTCTGCTCCTCACAAAATGCACAGAATAAAATATTAGAAGGGAAGGGGAGGTTTTCCTTATTGTCACAACCTTTTCCTGATCCACAGAGCATGGGTCACCACCCCAAACATACCATGATCATCTCTGTTAATTAAGCACAGTTATGTCCCTTCACACAAAGCTTCTCTCGACTTCTGATTATTAACATGAAGAATCAGCTGACCGCTGGCTGTTCTAGCAAAACATGCAATCCATGTAGGATACACAGTCCTATCGGTGAAGGATTTTGAAGACAACCTGAAGGCCTGTCCCTCAACCTCCACGCCAAGACAGAGCACGAAGGGAAGCAGCCTTCTAATAGAGTTCAACACATTGTTAAACTGTGGAACTCCCTCCTGCAGGAGGCAGAGATGGCCACCAGCTTGGGTGGCTTTAAAGGAGGATTAGACAAATTCATGAACGAGGAGAGGGCTACCAATGGCTACTAGCCGTGATGGCTATGTTCTGCCTCCACAGTCAGAGGCTGCAATGCTTCTGAATGCCAGCTGCTAGAAGCCAAGTGAGGCAAGAGGGCGCTTGTGCTTGGATCCTGCTTGTGGGTTTCTCACACACACATTTGGTTGGTCACTGTGAGAATAGGACGCTAGGTGAGCCATCGACCTGATGCAGCAGGCTCTTCTTATGTTCTTATATATGCTGGGCTGGGCTATTTAAGTATAGGATAGAATTTACACCATCACTTCCTGTTCTCAACCACTCAAGCAACCAGGCAAGCAGATGTAGACATGGAAAATATAGGCCTCCTTAATTGCACACAGCAAGCAACTGCTCAGGGGTGTAGTCATTGTGGGTGAGGTCTATGCTGAAGGCTGCAGGGCCAGAGTTCGAAATTAGCAGGGAGCCAGGTGCATTTTGCACCTTAAGATTCTCCGTTTGCGAGCGCCTCAAAAAGTCTGAGTGCCATTTTTTGCACCTGGCTGACACTCAAAGATGACTGAAATGTATGTGCTTTGAAGCCTCGAAGTATATGTTAAAGATAGATAATACGTTAAGGAGTTTAACAATAAAGAGTAGAGTGCTTTGAAAACTGAAATATGGTGCCAATATTTTTATTGTAAACACCAAGTTAAACATGTATTAACAATTTCTGTTAAAAATTTGATATTAACAATGTGTCACTTATGTGAACTGTGTATTAGTTCATGGTTTCCAAAATAATAAATAAAAGGTGCTGCTGACACCCCCATGGCGAGTAGACATTCTGTTTTGGCACCCACAGCCCAGGTCCCAGGAGCCATTTGGCTCCTAGCTTTTCTGTCCCAGTTTCTAACACTGCACAGGGCGTAAGAGTAGAAAGGGGGAAACCTTTTTATGAGCTCTTGTTTTGGAGGTACCAGCGTTTAAAACCTGAAATAAACAGGAAGTTGAAATTGGATGCAAATGCCAGCCACTCACTGTGGCTTTGTTTCCTATATCCAGGACAGCCAACTTCTGTGCCCAAGCAGAGAAGCAGGTACTTCTCTAGTAGTCTGGCATGCGAAGCTCAACTCTCCTGGTTTTCGGCTCTGCTGACATACCATGGAAAGGCAGCCAACTTCCGACACCGACAGCGAAGAAATGCAGGTTGCGGGCCAAATCCGTAAGAAAAGCCTGGCTGCTGGATCAGACCAAAGGGGCCCAGCAGCATCCTGTTCTCCCAGTGGCCAACCAGATGTCTGTACTGGGAAGTCCAGAAGCAAAGTCAGAGGACAGCAGCACTCTCCCCCAGCAACTGGCATTCTCAGGCATAACGCCTCCAGCTGTAGAGGGAGAACAGAGCCATCAAGACTAGTAGCCACTGACAATCCTATTCTCCATGAATTGGCCTAATCCCCTTTTAAAGCCCTCCAAGTTGGTGGTCATCACTGCAGCTTGTGGGAGTGAATTCCATAGTTTAACTATGTGCTATGTAAAGAGGGACCCCTTTTTGCCTAGATGCTACGGCTTCTTTCTTGCCAGTCTCTGGATAGAATTAAACACCCAAAACACAGGGCTGTTGCCCCAAATGGTCTGAGAGACTGCCAGTCTCGGGGCAGGAATGCCCACGTCTGGTGGCTCCTCGGGATCCTTGAGCAGTTTGGAGATTTGCTGCCGAGTCCAGGTCCCTGTGCCCCTCATCTGAAGAGGCCTCAGGTTTGAGGCCCAACAGGAACACAGGAATGCCTTACAATGCATTGGCTCATCTGGCTCCGTGTTGTCAGCAGTGGCTTTCCAGGGTTTCAGACTGAACCTGGGACCTTTCAAATGCAAAGCATGCACTCTACTGCTGAGACACATCTCTTCCCCAAAAGAGGAAGGGGAAGAAGAGCCCACCGTGAGGACTTGTGTCTCTCATCACTTAAAAAGCAGTCCCAAATAATACCCAGAACGTGCCTCTGACACGCATGAATCCCATTCCGCACAGTGCTGCCAATCACAATGCTCACGGTTGGGTTCTCAGCAATCTTAGAGGGTGTCCTGACGAGGATTTGCACCCTCTCACACCACAACATGAGCCTCAAATTTCGCTGAAAGGGTTTGCACAACACAACTTCCTTGAAACGGAAGCATAAACCTAGCAAAGCGCACAAGGACAAAAAGTGACAATGACATGACAATCTGTTGTGCTGGAAAACAACTCCAAAAGAAAGTATCAAAGAGCAGTACCAAATCCTGCTGCTTTGTCTGTGGATTTAATTGCCTGTGTTTAAATTAGGTTAAAAATATGCTAAATAAATAACAAGCTGCTCACCCAATTGGCTCTCCTATCAGCTGTGGTCCTTTCTAGCAGAGTCCCAGAGAACACCAGACATCCCAGCCATGACACTTTGCTTGGCTGATGGACCAGAAATTGACCCGAGGTGGGGGGGGGACGGACCAAATGGGACCACTTCACTATAATGGAGTAGGGAACACTGGACAACCACAAGCTATAGGTGGGTTGGAGAGCATCATCTAAAGGCCAAGGGATAAAAGCACCAGGCATCTCTCTCTTCCGGCATCACTGAGAAGTGGAGTGCCTCATTTCACTCCTGTTCACAAACAAAGCTTATGCACATTTATGCCTCCATACCTCTCTCACACATACATATGTCACATGCAGGTTTCCCAAAGTTCACTTCTCTATTTTTTTCCAAATATCCCCCCAGACCAGTCAAATTTGTCCAGAAAATTTCACAGTATTTTTTTACCGGTTTCTGTCATTGAGGAATTGGGCAAAAGGTAGGAAGGCTTTCCTGACAACTGACTTCAGCTTCCCTGCAATTTTTCTTTTAAACCTAATGCTTCCGGTCATCTCCCCAGTGGTATGCATTTTTGTGTTCCTTTTCCTCTTACAATATTTGAAAGTTGTTGTTATATCAACATGTAATTCTTCTCTTCACCAGAAGTAATCAGATTTCATGATTTACCTTCAAAACAGCTCAATTATCTTTGCAGGTTTCCCACAAACGCTTCTCAATTTGCAAATGCCCTGTCTGAACTGCAAAAATGGCACAGCAGGATTGGCAGATTTCTACACACCTACCATTTAGCAGACCAGCAAAACCCATCACATCCCGCCTCTTCCCCTCCCATCCCAACAGAAGGGAATGCAGGACGTTTTGCCAAGTCACAATTCCAAGGGAGAAGATGGCAGACCTAACCGTGTCCATTGCCCATGTCAGAAAAAAACTTCCTCCCATTGTGCAGGACAAACACAAGCAAACTCATCAAGAAAGCTCCTTTACCGTTCTAACATTATATGCCCTCCTGTGTACTCATCCACACTGGGCAGAGAATGCTTGAAAAGAGCCCAAATCATTCGGAGATTAGAAGAATTTAAACAACTTATTTCCATTTGGTGCAAAATCTGTATTACAAACCTACCTCAGCCCTGCAGTCCTGAGGGAGGGGGGTCTATACTCTGCAGGTCGCAGATCCAGCCCCCAACCCCTCCACTTCTAAGGATCTCAGACAGCAAAGATGAGAGAGAATGTTGCATAAGAACCTAAGAAGAGCGTTTAGGATCAGGCCAATGGCCCATCTAGTCCAACAACCTGTTCTCTCAGGAGCAGACAATATGCCTGCGGGAAACCCACAAGTGGGATTCAAACACAGCAGTGCTCTTCCCTCCTTTTTCTAATGGGGGAATTGGAAAGATCCGCTGCTGGGGGGGCTGCTGCTTAATGGACCAACTGCCCAACTCATATGTTCATTCAACTCCCCCTAGTAAGGGCGCCAAGCATCTCTCCGTCACCTTTTTTCAATGCATGCTCTGATGGAATGTGTGAATTGCTCTACGCCTGCAGTTTCAGTCAGATCCATCACTCATCCTCATCCATTGCTACTCTCCTCTTAGCTATTAACCTGCTTTTACCTCCGTGTTCCTGTATCCCATCCTACCCAAATTTTGCAATACTGTAATAATGAATAATCTTTTTTAAAAAATAATAATAAATAATTTATAGCACAAGTTTTGGGATTTGATGTTTTTATTTGTGCTATGTGCATTAGAGCTACAATTTTAATGTATGATGACTCAGAAGTAAACTGTGAATTTAGCCAGCCTTTCTGGCTCAGATCATGTTTAAAATGTCTTTTTAAAAAAAAATATTTAGAAAAGCACAAACAAAAACACCTCTGCAAATTCTGCAGACATTCCATAGTAGTAGTTTTGGAATGATTCCTGTGAATGAGACATATAGCTATGGGAAAACATGACATGGAAACTGAAAATCCATGTAGAAGAAAGACTCAAGAGCAGCTACAGTGGTACCTCGGGTTAAGAACTTAATTCGTTCCCGCGGTCCCTTCTTAACCTGAAACTGTTCTTAACCTGAGGTACCACTTTAGCTAATGGGGCCTCCCACTACCGCTGGAGCACGATTTCTGTTCTCATCCTGAAGCAAAGTTCTTAACCTGAGGTACTATTTCTGGGTTAGTGGAGTCTGTAACCTGAAGCGTCTGTAACCCAAGGTACCACTGTATTGGAAAGAATGAAGCGTGCTGCCCACAGTTCATTTACAAAAAAAAAACCAGGAGATTTTTCAAGCTGGGCACAGCTCTTTTCATTGAGAATGTCTCCGGTTCAATCCCTGTCAAGTAACAGTTGACAGGAGAGGCTTTCCTCAACCTTAGAAGCTGGAGAGCTGGTGCCAATCTGAAGAAAGTCCTTCTTCATGCAGTGCTTAGGTAAACTATGGAACTCGCTCCCACAGGAGACAGTGACAGCCGCCAATCCAGATGGCTTTAGAAGAGGATTAGACAAATCAGTGGAGCAGAGGGCTATTGATGGCTCCTAGCCACGATGGCTATGCTCTGCCAGCACAGTCGGGGAAGCAATGCTTCTGAATACCAGGTGCTGGAAGCCGCAGGAGGAGAGAGTTACTTTTGTACAGTGGTACCTCGGGTTACAGGGATGCGGGTGGCGCTGTGGGTTAAACCACAGAGCCTAGGACTTGCTGATCAGAAGGTTGGCGGTTCGAATCCCCACGATGGAGTGAGCTCCCGTTGCTTGGTCCCTGCTCCTGCCAACCTAGCAGTTCGACAGCATGTCAAAGTGCAAGTAGATAAATAGGTACCGCTCCAGCGGGAAGGTAAACAGTGTTTCCGTGCGCTGCTCTGGTTCACCAGAAGCGGCTTAGTCCTGCTGGCCACATGACCCGGAAGCTGTACGCCAGCTCCCTCGGCCAGTAAAGCGAGATGAGCGCCACAACCCCAGAGTCGGTCACGACTGGACCTAATGGTCAGGGGTCTCTTTACCTTTTACCTCGGGTTACAGACTCTTCAGGTTACAGACTCCGCTAACCCAGAAATAGTACATTGGGTTAAGAACTTTGCTTCAGGATGAGAACAGAAATTGCTCGCCAACGGCATGGTAGCAGCAGGAGGCCCCATTAGCTAAAGTGGTACCTCAGGTTAAGAACAGTTTCAGGAGAAGAACGGACCTCCAGAACAAATTAAGTTCTTAACCCGAGGTACCACTGTACTCAAATCCTGGTTTTGGCCTTGCCTTTGGGGTATCTGGTTGGCCACTGTGCTGGTCCAGCTCTTCTTATGTCCTTAACGCATAGCAGTGGGCCGGCTAGATGGACATGTAAAGCTCAACTGCAACAAGGCAGATCGCTAATGATCAGAGCAAGGCTCCCCAGAAACGCCAGCAGGTACACACCAGCCCAGCAAAATGTTCCACCAAATCCAGGCCTCATAAACAAGATTCTAGTAGAGCAGAATATGG
The DNA here is from genome assembly GCF_964270895.1 of Podarcis filfolensis. NCBI lineage: Eukaryota > Metazoa > Chordata > Lepidosauria > Squamata > Lacertidae > Podarcis > Podarcis filfolensis. Next base: position 101,823,193 of record NC_139607.1, on the reverse strand, counting down.
CCAGCTGCATGATTTACAGCTTTAAATATACAAAGTTCAGAACGTGTTTTCAACACCTGGGCTCTGCACTTCGTTGTCACCACAAGGGTGAATGTGTTCGATGCAGAGTCACGCAAGCCATTTAACTTTCTCTGATCTTCCTAGCCAGCCTAAATGAACTACTTTGGGGGAGGCTAATTAAATCAAGAAAGCGCAGTAATCTGGCCCATCATGTCAGAAGGTCATCCTGGGACTCCTTCACCAGAATAACCTCATTTGAAGCAGAATGAGCTTGGTCTTTAGTGTGCGTGAATTAATTTATCCAGCATCAAGCTTTATTTCTGCAGCAAAGCTGATTAATGAAAAGAATTCAGTCGTGGTTCTCAACACCAAATAAACACAGGCTGCAGTTCCAGAGCCTCTGAATTGTTTTCGGGGTTTGTTAGCAGCAAGCAGGAAACTTCTGCACTAGATCCGGGGAATTAGTGACGGCCACAAACCAAGTTTAACTGCAAGAAGAGGACTTAAAGGAATGCAAAGTTCACCTCGAGGCTGAGGTTACGCCTCTTAGCAAACTACAACTGCTTGAACATCCTTATTCTACAGGGCAGCATTTAATTTGTTTGCTTCTGATGGAATCGTGCCAGAAAGTACTCTCAGTTTAGAGAAATGGAGAGTAAAACAATGTTGATAAAACAATGCTTAGCATGGAGTGAGAGGATAGAGAAGTGTTTCTTCCTCTGTCATATAACACCAAAACCCATGGATATCCAACAAAGCTGAATGTTGGAAGATTTGGGGCAGATAAAAGAAAATACATCTTCACGCAGTGAACAGTTAAACTATGGAACTCCCTCCCACCTGAGGCAGTGGTGGCCAGCATCTTGAATGGCTCTAAGAGAGGCATAGACAAATAAATGGAGGAGAGTGCTATCAAAGGCCGCTTAGCCAATATGGCCATGTTCTGCCTCCACAGTTGGAGGCAGCACTCCATGCTTTAACTGTTTTTAACTCTGGATTTTAAATTGCTGTAACCCCCAATGGGACCTGCTGATGAAGGGCAGGGAATAAATTTAATAATAACAATGGAATCCATTCCATTTATTGGTTCCTGAGGACATGGGCAAAGTCTTTGGGGACTTGTGTCCACCCACTTGCTTTCTTGACCCTTGACCTTTGTGGCTGGTGAGGGCCAGCTGGGAAGGAGTGAAGCCTCATGGACCAGCAGCCATAAACAAAGCTCTGCAGCTGGGTGAAATGATGCTACCACTGAAGGAGGCTGCGGTCTGAGCCGTTTTGAAAAGTCCTCCCTGAATCCTGCTGATCTGAACTATGGACCTGCTACAATTAAGCAGCCCTGTGTGAAAGAGAAAGGTCATCAATATGCTGGTGCCACCGTACGTTATTTTCCAGTATCCTCTGATCTGAGAGCTGATCAAGAGATCACAGAATTATAGAGCTGGAAGGGATCCAGAGGGTCCATTGGCCTGTCGCTGCAACGCAGGAATCACAGCTACAAACGTGTGGGGTTACGGGAACCACCTATCGGGTCCAGCTCTCCCTGAAAGAGTGGCTAGGCAGCCTTGGGTTGCTTCCTAGCCCTGCTGCAAATCCTTGTGCCGGGTTTCTGCAGCCCTTCCTCACTGAATGAGACTTCCTTTTCATCATGCACACAACAGACATGTGTTCTACATTGAACCGCCCTTGAAGACGGCTCGGAAACTTTCACTATCACAGAAAGCAGCAACTCTTCTTTCAACTAGAGCACAGAGAAGAGACCACATTGCTTCCAATTCGATGCAGCTATACTTGCTGCCAATTTGCTTCCAGGCTCAATTCAAGGTGCTGACCTGACCTTTCTTCTATTTTAAAGAATTGAGCTATTGGCAGTCTAAGATTCAAAGAATCCTACTCAAGTTAGGGGACGAACTAGAAAACCTTCAGGTCTTTTAAAGCTCTGCCTCGAGTTCAATATAGTTCTTATAAAGGAAAAAGAGCAGTATTATCACTGCTACTTCAATGTCTACGACTTCCACAGAGCTGTTGCAGCCCTTTTCAGGATAACTCACAGGAGTTATCCCCTCGGGGCACAAAGAGAATGAATCTTCTCTTCTCCAGAAGCAATAGATGACTTTCAGTATGGCCTGATGATGATTTCTGGGGCTGAGTGGGGGCAGTGAGAAGTTAACTCAAAATCACTTTCTGAGCTGATGCTGCTGAGCTTAAGAAGATGAGCAGGAAGCATGACCCTTTTGACCTCCAGCAACTGCTGCTGCAGCTTCTGTTCAAAGGAGCATCGCAGCAGGAACGGGGTTGAGAGTCTGTAGTCACTGCGAAAAGCTGAGCAAGGCAGAGTCTGGACTCTTCCTGCTCACTGCAGCTTTCCTGCCTGCCATGGCTATAGGCTGGGAAAGTATACTTCCGAGTTCAGGGCATCATGCTTTTAAAAGCCAGCATCAACTTCCAAGGAAACAGCCCTGCACAGGATGGAGGGAAAGTCCGGGTCCTTCAGTGCCAGCATCAAGATACTCTAACCACTTCCTCATGCAGAGCCCACCTGTTGCGTCACAAGCCCCACAACATGACTCAGAGTAAGCCAGCAGGCACAAGTGCAGCTACGGGCAGGCCTTTTGAAAGCCTTGCCAAATTTAGCTGCTTAGATGTCTCCAATGTGGTGCGGAAATATTTATTATACCATAGCGTACTCTTTTAGACTCTCCTGCAACCTGAAGGTGGCACAGAATTAGTCAAAGAGATTTTCACAAAAGCAGTAAGGCCTACAGTATTTTTATTCACCAATTGAATAAGGGGGGGGGGGAAGCTTTGCACCAGGTAAAAAACTGGTTAAATGTTATGCAACCCTCCGGAGATATATAATGAAGCTGCATCTTGCCACAAAAAGTTTTTCTACCCTCAAAAGACCAAGCACGGGTAGCACGACACTTTTTGAGGAACAGCTTCTTCAGGAACTCTTACCACGTCTCCACATGCAGTGTCCCTGCAATGTCCACTGAAGGCCTCCCTTGAGCAATGGATACTCCAGGCAGTATGCATACTTCTTGTGGTCCTAAACGCTGAGCAGATATAGACGCATGTCCGTGACAGTTTATTCAAGCACGTGCAACCCCACTAGGAAGCAGCTAACGGGCCTATTATGCTTCTGCCCTGGAGTCTGCCCGACTTGCGTTAACTTCGGGGCTTCAGAATTTACATGCAATATTGAAAAGCCCAAGGAAATCCACACAAGACGAAGAGGATAGAAAACAACAGAAGGAGGAGGAGGAGGAGGAGAAGGAGAAGAAAGAAATAGGTGTTTTCAGCTTAGAGGCGGAATGGGTAACCAGACTGGCAGTTCTTTACGCACCTGAAAAGGGCAACACCTGAACACAACCTCCTTCCTGCTGGCCTCTTGCAGCAGGTATTGACAATGAGGGGGCAATGGGGACATTGAGTAATTTTGACAGCCTGAGCTTTACAAGTTGCCAAGGAGGCCACAGTCCTGACAATTGTAATTATTTTAAAACATGCTGGATAAACATTTGATCTGGCGCAGGGTAAAGAAGCAGGTGTGGGAACTGGCTGTCATGCTAAGTATCAGAAGCCCAAGCAACAGGTTTATGGCCAGCTGTAAAAAAGCAATTATCCCGTAGAGCTGAAATTCATCACTGCTCCTGCAGGTCCTTTTCCGACACGAGAGATGAGCTAAGTGAGGCTCAACAAGACTCAGACGGGGAAGGACGCATGACCAGATCTGCACATGGTTAGGAAAGGAAGTCAGCCTTTATCGCACATCAACTGGCAGGCTGATCGCTGCAAACCCGCATGGTATTATAGCCCACATTTTTCTCCAAGACGCTCAAAGTGGTGTACATGGTTCTCCCTGAATCCCCACAACAATCCTGTGAGGTAGGCTATGCTGAGAGGCAGTGACTGGCCCCAGGTCACCCACACCCAGTGAGCTTCATGGCTGAGTGGGGAATTGGACCCCTGATCTCTCAGGTTTTGGTCCAAACACCCTAACCCAGAGCTTACCAAACTTTTCATACTGATGACACACTTTTGAGACATGCATCATTTCATGACACAGCAATTCAGTTTTACTAGCAAACCAGAGGTTAAGCTAACCCCTTTCCAGCCCTGGGAGGGGCGTGGGGAGTGTTCGCACGATGACACACTAACGTGTCATGACACACAGTTGGGAAAGCTCTGCTCTAAACACTACACATGCTAGTTAGCTCTCTAGTCCTCACAGAAAAATCATCAGAAACTAATTGTATATCTGCTGAGTGTTTAGCCCCCCAAGAAGGAAGTTGCTTGAGATATCCGTTGATCAAGAGAGAACATCCTTCCTACAGAAGCCCTCCAGCACCTCTCCACATCTGCTTCTCCAAGCAACAGCTGTCACTTTCAACAAGCAAACGCCTGCAAAAGTCCAAATTTGGCAAGCAGGAAAACTTTGAAACCAAATTAAGCCAGGCGTGTTCTGCACAGAATAGGACTAACAAGTTTTTTTATGTGGCTGTGGCTGAAGACTTTGGCTTCCCAGCTCGTTTAAAGTTCTGGCACCTGAGATAAAGGAGTTTCGGTTTGCCAGTAAGGCCCGCAGACACTGCTAGAAGAACCAGCCGCTATGGGTTTTCATATTGGAAAACTAGTGTTTCCAGAAATGTGCTTGCCGCTGGGAAGCCTTAGAAATGCCAAGGAAATTACTGCTGCTGGTTCGCTAATACTTGCCCACACCCAGTGCAAGTCATGTTATATAAAAATAACTGCTCACCTCTCTGTGGCAGTAATACAGGATGCAAGTGGGGTTCGGTACTGGCAACATGTGTAATGAACCATAAGAACTGCCACATGCGCTCACATGTAGGTTACTACTAACGCGATAATCTCAACCTGTCATTTGTTTGCCAGCATCTAGTTTTCATTCCTCTTTTATACGAAGTCTAACAGTGGATGCTAGAACTGTCACCCTCCTCTCCATAAACAGTATCTATTCCTTGTGGCAGTGAATTCCACTGGCAACAGGCTGCCTCTTCCTCAACACAAAAAAATTTTTTCCTTCCAGTAGCACCTTAAAGACCAACTAAGTTAGTTCTTGGTATGAGCTTTCGTGTGCATGCACACTTCTTCAGTGCATCTGTAACTCTTCCTCAACACTTATTTGTGCTGTTGTCAACTGAGGAGAGAGAAACTCAGGGTCCCCTCAAACAAAGGTCAACAAGGACATTTCCCACTCCTCTTGGGAATTCCAACAAGAAAAACCACTTAGAAACTGGTGTGCAAAGATTCCAACTCTGACACTCTTACAACCTCCCCCCTCTCCCTCTGCCAAGCCACTTGATAAACCTACGTTAGTTAAGATTATGCTGACATGCAGCTATTTTAAAGACCTGCGATGCAGTTATGGGAAGTTTCAACATGAGAAACTGGCAATGGTGCATCCTGGCCATCACTTTGCAAATCAATCTCCTGCATGGGGCTTCCCTAGATCTTTAGGAATTCTCTGACACCACAAACAAGCAGGGAACAGTGAATTCTCCTTTACTATATTCTGAAGCTCAGATACGATACAGCAGATGTGTTCTAAATACTTTTCTGTTTTACCCAATGCCTGATAAGAGTGCACTGTTTGCACCTACAGTCACATTCTTTAACTCAACGGAAAGAGGACAGTTGACACTCAACAGCTAAACCTCAAGCCTGAAACAGTCAAATCTTTCTTCTGAAAGAAATCAGCAGGTTTCAGATAGAAAGCACACTTCTTCCAGAAAAAAAGCTGCTCTTTTTCTCACTCCTCTATGTAAAGCAGGAAATAACCACTTTTACTTCAAGCTAGCTGCCTTTCTCGGAGGCTATTTCAAGATGCGCAGTGTTTTTTGTTTCCTAGCCTGAAACTGCCTACAGAAAGAACCATTGCGGAGTTGGGGAGGGGAAACTCTCAGGCACACTAGAAAAAACACAACAGTATAAGACCACCAAAAATAGCTAGGATTTAAGCAGACATCAGAACACAGGTTGGCCAGGAGGGAGCTCCAAAATACTTTACAAGTTTCTTTTCCGAACCTCCAAGAAGGGAAGACCAATTCGCAACTTCAACTTCAAAGCAGAGTCCAAGGGATGAAAAGAGCCCACTGCCAGCAGCCCGAAGGAACATTATTTTATACCCCAAAGGATTAAGAAAAGGCAAAACCGGCTCCTTACCCACAACTTTTTCCTTACCTGCTATTGTGGCATCGTCTAGGTAGGTGCCTGGGGGCCTCTCCCCCTGTCCATGGTGCAGAAGGAAGCCGCAAAGGATCCATATGGCTATTCTGGACCATACATCCATGTTGTGTCTGGCAAAGGAGACCCTTCAGTGTTTCTCGTGTGTCAGGAGTTCCTCGGCATCAGTTCCCAACAGAAAAAGAAGTCCAGATTCCCAGGGATACTCCGAGTCCTGTTTCTTTCTGTCCTTGGATTCTTATATTCCAAAAGAGTACAGGAAGTGTCCACTAGCCCAGAAGTAGAGCCAGGTTGTTTCCAAAAGCTGCAGAAGTAAAGGTTGGAAAGGCTTTAAGGAGTTTTTCCCCTAGCCGCTGAACACAGCTCGAAATTCTGCCCCAGATCCAACAGCCTCCCCAAACCTTTTCTATATCCGCAGAACAGGCGCTGAAAGGCTCGTCTTACCTCTAAGTGGGGGTGTCATACAAATCCTAAACGCTTAAAAGCATCCGTTTTCAACATGCAACATAACTGGGAAATTAGTAAAAATATTCTCTGGGCTTGGCTGCTTTCTTTCGCAAATTATGTACTAGGCTGCTGAAGCAACCCAACCAATGAAGCAGTAATCCAAGCACATCCCCAAAACTGCCAGCAGGTTTAGAACAGTTTAGCGGATTCAGAACTAGAGGAGACCAGATTATGCCTGGTATAATAGAACTGTAACAGATTCTAAACACACACACACATTATTTGCCAAGCTAGATTTTCAGTCTTCACACCGCAGGAGTCTCAGTCTGACTGCTAAAAGCCTAGCAAGCATTTACTTTTAACGGAGCCCAGGAAATCTCTCTGCAAAGAGGCACATGCAGGTGAATTCAGAGCAACACCACCACGCAGCATGTAGAAAACGTGGAAGAGGAACACGTCAGCCAGATAAAAGATTAAAGAAATGGGGGCCCTGTTGCACAAGTTGCCCCCTTTTGTCCTCTCAAAAAGAAAACTTCCTCAGAACCAAAGGAAAGGAAAACGTCTGGAGACCAGCTACTCGCTCTCATCAGACTCCTGCGCTCTTTTCAGGGGCAAGAAACAGCAGCCTTGCGACCACCTGGATCAGACCTTCCCGGCTTGGCGTCCCCTGTATTTCACTCCGCCAACCGAAGGCCGCCAAACCATTTAATCCATTTAAACTTTGGCTTCTGCGCAACTTTCAAAGCGATATTTCTGTCTGTCTGTATGTTTGTTTTTCTCTCTCTCTCTCTGCTCCACAAAATCACTCCCTGAAATCCCTTTTATCCCTTTTCAGACTATCCTGGGCCAGTTCCTTCCCTTCTACCCAGCTGTCCAGAAGACTCTCCCCCAGGCCAGGCTGTGTGTCAAATGCTGAAAATAAAGCAAGAAATAAAAAGCGTCGTCAGGTCGAAAGATTCTGCGTGTCTGGTTTTTTTGGGGTTTTTTGAATCCTGCTAAGCTCTCGGGGAAGGCGACCCAGCAAGTCCGGCCACGGATCTTCTCAAGGCACCTGGTGGCTTTTCTGCAGGAGGGACCTCCGTCAGGCCAGAAGAAAGCCCCCCACCCCGCCGAGAAGCGGGTCCCTGGGGCGCCTTTCACACGACGGCGACGAGGAGCCTGGTGACAGTCCCAGGATCTGGCTGGCTTCCTTCTTCCAGAGCAGGAGGAGCTTTTCCTTGCTGGGCCAGGAGGGAGGGAAGCAGGGAGCGGAGGAGGGAGGCCTCACCTGCCCACAGGTGCAGCAGCCTCAGGTAAGAGCTCCTGGCTGATGCCCACTCCCCCCCCCACACGCGGGTGGGTCTTTCCTCTTCTTCTGCTCAGGTGCAGGCCCCTCCCCCACACAACGCCCCCCCCTCAAAAAAATATGCCCCCCCCAAGCTGACCCCCCCTCACACACACCCTGACCCCCCCAAAGGGCCTTCCTGGGCTCCCAAATAGCCCCACGAGGGCTGCTCTCCTCTCTCAGGCACAGGGCACTGGGGCGAACGGCCCTCGCTTCTTCCCCCCCCGTCCCCGAATTGGTCTCTCCTCAGCACGCCGCCCCCCCGCCGCAATGGACTCTCCCACGAACTGTCTCTTTCCCCTCCTGCCGCGCGCGCGCGCCTGCGCTCCTCACTCACTCACGCTCGCTCTCTCTTCCCGCGTCCCCAAGTGGTATCTCCCACGAACGCGCTCGCCGCCCCCCCCCTTTCCCGCCCTTCTTATTGGTCTCTTCCTCGTCGTTCCGGCGGCCTCGGCGCTCCTCTCGCAGGAGGAGGCGGGGCTACGCGGCCCCGCCCACTCTCACTCCCCGGCAGCCAATAGAGCGTTGCGGTTGGCCGCCTGGCGCGCGGCTTGCCCGGCAGCGGCCTCTAGCGGCGGCGAAAAGTGAGAGCGCGGCCTCCTTGCAGCTTCAAGTGGCGAAGCTCTGCTCGGACTGCACCAATGGAGGGGTGGAGGGGGGTGTCCTGCTTGCGTTTCTTTATTTTATTCACATTTGCACCCGCTATTCAGCCAAAAAAAATCGCCCAGAGTGGCTTACTTGAAGTCAAAACAAAATGCCCCCTACCTGCAGGCCTCCCTCCCTACATACATACATAAAAAATAATGGTATTAGTTATACTCCACCCATCTGGTTGGGTTTCCCCAGCCACTCTGGGCGGCTCCCAACAGAATATTAAAAACACGATGAAACATCAAACATTAAAAACTTCCCTTAGCAGGGCTGCCTTCAGATGTCTCCTAAAAGTCAGATAGTTGTTTATTTCCTTGACATCTGATAAACTGAACATGGCACACAGAGGAAAAGGGACAAGGAGGGAAGAGGAAAATAAACCTCAACATTTATATCCCACCTTTTTTTTCACTGATAGGGACCCAAGGCGGCTTACAAATAAAATAAGAACAGCTAAAAATATAGGTGTGTGTGCATTGTTATAATCATTACTGTTATTATCTATTCAATTTATATACCACCCGTCATCTGAAATTCCCAGGGCAGTGCACATTAAAAACATAATTTACATAGCATAATTAAAAAACACACACAATACAGTCATACCTCAGGTTACAGCTGCTTCAAGTTGCGTTTTTTCAGGTTATGGACTGCTGAAAACCGGAAGTACCGGAACGGGTTAATCCTGGGTTTCGGCAGTCGCGCATGCGCAGAAGCGCCGAATCACAACCCGCACGTGCACAGACGCGCAGATGTGGGTTGCGAACGTGCATCCCGCACGGATCACGTTTGGAACCCGAGCGTCCACTGTAAAACAATCTCAGAAAAAGTCATAATAACACACATTTGAAAGGCCCTGTTGTTGTTTAGTCGTTTAGTCGTGTCCGCCTCTTCGTGTCCCCCTGGACCAGAGCATGCCAGGCCCTCCTGTCTTCCACTGCCTCCCGCAGTTTGGTCAGACTCATGCTGGTAGCTTCGAGAACACTGTCCAACCATTAATGGACTGGGTAAAGATATTAGCTGAGATTAGATGATCCTTGGGTCCCTTCCAATGCTAAGATTCTATGATACTATGAATGGTTTCATCTGGCAATAAAGATATGAAAGGAAGGCACCGGGCAATCCTCTCTGAAGACAGCATTCTACAGATGGGAGCCACCACAGAAAAGGCCCGTTCTTGTGTTGTCATGCTCCAAACCTCTTGAGGAGGGGGACACAGAGAAGGGCCTTGGATGACAAGTCCTGGACAGTTCGTTCAAGGAGAGACAGTCAGAAGTCCCCAAAGCCTGTTGCAGTAAGAAGGTCTCTGCCTGTCTGCATTGCATTTGCATTTATATCCCACCTTTTTCTCTCCCAAAGAGCTCATTTCAACAACCCTGTGAGGCAGGTTAGGCTGAGAGGCAGTGGCTGGCTACTGAGGTCACCCAGTGAGCTTCATGACTCAGCGGGGATTCGAACCCTGGTCTCTCCCAGGTCTTAGTCTAATTATTGTATTTTAATATTTTGCTGGAAGCCGCCCAGAGTGGCTGGGGAAACCCTGCCAGATGGGTGGAGTATAAATAATAACTTCTTCTTCTTATTATTATTATTATAATTATTAACTGCTATACCACACCCTGCACTGTGATTATTGGCTCGTCCCCCCATGGAACACACAAGTCCTGCAGGAGCAAAGTTTGTGAGTTTGTGCGCAAGACATTTTGCTGTCTGAGGCAAAGGACAAGATGACCCCTTCCCTCCTGGCAGCACACACAGAAACCAACTGAGCTAATGATGATGATTTTTTAAATTTATATACCACCCTTCATCCAAGGATCACAGAAAACACAATTACTACTGATAATAATCGAATCCCCTCTCCAAACACATTAAAAAGGTCAAAGGAAGAGCATTCCACAAACAGGGAGCCACTGCAGAAAAGGCCCTGTTCTTGTGTTGCCGCCATGAAGAAGGGCTTCCGATGAGGAACGCAGAGTCTGGGTCAGTTCTTGCGGGGAGAGGCGGTCCTGGAACATTACGGTCCTGAGCTGCTTCAAGCTTTATAGGTCAAAACCAGACCTTTAAATTGGACCAGGACTAGCAGCCGGTGCCATTGGACCAGAATTGATGTAACAGGCAGAAACCATGGAAGCTTACTCTAGTCAGTGTTTTCCAGGGCACCTGAGGTCCGCCACAGGTACAAGGCAGCCTGCATGGCACTCGCAGCTCTGTCCACCCCCCGTCCTTCAGCATTTGCAGCCTGAGGCAGCTGCCTCACCCCAGGACGGCCCTGACCTTAGGTAAAGGGACCCCTGACCATTAGGTCCAGTCGTGGCTGACTCTGGGGTTGCGGCGTTAATCTCGCTTTATTGGCCGAGGGAGCCAGCGTACAGCTTCCAGGTCACATGGCCAGCATGACTAAGCCGCTTCTGGCGAACCAGAGCAGCGCACGGAAACACCGTTTACCTTCCCGCCGGAGTGGTACCTATTTATCTACTTGCACTTTGACGTGCTTTTGAACTGCTAGGTTGGCAGGAGCAGGGACCGAGCAACGGGAGCTCACACTGTCGCAGGGATTCGATCACCGACCTTCTGATCGGCAAGCCCAAGAGGCTCGGTGGTTTAACCCACAGCGCCACCCGCATCCCTGGTCCTCACCTTTGTTGTTGTTGTTTAGTCGTTTAGTCGTGTCCGACTCTTCGTGACCCCATGGACCAGAGCACGCCAGACACTCCTGACCTTAGGGATGCTGTATTTCAAAAAGCGGAAATCTGGACAGAAACGTTGTGGGAAATGGCACTGCCGACATTGGCTGCCAGACGTCTGGATTTTCTGGGACATTTAGCCGATTTCCCACCCAGACACTGCTTTTGACTGCTGTATTCCAGTTATGTGCGGGAAATTCCGGACGAACAACTTTTCGTCCCTGCGCTCTGTGCATTTCTCCCCTCTAGAGGGCAGCAGGCTCCTTCCAGACCTCCTGCCAGGTTTCTTCATTGTCTCTCCTGGCAAATTCCAGCCCTGGGTCCACAGAAGGGGAGAATGGGACCACAGCAGCCATGGGGTCCTCCTGGCCATCCATCCATCTTGACTGCAGACCCAAGGCATCAAGGGTGAGCGTCCACAGCTGTTGCCTGCCATGAACCACTATTGCATGCATGTCCAAAGTCTGTTTCGGGGGCCTAATCCGGCCCGCCGGTCGATTTAATCCAGCCCCCGTGGTAGTACGTTTCCGAGTACAATTCAAAGTGTTGGTGCTGACCTTGAAAGCCCTAAACGGCCTCGGTCCAGTATATCTGAAGGAGTGTCTCCACCCCCATCATTCTGCCCGGACACTGAGGTCCAGCGCCGAGGGCCTTCTGGCGGTCCCCTCACTGCCCGAAGTCAAATTACAGGGAACCAGGCACAGGGCCTTCTTGGTAGTGGCACCCTCCCTGTGGAACGCCCTCCCACCAGATGTCAAAGAGAACAAGAACTACCAGAGATTTAGACGACATCTGAAGGCAGCCCTGTTTAGGGAAGCTTTTAATGCTTAATAGACTATTGTATTTCAATATTCTGTTGGAAGCTGCCCAGAGTGGCTGGGGAAACCCAGCCAGATGGGCGGGGTATAAATAATAAATTATTATTATTATAAATTATTATTATAGTATATGTCCTGGGGTAAAATTCTGAAAAAAAAGCTCAGCAACGTAAATCCTAAAAAAAGCACAACAAGTTAACAACTTGGGTCAGCCCTCATGCATGTTCATTTCATCAAATCTGGCTCTCTTTGAAAAAAGTTTGGGCCCCCTGCTATTGGATTGGTAGCAGCAGATAGATACTGAATCACAGAACTGCAGAGTTTGGGGGACCCCAAGGGTCATCCAGTCCACCCCCTGCAATGTAGGAATCTTTCGCCCAACGTGGAACTCGAACCCCATGACCGTGAGATGAAGAGTCTCGTGCTCTACTGACCGAGCCATTCCACAGGCACCTTGTTATATGCCGAGGATAATAACTGATTCTCTTGTAAATTATGCTGTTTAAAATGTGCATTTTAAATCTGACTTCCTTTCGTAACGTTTTCTTTCGAAATGTTTGGGGTTTTTTTGTTAACTTTGTTGCGTTATAGACAGTAACCCGAAATGCAGAGATTTAGTATATTTTTCTGTTATCGGCAGCCTGATTAACGATAGCCTTGATATTGGAAACAATCTATAGAAATCCCCATTGAAATATGATTAGATAATATTTGGAATGTGGCTCTCTTGGAATGCCTTACTGGCCACAGAAGGGAAATTAAAGGCATTTCAAGGAGAGACGCTTTTGGTCTTATCTTTTCCTTTCCAAATAAGATGGAAGATATTTTTATTCCACCCCCCAACACAACAATCTCTGTGGATAACACATAAATAAAGGTATACGATGTACGGCATATGAAACTTAATAAGAATGTACCACTGGACAAGTTACTGTAGTTATATGCTGTTCTTGTATTTAAATGAAAAACAGTTTAAAAATACCAGTACTGGTTAAAAAAAATCTTTGCTGCTTTAAATGTGAGTTCTGTAGTTGGCCTCCTTCGCAATGTTTTGCTTTGAAATCTTTGAGATAATATTTTAGTTTCCTGTTATGTTGCCTGGAATGTATACTTTAAATTTTTCTTTCTTCAATAATCCCTTATTCTGGGTTGTTTTATCTGCTGCATTAATGTGTTGTAAACTGCTTTGAGATTTTTTCCCTTCAAAATATAAAGCAGTATAGAAATGAATATAGTGGTACTTTGGTTCCCAAACTTAATCTGTTCCGGAAGTCCGTTCCAAAACCAAAGCGTTCCAAAACCAAGGCATGCTTTCCTATAGAAAGTAATGCAAAATGGATTAATTCGTTCCAGACTTTTAAAAACAACCCGTATAACAGCAATTTAACGAGACCATTGATCCACAAAATGAAAGCAATAAACAGTGTACAGCAGTCACACAACCAATCAATCAGTAGCTGAACTGGGTTTTCAGAAATAGACTGGAAAGAGAAGCTGCTGAATTGCAACTCATTACCAAACTTAAAACCATGGAGAGACCTGGTCTGAACAAAGACATTGGATTCTTATCTCATTATACACGACAAAGCCATTTTTCACCTTCTCACCCCTTGCTTTTTCCTGTAAGACCTATTGCAGTCGTTAAGAGTCGTCAACAGGCTCATCACAGCTATCTGCCAATCACCCATTCCCACCACCCTTCTGAGTAATACCCCTCCCCACCTTCTCACTATATAGAAGGATCTGGCAACTTCTGTTTCAGTGTATCTGAAGAAGTGTGCATGCACACGAAAGCTCATACCAAGAACTAACTTAGTTGGTCTTTAAGGTGCTACTGGAAGGAAAAATTTTTTTTGTTTTGGGTTCCATGCAGTCACAAAAACAAAACAAAAAAGAGCCGCAAAAACAAAAATGCAAAATAAATAGCAAAAACAGACAGACTTCAGCGAAATACTCAAAACGGAAGTGTGGCACTCAAAACGGAGCTTGTTTGGCTTCCGAAAAAAAGTTTACAAACCAGAACACTTACTTCCGGGTTTGCAGTGTTTGGGTTCCAAGTTGTTTGAGTACCAAGGCATTTGAGAACCAAGGTATCACTGTACTAGTCCACACTGATTGTGAGCAGCTCTCCAGGGTCTCAGGCAGAAAGTCTTTCTTGGTAACCCTAATTGGGGACGCTCCCAGGGATTGATCCTGAGACCTTGTGCAAGCAGAGCAGTTGCTGCCCCAGCCCTGCCAGTACAAAGACTTCTGAGCTCATCAGAGAACCAAGCCCACCTCTTCAACACATACAGTCCCTATTTTGTAATTCTGGGGTCTCACAGACCGTCACTCTTTTCTATTGGGATTCCATCACAGGCCCTCAAATTCAAGTTGTCCAATTACAGTTGGAGGCCTGGAAGCAATCTGCAATTAGCAGTGATTCCTGCATTAAAGGCTGGGGCTGGACTGGATGACCCCTGGGTTCCCTTCCAACTCTACACTTCTACAATTCTGTGAGAAGATGATTTTTCTTTCTTTTTCCTTTTCTTATTTAAATATATTTTTATTAAGCTTTACATAACAAATTTAAATTCAAACACACTGTTCACCTCCTCATTTAGGATTCTCTGAATCCCTTGACTTCCTTTCTCCCTTCCATGGTTACCATTGTCAATCTTTCCCCCCACCATCTGTTTATCTTATTTTCTCTAATTTGTTAAAAGAAGAAGAATTAATTTTCCATTGTTTTTCGCACATTACAAGCATGACTCAAATCTTGCCAAAGTTCTTAGCTGTTCACAGTGTTCTCTTAAGTACATTATAAATTTTCCCCATTCCTTCTTAAAATTCTTCTCTTCCTGGTTTCTCATTTTCCCAGTCAAGTTTCGCCATTTCGTCGTAGTCCATCATCTTCATCAGCCATTCCTCTCTGGTTGGAACTTTGTCTTCTTTCCATCTCTGGGACAGTAATAATAATAATAATAATAATAATAATAATAATAATAATAATAATAATATATTTATACCCCGCCCATCTGGCTGGGTTTCCCCAGCCACTCTGAGCGGCTTCCAACAGAATATTAAAATACAATAGTCTATTAAGCATTAAAAGCTTCCCTAAACAGGGCTGCCTTCAGATGTCTTCTAAAAGTCTGGTAGTAGTTGTTCTCTTTGACATCTAGTGGGAGGGCGTTCCACTACCGAGAAGGCCCTCTGCCTGGTTCCCTGTAACTTGGAACCACCAGAAGGCCCTCGGCGCTGGACCTCAGTGTCCAGGCAGAACAATGGAGGTGGAGACGCTCCTTCAGGAATACTGGGCCGAGGCCGTTTAGGGCTTTAAAGGTCAGCACCAACACTTTGAATTGTGCTTGGAAACGTACTGGGAGCCAATGTAGGTCTTTCAAAACCGGTGTTATGTGGTCTCGGCAGCCGCTCCCAGTCACCAGTCTAGCTGCCGCATTCTGGATTAGTTGTAGTTTCCAGGTCACCTTCAAAGGTAGCCCCACGTAGAGCGCATTGAGCAGGAGATAACCAGAGCATGCACCACTCTGGCGAGACAGTCTGTGGGCAGGAAGGGTCTCAGCCTGCGTACCAGATGGAGCTGGTAAACAGCAGCCCTGGACACAGAATTGACCTGCGCCTCCATGGACAGCTGTGAGTCCAAAATGACTCCCAGGCTGCGCACCTGGTCCTTCAGAGGCACAGTTGCCCCATTCAGGACCAGGGAGTCCTCCACACCTGTCCGCCTCCTGTCCCCCCAAAACAGTACTTCTGTCTTGTCAGGATTCAACCTCAGGGGTTAGGGTTAGGGTTAGTAGTATCTACAGTGCTGCCGTCGCATACATAAATAGTCAAGGATGGTTCTTCATGCACCTTGAAGCATAACAGGCACGATGCAGAAAGTCTCATGCGCAGGCTTCATTTCATGTGAGCCCTGGAAGAGCTCTCTGGTGCCCGGAGTAAACGGAGAAGGTGACTTCGATTTGAATGTTGTTTTGGAACAAGACCTTGCCTGAACCCACAGTGACGGCAAATCTCTCTTGCAAATGACTTACGGAGGGCTTTACGAGGCAGGTTTCAGTAAGTGATGTTTGCCTTTGATGTAGCGCTCTGCGTGGGCAGAAATTTGCCAGCGCTTTGCAAAACACCCTCCTACATAAAGCCTCATCAAACTTCACACACATTTGGGCTGGTTTTTTTGGGTTTTTTGTTAAATCAAAACCTTCCTGCATTGCTCTGCGGAAAGGGGCGCCAGGTCTGTCTCACACTTGTCTGATTTCCGAGACTTTACAAATAGAGAATCGTGGAATTTTTCTCCCCCTTCCAATTCTTTGCGATCAATAATCCGGCCGCTGCGAGTTTGTGGAAATGGCAAAATTGACGGCAATCATTAGAGGCCATTCAAATCAGAGAATAATTAAAGAGCGAGATGGAGTGAAGGAATACATGAAAAAATATGGTTCCGGAACCGGAATATTAATAGATAAAGTGTAAAACATGCAGGAGTAAGCAAGGAAATAATAAAGGAATCAATTGAATAATTTTTAAACCACACAACAAGATGGAAAAAGTAATAATAATAATAATAATAATATTGAGATCACACGTGGGTGAAGAGGAGTGGGGGGTACAGGGGAATTTATAAAAAAATCTAATATAATATTTTTAATTGCGTTGCATTTATATATAGCAAAGGGAAGTCTATAGCAATGAGGTTTATTTTAATCTAGTCAACTATGTAATAGGCTTATGTTACAAAATGAATATGGATTTTGAATTTGATGTTTGTAATTCTTTTTCGGTTTTGGAATGAAGTTAAAAAAAGGAAAAGGGGGGGAAAAACAAATAGAGAATTGTGGAATTGGAAGAGGTCTTGGGAGGTCGTAAGAACATAAAAACATAGGAGGGAGCCTGCAGGATAAGTTAGCCAATGGCCCATCCAGTCCAGCGTCCTGTTCTCACAGTGGCCAGCCAGATGTCTGTTATGGGGAACCTGCAAGCAGGATCCAACTGTGGCTCATAGACATAATAGGGCCACAGGTGGCACTGGGCGGTTCAAATCCCCGTGACGGGGTGAGCTCCCATTGCTCTGTCCCAGCTCCTGCCAACCTAGCAGTTCAAAAGCACGCTGGCGCAAGTAGATAAACAGGTACCGCTGCAGCGGGAAGGTAAACGGCGTTTCCATGTGCTCTGGTTTCCGTCACGGTGTTCCATTGCACCAGAAGCAGTTTAGTCCTGCTGGCCACATGACCAGGAAATGTCTGTGGACAAACGCTGGCTCCCTTGGCCTGAAAGCGAGATGAGCGCCACAACCATTGTACTGTTGAGAGTGTATTAACTTATGGTCTCTGTGTGTGGTTCATAGAAAAAAAATCTGGTAGGGCTGCCTTCAGATGTCTTCTAAAAGTCTGGTAGTTGTTGTTCTCTTTGACATCTGGTGGCAGGGTGTTCCACAGGGAAGGCGCCACCACTGAGAAGGCCCTCTGCCTGGTTCCCTGTAACTTGGCTTCTCACAGTGAAGAAGGCCCTCAGAGCTGGACCTCAGTGTCCGGGCAGAACGATGGGGGTGGAGACGCTCCTTCAGGTATACAGGACCGAGGCTGTTTAGGGCTTTCAAGGTCAGCACCAACACTTTGAATTGTGCTCAGAAACATACTGGGAGCCAATGTAGTTCTTTCAAGACCAGTGTTATGTGGTCTCAGTGGCCACTCCCAGTCACCAGTCTAGCTGCCACATTCTGGATTAGTTATAGTTATACCAGCCTCGATGGCGCTCCCCTGACTGCAATGTCAGAAATGCTTCCAAATGCCAGTTTTTGGAAACCAACGGGAGAGGAGAGTTGCTCCTGTGCTCGGATCCTGCTCGTTGGCATCTGGTCAGCTTCTGTGAGAACAGGATGCTGCGTGAGATGAGACACTGGCCTGATCCAGCCAGCTCTTCCTACGCGCTCATGTTCCCCTTTTCCAGCCATCAAACTGCCCAGGGCCTTGGCTACATCTTTTGTAGCAGAGATTTCCATAACGTACAGTATGAAGGATGCTGGAGCCCAGAAGATGTGCCAAGAGCTGATGGATCTGTGATCTCAGACTGGGCTCTGCCAAGGATGTTCTAGCTCTGAGATCCTGTATGGAGCAGTGGGTACCTCGGGTTAAGAACTTAATTCGTTCTGGAGGTCTGTTCGTAACCTGAAACTGTTCTTAACCTGAAGGCCACTTTAGCTAATGGGGCCTCCTGCTGCCACCGCGCTGCTGGAGCACGATTTCTGTTCTCATCCTGAAGCAAAGTTCTTAGGTACTATTTCTGGGTTAGCAGAGTCTGTAACCTGAAGCGTATGTAACCCGAGGTGGCACTGTACATGGATTTAAAAGAGGATTGGACAAATTCATGCAGGAGAGGGCTATTGATTGCTACTTGCCGTAGATTTTGTATGGGGACTGATTTGTAAATCCGGGGACCTTAGGCTGGTAGCCACCCGTAACTTTCTTGCTAATGAATTTGTACAGCCGTCTTTTAAGGCTGTCCAAATTGGCACTGCTGGAAGCCAGGAAACCGACCGAAGGGCGAAAGGTGGGCCAGCTGGTATTAGCCCAGCTGGCTTAATGGAACCTCCACATCCAGAGGCATTCCTGCTCCGAATTCCAACCAAGGGCAAGGTCGTTGTCCTCATTCCTCTGTCTCGTGCTGGAAGGGGGAGTGAGGTGGGGTTTTGTCTCAACAGATGGGATTGTTTTCGAAAGGAGATGGCAACCAAGCTATTGAAAGCGCTTTCTGATAGAGCGATTCAGCAGTGGAACGGACGCGGGCTCTCCTTCACTGGACGTTTTATATATATATATGTATATATACATTTTTATTAGTTTTTTAACATATTAATTCCAACATTCCTACAACATAACTTCTCATCTTACGCAATATTTTTGGACTTCTGTCAACACCTCTGACGATTTCCCATTCTTTATCACTTTTTATGCATTTCTTAATTTCATATTACCTTTAATTATCCTTAACTAATAATTCTCCTCGTTATCTTTTTTTGTAATATTTCAAATAACACGCCTTACAAAACTTCTTGCAAACCTACTAGCATAATTTGTTCATCACAATTGCTTTTCAAACAGTCCGTAAATTTACTCCAGTCTTCTGAGAATCTCTGGTCCCGCAGCAGGTTTCGAATCCTTCCTGTTAGTTTATCTAATTCTGCATAGTCCATCAGTTTCATCCTCCAATCTTCTTTCGTTGGTACTGTAGTTCTTCTTCACTGGACGTTTTTCAGCAGAAGTGGACGGCCATCGCCCATGTATGATCTACAGTGGTACCTCGGGTTACAGACGCTTCAGGTTACAGACTCCGCTAATCCAGAAATAGTACCTTGGATTAGGAACTTTGCTTCAGGATGAGAACAGAAATCGTGCTCCTGCGGTGCGGCGGCAGCAGGAGGCCCCATTAGCTAAAGTGGTGCTTCAGGTTAAGATCAGATCTCCAGAACGAATTAAGTACTTAACCCGAGGTACCACTGTACTTGAGATTTCTGCATTGCAGGGGGTTGGAATAGATGACCTTTGGAGGTCCCACCCAGGTCTAAAATTCTATGGTTTTTCAGCTGCGATCCTTTGCCTTGCAGGGGTTTGGACAGAATGACCCCTGGGGTGGGGGTCCCTTCCAACGCCACGACCCTGTGGGGAAGGCAAGCTCCTCGGGGCAGGGACCCGCTTGCTTGCTTGCCGGCCACCCGCGGGGGTGGTCCGGGTCCAGGATCCGGGGCGGGCGAGGCCGAGGCGGCCCCGATCCCTGTCCAGCCGCTGCCTTGTCTGCTGCTTGCGCCCGCCCCGGGAGAGGCAGGTCCGCCCGGGCGCCGTCGAGGGGTGGGGCGCGCCGCCGCCGCCCGGCTTGCCGAGCCCCTTCCCCGGCGGCGGCGGCGAGCGAGCCTCTGCTCCTTCCCCTTCCTCGCACACTTCCTCCGGCCGCGCTCACTTCCTCCGAGGAGGCGACGAGAAGCAGCAGCAGCAGCGACGGCGGCGCCGCCCGGCCGGCCGAGCGCCATGCGCCCAGGTGGGTCTCCGGCTCCCCGACGGGGCGAACCCCGCGCGCAACGCTCCCTTTGCGCAAGGCGCGCCCGCGAACAGGCGCCTTCCTCCGCCAGGGCAGGGCGCCCCGGGGCATGGGCAGAGGGCGCGCTGCCTAGGGGCGCGCCGCGATGGGCTGGGTCGCCCTCCTTCCCGATCCCGGGGCGCCGGGAGGAGGGGACGCCCTCTGGGGCTCCGGAACCGGGTTCATCGGGGCTGACTCGCGAGTAAATCCGGGGGTTAATAACGGGGTGGCTGAGCTCGTGCCCAAGTTTCCCAACTCGGCTCCCAACTGCGTCTTTTCTGCCCATTCACACGACCCACTTTCCCCGCGCGTGGGCACGGGCGCACACGTGTGTTTTCGGAACAGCTGGGCAGGTAAATGCATCTAGGACATCAAGTCGCGGCTTCTAAGGCAGGGGGAGTTCCTGAAACACGCGATCCCCTCCCTTTTTTTTTTTGCTTGTTGAGATGGTACAATCCTGAGGCGGGGGTCGGTCTGTGTCACGTGTCTTCCCCGGCATTTTTTGAATGGGTCCTGGCGGAGCCGAATGGTTGAGAAGCTTCAGCGACGTCTCTGGGGGTCGTTGGCAGGAGGGAGATGATTGCTCCCTCGAGCTGTGTAATGTCTGCACTGACTGGCAGCAGCTGGCCAGGGGTTCAGGCTGCTGTGCGGGGCAGTCGACTGACTTTTTATTTATTGCATTTATTTATGCATTTATAGCCCATCTTTTCTCCAAAAAGCTCAAGGTTGCTTTACAGGGCTCCCCCCCCCTTTGCATTTAATCCCTGCAACAACCCTGCGAGGTGGGACAGGGTGAGGGTCAGTGAGTGGCTGGCCCAAGATGGCACCGAGTGAGCTCCAGTGGGGGATTCGAACTCCCGTCTCTCCCAGGCCCTGGTCTGATGCTCTAAGCCAGGGTTTTCCCAACTTTGGCTCTCTGGTTGTTTTTGGACTACAACTCCCACCATCCTTAGCTGGCAAGGCCGGTGGTCAGGGATGATGGGAATTGTAGTCCCAAATCAGCTGGCGACCCCAAAGGGTCTTCTGCATGCAGGGCAGATGTTCCACCATGCAGCCGTGGTCCTTTGCCCGGAGATTTGGGCTGGATGTGAGGCTGAACGGGAGTCCCAAAGAGGCAGAGGAATGGACACCTTGAGACTGGCTCGATTCGGCCGGATCCATTGTGGTGGCCTCGATCCGAGCTGCTGCGTGATCCTCTCACGCCCCGAACCTCCCGGAGCCTCCCAAGGGGGCCATTTCCTCAGTTTCTCCAGCCGCCCTCCAACTTCAGACGGAGATGTTCTCAATGGGAGGGACTTTCCAGCCGGTTGACGTGTGAGCGGCTTGGAAACCCCGGCTGGGAAGGACCTCCTTGAGTCACAGAGTTCGCAATCTGCTGGTGGCAGCAGCAGAAGCAGGAAGCCTTGACTCACGGTGTGAAAAGGGCCCTTCAGAGGTCATCCAGCCCAACCCCGTTCCAGTGCTACAATATGCAACGCTTCCTTTGGGGCAGCTTTGCTGGGGAAATGAAACCCCCAAACCCATATGTCTGCCCTCGGTTGCTTCTGGTTCCCGGTTCTTTGCCCTGTTCTGGAGAGGTAGAGCGTCACTGAGCCTGGAGGCTCCATTTAGCTATCATGTGTAGCGATAGATCTTTCCTCCTCTGTGAAATCTGTCTACTCCCGCCTGCTTTTTTAAAAAAGCAAATTTAAGTCACTTCGTTTGCACCAGCCTTTGCTGTCCTAGCACCCTCCAGACGGCCTGGGTTGGACTTCGATGATTGACATCTGCCCCTGCCAGTTGGGGCCGGTGGGGGGACGGAGGGCACCAGGTTGGCGGAGGCTGCCCAGGCCCGTGGGATGCTGATGCAGCCGTGAGACTCTGCTGTTTCCCCCACCACTTTCAATGAGGAACTGGGCGCAATCGACGACGATCCAAAGTTCCCTTTCTGTACTTCCCCCCGGTTGAGACACCGCTGTGGAAAGTGTGCCTCAGCCCCAGCCTCTCCTCCTGCCCTGGGGAGACAGTTCTGAGCTGTTTTATACACTCCGAGAAAATCATATAAGTGTCGGAAGGGACCTCTGAGGGTCATCTAGTCCCACCCGCTGCAATGCAGGCCCCCCGGCAGGTGGCTTCCCATCCTCTGCTGCCTTTTGCACCATCTTTACGGCTTGTTATTACCAGATAAGAATCTGACCCATTGCTTCTTTCAGAGACTTGCACAGTCTACAAAGACTTTCAGAGACTTTTATGTTTATTGGGTTCTATGTTTTCAAGAGAATCCATCAAGAGTGCACAAGAGATTTATAAGATTTCTGTTTATTTGGTTTTGCAGAGAGTGCATATTTCATATATTTCATGCCGTTCAATGTTCTGTATAGATTATATAAAGAGTTTGTATCGACATTGCATTGTTGTACTCCGTCATGTTGTCTTGGATATTTTTGATAATTGTTTGAAACACAGGGGTTTAATTGTTTGGTGACTTACTGCCTTGCACAATCTGACAATGCTCTGAGAAGACACCCCTTCTCATATCCCCCAAGATCTTAGAACCCCTTCCTTGAGCTGCCCATGGTTACTTCGCTGGCACCCTGAAAACCACCACCTTTCAGCCCCAGCTATAAATGGGCTGCTGGACTGCGGACTCCTTCAGGCCAACTCATTTGACAGCCACTCTGTTTTGCGGAGCCCTGCAGAACGTTTCGCACTTCCCAGTTCTGGCTTCCGCTGCATCACCGATTCTGCACGCAGCGAGCCTGCTTCGGTTTTGCACATCTCGCTATTGCGGGGCGGTTCGTCGGCGATGATGCAGCTCAGCTTAGGCACCGGCTGCCTTAGGTGACACGAGCCGAGATAACTTGGCACGTGGAGACTTTCTCTGCGTGTCGACCAGGTCTTTGCATCACTCTTGCAGGGCGGGACCCTGGGTCCTTCCTTCCTGCCTGCCTGCCTGCCTGCCTCCTACCTCACAGGGCTGTTGTGGGGATTAAATGAGGACTAGGACCAGGGAGCAGGTAGCGCAGTGGGTTAAACCATAGAGCCTAGGGCTTGCCAATCAGAAGGTCGGCGGTTCGAATCCCCACGACGGGGTGAGCTCCCGTTGCTCGGTCCCTGCTCCTGCCAACCTAGCAGTTCGAAAGCACGTCAAAGTAGATAAATAGGTACCACTCCAGTGGGAAGATAAACGGCATTTCCGTGCACTGCTCTGGTTCGCCAGAAGCAGCTTAGTCATGCTGGCCACATGACCCGGAAGCTGTACGCCGGCTCCCTCGGCCAATAAAGCGAGATGAGCGCCGCAACCCCAGAGTCGGCCACGATTGGACCTAACGGTCAGGGGTCCCTTTACCTTTAGGACAAAGGAGCTCCTTGGAGGAAAAGGTGGAATATAAATATCTAGTAACAAACAGACAGACAGACAGACAGATAGATATATAAATAAGAAGATAAAATAGATAAACGTTTCTCTGCCACAGGTGCTCAGAAGCATTGCTGTCCCAACCTGGCCAGAAGCCATCAATACTCCTCCTGCATGAATTTGCCTAATCCTTTTCTAAAGCCATCCAAGTTGGAGGCCATCACTGTCCCTTGTGGCAGGCAGTCCCAGGGGTTAACCGTGTTCTGTGTGAATAAGTTATTTTCCTTTTCTCTGCCCTGATTTTCCTGGGAGCTCAGACAGAGCCACCCCCAGTGCAAAAATGTGGCCCCCAAAACGACCTCCTATTTCCACCGCGATGTGAGGGTCCTTTGGGTTGTCCCGGCTGCTTTTATGGGAACCAGATGTGCTGCGATCCGACGACTCTCCTGCCTGGAGGAGCTGTGTGTTTGTTTGGTTGTTAAGGAAGTCGGCCGCTCTTGGGCCCGGCTGATGCCACAGAGGGCAGGAGGGACTCACTCCTTCCCCGACCATGTGGCTCATGGAATAATAATAATAATAATAATAATAATAATAATAATAATAATAATAATTTATTTGTACCCCGCCCATCTGGCTGGGTCTCCCCAGCCACTCTGGGCGGCTTCCAACAAAGATTAAAAATACATCAAAATGTCGCACATTAAAAACTTCCCTGAACAGCCTTCAGGTGTCTTCTAAATTGCATCTGGACCAGCTCTCCGCAGCTTCATTTGCCAGCCACCTCCAAAAGGCAGGTTCTCTCGCTGCTGCCCCCAGAAGGGCCTAATTTTCTAAGGCTGCAATCCTGACCCTGCACACCCAGTAGGAAGCCCCCTGGCTTAATTGGTTTTGGATCGGCACCGTGAGGATTCTGTTGCCAGCTAGTTTTCCCAAAGGGATACGGAAAAAGGAGAATAGAGGCAAGCCGCGAAATGTTTCGTATTAAGCGTTGCATATTGAAGGGAGGTGCGGGATGTGAGTGGCCAGGAAAACGTCTTTTGCAAAAATGTCTGGGTAGCAAAAAGAATCAGATTTCTGTTAGGGGTTTATTAGGGGTACTGAGCTGCTGAGCGATGCCCCGCTTGCCAGGCGGAAGAGGGAGAATCGCAGAATTGTGCAGCTGGAAGGGACACCGGGGTCAAATAGTCCAGCCTCCTATAGACACACCAGCTTCTGGGCCTTGCTGGGCCTTGGCCACGCTGCATTGCAGCGCGTTGGACTAGATGGCCGGGTGGGGTCCCAACTCTACAATTCGATGATTCTGTGAAATAAGCAAAGCCCAGGCAGGTGGGGCGGTCCCAGTGCTTCATGGCCGTGAGAGGAGTGGGGCTCACTTGCACTTCCGATCGCCTCGCAGCTAGAAAACACAGGTCCAAGTGATTTTTCACTTGTCCCTTTGAGCACTAAATCTTAGGCTGGGGGAAAGGGCTTCATTTGCGAACATCTTTGCAGTGTGTGGGGGGAGGGAGCAAAACCTCCCTCTCGCCGCCCTAGAACCCTGGGCCGCTGGGTCCTTTCTTAAATCGGTCCTCAATATCTTCCGACATTCAGCAGACAAGTTCCAGGGTTGGGACAGAGGGATAAAAGCCCCGTGAGAAACCTGAGCGCAAGAATGTAAGAATATAAGGCCTCCTGGATCAGGCCAGGGTCCCATCTGGTCCAGCATCCTGTTCTCACAGGGGCCAACCAGAGGCCTCTTCTGGGAAACCTGCAAGTAGGATTCGAACACGAGCCCTCTGCACCCGAGTCTGTGAAGAATCTCCCTATGAGATTCTCCCAGCTCCTCAAAACGCATCCCCTCTCCATTAGACCCCAAAGTTGAATAGCCAAGCTTTTTGGGGTGGAGGGCGCCATCCCAGAATGCTCTGTGTGTGTTGCGCTCGAAGCCTCTGGTGCCAGCCAGGTGCCATGTTCATTCAGGAGCTGAGCAGCCCAGCAGACTCGGGGACAACGGAACGTTTGCAGTCCAGTTTTGCGCGAGGGCAGGAGAGGCAGGCAGTTTGGCTGGGATTTCCGCCGCGCCCAGGCGCTCGCGAGGAGGAGCTTCCCGGAGACGGGGAAGCGAAGGGCTGAGGCTCGAGGCTGACGAAAGAGCCCCGGGGAGGGGAAACAGGAACCTGCGAGGTGGAGGAAGGGCAGGCCTTCTGCTCGGAGCGGATTTCGCAGCGCCGTAAGCCACAGGGCGGCTTCCTCTGCTGCGGAGGCCTCCGTCAGGGTCCTTGTTTGAGAAAGATCTCGTGGGAGCAGGGCTCAAACCCTGACCGGGCCCAATCCCTAGAATCTTGAACACTGAACATGAAGCCCAGCCGCTCTGGGTGAATGAGGGCAGAGAAAAGAAAGTCCTCTTTCATCTTTTGTTGTTGTTGTTTAGTCGTTTTGTCGTGTCCGACTCTTCGTGACCCCATGGACTAGAGCACGCCAGGCACTCCCGTCTTCCACTGCCTCCCGCAGTTTAGTCAAACTCATCTTGGTAGCTTCGAGAACACTGTCCCACCATCTCATCCTCTGCCGTCCCCTTCTCCTTGCGCCCTCCATCTTTCCCAACATCGGGGTCTTTTCCAGGGAGTCTTCTCTTCTCATAAGGTGGCCAAAGTATTGGAGCCTCAGCTTCAGGATCTGTCCTTCCAGTGAGCACTCAGGACTGATTTCCTTAAGAATGGATAGGTTTGATCTTCTTGCAGTCCATGGGACTCTCAAGAATCTCCTCCAGCGCCAGAATTCAAAAGCATCAATTCTTCGGCGATCAGCCTTCTTTTTGGTCCAGCTCTCACTTCCATACATCACTACTGGGAAAACCAGAGCTTTAACTATACGGACCTTTGTCAGCAAGGTGATGTCTTTGCTTTTTAAGATGCTGTCTAGGTTTGTCATTGCTTTTCTCCCAAGAAGCAGGCGTCCTTAATCCGGAAGAGGGTTAAACTACGGAACTCCTTCCCACATGAGACTGTGATAGCTGCCAATTTGGGAGATTTTAAAAAGGGATTGGATGGAGGAGGAGACCATCGGTGACTTAGCCAGAATGGCTGTCCTCTGCCTCCACAGTTAGAGGTAGCTCCTGAAACCCAGTTGATGGAAACAGCAAGAGGGTGTTATTCTTACGCTCGGATCCTGCATTTGGACTTCCCACTGGGGTATCTGGTTGGCCACTGGAAACGAGGGTGCTGGACTGGCCTGATCCCACAGTGGTCCTATTCCAATGTTCTTTTTTCCCCTTTCAAATAATTTTTTATTATTTTCCTTATACATACTTTTACAATGCAACACAGTAAATCACATAAATACTTCAGCTCTGCTGAGCTTGCAACTTCCCTCCATCCCTTCCGCGAGTATCCCTTGTTTTCTTATACCGCGTATTCTATTTATTTAACCTTAAATCAGCTATACGTTGTAAGAGCTATTTCAGTCCTGGCAGTGTTTTTAAAGTTTTACAATTGTCTTTTATATATACCATAAATTTACTCCGACTTTCTCGAAACCTCTGATTGTCCTGGTCACGAATTCTTCCCGTCAGTTTGGCTCGCTCTGCATAACTCATCGTTTCAGTCTGCCACTCTGCGATGGTGGGAACTTCTTGCAATTTCCAGTTTTGGGCAAGCATATTACTTGCTGCAGCTGTGGCATGCATAAAGAGTCTTTGATCCACTTTCTTAATTTCCTTCCCCGTCAAACCCAACAAAAAGGCTTCTGGTTTCTTTGGGAAATGTGTATTTAAGTATTTTCTGAAGTTAAATTAACTCCCAAAAGTTCTTAACTTTATCACAAGTCTACCACATATGGTAAAAGTCTCTATTCCGATGTTCTTTTGACCAATGGCTTCCTCAAGTCTTCTCCCATCATCTCTGACTAGGCCGGCGATAGCTAATTGTTTACAAATGCTCTTGGCGGGGGATTGGGGCCGCGGCTGGAGCTTGGTTCAAAGCATGGAGGGAGCCCGCCTCCTCTACAGCGCAGATGCTCTGCCTTACAGTCCTAGCCAGGTCTCCTCGAAAGGAAGCCCTGTAGAGATCCACAGCACCCGCTCCCAGGAACTGGCACTTACCGTATTTTTTGCTCTATAAGATGCACCAGACCACAAGACGCACCTAGTTTTTGGCAGAGGAAAACAAGAAAAAAAATGTTCTGAATCCCAGAAGCCAGAACAGCAAGAGGGATCGCTGCGCAGCAAAAGCAGCGATCCCTCTTTCTGTTCTGGCTTCTGGGATAGCTGCGCAGCCTGCATTCGCACCGTAAGATGCACAGACATTTCCCCTTACTTTTTAGGAGGGAAAAAGTAAGTCTTATAGAGCAAAAAATACGGTAGCTTGCTTTTAGTGTCCTTGTTGCCAGCGCAGCACCCATGGGTGCCCACAAAGGGCTTCTTTGGCTGTTGCAGTACCCCCCCCCTTGGAAAAAAAAGTAGATTAACTGTTGGCCAGAGGGAGGTTGCAGTTGCATCTTCCAGAAAGGAAGGGGAACAAACCCTCTTTCCAAGCCTATTTGCTGACGGGAGCAAGTGCGAATGGCTGACCTGTGCACAGAGTTGTGGGTGCATTTCCAAGTATTAAGTCCCCAGACCTCCCCCCCCCCCCAAGTTGGGCAACCCTTGCTCTAGTGTTTAGGTCAAACAGTCAACGTTGTTCTGGAAACCGCGTGTGGTGTAGGAGGCAACGTGGCATAGTGGTTTGAGTGCCAGGAGCCCAGGGTTCGAATCCCCACTCGGCCCTTGAAGTTCATGGGGTGACCTTTGGGGGCCAGTCGCTGTCACTCAGCCCAACCTACCTCACAGGGTTGTTAGTGAGAACTGCGTGCACCATCTTGAGCTCCTCGGAGGAAAAGTGTTCTGTCATTAAAAAAAATAAAGAAATGTGGAAATGCCCATTGAACGGGAGACCTGACTTGAACGAACGATTGCTTGGGAATTCAAAGGGTCGTTGAATTGAATTAAACCCGCCTCCTAAACCGCAGAGCCTAGGACTTGCCGATCAGAAGGTCAGCGGTTCGAATCCCCGCGACGGGGTGAGCTCCCGTTGCTCGGTCCCAGCTCCTGCCAACCTAGCAGTTCGAAAGCACGTCAAGTGCAAGTAGATAAATAGGGACCACTCTGTCGGGAAGGTAAACAGCGTTTCCATGCACTGCTCTGGTTCGCCAGAAGCAGCTTAGTCATGCTGGCCACATGACCCGGAAGCTGTATGCCGGCTCCCTCAGCCAGTAAATCGAGATGAGCGCCGCAACCCCAGAATCGGGCATGACTGGACCTAATGGTCAGGGGTCCCTTTACCTGTGCCCCTAGTGCTCTTGCCTTCACCTCCGAGTCATCTCCCACCTCTTCCTAGGGGTCTCTGCCCTTGGTTGTGCCATGAGTGTCTTGTGGTGCATTTGAGCGCCCTCTCGGTCTTCCTAGCTGCCGTCTGTAAAATGGGTAGATGCTCTCCCCGTGCACCTTGAGCCGCTGTAATAATAATAATATAATAATAATTTATTATTTATACCCCGCTAATCTGGCTGGGCCTCCCCAGCCACTCTGGGTGGCCCCCAACAAAACACAGTAATGCATCAAATATTAAAAGCTTCCCTAAACAGGGCTGCCTTCAAATGACTTCTAAAAGTCTGGTAGTTGTTGTTCTCTTTGACATCTGGTGGGAGGGCATTCCACAGGGCGGGAGCCACCACCGAGAAGGCCCTCTGCCTGGCTCCCTTTAACCTCCCATCTCTCAGTGAGGGAACCGCCAGAAGGCCCTTGGAGCTGGACCTCAGCGTCCGGGCAGAACGATGGGGGTGGAGAGGCTGTTCCTCGGTCTTCTTCACATCATGCGCTCTGCGTGTGTTTGAGCCCTCTCTCAGGGATTAAATGCTTCTGCTTCAGACTTGACCTGGTTCTCAGTTCTTGGTTTCTTGAATTGCAGCGTGTGTGTGTGTTTGTGTGTCTGGGCTCCTCCTTGGTGGGAATCGCTTGCTTCGTTCCACTTGTGAGCTGGCTGGGCAGTAGAAGCTGTGGGTTGTAGGAGGATCTCGGCCGATCCGAAGAGCGCGTCTGGTTGCCTGGAAGCCGGAAGCAAAGCCCAGGCAGTCACTGGGTCGTTTGGCTTCATATTATAGCGCATATTTCCTGTTCTCTGCCTGTTGAGCTGCTGAGCCTCTGTGAACTTACTGACGCATCTCTGGCAGAGCCCAATTCCAAGTCACAGAATCATAGAATTGTAATAATAATAATAACAACAACAACAACAACAACAACAATAATAATAATAATAATAATAATAATAATAATAATAATAATAACAACAACCACCGGGCCTCAGGGCAGCTAACACCAAATATAAAAACAATTGGATGAAATACAGCTTAAAAAACAAGATTAAAATACAACATTAAAACATTAAAATGCAGCCTCATTTCAGTGGAAACTCAATCAAAAACTTTTTAGGGGATAAAAACATCAAGTCTTCACCAAGGCCAACTATCCAGACTGGTCCTACGTGGGCCAGAAAAAAGCCAGGGAAGTCCCCAAATAGGAGTTCCGTCACAGAAGGAAAAAGGAAAAAAAAAAGAGGGGAAGGGGATCAAGTTGATTCCAAGCCAAAGGCCAGGCAGAACAACTCTGTCTTACCAGCCCTGCGGAAAGAAATCAGATCCTGAGTTGGAGTGAGAAGGGACCCTGAGGGTCATCTAGCCCAACCCGCTTCAATCTAGCAATCAATGCAGGTCCATTGGTTTTCTCCCCTTAAAGGCGGGACAATCATCAGAACCTAAGGAAAGCCTACTGGATCAGGCCAGTCATCCGTCACATCCAGCATCCTCTTCTCCCAGTGGCCAACCAGACACCGGTGAGAAACCCACAAGCGGGACCCGAGTGCGAGAGCAGCTCTCGCCTCCTGCAGTTTCCAGCAACTGGCGTTCAGAAACAGAGCAGAGTAGCTGCCCACAGCCCTCTCCTCCTCCCTGAATCTGTCTAATCCTCTTTCAAAGCCGTCCGAGCTGGTGGCAGGGAGTTCCACAGGTTAACTACGCGCAGAAGTCCTTTCTTTTCTCCATCCTTCAGCTTCATCCCAGGCCTACAACCTTTTGAAGAGGTGCTTGCTGACGCCAGCTCTCCCCCAGTGTGTGGGGCAATGGGAAGAACCCCCCTTTGCTGGCAAAGCCCAGCCCTCAGAGGGAGGTTCGCTGGCTGGTCGGAGGGCGGGAAGCTGGTGATGCCTTGATTCCTTCCCTTTCCAATGAGTCAGAGATGAGGCCCTTTTCCTTCCTAGACAGGAGGCCGGGTGCCCAGGAGACGAGGCTCCTGCCCAGCCCGCTGTCCTGTTGCCCGGTCAGTGACGCGGGAGTCGCCCACAGCCCCCACAGCTTGCTTTCTCTAAGGCCCTAAGGAAGTCAGAGCATTCCACCAGGTCGGAGCCATCACTGAGAAGGCCCTGGCCCTGGTGGACTATCCTCCACCAGGGCCAGGGCCTTCTCAGTGATGGCTCCGACCTGGTGGAATGCTCTGTCCCAGGAGACCAGGGCCCTGCAGGATTTAACCTCTTTCCGTCGGGCCTGTAAGACAGAGCTATTCCGCCTGGCCTTTAATTTGAACTTAGCCTGATCTTTAATTTCCCTTCTCTTCCCTCCCTCTCCCCTTTTCTGAAGATCACCCGTTCTGAGACCCCACAGCTAATTCTCCCCTGGCCTCCTCGCTGGCCCAAGTAGGACCAATTCAGCCAGCTAGCCCTGGGGATTATCTAATGCTCATTTCCCCTAAATTGATTTTTGATTTTTATTGTTATTCATGTTTTTACACTGTATTTTATGCTGCTTTTATAATTAAGTGTTTTAAGTTTGTTGTTAGCCGCCCTGAGCCTGGTTTTTGAACCGGGAAGGGCGGGGTATAAATAAAATTATTATTATTATTATTATTATTATTATTATTATTATTATTACTCCCAGCGGCTCAGGACGGAGGCAGAGCTGCCAGGCCTGGGCTGAGTGAGGTAGGCAAGAACCTCGCTAGGGCTTTGATGGATCCGTCCAAAGGGCCCCCTCCGCACCTGGCCCAGCATCCTGTTCTCACAGCGGCCGGATACCCCTGGGAACCTCAGAGTCGAGATAGACTGCCCCTGGCTCTAGAGGCTCCATAGGCGCATGAGAAGCGCCTGGTGCATCAGGACAGTGGCTTATTTAGGGCAGCATCCTGTTCTCACAGGTGCCAGCTTGATGCCCCTGTGGGAAAATCGCTGTCAGGATCCTGCGGTTTCCTGCAAGTGGTATTCTCAAGCCTAGCTGCCTCCAGCCAGAAAAGCTGTTGTGGCAAATGGCCACGATTCGCCCTCTCCTTCCCTTTGAGCTTGTCTAATCCTCTTTCAGACCAATGGATGTTCTCTGCCTGTGGCCCTACTCTCTTTCGCCCTGACGCAAGCCGGCTCCTTTGGGTGTCGGCTTCCTGTTTCCTGTCCCCCGCTTTTGTTGTCGAACTCTCTCGCACCCCCCTTGAGGTGCCTAAGCCGCGTGACATTAAGACAACAGCGAGGCCGGTACAAAATGAGAATTACTGTATTTTTTGCTCTATAAGACTCACTTTTTCCCTCCTGAAAAGTAAGGGGAAATGCGTGTGCGTCTTATGGAGCGAATGCAGGCTGCGCAGCTTTCACTGCGCAGCGATCCCTCTTGCTGTTCTGGCTCCTGAGATTCAGAATATTTTTTTCTTGTTTTCCTCCTCCAAAAACTAGGTGCGCCTTGTGGTCTGGTGCATCTTATAGAGCGAAAAATACGGTAATTGCTCTGTGGGGAAACAGTGAAATCCATTGGTGGCCTTCGGAGAAGGCTTTTCCTCCCTGGAAAGGAAAGATAAAAAAAGAAAAAGGTTTCTTTCTTTTCTTTAAAAGGCTCCTCCATCTAGTGCTGTGCAGAATTTCTTTTCCTGTGCCAGATGGAGCGGTTTAAAAGACACGACACAAAAGGAAAAGGGGTTGGGAGGGAGGAGGAAAAACACAAACTTGGGCACTAATTCTCAGTTGCAGAGTTCTTGTAAGGGAAAGCTGGAATGGAAAGATTTCAAAGGGAGGAGAGTCGCTGGCCGGTCAGCTGAGCTGATGGAGACCCCGCAGTCCCTTCTCGCAAGCAGTTTCTACGAATATTAATCCATTTCTGTACATGGTTTTTCTTGTTGCTTGAATTTTGTACACGTGTTTGGAGGACTGCATTGCAAAATTTGGAGGAGAGGGAATTTCGAAGGGCAGCTGTGTTTCAGTTGGCATGCTCATACCTTTCAGGAAGTGCAAATTGGTTGGCTTCGTGTTCAAATCCTGGCTTAGCCAAATTCCACCCCCCTCGCTAAGAATTTGCATTGCACGTTCCTTTTCCTGGCTGCCTCCCTTGGCCTTTTGCCCAACATCCAGATCAACCATCCTTTGTTCGCTGCAGGGGTGGCATGCAGAGATATGCAAAGCAGTCCGTGCGAGGGAACGGCTTCCTCTTCTGGAGAAACCGCAAGCTTCTGAGCCCCACAGAGCTCCTCAGCAATCAGAAAGCCAAAGGGACACCTTTTGAGTCCCTGGGCCAAAAGTCTTTTCTAGGGAGGAGAGAGACTATTCCCACCGCAACCTCCACTTTGCCTCCCTTGCTAATTCCGCCTTTAATTCCAAATCTCTCAGGGCAGTTCATAATAATAACAATATAATAATAATTTATTATTTATACCCCGCCCCTCTGGCTGAGTTTCCCCAGCCACTCTGGGCGGCTCCCAATCGAGTGTTAAAAACAATACAGCGTTAAATATTAAAAACGTCCCTAAACAGGGCTGCCTTCAGATGTCTTTTAAAAATAGGATAGCTGCTTATTTCCTTGACATAGGAAGGGAGGGTGTTCCACAGGGCGGGCGCCACCACCGAGAAGGCCCTCTGTCTGGTTCCCTGTAACCTCACTTCTCACAATGAGGGAACCGCCAGAAGGCCCTCGGTGTCCGGGCTGGACGATGGGGGTGGAGATGCTCCTTCAGGTGTACAGGACTGTATACAGGTTCATCTCCCATTATACCTGGCATGCAAAAGCAGCTGTTACATGCAAATGGCTGGATTTGCCTAATTCAACATCAGCCGAGAAGCAAAGCCAGGAAGAGATGGAAAGGAATAACTGACCCCACCACTGCAAACAGGCTGTGGCGTGTGATTGACAGAGCGTCGCCTGCCCTTCTTCCAGAGTGGTCCAGGTGGTAGAGCATGAGACTCTGCATCTCCAGGTCAGGGGTTTGAGCCCCACGTTGGGCAAAGGATTCCTGGACTGCCGGGGGTTGGACCAGATCATGCTTGGGGATCTACAGTTCTGTGATTCGTGGGGCACCTGAGTTATCAGGTGTGACAGGTGAGCCTGGATTTCCCAGCTCACCTGACGGTCCAGCTGCCTCGCTTCATCTCTTGCCAGCATCAAAGGTTCGAGTGCTAGTGGTGTCCCTCTGAAAACGCCATCTTCGTATTATGAGCCTAAGAAAAGCTGGCAGGATCAGGCCAACGGCCCATCTACTCTGTCCATGGAGTCGCAGGTCAAATCTGTATCCAGGGCAGCTGTTTACCAGCTCTATCGGGTACGCAGGATGAGACCCTTCCTGCCTGCAGACTGTCTCTCCAGAGTGGTGCATGCTCTGGTTATCTCATGCTTGGACTACTGCAATGCGCTCTACGTGGGGCTACCTTTGAAGGTGACCCGGAAACTGCAACTAATCCAGAATGCGGCAGCTAGACTGGTGACTGGGAGCGGCCGCCGAGACCACATAACACCGGTCTTGAAAGACCTACACTGGCTCCCAGAACGTTTCCAAGCACAATTCAAAGTGTTTCTGCTGACCTTGAAAGCCCTAAACGGCTTCATATACCTGAAGGAGCGTCTCCACCCCTATCATTCTGCCCAGACTCTGAGGTCCAGCTCTAAGGGCCTTCTGGCGGTTCCCTCATTGTGAGAAGCAAAGCTACAGGGAACCAGGCAGAGGGCCTTCTCGGTGGTGGCGCCTGCCCTGTGGAACTCCCTCCCACCAGATGTCAAAGAGAACAACAACTACCTGACTTTTAGAAGACATCTGAAGGCAGCCCTGTTCAGGGACGCTTTTAATGTGTGACATTTTATGTGTTTTTAATCCTTGTTGGAGGCCGCCCAGAGTGGCAGACATCCTTAGCCTTAATCTCTTCGGTAAATACATTGAATTTTCTGTTAAGGTGACCCAGGTCGGTCGCCATCACTGTCTCCCCTCCTGTCCCTGGGAAGTGAGCCCCAAGGATTCCAGTGTTACGATACAAGGAGGGAAACTCTTCTCTGCTTTCTGTGTGCCATGCATGATTTTACTATCGCGTCGCTTCCCTTCCTCGCCTTTTCTTGAAACGAACACGTTTTAAAAGTGCTGCAACCTTTCCTCACAGGGGGAGTTGCTCCACTCCCTTGATCGTTTTCGCTTGCTCCAACAAAACGTTACCTCACCAGAATTGCAACTCGAGAAACGCTTCTGCCCCTGCTTTGCAGTAGCAGGCTGAGCACAAGGTCGACTGAGTGCAGAGTTCGAAACTCCCATTGTTCTAGGTGCGTTTTGCAACAAGGCGATTCGTTAGCTTGGGCGGTTTCTGAGCTCTGGGTGCAATACGGCTACTAAGATTACAGAGCAAAACTGCAGAGTGGAAGGAAAGGAGAACCTTTTTCTGCCTCCTCACTTCCAGTTACTCTCTGAAGACTGGAGAAGAGACCCTCTTAAGAATATTCGGGGGGTGAGCAGGGGAAATGAACATAATATTTTAGCTGCAGTTCATTCATTTTCAGCCTTGTATTCTTGTTATAAAAAAGCGCACCTAGACATTCTGTTGTTGTGCCCATAACCTAGGTTGAAGGTTTCATTTAGCTCCTAGCCTTCATATCTCAGTTTCTTTTTCTTTTTTTTTTTTAAAATAAATTTTTATTAAAGTTTTACAGAAAGGAAAAATAGAAATTCTCAAAATAAAAAAGAAACCATAAGTTACAGAAAAAAGAAACACACAGAAATACAAGAAAAAAAATCACAACTAATTAAGAAAAATTAAATTTAAACAAAAAACAAAAAATAAAAACAAATCCATTATTCCCAATAACCTCGAATTCATATGCTTCTGTTCTTGACCTCCTCACGCCTCCCCCCTTTTGTATTCCCGTTTAGATATTTAATTCAGCAAATTCTTACCCTTTTTCAAATATTTAAACTTTATACCATGACACATTCTATATCGATATTTTCAGCCAATCATCCATGCCTTTTTTTTGCATAATCTTATTTAACTTTTATCACTAATTACCACTTATTACCAACCCAAGCACAGTTTTAGCATTCATTAATTTTGTAGTATTTCTGAAGATAGTCTTTAAATTTCTTCCAGTCTTCTTCCACCAACTCTTCTCCCAGGTCTCGGATTCATATCTCAGTTTCTAACACTGATTGGGCAGTGCCTGGGATGTCACTAACCCATCTCTCTTCAGCAGTATTCCAATTGCTTTTAAATCGGTTGTGCCGGGGTGAGCTCCCGTTGCTCAGTCCCTGCTCCTGCCCACCTAGCAGTTCGAAAGCACGTCAAAGTGCAAGTAGATAAATAGGTACCACTCCGGCGGGAAGGTAAACGGTGTTTCCGTGCGCTGCTCTGATTCACCAGAAGCGGCTTAGTCATGCTGGCCACATGACCCGGAAGCTGTACGCCGGCTCCCTCGGCCAGTAAAGCAAGATGAGTGCTGCAACCCCAGAGTCGTCCGCGGCTGGACCTAACGGTCAGGGGTCCCTTTACCCTTTACCTTTTTATGACTGTATTTTAAGTTTTTTGTATTAATCCAGCATATTTTCTTTTAATTGCTGAATGATTCTGTGTGCATTGCTGCAGCCTTTGGCTATGTGCAGTAAAACTGACTGAGTGACACAGAAGGAAACCCACTGTGTCTCCAAGTTGGCTGCCCCATCTCTGAGCATCCTGGTTGCAGCCAGCCGAGGTGCGCGGAGACCCTTGCAAAACAGGCAGTGGGTGAGGCCAGGCCCCCCAGAAACTGCTCCCCCCTGCCTGCCAAACCCCAGGGCGCTTGCCTCCTGCAATCTCCCTCCAGAGGAGGGGCAGCTGAGGAAATGGGAAGGACCCTGAGAATAGACACGAGAGGGGTGAAAAATACAACACCCCGCTCCAAAAAGAAAAAGGGAGTTTGGTTCTGCCGCCGCAGAGGCCACTTCCCAGAAACGGCAGAGGAACTGGGGTCCCGCTTCCCGTTTCAGAACTTCGGCTTCCGGTGAGCAAACGTCACCTGAACCCTCCAGATCAGCAGTTCCCTAACTTTTGGGGGCCACCCCCTCAGTTCCATAAACTCACCCCCCCCAGAATAGTGGTTTGTATGACCCACAGAGAAAGGCAAGAACGCAATCATATTCAAAACAGTCACAATGAATCGCACACGTATTCAAAATGCAATTTAAGCTGTTTGGTTTGATGTATGAAATGTATATAGATCACTTGGTTGCAGAAAACCTTGACGCGGTTTATCAAAAGAACAAAATGGTGAGATTGTCATATATATATATATATATATATACACACACACACACACACACATACATATATATATATATATATATATATAGTTTTTTAACATATCATTTTCAACAGTAATTAAACATACTTTTACATCTTATTCAATTTTTTGGACTTCCATCAGTCCTGTCTGAAATTTTTCCAATCTAATCTCTTAGTATACATTTTTTGTTTTCCCTACTACATTTCAAACTCATAACCAATATCTCTGTCTTTTTCTCCTTCGTAACGCTTCGTATATTTCTCCTTACAAAACATCTTGCAGTCCTACTAGCGTGATTTGTTGATTACAGTTGCTCTTCGAATAATTCGGTGAGATTGTCAGCTGTTAAAACTGTGAAGAAAAGTGAGAAAACTGTGAAGACCGTGAGAAGAAAAGTTAAGAACCAGCAATAAACTAAAAACGCACCGGCATTCTAAACATCCGGGTGGGCTTGTCTAGGGGAAATGGTTTTTAGCAGGCGCCGAGAAGTGACGGAGCCAGCCGAATGTCATGAGGCAGGGAGTTCCAGAGGCGAGGTTCCACCACACTGAAAGATTGAGCTCTTACAAATGGGAAACACATTTGAACCAGTGATAGTATTCTAGTATTTACACCTCCAGTGTCCTCCCAGGATGGGAGGATTTGGGGAGGGGGGGGGTTGGACAGGAAGTTGGCTATAAAAAGTTATTTTCTGCTGCTTTGGAATTTTGGCCCCTACAATTCCTAATAGAAAACTACAAATCTCTGGTCGCGAGAGCACAGGTCTTGCTCCAAAGGATTTTTTTGCGTTGAATGGGCTCTGTTCAGGGAACACGAAGGCGCCCTTAGCATTCATTATGTTTGGGGCTTTTGAGGAAATCCCATGCTAGAGATCATTAGGAAAGGGATTTAAAATAAAACGGGCCGAATCATGAAGACGTTCTTCAAATCTTGTGGTGCGCCTGGGATAACTGTGTCCAGTTCTGGTTGCCTCGCCTCAGAATGGAGCTGGAAAAAGTTCAGAAAGGGGCAAGCAGAACGATGAAGAGGGTAACCCCCCCATATGAAGAAAGACTGCAGCGTTTGGGGATGTTTAGTTTAATAATAATAAATTTTTATTTATACCCCACCCTTCCCGGTTCAGAAAACCGGGCTCAGGGTGTCTAACAACAAATTTAAAACACTTCATTGATGCAACAAAAAACACAGTATAAAACGTGAATAACAATAAATTCAGAATTCAAAAATAAATTTAGGGTGGGAAATCCATCCAATAAACATTAGATGATCACCAGGGCTAGCTGGCTAAGGAGGAGACCAGGGGAGAATTAGCTGTGGGATCCCAGAGCGGAGAAACTTCCTAAAAAGTTTAGTTTAGAGAAAAGAGACTGCATGATAAAAGCGTTAAGCACGGCAAGGAGAAAAAAAGGGGGGGAGCCTGTGCCCTTTTCTCATAACATTAGAACTCCAGTGAACCTCAATATGGAAGTTAAAAAAGGAAGTCCTTCGTGCAGCACATAGTTAGCCTATGGAACTCCCTGCCACAGTAATGACCACCTAGATAGCTTTAAAAGAGGATTAGGCCAATGCGCGGAGGAAAAAGTCTCTTGTGCGAGGCCCACGGACCTGCCTGGCCCTTGCGCTGACCCCGTCCGCTTTGATCAGGCTTTCTCTGGGCGATTTCCTAAGCAGGTGGGTGGTGCTCTCTGTGAATCAATAGGGGAGAGCTTTGATTTCCTGCCTCTGACAGCGAAATGTCTTGGGTCGTGTCTCTGCCTAGCTGGCTTCCTGTTTAGATTTCTGCAAGCGGCGGCGTTTCCCTTCTCCTGACATCAAAGGCAGCCCCCACCCCCCGGCCATGGGAGATTTACCTGGACGGGGATCCTGGACGGGGGGACCCTACCTTTGGAACAGAGATAACATTAAATCAGTTGGAGTTCTTGTTATTAAATATACCAATATACGTTTCAGTAGTGGGAGTGGTCCCTACTCACAAATCAATAGTGATGCCTTTAAGAAGATCTCATCTACCCCTTTAAGCGCATATAAAAGGTAATAGGCTCACTTCCAAATTGAAAACGCACAGAAAAGCTCAAGATACACGTTGATCTGCTCACACTTAGGTGAGGAATCATATGATTATAGGCTGCCTTAGAGTTTTTAATTTGATTCAACACACGTAATTATTATTAATATTATTTTCAGTTGTTACATCTGAGAAACGTAGAAAATAACAGGGATGAACCACCAACCTGGACGGCTTTAAAAGTAGATTAGAGAAATTCATGGAGGAGGAGAGGGTTTATCAAAAAGGTCCGTATAGTTAAAGGTATGGTTTTCCCAGTAGTGAGAGCTGGACCATAAAGAATGCTGATCGACGAAGAATTGATGCTTTTGAATTATGGTGCTGGAGGAGACTCTTGAGAGTCCCGTGGACTGCAAGAAGATCAAACGCATCCATTCTGAAGGAAATCAGCCCTGAGTGCTCACTGGAAGGACAGATCCTGAAGCTGAGGATCCAAGACTTTGGCCACCTCATGAGAAGAGAAGACTCCCTGGAGAAGACACTGATGCTGGGAAAGATGGAGGGCACAAGGAGAAGGGGAGACAGAGGACGAGATGGTGGGACAGTGTTCTCGAAGCTACCAGCATGAGTCTGACCAAACTGCGGGAGGCAGTGGAAGACAGGAGGGCCTGGCGTGCTCTGGTCCAGGGGGTCACAAAGAGTCGGACACGACTAAACAACTAAACAACAACAACAACTAGCCACAATGGCTCTGCTCTGCCACCCACAGTGATGCTTCTGAATGCTAGTTGCTGAAAACCCCAGGATGGGGAGAGGGGTCTTGGGTTCGAATCCTGATTGCAGGCTTCCCATAGGCTTCTAGCTGGCTACTGTGAGGACAGGATGCTGGGCTGGACTGATCCAGCAGCCTAGTCTTGTGCTTCGCTGGGTGGTCTCCAGCTCTGGGGAGACAGGGGACGTCAAAGCATCAAAACTCCTGCCAGCTTTTCCTTACCTGAAGAGCAAAGCCCGAGGGGGCAGCTCCTGTGGGCCGTCCCCCTCCCCACAGCCACCCCACAGCCCAGAAACAAGGACCTGCCTTTCCGCCTTGCCAAGAAACCTTTTAAGCAACTGCCTCTCAGCTTCCCCCACTTTGCAGATTTAAGATTAATGGCAGTCGGAGCCGGACGCAGCCGAGGCCAGAGCTGGGCTAAATATACCAAAAGCTGCTGGGTGTATTTATGGATCCGGCCTCTTCCTCCCCACACAGCCCTACAGACTCTGCTAGACGAGAGAGCGGCTTTCCTGGCTGTCTTCAGCTTGGGGGGGGGGCCCTTTTGAGGCTTCTTGTATAGCAATGATGGCCAAACATGGCCTTCCAGCTGTTTTAGGACTACAGCTTCCATCATCCTTAGCCAACAGGACCAGTGGTCAGGGATGATAATAATAATAATATAATAAATGTTATTTATACCTCCCCAGCCAAGACCGGGCTCAGGGTGGCTAACACCAGGTATAAAAGCAATTGATTAAAATACAACTTAAAAAACAAGATTAAAATGCAGCCTCCTTTCAGCAGAAACTCAAATCACAAATTTTTTGGGGGGATGAAAACGTCAGATCTTCACCAAGGCCAACTATCCAGACTGGTCCTACGTGGGCCAGAAAAAAGCCAGGGAAGTCCCCAAATAGGGGTTCCATCACAGAAAGAGAAAGGAAAAAGGAAATGATGGGAATTGTAGTCCCAAAATAGCTGGAGGGCCAAGTTTGGCCATCGCTGCTCTATAGGGACAGCAATTGGGGTGTTTGGGAGAGGCTTAGTGCACTTAGCTCCCATTGCCCCCCTAAGATATTTTCTGAAATCCAAGGAGCCCCCCCACGAAGGCTTATGTAGGGCCTGCAATTCTTGCAACAGTCCATCATGCATTGGGAACCTCGAGGCTGGACTACTGTAAGGAGGTCTTTGTGGGGCTGCCCTTGGGGGCAGTTCGGAAGCTCCTGCTGGTGCAGAATGCTGCAGCCAGATTGCTGACGGGGCTTCTAGTCAAGAACATGTGGCCCCATTGTTGAAACAGCCACACTTACTGCCAGTCCAGGTTCAAGGTGTTAATAATAATAATAATAATAATAATAATAATAATAATAATAATAATAATAATTTATACCCTGCCCATCTGGCACCACTCTGGGCGGCTTCCAACACAATATTAAAATACAATAGTCTATTAAACATTAAAAGCTTCCCTAAACAAGGCTGCCTTCAGATGTCTTCTAAAAGTCTGGTAGTTGTTTTTCTCTTTGGCATCTGCTGGGAGGGCGTTCCACAGGGCGGGTGCCACCACTGAGAAGGCCCTCTGCCTGGTTCTCTGTAACCTCACTTCTGGCAGTGAGGGAACCAAAATAAGCCAGTGTGGAACTAAGAGCAGGGAGAGAGGAGACAATTCAACTGTTCGTGTGAAGCCCAGAAGCTGAAATCAATTGCACAACAGCCCAACTGTAGCACAGAATATTAGCAGAGGAGGTGGACCTAATTCATTCACTTGATTATTTACTGGGGGGGGGGCGTGGAGAGGGAAGAGAGAAAACCTTGCACACCACCCATTGGGCTTCTTAGACGGAAGGTGGGTTGGTTGTTGGCACCCATCCATCTCTAGAGACAATGGTGTGTGAAGGCAAACCACAGGAGAATCACAGTGCCTGCTGTGGCTGCAGAGATCGGTAACTCAAAACTGCTGCCCCCTGTGTTGTTTTTGCTGCGTTGGCAGCGACAAAGTGACTTATCTGGGGTGCAAGCCTGGGCGGTGGGTCAGGAGGTCCTGGGCTGCCCAGAAGACAAGACCCCCACGAAGGAAAGCAGAGCAAGACATTTGGCACCGGAAGGCGGCGTACAAGGTGCCATCCAACTGCCTTAGGGACTCCGTTCCAGATTGGTGTGGAGTTCACCCCCGAGCCTTTTCGTCTCCCAGAGATATCCCACAAGGCAGTGGAGGTTTAGGGCCAGAATTTCCCTTCTCCTAGATGTGCTCCCTTCCTGGGTGGCCGAGCCCTTTCTGCCCCTCAAAGCCGGGCCATAAATGCAAATACAGTGGACGCTTGGGATGCGAACGCGATCCGTGCAGGATGCACGTTCACAACCCACAGCGTCCGCAACCTGCAGCGGCACGTCTGCGCACGTGCAGGTTGCAATTCGGTGCTTCTGCGCATGCACAAAGCACAATTTAGCACTTCTGCGCATGCGCGACTGCCGAAACCTGGAAGTAACCCGTTCCGGTACTTTTGGGTTTCGCCGGTCCGCAACCCAAAAAAACGCAACCTGAAGTGTCTGTAACCCGAGGAATGACTGTAATAGAGCACACCTTATTTAACTTCACACGAGTTCAGCGCCCCAAGGCCTCCTTGCTTGCGCTCCTCGCGTAAAGCACAGACTTGGGGGTCTTCCACACGTTCTAGAAACAGGTCCAACAGTTTCTGAGCATGTTTCTTTTTGCCCCGGCCCTTTCCCTGCGAAACTCCGCTCTTTACTGCTGAATCGGAATAAACAGCAATTCGAGTTTTCTGCCCAGACCTTAGTCACTGCCTGTGATCTCGCTAGAGACTCGTGATCTTGCATTTGCTTCTGAATCATTTCCTGCCTTCAGTGGCCGGACGGCAGCTCCCAGCCCCTCTCTGCCTCTTGCCCTCCAATCGTTGGCCGGCCCTTATCTCTGACCCTCAGAGCAAGGGAGGGAGGCGGCTGGGGTGGAGATTAGCTCTGCTGCCCGCCTTGGCGCTTGGCAGGGCTGGGGAAGGCTGCCTGGGATGGGCAAGGGGGAA
This sequence comes from Podarcis filfolensis, assembly GCF_964270895.1. Lineage (NCBI taxonomy): Eukaryota > Metazoa > Chordata > Lepidosauria > Squamata > Lacertidae > Podarcis > Podarcis filfolensis. Next base: position 101,780,322 of record NC_139607.1, on the reverse strand, counting down.
GAGGCCCATTGGTCAGACCCCAAAGCGGAGCCTCCAGACGCAGGGGCAGTAAGAGCAAGAGAGCAGCCCCGCAGGATCAGGCCAGTGCCCTGTCTCTTCCACCATCCTGTTCTCCCAGCGGACAGCCATATGCCCCAGTGGGAAACTCGCAAGCAGGATTTGAGCACTGGAGCGACTTCCCCTAGCAAGTGGGATTCAGAAGCATGGCTGAAATGAATTATTTTATTTTACATTTATATTTGATCCTAAGAGCCAACTTCCTTCCTTCCTTCCTTCCTTCCTTCCTTCCTTCCTTCCTTCCTTCCTTCCTTCCTTCCTTCTGGCTTTTTATATCACATCTAAATTTTTCGCATTGTCTTCATCCATTTTGTATATTATTGTTCTTCTTCCGTATTTGTCCATAGAGTGTCTATAGCCAAATAAATCCTCCTGTATATACAATTCTTATTGTCTATTCATTTACAACTACCATTGATTAGATTAATCACATTATATATTTTACTTTTCATTATTTTCTTTATCCAGAAATTTTCTTTGTATTTCACATTATGAGGTTTATTTCAGTTCTGCTGGTTTCACTATTTCACCTTATCCTTCCTATGCATGACAGAAATTTCCCCCGTTCCTTTTGAAATGTTTCATCACCATGTTGTCGAATTTCCCCCGTTAATCTAGCTATTTCTGCATATTCCATATTCTGCATATTCCGTTACCTTCTGTCGCCATTCTTCTACTGTGGTAATTGCTGTTGAGTATGTAAATGAAGATCAATGAAGAATATTATGAATTGAAATGAATTATATGATGCCTTTCCTTGTATCAAAGCAAGTAACCCAGTCTCAGAGAGATGCAGATCTCGACAGACGGAGGGCATGAGATGCTCGCTTGCAGATCTGTGTGGAACAGCTACTGGTTGGGGGGGGCTGTTGTGTTCACCCCTGAGAGAGCTTGGGGGGTTGCTTCCAGATGGGTGTCTCATGTAGGATCTTGTTGCTGGATCAGGCTAATGGCTCATCTGGTCCAGCATCCTGTTCTCACAGTGGCCAACCTGCAAGAGTCTCCCTCTCCTGCTGGGACAAGCTCCCCTCCCCACTGGTCTCCCAGAATCAGAAGAGGCAGAAAAAGGGCAGAGGAGAAGTGAGCTTCACACAAGCACAGTCTCCGATTGCTTGGACAAAGTTCTGGAGAGGAAGGGACTTAGATGGCTGTGGGAAGGCGGGGACTTTCAGTCTCGGCAACTGACTCACGGGGCAAGACCTACCGGGGATAAGCTGCTGCGCTCATAAAGCCTGATGCTTTGCCCAGTTTGTGCAGTTTGCATTCTTGCTAATAAAGAGTTGATGCAAACTTGCACAGTGTGATTTACTGCCGGCTCGTTCCCGACAATACTGAGCAAGGCATGTAGACGATACTGAGCGAGGCGTGTAGACAATACTGAGTGAGGAGTGTAGCCAATACTGAGCGAGGCGTGTAGACAGTACTGAGCGAGGCGTGTAGACAACACCGAACGAGGCGTGTAGACAATACTGAGTGAGGAGTGTAGCCAATACCGAGCGAGGCGTGTAGACAGTACCGATCGAGGCGTGTAGACAATACTGAGCAAGGAGGGACCTCGCTCAGTCTAAGCAGCTTCTTCCTCTTGGGCTTCTCCTCCTTGCCCTGACTGTGTCTTCCTTCCGTCTCTCCCCCTGCAGATTTCTGAAGGCGAGAGGAGAGGAGGTGCCAGGGCAGCCGCCATGCAGAGCATCAAGTGTGTGGTGGTGGGGGACGGGGCGGTGGGCAAGACCTGCCTGCTCATCTGCTACACGACCAACGCCTTCCCCAAGGAGTACATACCCACCGTCTTCGACAACTACAGCGCCCAGAGCGTGGTGGACGGCCGGACGATCAGCCTCAACCTGTGGGACACGGCCGGCCAGGAGGAGTATGACCGCCTGAGGACGCTCTCCTACCCGCAGACCAACGTCTTCATCATCTGCTTCTCTATCGCCAGCCCGCCCTCCTACGAGAACGTCAAGCACAAGTGGTACCCGGAGGTGTGCCACCATTGCCCCGACGTCCCCATCCTGTTGGTGGGCACCAAGAAGGATCTCCGCTCCAGCCCGGAGGCGGTGAAGAAGCTGAAGGAGCAGAACCAGGTGCCCGTCAGCACCCAGCAGGGCATCAGCCTCTCCAGGCAGATTCATGCCGTCAAGTACATGGAGTGCTCGGCCCTCAACCAGGAGGGCATCAAGGACGTCTTCACGGAGGCCGTCCGTGCCGTCCTCAACCCGGCCCCCGTCAAGGCCAAGAGACCCTGCGCGCTCTTGTGAAGGGGGACGCTGCCCAGCGCTGACCCTGCCCGCCAGGGCCGCAAACGGGTGCCCTCGGGAGTGGCTGGCCGTTCAGGGCTGGGGGGTCTCCTTATCCCATTCCCCCTCCTGAATGAAGGATGCCCTCGGGGGTGGCTGGCCGTTCAGGGCTGGGGGGTCTCCTTGTCCCATTCCCCCTCCTGAATGAAGGATCCACACCCCTCCTCCTCTTTCTTCCCCAGATGTGACTTTTCCTTTCTGTCTTTGCCACCGTTCCTGCCCAGATTCCCCGATTCAAATTACTAGGAAGGAGATCTCTGTAAGGCGTGAGCCGTTCGGCAGTGAAGCGGATAACCTGGGGAGGTGGGCTCGCCTTCCCCGGGGGCTTTTCGGCAGGGATTCTTGAGCTGCGGTTGCCGCATTGCAGGGGGCGGTCTAGCGGCCCTCGGGCGTCCCCTGTGATTCTGTGGCTCAGCTCATTTGGATTAGCCAGGGACCCAAGGCCACGGATGACGTTGCAGCATCCAAGATGGAAAAACGGCCACGTTTGCACCAATGACCTGCACAGTTTGCCTGGGACGATGATAACACTTCCTTGGTGGCTCAGGCCCCCAAACACCGTCTCTGGTTGCTGGGACCTCATTTCCCCTTCTTCTTTTGGGGGGCTTCCAACCACCGCTCGGCTCAAGCTTGTGAGAACCTGATGGACCTCAGAAATGTATTGTCTGAAAGGACATCCCCCAGGAGACAATGGCAAGGCAGACGGACACAGCGACCTGTGGGGTTCATCCAGCCCCCCCAAAAACTTTCCTCTTGGGAGCCCACAGCCACACAGAGAGCTGCGACTCGGCAGGGACGTTCTATGCACTGAGATGACCCCCACCCCTTGCGACTCCTCCGTGACAATTTGGGACCTGGCAGCTGTCAACAGAGAAGCTTCCTTTGCAGTCCTCGCTCCCTCTCCTCTGGGCTTCCGTGCCTGCTTCTCAGGGCTTTTGGGGGGGCGCTGATCTCCCCATCTCCATCTCCCCACCTGCCTTTCTCCAAATCGAGCCCCAGCTGGCGGCTGCACCAATTGCACCTGAAGTACCTACTTGCCTTAAGGAACCTGCGGTGAAATGCAGGACACCTCCTGTTTACAGAGCCCGGAGCTTGGGGTTTTGTGCGTGTGCCTGTTTTAATTTCCTAAGGGGCTTCCTGGAGCCCAGCCTTTGCAAACCTGGCGCCCTCCTGCGGCTTCGGACTACAACTCCCATCAGCCCCAGCCAGTCCATGAATTACTGCCATGCCCTCTGCGTGGGGCTTCCCTTGCTCCTGATCCGGGAACCACAGTCAGTGCAGAATGCTGCAGCACGATTGCTGACGGGAGTGAGACCATGCCAGCATAGAATCCCGGTGCTCAGAGATCTGCACCGGCTGTTGCCAATCTGCTACTGGGCCAAGTTCAAGGTGTTACTATTAGAATATAAAGCCCTTAATAACTTGGCACCTGTTTACCTGTAAGATCGCATGACCACAACCTCTTTAATCAGCCGAACTGGCACGGTTACAGGTGCCACATCAGACCTGTTCTGCATTGGTGAGAACTCAAATCTCTCAGTGTGGCAGCATCTACACTTTAGAAATCCCTGTCTCTAGACATCAGGCAGCTGCTTTTGCTGTGCTCTTCTCGGTGCCTGGTAGAGACATTTCTTCTGTTCAGACAATCCTGCCCGGATCTTTAGAAAGTCCACTTTGAGTTTTAAAATCTGTTTTTAGTCTTATCGCTCTTTTAACTTTTCAAAAGCTTTCAGATCGTTGCAGTGAGGGCCGGGCGATATGTGGTTTTCAACATCGCAATATATCACCAGCTGAACATCACGATATACTGATATATCACAATGTCTAAAGTAAGGATAGGGCTATGGAGAGGCGCGCCGATCGGAAGGTCGGCAGTTCGAATCCCCGCGACGGGGTGAGCTCCCGTTGCTCAGTCCCTGCTCCTGCCAACCTAGCAGTTCAAAAGCACATCAAAGTGCAAGTAGATAAATAGGTACCGCTCTGGTGGGAAGTTAAACGGCGTTTCCGTGCGCTGTTCTGGTTCGCCAGAAGCGGCTTAGTCATGCTGGCCACATGACCCAGAAGCTGTACGCCAGCTCCCTTGGCTTATAGAGCGAGATGAGCACCACAGCCCCAGAGTCGGCCACGACTGGACTTAACGGTCAGGGGTACCTTTACCTTTACTTTTATATATATATTCACAATATATTGCCAGATCAAAAATCATGAAACTGATTATCACGATACAGACTTCAAACGGCTTTTGGAAGTTATATCAATATATCGCCTAGCCCTCGTTGCAGTTAATTTTCCTGATGCATAATTTTATTATTTGGATATTTTTATTTGTAAACTGTTTTGAGGTTCTTGGTTTTTTCCTCTCCCTTTTTTTTACAATCCAGCAATGCGTAAATTTTATGAAATAATAAAATCAATAAAAATGATTTTGGAGGGGCACCAGGCTTGCAAAAGGCTTGCAGAGACTTCCCATTCATCTAGGCAGTTCCTCTCCCCAAGATGCATTGTTCACAGCCCCAGAGGCTCCGGTCAAACTGATTGTCTGGGGTGTGCCCCCCCCATCCCCCCCTGCACTTCCTTCTGAAAAACAGGAACTCCTGCCTTCCCGGCCTGCTAGAAGTGGACTCTTTCGCCTTTCATATTTCTGCACTCCGTAGCCAGGGGCGCTGTGTGTGTGTGTACACTTAACAGTAAAAAGACAGACTAGGAAGAACGCTGTGATAACCAAACCTCTGCAGTTCCCCACCTGCTTGTTCCAGCTACGTGACTCCGACTGAGAAGCCCCCGCTGGCTTGTGCATTGCCCACCCATTGCTCAGCTTTGCTGCACAGTCAGAGGACCTTGAACGGCGCTCCATGAACCAGCAGCAGCAGCAGCAGCAATTGAGTTTTGTTCAGGTGTTCCGTGGCAGGTCTGCCAAACTGGGATTAAAAATCAAGCAGTGCATGGCCAGTCACTACAACAGGAAGGGGAAAAAATAATTAAGTGAGCCCTGGTGTATGTGTGTGTGTGGTGGGGACTAGAAACTTGCTGGAATGTTTTTGAACTGGAGAGTCTCAGGATCTGAATTGCTCCGGCGAGTTTTCTGGCGCCACGGAGAGCCCAGCCACAGCCCCTCGTGCCTCCATTTTTGCTTTCTTAATTGCCTCCGGTGGAAAGAAGAACCTTTGGCGGCGGCGTCACGCCTCCTTGCGCAACATGCCAGTGAAGCTTCCTGCCTCCTCTGAATCCGACTCGCAAGCTGCAGCCCGCCGGCAACGCGGGGAGGATGTTGGCATGACCTGACCCGAGAGGTCCTCCTCGCCTCGTCTCCCTTCAGCAAGGGGAGGAAGGAGCCTTCCCATTCCGGACCTTCTTTCCTCCTTTAAAATCACGTTGTGCAAAAGTACCCGGAGTGTTTTCTCTTGTCAGCCTCAGATAAATAAAGATGCAGCTCCAAAAAAACCCTCCCCACATCCTCTCTATTCTTGGACCTCTTTTAAAACCGTCCAGGTTGGCGCCCCTCACTGCTTCCTGCAGGAAGGAACGAGGGACATAGTTTAACAATGTGCTGCAGGAGAGAGGACTTTTTAAAGTCCAAATCCTGCCGCTTTGTGGGATGCCCAAGAATTCTAGTGTTACGAGGGAGGAAAAGTTTCTCCGTCCACTTTCTCCAGGCCATGCAGGAAGTGGGGTGGTGGTGGGGTGTGTGTGGTTCCAGCTTGCCAAAGGCGAGAATTGAGTAGGGGGGATGCTCTCAGCCTCTGCAGACCCTGCAGGCAGCATGTGGCCCAGAGACTTGGCCTTCCAAGTCAAAAGTAGCCTGGCTGCAGGTGGACCTGGGCTCTACATGGTGGGTGTGCAAGAGGCTTCTCAAGGGCTGTGGACTCTGCCGTGTCTGCACAGAGCAGGAACTGCTGAGGGAGGTGAAGCGGGAGCTGAGGCTGCATTTTCAGTTCCCCTCGGCTAAAAATGCAACCGAGAGGGAGGGTCTGGCTGGCGCCAAATGGATCAGGCTGCGCCAGAGGCCGCAGCAATAACCCAGAGGTCACAGGAAGCCCTTGCCGCTCTCGGAGCACAGCTGGAACCCTTCGCGCCTCTTCTAAGAAGTGGATCAGGCCAATGACCCACCTAGTCCAGCATCTTAATCTTGCAGTGGAAGCCGAGCTATTGTGGCTAGCAGCCATTGATAGCTGTTTCCATGAATTTGAAGAGCCGTCCAAATTAGTGGCCATCGCTTCCTCCTGCAGGACTTTATCTGTCCTGGTTTTCTCAAGGTTCGGCTTCACTGGACGCCCGCAAGTTCTCTGGGTTGCCAGAATAGGAGCAGCTCCTTGGAAGCGACTGCCTTCAATGGAGCCAAGTGTCTGGGGGGGGGGTCCCCCTCTCCCTGGCCGCCACCCTTCGCTCCTCCCTCTAGAGGCGCAGGTCTCATCTCCCGGAGACCTTCTGCACCCAAAGCAGGCCCTCTGCTCCTAAGGCAGCCTCACCCAGCTGGGTCTGCCCATGACTACAACTCCAGCCAGCAAGGCCGTATTAGTGTGCCACTCACATTTCACAAGGCTGAAGAGCTTGTCACGTTGGGGGGAAATCTATAGGCAAAGCTTGTGGGAGACAGCAACCTGGCTCCTGTGCAGGCCAAAGAGGCAGTCTGGTCCTCTGATGGCTACAGCTGGAGCCAGCCCTGCAGTGATGGCCTCCTGCCCAACAACCTCCCACCCTGCGGGATGTTTCAACAGACCTCTAGGCCTGCTAACCAGGTGCCCTCCTGATGTTTCAGACCATCAGCTCGAGTATCGTGTGGCTGCGTTGTCTGAGTTTGATGGAACTCAGGTAGAAACCATGGGGTGGCCACACCCAGCAGTTTCTTTACCTGGGTTGCCTGCCTTGGAGGGGGTTGGTCTAGATGACCCTTGGGGGTCCCTGCCAACTCTGCAAATCAGTGAGCCTGTGGCCACCCAGCTCTTGCCTTCTCCATGGTCTCCAACTGGATCAGTGGCTCCCAAACTTTTAAGAGTCATCCCCACCCCTCCCTATACTCTGAAATGCATTGGGCAGAACAGCAGTTTGAACGACCCAGTGGTGATTATAATTACTCAACATCATTCAGAACAGTTGACACTGGATTGCACATTCATTCAAAATAAATGGTTGAATTAAAGAACAGAATGGTGGAGTTGGAAGGGAGTGCAAGGGTCATCCAGTCCAATGCAGGATCTAGTCTGATAGCCAACGCTGCCCCCCCCCCCCGGCTGATCCCATTTTCCCTTAGTGCCCCCTAGGTAAACCTGTTGGGGGGTCGTGGCCAGAGTGTTGGTGCTGACCTTTAAAGCCCTAAACGGTCTTGGTCCTGTATACCTGAAGGAGCGTCTCCACCCCCATTGTTCATTCTGGACACTGAGGTCCAGCGCCGAGGGCCTTCTGGCGGCTCCCTCCCTGCAAGAAGCCAAGTTACAGGGAACCAGGCAGAGGGCCTTCTTGGTAGTGGCACCTGCCCTGTGGCACTCCCTCCCACCAGATATCAAGGAAATAAACAACTATCTTATCTTTAAAAGACATCTGAAGGCAGCCCTCTTTAGGGAAGTTTTTAATATTTAACGCTGTATTGTTTTTAACACTTGATTGGAAGCCGCCCAGAGTGGCTGGGGAAACTCAGCCAGATGGGCGGGGTATAAATAATAAATTATTATTATTATTATTATTATTATTATTATTAGCCATCGTCTTGGGCTGTTTGGCTTCAGACCTCCATGGGGAAGCTAATGCAGCCTTTGTCTGGCTTGGTCTGGGTTCTGCCAGCAACACAGCAGCCAGTCTTTTCTCCTCCTGCCACAGAAAGGCCATTGTTCCTCTTCCTGGCGTGGATTTCACTAACAAATTGCTGCCGGGAATGGTGAGGCCCCAAAGGAGAGGGGTGTGGCTGGGCAGAGGGCTGACCCCGGGATCAGGAGCCAGCTGCACCTGCGCTCGTAAGGACACAGGCAGAGAGCCCTGCTGGATGAAGCCACAGGGCCCATCTGGTCTGGTGTCCTCACAGTGGCCAACCCAGTGCCCTTAAGGGGAAACCAGCAAACAGGATCTGGCAGGCACCAGAGCCCTCTCTCCTTCGGTTTCTGGTAGAGCGTCCTGGCTGGCAGCCTTCGATAACCCTCTGAATTTGCCTGATCCTCTTTTAAAGCCATCTAGGCTGGTGGCCATCGTTGCCTCCATAGTTTTAACTAGGTGCTGCATTGCCCTGTACTATCATGCAAAATGCTGCTTGAGGAACAGCCCCGACGGACCCATCCTTTCCGCCCACTGCTGCTCGGCCGTTGACCTTCAGGGCTGGAATGCGGCTGGCCCAAGCCGAGAGCTCGAGGCTCTGCTGCTGGACACATCGCACAGAGAGGCATCCATCCTCTTGCTTCCCTCCCCGCTGCCCTCATCGGAGGCTCCAGGACATGCCTGGGAAGGCATGACATCACTGGCTTGCTATTGTGGCCCTCGGGAGAGGCTTCTCCAGAGATGGATGGAGCCAGAAAACAAGTGCTTTCATGGCTGCAGCAACAGGGCAGGGGGACGATGTCTTCTGGAATCCACAGGGCAAGTGGTGGCAGCTCAAATCTCTTGAACTGCAGGGTAGGAAGGGGATCCGTATGGTCATCTAGTCCAACCCCCTGCAAGGCAGGAATCATTAATTGCATCTGCATCCCACCTTCTGCTCCAAGGAGCTCAAGGTGGTGTACACTGTTCTACCTAATAATAATAATAATAATTTTTTATTTATGCCCCGCCCATCTGGCTGGGCTTCCCCAGTCACTCTGGGCGGCTTCCAAAAAAATATTAAAATACCGTAATACATCAAACATTAAAAACTTCCTTAAACAAGCCTGTCTACAGATGACTTCTAAAAGTCTGGTAGTAGTTGTTCTCTTTGACATCTGGTGGGAGGGTGTTCCACAGGGCAGGTGCCACTACCGAGAAGGCCCCCTGTCTGGTTCCCTGTAACTTGGCTTCTTGCAGTGAGGGAACCACCAGAAGACACTTGGTGCTGGACCTCAGTGTCCGGGCAGAACGATTTGAGTAGAGACGCTCCTTCAGGTCTACTGGGCCAAGGCCGTTTAGGGCTTTCAAGATCAGCACCAACACTTTGAATTGTGCTAGGAAATGTTCCGGAAGCCAATGTAGGTCTTTCAAGACCGGTGTTATGTGGTCTCGGCGGCCGCTCCCAGTCCCCAGTCCACCTGCCGCATTCTGGATTAGTTGTAGTTTCCGGGTCACCTTCAAAGGTAGCCCCACGTAGAGCGCATTGCAGTAGTCCAATGCTATCCCCACAACAAGCTTGTGAGGTAGGTTAGGCTGAGAGGCAGGGACTTGACACCTGATCTCTCCCAGGTCCTAATTCAACACTTTAACCCCTTATGTCACAATGGTTTTCATTTTGGGAATATCTTGGCCCTTGGACCAATGCCACCAGCTTCAGCCAGCCAGAGCCTGCCAGTCGTATGCATGGCCTCACCCCCTGTGTCGGAGAGGCGATGTTGTACAGCCTTTGCACACAGACAAGGTGCTAGTCCCTGTGGGCTGAGGGAGGAGCTTCGAAAACTCGGGAGGCAGAGGAGGTGTGCAGTAAATCAAAGGCTCAGGGACTTGAGTGTAGTTCACGGCTCCTTGATAGGAGAGTGGCCAGAAGCCAGCAGCAGAGCAGCTGCTTATAATAATAATAATAATAATAATGATAATAATAATAATAGTAATAATTTATTATTTATACCCCGCCCATCTGGCTGGGCTTTCCCCAGCCACTCTGGGGGCTTCCAAAAAAATATTAAAATACTGTAATACATCAAACATTAAAATCTTCCCTAAACAGGGCTGCCTTCAGATGTCTTCTAAAAGTTTGGTAGTTGTTGTTCATTATTTGACATCTGGTGGGAGGGTGTTCCACAGGGCGGGTGCCACCACTGAGAAGGCCCTCTGCCTGGTTCCCTGTAACTTGGCTTCTCGCAGGGAGGGAACCGCCAGAAGGCCCTCGGAGCTGGACCTCAGCGTCCGGGCAGAATGATGGAGGTGGAGACGCTCCTTCAGGTATACTGGACTGAGGCCATTTAGGATTTTAAAGGTCAACACCAACACTTTGAATTGTGCTCGGAAACGTACTGCTTGGCATGCAGAAGGTCCCAGTTTCATCCTAGGCACCTCCCCTTTTGAAGACCTTGGGAAGCAAGGCAGGTAAAGATTCCCCCCTTCCTCCTGTCAGCTAGGACAGATATCAGGCAGAGGGAGCAACTGGTCCACTGCAACTGCTGCTACAACTGGAAAAAAATACTCAGTGCTTTATTTCATCATGGGGGGGGGAGCCAATGAAAATAGACACCTGACAGTATAATTTTTTCCACACACACACACCTTGCCACAGAGACAGCAAAGAGGCCCACACACCAGGGATGTGGGAGGACAAGCCGCACGAGAGAAAACCCGGCCTGATGCCAGAACGTCCCTGCCTTGGAACAGCATCCTTGGGCTAGTAGCTGCATCACAAGCTGCTCCCTCGAAGCCTCCTTTCCTGAGAGCTCCTTGGCCAGCCTGACTCCACCAGCTGACCCGAGACTTCCTACCTGGGGAACCAAGTTACCTGCATTCAGTCTTTACTGGTTGCTCTGAGCCCTCACTTCCTAAGAGCTTTTCCCTCAGCCATTCCCCTTCTTCCCTGTCGATCCCAGGCCCCTGGCTGGTGGTCTCTCTCTGCTCCAGCCTGCCCCCCTGCTTGGCCCAGGCTGGACCTCTGGATCAGCCTCGAACTACCCTTTCCTTAGGATTCCTCCCTTGAGGCTTCTGGGACCTCACTGAGGTGGCCTGATTCTGCCACTTCTTCCTGATCTCTCTTGCTAGGAGTAAGGCCTGGTGGGCTCTGAGTGGGGCAGAGAAGTGAGCCTTTCTGCATCTCTATGCTTGGAGAAGCATTTGTGTCCCTTTGCCTGGATCAAAAGCTGATGCCCAGGACACAAGGTGTGCAAGGGTTAAGTTGAGCAACTCTGCTTGGTCCTCTAAGTGCTTCTGCACCCTCCCAGCTCAATGTATGTATTTCTGCTTTACGTCTCCCAGCCCGATCTTTCCCAGCTGAGCCCAACTCTCAGGTGGTTCTTTCACCAATGTCCAATGCAGCCCTGTACCTTCAAAACATCACAGTCAAGAGCAAATGAATCCCACCAATGCTGTCCCCCAATTCCTGCCTGCCTGAGGTTTCTAGGAATTTGGGGGAAGGGTCTGTGAATTCTCAAGGACAGAGAAGCTCCAGCAGCAGATAGGCAGAGATGATTAGCTCCCGGGGGCTGCAAGGGGGTGCTGACGCCACGCAGAACTTGTTCCAATGTGCAGAATATGCATAACTCGCTTTAGGGAACTTCAGTGTAGAAGCTGGGGAAAGGGGAAGAGAGACCGCCTCACCACCAGCCCCATTTTATTTCTAAAGTCCAGGCGCTCCCAGGGTTTGGCACTTTGGCCCAGCTCAGTGACAGGCATCTATCGTAGAGCTGGACCTCACTGGGCAGCAGGAAAGCCTCACGCGGGAGAAGGGACGAGACGGAAGGAGGCCAGGCTGCCGTTTGCAGAGGCAAAGAGAGAAACTCCCCTCTACCCCACTGGGAAAAAGGACCGGCTACAACCACTTGGCATTCCTGCTAAGGGCCAAGTGGGAAAAGGAGTCACAACGACCTCCTTCAGGCAAGTCCCAGATCCGGGCAAGGAGTCTCTGCCTTCAAGAGCCGCTGGACTTGTCACCATCACAACACGCAGCCCCAGTGGGCTAGTCGAGGGCCAGTTCTGTCCCTGTCCTGGGTTGGCAGCAGAGCACATTCTGAGTTTTGTTTTTACTTCTACAAAGATGTCCCATTGATCAAAAGGCCCGTCAAACAGCCACACCTTCTGCTCTGTTGTCGGACACATGACGGCAGGGTCCCAATTCCTACGGGGCCCACTGGTTCTTTTCAGTCCAGTCACAGGTGCCCCTTCTGAAATGTCCTGGGGCCTGCCGGAAGGATCTGACGCTGGCAAGCAGGCTGCTCCTCCTCCCCGCAAGAAATCCAGAGGCTCAAAGGCAGGCTTTTGCTAGAAGCGTTTGTCTTCTGGCTGGGAACTGACCACCAGCTCCTTGTTGCCAAAGTCCCACCACGCAGTCATGTGGAAGGCCATGTTAGAAAGAACCACCAGGTACTCCAAGAAGGCAAAGATGGTATAAACTAGGGAAGGAAAGAAAGAGGGGGAAACAAGGTCAGGAATCTCAGGTGGCTGAAATAGCGCCAAGCACAGCTTATATATTTTGAGTCCATAAGGGCTAGAAACATGGATTTTACCCCAGGAGTCCTGGGATGCTCAGTTCCACCTGAGGAACACTTCACATGTTCTGCCAACACACCTGCCTCTTGTACACAGCTGCCTTTCAGTGTTCTCAAAGGCACCTCCCAATCACTCACTGGCGAGCATTTCCCATGTGGCTCAGATAATACGGTAAATGATCCAGTTAGATTGAAATACTTAATTGTCACTTGTACAACTTGTATACAGTGAGATTACACGAGCACCCCCCACTCAGATCTCCTAGTCTTAATTCGCCTCGTTTACTGACGCACACACACCAAACCCGAAAGTCAGTTGCCCTGTTGTTATCTTTTCATTCAGCAGCCTAACAGCCCACGGAGAGAAGCTGTTCTTTACCCTGTTGGTGCGACTAATCATGCTTCTATATCTTCTGCCCGAGGGCAGGAGATCAAGAAAGTGCCGGCCAGGGTGGGAATCATCCCTGAGAATTTTCCTCACTCTCCTGAGCCAACATTCTTCCGCTATTTCATTCAGCGGATTCACGGGACAGCCCATAATATCTTGTGCTGTATTTACTTTTTTTTTAATTAATATTTTATTAAATTTTACAAGAAAAAAAAACCATACAAAAAAGAACAATACATATTAAAACACCAACAAATACCAACAATTAAAGAGAAAAAGGATATTAAAAAATTTAACAAAAAAAGAAAAAAAGAAAGAAGAAAAAAAAGAAGAAAAAGACCTCTTTTCAAATTCTTATCATTCATTACCTTATTTTCCTGACTTCCACCCGCCTCCCTTTCTTGTATTCCACTTTAAAATTGATCAGCAATTTCATTCTTATTAGTTTTATCCTTAGATAATTTCCCTCACGTATTATACTTTCCCAATCCTTATTTACTAGAACCCCTTCATTTCATTTCAATGTCATCAGCACCCTCTGTAGGCACTTCCTATCAGTTGATGTCAAACCAGCGTACCACACTGTGATGCAGTATGAAAGGACACTTTCAATTGTGGACTGGTAGAAGGAGATCATCAAATGTTGATTGACATCGTTCTTCTGCAATACTCTGAGGAGATGGAGTCTCTGTTGGGTTTTCTTAACCACCTGGTTTGTATTTATTTTCCAAGTAAGGTCTTCACTGAGATAAACTCCTAGGAATTTAAAGGAAGAGACTCTCTCCACACAGCCTTCCCTAATGTACAGTGGGGCTAGTTCTCTCCTCTTCCTCCGAAAGGTGTTCCTTAGGCACCATGTAGATATTTTTTGGACCTCTCCTCTATACGCTGATTCGTCTCCACCTGTTAATAAACCCATTATGGTGGTGTCATCTGCAAACTTAATAATTGCAGTAGACGGGTCAGATGATACACAATCGTATGTATACAATGAATACAGGATGGAGTTTTAAAAGGCCGTCTCAGCACAGGGAAATGCAGGCAGCAAGAGGGAGGCTCCGAGCCACGTCTATAGTAAAAAAGAGTGATGCTCGACAGAGCCTCTGCCTCCCCACCACATCAAACCAGGCAAAGGAGACATAGAAACACACCCACGTACCTGGTACACCTGCCCACCAGGTGCTGCTGGGTTCAGGCTCTCATCCCTAGCTAGAGGCCCTGCTGGCTGCTGGAAGTTAGAGTTCACCAATGTGTGGAGGGTGCCCAAGTTGGCTATCCCTGGCCTAGCGGTTAATGGGGCGCAGGAGCCACTAAGCGCCCTGTGCCCATCTTTCCTCTGCTACAAACAGGAGGCATGGGGCAAGCGCCAACACCAGAGCCACAGGAATCCTCTCCTAGAAAGGAAAGTCACAAAGCAGGCGCGTAGGGTGCTCTGGCACCGCAGACCAAGCGCCAGCACCAAGCGACCCTGAAGGTGGCTAGGTTCCTAGTTGCTGTCCTTTCCCAAAAGCGACGCCAAGGAGCTCTACAAGCTAATTAAGGCATAGTATGCCTTTCCATTTTATAGTATTTTATTGTTATAGTAGTGTTTTAGCGATTGCTTTTTTTTTCTCCTTACGGCACAAGCTGTTATTTATGTGTTGTTTTTACCTGTATGGGCCTATGGCCGTAATAAATGATATTCTATTCTATTCTATTCTATTCACCAAGCAGCCAAAGTTTCTTAGCGTGAGCAAGAGGCTGAATCCCCAAAGGGGACTTACCTCCGGGCTCGCAGTACCAGTTGTGGCGGAAGTAGAAGCACACGGCTACTGAGAACGTGACCAGGTTGAAGAGGAACAGCCACCACTTCCACTTGTAGGACTTGCGCTCCTGCAAGAGAGGGAGAGAGGGGCAAGATGAAGGCTGGCAGCGCCACCTTTGCACACGCATGCCAACTCAGCATCAGTGGATGCAGGACTTGAGGCCCTGCTCCTCAGGGCTCAGCATGTAGCCTGTTTGCAGCAACAGGAACACGAGGAGACCTGTGTAGGGAGGTCACCCTTGGCCACCTCACCTCAGAAAGGATACTGCTGAGCTGGAAAAGGTGACCCAAATAATCAAGGGATTTTGGAGCACCTCCCCTGTGAGGCCAAGTGACAACGTTCAGAGCTTTTCAGCTGAGAAAATCAATGAGTGTGAAGCGCATGGTGTGTGTGCATGGTGTGAAGACCCGCCCCCCTTCTGTCTCATAACGCTAGACCTCCGGGATGTCTGATGAAGCTGAGATTTGGAAGATTCAAGATAAGCGAAAGGAAGGGACTGCTTCACACAGCACAGTTAAAATAGGGAATTTGCTGCTACAAGATGTAGTCATGGCCGGCAACTTGAGTGGGGGCTTAGACAAATTCACGAACGATAAGGCTATATAAAAATGGCTGCTAGGCATGATGGCTGTGTGATCCCTCCGCTGTCAGAGGCAGGATGCTTCCGAATGCCAGTTGCTGGAAACAGCAGGAGGGGAGAGGCCTCTTGCGCTTATAACTCCTGCTTGCAAGCTTCCCGTTGGCCATTTGGTTGTGCAACTCACAACAGATCTACACTCTGAAGCTCAGGGTTCCTACAGATGGGCCAGTCTGCCTATCACAGCTTGCCCATCATTCCTGACGGCTGACCCTGCTAGCTAGGGATGGTGGGGGTTGTAGTCCAAAAACAGCTGGGACCAAAGTGTGGGAAACGCTGCCTTAAGGGATGAAGAGCAAAAGGCAGGGATGCTCATTGCCAAGGGTGTCTCCACGGCTGACAGGCTCAACACAGAGCCCCAACACAGAGCAGCCCTGAGTTGCTACCGCTAATATAGGGGAAGTACAAATCCTCGCTCGGCTTGGCTTCCTAACTCAGCTTATTTGAGGGAAATGGGATGCAACAGCAGCAGAAGCATTAAGGAGGGTGGGAGGGAGGGAGCACTTAAGAGCTGGTTGGGGCATGATGCCTGGGCCCACACCCACACCCCAGGGAGGAAGAGGGCCTTGCTTCGGCCACGAGAAAAGTCTGACAGAGGGGCTGGGCCATAGAGATGAATGGGGTGTGGGGAAAAGGCCCCCCACTTCTGGTTATTGCCCATCCATGCAGGCAAGGGGAACGCCCCCCACTGTCTCACCCCGGGGCGTAGAAACTCCAAACCACAAATGTTTAGATTGCAGCTTTCGTTTCCATTTGCTTTCGTCAAAGAGAAGCACAAAGATTTCAGGGGGAAAGTGGGAGGTTTAGAAAGAACAGGGGGGAAAAACAAGTTTTGAGATGGGGGCAAGTGGGAGGGGTGAAGTATATAGATAGGAGAATAATACTGTTAAGCTGTATTATGTTAAAGATATTTGGAAAAAATTATTGGGGGGGGAGTGGGAGGGGATAAGAAAGAGCAACGGGATGGGAGGAGCTACGGCAAAGCATCTGGTCAAGGCTGAGAACAGGGCAGCAATTCTAGAAAACTGGGTTCAACATGAATTCGGGCAATGGCAGTAACCTCTCCGGTGCTTTCCAGTGATATACGGAAAGCCATTTCAGTCTTCTAGTCCAAATTGTTACAGCTCCCACATTTCTGTGTCTGAGTGGCTCTCCTGCTCCTCGTTTCTCTCTTTGCCTCTTTTGCTCCTTTAGCATAGAGCCAGTGTGGTGTAGAGGTTAGAGGGTCAGCCTAGGACCTGAGAGACCAGGGTTCAAATTCCCACTTGGCCATGAAGCTCCCTGGGTGTCCCGTCACTCTCCCTCTCAAGTCTCACCTACCTCACAGGGTTGTTGTGGAGATGAAACGAGTGGGGAGAACCATGTATGCCCCTTGCGCTCCCTGGAGACAGGGACAGGGGGGACAGAAATGCAAGCAATAAATAAAACAAGTAGCAGAGCAGCGCAGGGGCTGAACTGTGTTAACGTGTCCCCTACTAGCACGCTGTTGGGGCTCAAGACCTGCTCCGTGGCAGCGTGAGAAGCCCAGCCCTTCTGCGCTAGAGCGGAAGTGCCAAGGCAGACGGGAGGGAGGGAAGCCAGGAGCAGGAACCGCAAGCAGAAATCTCTTCTGTAAAAATTCACACAGGAAATGGCAGGTGGCAATTCATTGTGTTTGCGCAGGCGGTGTCAAAATTCCTCTTTAACCTCCCTTAGTCAGTGGCTCCCAAGTACACACACACACACACACACACACACACACACACACACACGTCCGTCCCCTTGCTTGTCCTCAGCATGCAGCCCCTCCTCTCTCTTGGCCCTGTGCCTATTGTCCCCTCCACACACAGAGACACATACCCATTACCCTGCTCCTTGCCATTCCTTGCTTCAGTTCCCTGTGTCTTCAGCTCTCCAACCCTCCCTCCCCAACAGCTTGCAATTCTTGCCCTGCAGTCCTGTGCAAGAGCTTCTACGATGTAGGCCAAAGTGGGCCCATCTAGTCCAACAAATCGTCCCGGCGGGGAGCCCCGAAAGACAGCCTGGGTGTGACAGCAACTCTCCGCCCTTGCCCTTCCCAGCAACTGGTATTCAGAGGCATACGGCCTCTAGCGGAGCAGAGAGAGCACAGCCACCCTCAGGATTAGCCACTGTCCTGACAGCCTTCTCTTCCTCCATGAGTGTATCTCATGCCTTCTGAAAGCCAGCCACGTTGATAGCCATCTGTACTTTTCACAGGAGCCAACTCCATAGTTTTTATTTTATGAAGAAGTGCTTTCTTTTGTCTGCTCTTTAATTTCCCACCAATCAGCTTCATTTGATCAAACCTGGGTTCTAGTACTTGGAGGAAGTAAAGTGCACTACTTGACACACTTAGGCCTAGGACCCTCGTACCTATGGGACTGCCTCTCCTGGTCTGCCCCGCAGAGGACCTTAAGGTCCACAAATGACAACATTTTGGAAGTCCCAAGTCACAAGGTGGTTAGATTGGTCTCAACTAGGGCCAGGGCCTTTTCAGTACTGGCTCCAACTTGGTGGAATGCTCTGTCACAAGAGACTAGGGCCCTGCGGGACTTGACATCAAGTCAAGTGCCAAGGAATTATTGAGAAGACAAAGCTCCAAACAATGATCAGTAAAATATTGAGCAAACCTGGACAGCCCTCTGGTGGCAGAACTTTATACCAAACTCCACCAGTTGCTGCTCTCCCCATTGCCCATAATTTAGATTGTGGGTTTGGGGGTGGTGGTCTGGATGATACCCTGAGTCCCTTCCAGCTCTTGGGGTCTGGTAACCAGGGAGGAATAGAATCAAACAGGAGTTTGCTTAAGTAGTCAGATGAGTTTCTTTGGAAGACAACGACCTTAGTTGGTCACTTCAGTGTCCTCACCAGCATCCCCAGAGAATGAGCTAGCTTGCAAGAGTCCTGACTAATGGGCGGCCTTTCCTCCAACCCACACATAGCTGATAGCCAGAGAGAACTGTATGTGAGCTGAGCTGGGAAACAGGCTGGAAGCTGGAGACCCAGAGGCCTGCTTGCTCTGTGCTGGATCCAAAGCTGTGACTGATGGAGAAGCAAGACCTGCTGGGGTGTTGATGCTGTGAGCCCTGCCGTGTTATGAGCAGGTTATATATACATGTAAACAAAACCAAATACTGTGGTACCTTGGTTGTCAAACTTAATCCGTTTGACTCCCGAGGTGGTTCGAAAACCAAGGCGCAGCTTCTGATTGGCTGCAGGAGCTTCCTGCACTCAAGCGGAAGCCGCATCAGACGTTCAGCTTCCAAAAAACGTTTGCAAACCGGAACACTCGCTTCCGGGTTTGCGGGGTTCGGGAGCCAAAACGTACCAAGGCGTTCGACAACCAAGGTTGTCCTAAAGACACCACAGTATCCGCTGACCTTAATTCCAAGGAAACTGAACCCTGGGTAAGCATCTGGAACCCCTGGAGTCTCTCACCATTCAGAGATTGGGGTGGTGCGTAACAATATACATCTCAAGAGACGGAAAGGTTACAGCAGGGGTCAGCAAACGTTTTCGGCAGGGGGCCGGTCCGCTGTCCCTCAGACCTTGTGGGGGGCCAGACTATATTTTTTTGCGGGAAATGAATGAATTCCTATGCCCCACAAATAACCCAGAGATGCATTTTAAATAAAAGGGCACATTCTACAGTGATCCATGCGACGGTCACCTCCAGGCTTGACTGTAATTCGCTCTACGCGGGGCTGCCCTTGAAGCTCTCCCAGAAACTCCAGCGGGTGCAGAATGCTGCAGCGAGGCTCCTCACGGGGTCTCTGCCATGGGAGCATATTCACCCAGTGCTTTTCCAGCTGCATTGGCTCCCGGTGGAGTACAGGGTCAGATTTAAGGTGCTGGTTTTGACCTTTAAAGCCCTTCATGGCCTAGGACCCTCGTACCTACGGGACCGCCTCTCCCGGTATGCCCCACGGAGAGCCTCAAGGTCCATAAATAGCAACACCCTAGTGGTCCCGGGCCCTAAGGAAGTTAGATTAGCCTCAACCAGAGCCAGGGCCTTTTCAACACTGGCTCTGGCCTGGTGGAACGTTCTGCCTCATGAGACCAGGGCCCTGTAGGATCTGATTTCTTTCCACAGGGCCTGTAAGACAGAGTTGTTCCACCTCGCCTTTGGCTTGGAGCCAATTTGATTCCCTCCCCTCCCCCTTTCTTTTTTCTTTTTCCTTTCTCCTCCTGTGATGAGGCTGCATTTTAATATTTTAATGTTTCAATATTTTAACCTTGTTTTTAAGTTGTATTCATTCAACTTGTTTTTATTATTGCTTGTTAGCCGCCCTGAGCCCAACCTTGGCTGAGGAGGGCGGGGTATAAATAAAAAAAATATTATTATTATTATTACTCCTGTAAAAACACGTTGATTCCCAGACTGTCCGTGGGCCGGATTTAGAAGGTGATTGGGCTGGATCCGGCCCCCAGGCCTTAGGTTACCTACCTATGGGTTACAGCCATCCAACAACCCTTTTGATGAGATCAGAGTGTTTATGTCTTACTTGTTTTAATTGTACCAAGCTGTATCTAACCTGCCCAGGCACCACATGTGGATGGGGTACTCTAAATCAACACATTTGGAAGCACAACTATGGAAACGTGATGTGCGCTATCAAGACCCAGGCAAGGCTGCCAAGTTCAGCCCTCAGCTCCAAACCCTCCTCACATCCGCCAACGAAAGAAAGAGAGGGGACCGTACCTCGGGACTTACTGCATGCTTCTTAGTCATTCGCCACAAAACGCAAGTCAGGAACATGTGGCTGAGGGCCGAAGCTATGAAGAGGATGAAGGCGTTCTCGTGGATCACTGCAGCAAAGAAAGGACATGCAATGCTAACTGTGAGCAAGAAGCAGAAGCGGCCGCCACCACAAAAGTTCAACTAGCCACGGGGGACACGCAAACTCCTAGGCACAACATAAAAAGTAACAGCCAATTGTGCATCTGAACCTCGCGCCTAGTGAGAAAGTGTTCTTCTGCCTAAGCCATATAGAAGCCAGAGGGAGCTGCAGCTGTTTTCTGCTGCCCCAGTGAGGAGGACCCGAACCGATGGATTCAAATGCCAAGAAAGGAGAGTCTGACTAATCCATAGTTAGAACTTTCTGACGGTAAGAGCTGCACAACAGTGGAACAGACTCCCTTGGAAGATGGTGGAGTCTCCCTTCACTGTATATTTTAAAGCAGAGGTTGGATGGCCATCTGTGTCAGGTGTGTGTGTAGGAACCAGGCCCTGTGACCAATAGGACTCTGCAGGACTGGGGCCTTCCTAAATTTGTTCTGAAGAGGCAACATGCGGCCTCACACGTGAGGTCGATTGGTAACTCACAGCACCTGGTGGGAAGAGCTGGGAAGGGATATAAGGTTAGCATTTTCCCTTCAGCTCTTTGCCACAGCAACACGTTCCTTGCCTTGCTGTGTTTGACTCCTTGCTTCTTGATCCTCAGACCCTTGACTTCGTGACTTTCTTCCTGACCCTCGGCTTCTTGACTCTCGGCTCTCTGACCCTCGGACTCTTGGCTTTCTGACTCCTGGCTTCTGGACCCCCGTTCCTGCTCCCACCCCGCCATCTTGCCCCCGGTCCCAACGTCCCCAGCCGGGACTTCGATCGCCCGTGAACCGGACCGTGACAATCTGTCAGCGATTCAATAGCTGAGATTTCTGCAGTGCAGGGGGGTTGACTAGATGAAAATTCCACGATTCTTTGAGTCTGGAACAGAGATCTGAGGCAGGAGGCAGAGCAGGCTAGGCAAGAGAGGACCAGAGGAGGCACGGTGGCTCCAGCCAACCAGCCCCCTCCCAACCAGCTCATAAGGGCAGTGCTGTTGTGCCCCAGTGACAATCCCCAAGCTCTCAGGCCCACAAACCAGAAGGCATCCACCTGCCAGTGAGCCAGGCTGGCACTGCACCAGGCGCTGATACTTACGGTAGTTCTCAGAGGAGGAGACGTAGGTCAGCAGCAGGAGGGCCGTGTTCTCCAGCAGGTTGAGGCCGAAGGCTGCATTGCACAGGCGGAGGTACCGCGGGTGTGTGCAGTGGCAGCCGCGGTAGTGGCTCCAGTAGACAAAGGCCACAAGGAAGCGGGGCCCAGAGTGCAGCCCGATGCAGAAACGCCACATGTAGCGCTCGGGGGTCTCCCCACCAATGGCAGAGCTGATGGAGGGGAGATAGTTGGGGACCTGTAGGGGAAAACTAAAGTCAGTGGTATTGCAAATCTGACAGTTCTCCTCCCTGTTACCTGGCACCGTGGAGAAGCTGGAGAAGACCATTTCCCCTTGCAGGCAGGCACCCGCTGCTCACAAGCCTCCTCTTCTTACGATGCTGGACTTTGGGGCTTATTTGCTGTTGGTCTTGCGGCGTCACTCTCCTACCTACAGGCGCTTCAGCCTCTGACCCCCACAGCAATGTTCCTCTTGCCATAGCCGGCAAGGGGAACGGGAGCACCCCAAATCCTTCACTCACAAAGGCTGTTTTCGGTCCCTGCTGGCTGAATTCTGTTAGCTCTGATCAGACAGCCTCCGCAGAGATCCTTTTGTCTTATGCACTCTTATTGTACTCTCCCATGCAAACCTGCCTGGGTAGGCCCTAATCTCCGTCCTGCCACCCTCACAGGCACACATAGTGTTGATGTGCAGGAGGGTCTTTTTGGTGGCTGTCCCCAAGCAACTTTGGATCTCCCTACCTAGAGAAGCTAGACTGGCTCCTTCTTGCTGTCCTGCCACTGGGAGGTGAAGACTGTTTTATTGCAACAGGACTTTGGCACTAACTCTAACTGCTCTTCTTAAGCAAATGACCCAGAACCCTTGAAACCGAATCCTCGTAAAAGACGTGACTGTACTATAACAATGGTGATAAATCCCAACATAGGGCAATCTTTAAATGCACACACAAACACTTATGGAGGACTTACATCGCAGTGGGTGGCAGTGGCTTCATCAAAGTGAAAGAACAGGGACCAGATGACACAGAAGAGGAAGCCAAAGAGCGGGCAGCACACGGTCCCGACTGCCAGGGTGGTAAAACGGAGGCGGAAGAGGGTCCCGTCCCGATCCAAAGGGAGCGGCAGCTGGAACATGCTGCCAAACCTACGCACATGGAAAGACAAGTATTTGTGCTGTGCTTCTTTCAGAAGCAGCAGAGAGTATTCCCTATCAGTCTCCACGGCTGTGGATAAAGATCTGAAAAGCAGCCGGGATGCGTATCTGGTTACTCAGAAATACAAAGAGGAGGCTCACAGGCATCAGGGCTTCTTTCCATCGCAAAATCGACAAAGCGCCAGGTCTGGACGGCAGCCACCTGAGATTTCTCAAATGAATTCCAGTACAAAATTACTCATCTGCTAAACGAAAATATGTTACCTTGTCCCTGAGTTCAGCTTCCGTACCTCCAGGTTGGCTTGAAAGCTGCGGCTGGTGCAAAACTAGAATACTGCCACCAGGTCACAATGCTGCGGGAAGAACTGCAAAAGGACAGTTGACTTGCATGCATTTAACTTGCATTATATCAGCTTTAAGCAACTGGTGTCAAGCCAGCTGTGACTGCACAAATTAAATGCATGCAAGGTGGAGAGCTTAAAAGCTATTTTTTCCCTAGTGCAGAAGGAGCCTTTAAGCTGTCTGCCTTGCTTATTAGGAGGCTCTTCTGAGATCTCAGACTGTCCTGCCACCTGGAACTGACCTCCAGGACTTACTGCTGTGCCATGTAGGATGCCGCCTGAGGAGGAAGGCTGGGTAGGGCAAGGCCAGAAGGCTGCCTGGCACGACTCCCAGGGCAAAGCAGATTGAGAATGTGGAGGACTCTGCCTTCTTCCACCAGAAGAACCCTGTGATCCCCGAATGAAGAACGGCATGGGAATTTAATAAAATAAATAAACAAATAGCTTTAAAGCTCTCCGCCTTGCGTGGGGTGCAAGGCCTGTCCAACCTAGCTTCTGAAAGGTAGGGGTGGGCACGTGGAGGTGGCTTCCATTCTTCCCCATAGAGAAGAGTCCAGAGTTGTTCAACGATATACAGGCCTCCTGACTTTCCCACCTGTTAATGGAGAAATCTGAGGCTCCCTTGGACAAAAAACAAGGACACCAGCGAGGAATACCAGAGCAAAACAGCAGCCAGTAGGCTTGGTCTTTACTGAAGACTGTCACGACAGGACTCCCACCTGCCACCAGGTGGAACAAGATGGAAGTCCCGAACAAAAGAGAACCCAATCTTCTATTAGCTGCTAATCCCCATGTCACCCCCCCAAACTACATCACTCATACATCACGGTTACATCATGATTGGGGAGGTCTGGTGGCAGTGATCTGAGCACCCTGGACCCTGCCCCATGGTTCCCCTTGCCCTCCACCAAACACCCATCAAGTGTAACAAAAAAGATATTTACATTTCCCTGTTTCCCAGCCAAGTTCATCACACCCTTTTGTCTTCATCTGGATTTGTTATTTCTGGAATGGCTACCTGTCTGGCACTCAGGTATCAGGATGCCAGGAATTATCACTCAGGCAGAGGGGCTGCTGAGTAGCTGAGCTCACATATCTATATGAATTTCTGAAGTTTTCCCAGTGAGCCAGTACATAAATACATTGGTCAGTGAACTGTTACATTTGGTATCGTGCAGCAAAGGCCCTTTTGAACAGATAGGAAGAAACTGTGATGAAGTGTTTTGTGGGGACAGATCACAAAAGTCACAAAAGTGATTGTGCTGGTTTTGGTAGTGGGCTGCATGTGCATGAGATCTGCTGGAGGGGCAAGGCCCCCCCCCACCTATACATAAATTCCTGCAACACTCCCCCTGCACCGTCACCTGCTCTGCGAAGTGGATACTGACAACTGTGACCAACACCTTTGCATCCCCCATGTGGGAGAAAGCCAGCCTCACCTGCTGGGGAAATTGGCACAGCAACTCCTGTTCTTCAGGACTTCTGCTTGAACCACCAAGGCCTAGCCTTCCATCTCAAGACGAGAACTGAGCCTGCACAGTCCCTCCTCCACGTAGGCCCCGTCTGATTTACTGTTCACACAAGAAAAGGCAATGAGGAGGAAGTGAGCCAATGTTTTCGTAACTGGGCAGGTCAGATCTGGCAGCTGAGCTGGTGAATGCTGACCTAGGAAGAAGAAATCTACTCAGCCTGTCACACAGGACCCAGCCACACCCACAGCAGAGCTCACCTGAGAGCAATGTCACCCTTTCTGACTCACAAAGAGCATCTGCTTAAGGCAGGCCTTTTCCTGCTCCAGCTGGACTCGGTTAGTGAAGCCATTGCAGTGACTGCAACAGGAGCTTGATATAAAAAACTGTGGCACTCACGGTCGACGGGTGTGTTACCCCATAGCTGCAGCCGAGAGGTGATGGCAGCAGCCACCACAGTGCCAAAATTCATGGCACAACTTCCGTGCGGGTGGGGCCCACTGGGAGCAGGCAGGGTTACGCCAGCTGCTATACGCAACACACCCATTGCACACGGCAATTAAAAGGTGTGCTGGAGAGTTTCAAGAGCTGGAACCAGACTTGAAATACTGCCCAATGTCACAAAATCCAGCCCAAGCACTTCACACCCACGTGCCCCCCCATCTACCCAAGGTTGCCTGAAGCAGAGGACAAATCAGTAATAACCAAGGCAACAAAAATAACTTTATGACCACTGCTCCATAGCTATTGTTGTTATACAATTCCATTCACCATATAGATGGGTTTATGAAGCATTTCTGTATCCTTCTGCTGTGCTGAAGAAGAATTCTACGAAACAGTGGGTATATCCGGAATCATTGTTCACTACGTCTGTTTGCGGACCACTTCGGCAGCGTTGGACGTTATAAAACAAAGCTTTGCAGCCTGTTTTCACCAGATAAGAATCTGACCCATTGCTTCTTTCAGAGACTTGGATAGTCTACAAAGACTTTCAGAGACTGTCTGTGGGGCAGTTATAAAAGCAGAGGGCAACACACATGATGCACAGCTCTCTTCTCCAACAGGAGATGCGGGTTCTTGTGCTCGAATCCCACGTTTCCCAGAAGGGGCAAGGCTAGAGGAGCAAACCCTCCACAGATCTGGAGCGGTGTCCCTAAGGTGGTTGGGATGGTGCATTGCACGCCTCCTTCGGGCAACTCCTGCAGCCCAGCTGGTGCCCAACACCTTGCTGTTTTCCTTTGTGGGGGGTTTTGTTGTCTGGGCAGCCCAGGACCCCCAGGCACATGGCCCAGGCTTTCTCCTTGGGGAGATATGGAGACAGTGGGGTTTCATGACTCCCAGTGCATCTGTTCGTGGGGACAGGAGACTGGACCATGTGCCTGGGCGATACAGTCATACCTCTTGTTACGTTTGCTTCAGGTTGCGTGTTTCCAGGTTGCGTCCCGC
Organism: Podarcis filfolensis; assembly: GCF_964270895.1. Taxonomy (NCBI): domain Eukaryota; kingdom Metazoa; phylum Chordata; class Lepidosauria; order Squamata; family Lacertidae; genus Podarcis; species Podarcis filfolensis. The sequence goes on along the minus strand of NC_139607.1, from coordinate 101,754,505 downwards.
GGTGACCCGAAAGTACCGGAAAGGGTTACTTCCGGGTTTCGCTGCTCGCAGACGCGCACCATGACGTCACGCACATGCGCAGAAGGGTTAAATCATGACCCGCACATTGCATTCTGCTCATGTTGCGAACGGGGCTCTGGAACGGATCCCGTTTGTAACCAGAGGTACCACTGTATATGCTTTTCAACATCATGATATACCACCAGCTACACATTGCAATAGGGACGCGGGTGGCGCTGTGGGTTAAACCACAGAGCCTAGGACTTGCCGATCAGAAGGTCGGTGGTTCGAATCCCCGTGACGGGGTGAGCTCCCGTCATTCGGTCCCAGCTCCTGCCCACCTAGCAGTTCAAAAGCACGTCAAAGTGCAAGTAGATAAATAGGCACCGCTCCGGCGGGAAGGTAAACGGCGTTCCCGTGCGCTGCTCTGGTTCGCCAGAAGCAGCTTAGTCATGCTGGCCACATGACCCAGAAGTTGTACGCTGGTTCCCTCGGCCAGTAAAGCGAGATGAGCACCACAACCCGAGTTGTCCGTAACTGGACCTAATGGTCAGGGGTCCCCTTTACCTTTACACATTGCAATAGGTCACGGTGCCTGCAATAAGGATGGAGCTACATGGTGGCATTGGCTGACTGAGGGTCCCCCCCCCCACTGTGTTTTTTTGCATAGCACACATCGTGATTTCTAATATATTGCCAGGTCAGAAATGATGAAATGGTGATGACGATAGGGACTGGTCTGAGTTGACCTATGGCTCTATCGCCCGGGTCCTAGTGGAGCCCCTGGGCCTGATCCAGCAGCCGGCTCTCCTCGTGCCCTCCTGCTCCCAGGTGGAGGTTTGCCGCCTCCCGGCACATGCCTCCCGAGGCAGCTGGCGGGAGGGCCGGCCCCGAACCCCGCGCTGCGGGAAGGAGGACACTTGCGGGAAGCCGGCCTTCGGGGTTCGAAAGCGAGCCGCTGCCCCGGCGGAACCCCTCCGGCCCTGCCCCGCTTCTCCCTCGCGCCCGCCCGTGTCGCCGTTACCTCCGAGGAGAGCTTCGGGACGGAGCGCTCCGGAGCGGCGCCTTCTGCTGCCTCAGCCTCGGAAGGCACCGGGAGACCTTCCCTCCTCCGCCCCGGACTCGCTTCTGAGGGGAGGAGAGGGCCAAGGCCAAGCCGCGGCGCCTGCCTGCCTCTCGCCCGCCCTCTGCCCGCCCAGGCAGGCCCCAGTGGGAGGCCGCGCGGCCTCCGACCGACACGCCCCGGCGTCGGCCGCGTTCCCGGCGCTTCTCTCCCTCCAAACGGAGGGCGGCGGCTCCCCCGCGACCGGCTCGCACCCCTTTAGATGCACTCTGCACATGCTCGGGGGCTTAGACAAGGGGGGGGAGTCGTCTCCTCTTCCTGAGGAGGTTAACGTGTCTCCTTCGAACTGGGGACTCCCCCCGCCCCACGGCTGGGCTTTTACGAGGGCGAGGTTTTTTCCTCAGCGTGGGGGCTTTTCGTAGCCCCCTCACCGGGCCTGGCGAAGCGCCCTTTTTCTCTCCCCCCCCCCGCGAACTACGACTCCCGTCAGCCCCTCGCGAGGGCCGCGCTGGCAGGGGCCGATGGGAGTTGTAGTCTGAGGGGGGACCGGTTTCACCACGGCTTTTCTTTGGCGGCGCCCTTCAGTGGCCCAGGCCCGGCTTCGTTTCTGGGACAATGGCAGGAGCCCACTGCGCTCGCTTACTCGGCAGTAGCCCCCATTGGTTTCAATGGGGCCGACTCCCGGGTAAGGGTCGGGCCCCCATTATTTATTTCTTAACCCGGCGCTTTCGGTTTGTCTCCCTCTCGAGGGGTTGCTATGGAAACCCGAGGGCGATCCTGATTGGCTCCTCCCCGTTTCAAAAACCGCCACCGCACTTCCTCGTGGCCCGGATGTTCGTTGCCGCCACCCAGCAACAAGCCCCAGCCGGCCTCCCAGCCAATCGGCTGCTTTTCTGTCTCTTGCGGCTGACGTCAGAGAATGCGAGCGGCGCGAAGTGGGGGGGGGGGAGATACAGGCGGTCAGGACCGGACTGCGCCGGCTCATGGCGCAGCTACGCTTTCGGAGCCACCGCTCGACCAATAGGAGCCCAGCGCGGAGTTGACGGCCTCGGCGCACGGCCGTGCGACGCAACGACGCCTTCCGAGGAAGGATCAGCGAACCAATAAGAGGCGCCGATCGCCTTGACGGCACGCGCCAGGCGTCAGCGTGCGTGCGTGCACGGACGTGCGTGTGTGACGCACTTATTTCCCCCCTCAACTTCCCTCGGCGCTTCTCGGCCTCTCGCGTGAGGCGACAGCAGCCAAGGCGGGTGTCTGTGGAGCTGCCGCCGCGGCCTCCTCCCTTCCTGGCGTGTACGGCCGAGGCGCCCACCCGAGCGAGCGAGCGGCGAGGCCCGAGCCCCCTTCCCGCGCTGAGGCTCCGGGGCGGAGGAGCGCGTGACCCGCCCTCGTCTACAGGCCCAGGCCAGGCTCGGGTGAAGCCCCGCCGGGGCCCCGGAGGATTCTGGGAAAGGGTGAGTGGCGCTCGGGAGGTGGGAGGGGCCGGGGGCGAGCGGGGTCTTTGTGCAGCGCCGAGCGCACGAGAGTGACGTAGAAGAAGCCCCTTCTGTGGTCCCGGGGCTTGTGGGTCGCTTGCAGGGATCCGCTAGTGTGTTATCGTTAGCGTTGTATTTATATCCCGCCTTTTTCCCTATCGGGTTCAGGGAGTGGTTTACAGCTAGAACAGAAACAGTTGAAAAACGAGGGGAGAGGAAAAACCCCAATAATTGAAAAAAGATTCATCGTCAATGTTAGTATGCCATATAGGAGAAGGAAAATTCTAATCCTAAAGCTCTGCTGCTTTATGGAATATCTTTGTAAGAAAAAGCTAAAGAGTCGATCCTACACAAATCCAGAATGCCGCCTTGTACAGCTCCTTCTGGCAGCTCCTGCAGGCAAGCTGGTGCCAGATATGTTGCTCTGCTTTCCTTTGTTGGACTGTCTTCTGGGCAGTCCAGAACCTCCAGACACACTGCCCAGCTTTGCGCCCCAGGGAGGTCACATTGGTGCTGCTAATGCAGTGGTTAATAATAATAATAATAATAATAATGTTATTATTTATACCCCGCCCATCTGGCTGGGTTTCCCCAGCCACTCTGGGCGGCGTCCAGCCGAATATTAAAAACAATACAGCATCAGACATTAAAAACTTCCCTAAACAGGGCTGACTTCACCCCTGGAGGTGCACTGCATTATTTATTGAGACTGACTGACGCCAGCAACAACAAACTGTAAAAATAAACAGATTGTCTCAGCACCAGCCCTTTCCTTCAAAGCAGTCAGTTCCCTAGCACTTGTTGGCACAAGAAAGTCGTCACCTGCCAACAGAAGGACAACAAGGAGGAGCCCATCTGGTTTCTCTAGGGAAGGGGTTTCAAAATCTGGGCACAGCCATTGAGAGCCTTCGGTGTGGCATGCAGTAGGTAAAGACTGTAAAACAAGTCTGCTGGACTAGGCCAAAGGGGCCCGTCTAGTCCAACATCCTGTTATTGCAGTGGCCAAACACATGACCCAAAGGGAAAGAAGCCCACAAGGACAAGAGTGTTTCTCCTTGCTTCATTTCCCAGCAACTGGTATTCAGAAGCATTGCTGGTAATAGCATTATGTACCAATTATTGCCTCCAACGTTAGAGGCAGAGCTTAGCTATCATGGTTCGTAACCATTGGTTGCGTGACATCTTCCATGAACTTGGCTAATCCTCTTTTAAAACCATCCAGGTTGGTGGCTGTGGGAGCAAGTGTCATAGCTTAACTATGCAGTGTATGAGGAAGCATGGGTGTAAACTTTGGGATGAGTGCATACAATGTCTCTGTGTGTTTATATTTGTGGTTTCTGCCTATTTGGGGCGGGCCTATCATTCAGTAGCAGAGGGACCCAGGTTTATTCTCCAGAATCTCTGATTTGTAGGCTCTTTAGGTAGCTGAGCTGGGAAATCCTAGGAGGTTTTAAAGAACTGCTACCAGCCAGAAAACAACAACTGCTGGGATAATGTGCAAGTGAGAGTGGAGGATGGCACTTAAGCATATGAATGGGAACCCCAAAGCAGGACCTGAGTTCATATCTGTGTCATGGCAGTGCTGCATCTCCGCTCTCATAAGCAGTTGCTGGCAGTCCCTACTGTTGCTCTCCGGTTCTGCTTTGGAGTTCCCATTTGGCCAGTAGACTAGGTGGGCCTTTGCCCTGTTCCACTAGGGCAAGAACTATCCTTTTCTTATTTTCTTCTTGCATTGGAAACAAGGTTCTGCCATGCGTGTACCTATTTGAAGTATAAAAAGATAAGCACCAGGATTAGTTAGAGAACTGTTAAGAGGCCATTGGGGAACCGTACAATAGCGTTTTTACCCCAAAGGAAAGTCATTTTTAAGTTATATTATTTAATGGCCCTACAATGTTATTGGTGGATGAAAAAGTTGATAATCATAAGTGTTTGTCGTGCTGCCTTGAATGTTTCACCTGAGTGTTTTCATAAATTAAACACCATCTTGGATACATATGCATATTTTTAAATGGCAACTATTGTTGCATATCTTTGCATTTTATTGAATCGGTGAAACTTTTTAAATGGAAACATTGGTAGCAGAGCTAAAATTCACACAGTTATTTTTAGACCCTGAAGCTCAGGTTCGAATCCCCACTCTGCCAACTCAACTTAAGAGTTGTTGCAAGGCAAACATGATGTGGAAGAGAAATGCACACTGCCCTTAGCTGCTTTTTGGAAAGGTGGGATAGAACCAAATTAATTAAAAAATATGTGCCTACTTCAGTGCATAATATATTGCTTTGATAATTGGAATTGGAAGTATACAGAACAGCAGTGACAAAGTTGTCCAGTGTTAGGATATTGTAAGCTGTTGAAATATATGGTACTGGAGTAATATTTTTGTCTTTGCCAGTTGGGCAGCTAGAAAATAAATGAAAGCTGAAAATAAAAACTATCATTTTGTTAATACTGTACATCAAGCAGGAGGGATAGGGCTCTATGAAAGTAACAGTGGGCTTGCTATGCAGAAAAATCATTTGGATTAGACCAGGCATAGGCAAACTCCGGCCCTCCAGATGTTTGGGACTACAATTCCCATCATCCCTAGCTAATAGGACCAGTGGTCAGGGATGATGGGAATTGTAGTCTCAAGCATCTGGAGGGTTGGAGTCTGCCTATGCCTGGATTAGACTGAAGGCACATATTTAAGACAGTAAGTCTAACAATTTGTACGTGAGTGGTGGTACTATGGGGTGGTTGCACATTTAGATGGAGGTTACTTTAGATGGTTTAAAGATCACACAGCCACAGGCTAGCTTTTAGTGGTGCATATCAGTAGTTTTGGGAAGGACTGAGAAGGAGTTTGTAATGAGTGCAAGTGCTAATGCCTGGTCCTTGGAAGTTCCTTGAAACCACCAGGATAGGATGCAGCTGTGTAGTTTAAATCCTCTCTGTGTGACCATCTCAGCCGAGGGCCACTACTGGAGAATGTAAAGAATTGATGCTGCCATGTGAATAAGCTTTTTGGCTTTAGAGAAACTTTCAGTGACATACAGGCAGTGGTTTGAGTTTTTAAAAACTTCCATTTTTTGTGGCCAGTATCTGTATACTCTACCTGTTAAGAAACCTTAGACACAATGGTAGCCATCAGTGTTAGAAACTGAGATATGAAAGCTAGGAGCTAAATGGCACCTTAAACCTAGGTGGTGGCCGCAACAATGAAATGTCTAGGCGCACTTTTTTATAGCAAGAATACAAAGCTGAAAATGAATGAACTGCAGCTAAAATATTATGTTCATTTTTCACATGGTCTAGTCCTTCCCCTGCCCACCCCCCCTAATATTCTTAAGAGAGTCCTCCTTTCCTTCCACTCTGCAGTTTTTCTCTGAAATCTTAGGTGCAGTACTGTGGCCAGAGCTCAGAAACTGCTTGTGCTAATGAAATTCCGTGTCGCAAAACGTGCCTAGAACAATGGGAGTTTTGAACACTGTTAGCCATGCCTACCAAAGTTAAAAACTGGTGATTTTTAGCAGAGCTTTGCTTGAGGTAGCCATGTTTGTCTGCTTTGGCAAAACCCCTTGTCCAAAGCATGTGGAGGTATGATTTTATTTTATTTTATTTATTTATTCAGTTTGTATACCTCCCTTCTTCATAGATCTCAGGGCGGTTCACAACATAAAAATATAAGATAAAAACAGAAAATATATAATAAAAACAAGAACAAAACAAACCAGTAACCCTTCCACAACTCCAACACTCAAACCCTTAGTTTTGTTTTCGTTTTTAATCAAGCACTAACTTGGGTCTGTCTTCATCATAGGGTAATGGGAATCCTGAGCGAATGAACATTGTCCACGTGAAGTAGCCTGGAATAAGATAAAGGTGAGAGTTTGAATAAGTAGTGGAATGTTTGGGAAATGCTTAGGACTTCATACAAGATGTAAGAATGAAAATGTTCAGCTGCTTCTTTATTTTACAATATTTTTAGGCTGGCTTTCTATTCGAGGAAAAATATAGCCAACTAATATAGTTAAATAAAACGTGGAGAATCTCTGCTAATTGCTCATGGAATCTAAAGTGCCTACAGCAGATGATCTGGGCAGAACACATACAGACTTCCCGGAAGTTAATGTTCCACAACTGAACAGCTATAGAAAAGACCTTATTCCTAATGGATGTTAGCTCCCTAAAGCATGCTAGGAAGATAATGGAGATCTATTTTTCTATAGGCAGTGGACTTTTGTTTGTTGGTGTAGAAATGTTTGTGTAGAAATGCTCCGTGAGAGCCATACATGCAAACCTGATGTCTCGGGTAGTACAGCCAGACATGAATTTCATCACTTCAGTACAGTCAGTGCCTTTGGATGGGATACACCTTTGCAGGAGATCCTGGAGGTGGCCTTTGCTACCAAGTCCTTTTAAAGAGCTTTCCAGGTGCATCAGGCTGGCCAAAGCGTGATAGAAATTTTCATGTTGAAAATGGCAATGTGCAGTAATTAATGGTAATGAGATGGATAGCCATATATACCCCCCCCCATTTCTAATAACTGTATTTATCTGGCATTTTTCAATAAGGCCAAACGTTGATTTCACCTAAGTTTTTATTTTTATTTTCTTCATTTAGGTCTTGAGAACCTGAAACAACTTCAAAATGTTTAACAAATCATTTGGAACGCCTTTCGGAGGCAATACAGGCGGCTTTGGGACGACTTCAACTTTTGGGCAGAGTAAGTGACGTGGGCAATAGTGGTGGTGAAGCCTATGAATAGGGCCACAGGGTGCTGCCATGTTACCAGATCAGTCTATTTGCCCATCCTGGCACAGGTATTGCACGTTACCTGCTCTGTGATCTCATTTAACTGGACGCGGCCGGAATAGACTTCAGACCACGTGGATGCAAAGCATTTAGTTCACTTCTAAGCTGGTGAGGGAACCTGTTCAGCCGTTGTTGAACTCTCATCAGTCCCAGCCAGAATGAGCAATAGATGACCAGAGATTCATAGAATTGTGGAGTTGGAAGGCACCCCGAGGTCATCTAGTCCAACCCCCTGCAATGGGGGAATTGCAGCTCAAGAGAGATGGCCATCCAACCCCTACTTAAAAACATCTAAGGAAGGAGAGTCCACCATCTTCCAGGGGAAGACCGTTCCAGTGTTGAAAAGTTCTTCTGGTGTTCCCGATGGGAGTTGTAGTATAGCAACATCAGGAGGGCCACAGGGTAGCCACCCCTGTCCTGGGCTGCCAGTTTGGGTTTTTAATGTTTTCATTAAGAGGCTAATTCAACTTTAAGTGTAACCTCCTTTGACGTTGGCTTGAAAAGCCAATAGTTTGCCTATCAGATATTTGGCTGAGTTGCCACATGCTCTCATACAGAAGACTCTTGCATTCCTAATAGAGATGGCTTACAGAACCATGTTCTATTCAGGAATTGCTAGACTTGTATTTGAAATTACTTCACTTCTTGTTAGTCAACTTCAGCTGTACAACCAGCTCATTGCTATGTGGTTTCAGCCCCTTCTGTACTCAGACCATATATAGTCTCATCTCCCAACTCTACCCGCTTTGCAGATGCTGGCTTTGGCACTACAAGTGGAGGAGCTTTTGGGACATCTGCTTTTGGAACAAATAATAATGCAGGAGGACTGTTCGGGACTGCGCAGACCAAGCCAGGTACAGGTATTACCACTGCTTCTTATTCCTTAACTTGAACCCCTTCACTGTTTGCCTCTTTACTTTGCTCAGTTTAAGCTGCTGGCTGTTACGTAACAGCTTCTTAGGGCCCAAGAACCCGTAGGAGCAATTCTATCTTACTCTTCTGACAAATGATGCCTCTCAAAGTAGCTTGCATCAATAAAAAGAGAGACAGAGACTGTCATCAAGTTTACAAATTTGAAAAAGACTAATGAAGGGGGAAACAGAGGGAAAAGACAGAGGAAGGATATTGTTCTGGCCTCGAGGAACTAAGCATTTATATCCAGTTTGGGCTAGAATGAGCCTTCCTTGGTGAGATTCTTGCTTGGAAGATAATTGGTGACCTTTGTTTCTGAGTAGGTGGTGGGCCAGAGCACCCCTTTCTCCTTGTTTTTGCAGTCCCAGGGCAAGTGGCAGCTGGAGCAGAGGGGACAGCAAAATCCCTGAAGCTGCTTCGCCTCCTCTGACTGATAGATGGGGCCAGATTAGTCACACCCTTCCTATGATCCTCTTCCCCTATCAGTCTGCCCATTAAAAAAAATCTGCTGAAGTTCTTGGCCAGTTTCCTCCTTTATCAGAGGGACAAAGAACAACAAAGAAGGAATCATTTTAAGTGCTAGTACTTCGTTTGTAGAGTGCCCTCACTGAAGAGGGCCACCTGGCACCTATGTTCCAGTTTTTTGTTTACAAACAAACAAAATCTGTTTACCTATGCACTTTATCTTCGCAATTTTATAAACTGGTTTTATTTGCTTTTTTCTGTTGTATTGAAATACACACACAGACCTTCATCCCATTAGGTTTTATGCATGTATCACCAGTCAAACTGGCCAAAATGTATATAAAAAAGATTCAAAACTCTGTTGGAAATGTCTAGAAATTGAGGGTACATTTATTCACTTATAGTGGAAATGTAATCAGGCAAAGGAATTTGGGGAAATGGTGTACGAGCTAATTGGAAATGGGTTACCAAAAAAAAGCCCATAACTTTTTCTTATATATATGCAACAACAACAGCAAAGATAGTATAGGTGAGAAACTGGAAACAAAGAGAAACCCCAGGGAAAGAAGAATGGCTAAATAAACTAATGGAATCTGCTGAGCTTGCAAGTATGACATCCAAAATAAGAAATGTAGATGATAAACAGATGAGGAGTGAGTGGGAGCATCTATGGGAATATTTACAAAATTCGATCTTAAATACAAATTCCAGGTAGTGGATACCTTCTGACCAGCAGTTGATAATATATAGGGTATGGGAAGGCTGAAAACAAGTTGATGGTAGTATTGTATATGCGGCTAATTAAGATGTACAAGAACTGTCATGGAATGCTGGGTGGGAATTACGAAAGAATTACGGTACAAGGACGTAAAGTGATACAATTGTATAACTGAAAACATGTATACATATAATATGTGTGTGTGTGTGTGTGTGTGTGTGTGTACACACACACACACACACACACATATACATATGTGTGTGTGTGCGCGCGGGGATTTGTGCGTATGTCTGTGTGGGTTTCGTCATCAAATAATCCCACCCCTTCTTGTGTCTGTTTTGATGGGATATTTCTGGTTCCAGGAGGGTTGTTTGGTTCCAGCACCTTCAGCCAGCCAGCCACTTCTTCTACCAGCACTGGCTTCGGATTTGGAACATCGACTGGCACTTCCAGTGGGTTGTTTGGGACAGCAAGCACTGGCGGAGGCCTCTTTTCATCCCAGAACAATGCCTTTGCACAGAGTAAACCTGTGGGGTTTGGCAGTGAGTATAATCTATTGCTATTTCCTGACCATTTTGAAGAATTTTTTACGCAGCACAACCACGTGATTCTAAGTTCTTTAAATCACTTTGATTGCTGTATTTATAATTGTTGTAACCCTCAGAGACTGCCATAAGGAAGCCAAAACATTGCTTTAGTCCTTGTTGGGGTGGGTGCAGGGGCGTAGGAAGGGGGTCGGTGGGGGTGGACCGCCCCAGGTGCCCTCACTGAGGGGGGGGTGACATTCAGCGCCCCGCCCACCCGCAACTCCCAAGCCTACCCCGAGACGTTGAGGTACGGGGGGAGCTTTGCCGGTGGCATTTTCCCCCTTCCCCCTTCGTTTTGACAGCTTGGGGGAGGCTTGGGAGTCGCAGGTGGGCAGCGCACTGAATGTCCACTGTGGGCAGCTCGCTCCCTGCCCATGAGCGGCTTGCTCTGCCCCCCTCGGGAGCACGCCTGCCTTGGGCAGCATGGGTATTTGCTCTGCTGCTGGGTGGGTGGGGGGAGGTATTAGCAAAATGGATATACAGAAAAACTTGTATGGGGGAACATAATATTTATGCTCCTTTCTGCAAGATGCTCTTGTATTTCATATTAAATCGAACTGCCACAATGTCTAAGCTGTTTCCAGTCAGCTATTATTATTATTATTATTATTATTATTATTAATAATAATAATAATACCCCACCCATCTGGCTGGGTTTCCCCAGCCACTCTGGGCGGCTTCCAACAAAATATTAAAATACAGTAATCCGTCAAACATTAAAAGCTCCCTTGCCTTAAACACTTGCCTTGCATAGTGTGAAAAGTAAGGCTATCGTTTGTTTTGGGCACTGTCTCCTCTCGTATTTGGGCATTGACTTGGCTTTTCCTTTTCTACAGACTTTGGGACAAGTACTAGCAGCGGGGGTTTATTTGGAACCACTAACACAACCGCCAATCCATTTGGGGGGACGTCCGGTTCCCTCTTCGGATCAACCAGCTTTACCGTTCCAACTGGCACCACCATTAAATTCAATGTAAGTCCCAGTTGCTTCCTGTCTAAAATTAGTTCCATCCATTCCCTAGCTTTTTCCAGTATGATGCCAGATGTTTGTTTCGGACTGCAACTACTAGCACTCCAGACATTTTGCCCTGTTTGTCAGGGCTGATGGGAGTTGCAGTCCAGAAGAGGCTGCTTTCTGTTCACTACGCTTTGGACTCCCTATTCCAACGAAAGATGCATCTGGTGTATTTATTGTGTATTTTATTTATCTATATATTTGTAATAGTTTTAAACTGCTGAATATTACAAAATAACATTTGCAATAGCTGCCAGTGGGAACCGTGGCGGCAAAGCCCTCTGGTTTGGAGAGCAGTAGCCAAATGACCAGAGTTGAATATCAACCCTGTAAGGCAGTATGCTGCCACTACTCCTGTAAATCCATCAGCCTGAATCAAGATAATCCCAGAGCTTCCCAAATGCCACATGAGGTTTTGGGAACCAGACGCTGTCCCTGCAAGCTTCAAGCCCACTAAAGTTTATGCAGTAGCAGTTTGACCAAGAGACTAAGATAACTACATTCAGTACCAACAGGTCCCATCCAAAGAAACACACAAGTAGCAGAAAGAGTTTTTTAAAAAAGAAAATAGCAGCATAAATAATGAAGCTGTATCCCAGTGAGATTATAAGTAAAAGCAGTTGGGAATGGTAAGAGAAGATACCAAACAAACTAACTTGCTTTATAAACCAAATCAGCAAATTGACCTCCAGCAAGTAGCATACAGGTGTTGCCAGGTGTCAGGCAACATGGTGAGGACTAGCACAAAGTTTTACCCCAACTTTGCCTAGTAACCAGTGACTCTGAATAGCCAATGAGAAGACTCTACTGTGTTCAGAGCAGCCCATGTTCTCACAGGTGTGGCCAGTTTCTGATTAGCTAGGCCCACACTGACCTCCAGTAGCAACAGCACAGAAAGATATCACAGGTGCCGATACTTGTGATCCCCGCCTCCCAGCCTTGAAGGGAGAGAATACTCTCTCAAGAAGCCTCCTTTTGTGCTCAGAGGCCTGAGTTGGGAAACCATTTTCTAGCAGCAAAGAAAAAACCTCAGGAAATAAAAACTGATAAAACAGTTCTCCAAAGAGAAATTCAATTACTGCCCATGGGCCAGCTCATCTTCTGGAGAAGCCTTGCCTGGCAAATGAATCACAGAATAAGAGCGCAGGTACTCTTGTCTTTTGCTGTTTCAGTTTTGGTCCTTTATCTCTTTATTTGGATCACATCTAAATAACACAGCTATAACCAGCTTGTGGTGGTTCAACTTCTGTGTGATCACTTGTGGAAAGGCCATGGCTCAGTGGTCAGAGCACATGCCGTGCCAGCAGAAGGTCCCCGCTTCCAGTCTCCGGCATCTCCAGCCCAGGTGTTCCAAGTGTGGAACAGAAGTGCGAGGCATTGCGTTGAGCTGGAAAACTTGTGTGCAGAGGCTCCTTTAAGCAGAAGGTGGAATAGTTGATCATGAGGGTTCTGTAGCAGTTGTTGGAGAAGAAGATGCCAGGGTTCTGTAGCAGGGAGCGCTCTCTTGAGCCCTTCTTCAGCCACATGCACCAGTGGCGATGGGGCTCTCTCCTGCTCGTGCTACAGCAGAAAGAGTAGCAGCAGCAGCAGCAGGCACAGCCCAGGACAATGAGGGCTGCCTTCCAGGTAGTGAAGGGCCCTCACAGCCAGGTCAGCCTAGAGCAGGAGCAGAGGCAGACCATCGGCCAGGGCAGTGTGTGGCTTTGTACCAGGATGGCAGGAAAGCGGGGGCATCCCTTGCATACCAAGGCAAGCAAAGCCCCTTCTGTTTATCATCTTCTACGTCTTCTCCTCCTCCCTAGAAGCCTGAGTCCCGTTCTGACCTGGTGAGAAACTGGCTACCCAGGGTGCCTCACAGCTGACCGAGAATTTGAACTGCTGTATTAATATTAATATTTATATATTGCCTTTTATAATTTATATATACAATTTATGTATGTCGAAGGATCCCAGGGTGATGTACAACATTAAAAGCACATTGCAGAACATCAGTGATGAAAACATAATAATAAAAGCATACTGACAAACAGCCTAATAATAAAATAGTCATCATAATAACAGTCCTCTTCCCCACACTTTTACAGGACATAGATTATTTAATAGCCATAGACCTGAGTAAAGAGGAATGTTTTTACCTGGGGCCTTAAGACATGTACTGATGGCACCAAATGAGGCTCTCTGGGGAGAGCATTCCACAGTTAGAGCCACCAAAGAAAAGGCCTGTCGTTGTCACCCTCCAAACCTCTCTGGGAGGGGGAACATAGAGAAGGGCCTCAGAAGACAAGGGCTGGGTCTGGGTTGCTTTATGTGGGGAGAGGCAGTCCATAAGGTATTGCGGTCCTGAGCCATGCGAGGCTTTATAGGTCAACCCCCGCACTTTGAATTGGGCTCAGAAACTAATCGGCAGCCAGTTCAGTTGTGCCAGGATGGGTGTTACATGCTGTAGCATGCTGGGTTGTCTTGTTAGCTCACATGAGTGGCTGCTTGGAGGCTCCCTCTGTGCCATGACTGCTTACAGCACTTCCAGGGGAATTAAATCTAAAGTAACCTTGATGAGTGTTCACATTTCTCTTACAGCCCCCTACGGGTACTGACACTATGGTTAAGTCCGGAGTCAGCACAAACATCAGCACCAAGCATCAGTGCATTACTGCTATGAAAGAATATGAAAGCAAATCGCTAGAGGTCAGTCCGTCGTATATCTGTATCTCTGCATGCTGTCCCTGTTTGTTTACATCCCGTCTTGTGGCTCAGACATTGGAGTGCTGCTCTCCTCCCTCTATAGCAGTGGATGGGGGTGAGCTCTTTGCATTTCGAATAGAAAGAATGGAGGCAAGGCATTTATGCACATGGTGGACCACATTCTGAACTGCCACATCACAGTTGTCACGAGAAACCTGTCAGGCAGGTGTTTCTGGTGCCTGATGCCTGCTTTGGCAAAGTTGCATTTTGTCCTCTTTGAGAACGCTGCCCTGTGCCCAGGGACTGTCGACTCCAATGTTTTACTGCATCGCTTTTGCCTGAGAAGGTGTGGTGGTAGCAGGTGTGGGGAACAAGTGGTGTCCCATGTGAGACGTTTGTACTCAAGAAATATTCCTTGTTTAGGAGCTTCGTTTGGAAGACTATCAAGCGAACAGGAAAGGTCCCACCAACCCTGTAGGAGCTGGAGCCACGCCAGGTTTGTTTGGCTCATCCACTGCTACCTCCAGCGCAGCCACAGGACTCTTCGGCTCCACCACCACTAACACAGGCTTTTCCTATGGACAGAATAAAACAGGCTTTGGAACCAGTAAGTACTGCTGCTTTGACCTGCGCAGGATGACTCTTTGAGTAGTAGCCTTTCAGGGTACTTGTGTGTTTTTTTAAATACTGTTTTAAGTTGCCTTGAGACTCTGTCGTGTTAGGTGTCCAACATTTTTTGACACATGCAAATAATAACATCCACAGCTTGAAATGCTGGCTGCTGATTTATAAGATGCTGTCAAAACTCCACCTGTTCTCTTTATGCTTGGGTAAAAACATGCAAACAGAGCAATCTCCTTGATGGAGCAGATTCTGCCTTGAGGTCCTTGGGACAAGTAAGGAAGAAGTGCAAATAAGATAAGTTCTCAAAAAAAGGGGGGAAAGTGCCCAAGGGAGTTGCTCTGCGTGTGATGCAAGTCCCAGAAAGTAGAATGCCACACTTAATAGCGCACAAGAAGTGAACTATTTAGTTCTTGATTCTGATTTAAGGCAGTATCTTGCCTGATATCATATGTGGTTAGCTGGCATCATTGACTGGACAGGCACCTTGGTCAGTCACAGCTGTTTTCTTGCTCTAAAATGGCTCTGCTCAAGTCATCTTTTATTTCTGGAAGCACCTCCCAGCAACACCAATGTTGTTGTTGTTTGTTAAGGCAGCCCTGTTTAGGGAAGCTTTTAATGTTTGATGCATTACTGTATTTTAATATTTTGTTGGAAGCCGCCCAGAGTGGCTGGGGAAGCCCAGCCAGATGGGCAGGCCATAAATAATAAATTATTATTATTATTATTATTATTATTATTATTATTATTATTATTGGTGTTAGTTGCTTCATCTTGTCCAAGACGATCCAAAGCAACTTAGAACCAAACACCTCTGTTCTGCTTCTACTGATGCTTCCTCATTTTGATTGGGAGTTCAAAGTGGTGTATGGTTTTGTAAGTTGAAAATTAAAATGACAGGAATTTTAAAAAAGAAAAACACAAAACTCTGAAGCCATAGTCGAATTCCTCCGTCCTTGTTTCTGCTCAAAACAATGCCTAAGTGCATATGAGGAGCTGTGCCCTCGGTGTGGTAGCTCCAAATCTATGGAATGCCTTCCTGCTAGAAATCAGGTGCCATCTCTGCTGAGTTTCAGACACCAAGTTAAAACAGTTTTATTCTCTGATGTTTTAATTCATGTTTTAAATTTTGTGTGTTGTACGTTTTAAATTTTTTTAAGTTGCTTTGAGAGCCAGATGTGAAAAGCAGGTTATAATTTTTTAATAAAATAAAATGTAGCTGCATCTACTCACCATCATCCTTTGGAACCTATCCTGCCTCTCTCTCTGTTGAAATTTGGATTGCAAGCTCCTTGAGGGGTATACTCTGTGATGTCCCAGGGACATGGATGCCTCAAGGTATATACATATATAATTTGCTTTGGCACCTTGTTTCAGGTACGACGGGTTTTGGAACAGGAACAGGAGGCCTCTTTGGTCCGACTCAACAAACCACCAGCCTCTTCAACAAGCCTTTTGGCCAGGCCACGACTGCACCAAACGCAGGCTTTTCCTTTGGGAACACCAGCACCCTTGGACAACCCAACACAAACACAATGGTAAGGTAGCAAGGACTGTTGTAACAACCTTGGAGTCTTTACTTTCTGCCTAACTCCTGCTTACCTGGTTGCCTTTGATTTCTGCAGCCTTTTACTAAGACCTTTCCAAGGAAATTCTCTTTGCTCGGCCTGTTACTTTTTCTTGTACAGTGCTATTTTATTCTCCAGCTTGCTCCTTAGCACAGCAGGTTGCCTTATTTTGCCATTTTTGTATCTGTTGAATATTTCACCAGCATGCTTTATATTGAGGGTTAAGAGATAAAGGCCTGCTTTGTCACAAGTCAGAGCCATGGTCCATCTAACTGACAGCTGGCTCCAGAGTCTCCAAGCAGAAGTTCTCTCCAACACATGATCCTTTAGTTGGAGATTTCAACACTTCATATGCAAAGCACATACTTTTTCACTATGAAATGGAGCCATAGCAGGCCTCCCAAGTTATGAAATAGTTTGTTTTCAACAATATACCAGTTGCTTGGTAGGCGCGCAAGCAAGCACACACTCAAATTATCTTACCTCTCCCAGGAAGAGGAAAGCCTGGCAGTCATTTTGGCTTTTCACTGACTTGAATGTCTCTAGGGCAGGCTACTTTATCAAGTGGTCCACTATATTCCTTCGCTGCTTTCTCTGTTGGGTACAAGCAGAAATGCATAAGTGAGAGAGGGGCCCTCTTGTTACAGATGAAATGGAATTAGACGGTCAACTAATTCAAGTGGCCTTTTCTTTGAAGGTCTCAAACCTTTAATAGATGGATCCAGACACAACGGAAACCCTGTACTGAAGGAGTTTCCCTGTTACGGGCGAAGGGTGCCAGGTGTTAGTGGCTTGGAAAGGGAAGTTGGCAAGCTGTGTGGGGAATGAGCTTCTGAGCGGAAGAGATAAGCAATCTCCATAGGCTTTGGGAAATTCCTTTTTCCACCAAAGACAACTTGTGGGTGGGTGGGTGTTCAGTTTGTTCAGTTTTTTTAATCCTCCTGTGAGGGGTACACTGTTTCTTTCCATATGCATGATGGCAACCTTCAGGTGCCTTTCTGCCCAGATCTGAACCTCCATTCAGAAACCATCTGCCATGCACAAATTCAGGCCTCAGTATTTTCCACGACACAGTGGCTAAAATGAAGGTAGGTTTTCCTGCATGCTTTAATGCTACACTTAGCTGAACCAAATGCAAGCACCTCTCTTCAGTAGCCACAAGCAGAGCTCATATTCCCTTGCGTAAAAATCACTGTGGTGCAAAAACAGTAGTCCCACATTTCCAGAACTATTGCTTAGTTTTTTTGTTTTGTTTTTTTAAGGATAAGTTGTAGCGTATCTTTCTCAAACATCCCCTAATGTTTGCAGGGTTTATTTGGAGCAACACAGCCCTCACAAACGGGAAGCCTTTTTGGAACAGCTACCAATACGAACACTGCTACTGCATTTGGAACTGGGACAGGTCTCTTTGGACAACCCAATACAGGATTTGGTGTTGGTGGCTCGGTATGTCAGCTGGGAGTAATGAGGTCCTCAGGGGTGTGGAAGTGGCTTGTTTCTTTTCACTCGTGACACACTTGTGCTCATTGGTGTTCTCCTGGGCAGAAGCGAAGTGCTTTTGCAGGTGGTTTTCCAGTGGTGGTAATTGCAATGTTGGTCAATGGTTAGAAAGGTCCAATAATTTTGGCTTTGAACAAGTCTTGGAAGGTTTTGCAAGAAGCCTAACAATCCTGTAAACTGAGAGCGACTGCCCAGTCTAGGCACTCTGGACCATAATTTAGCAGATATGACCTGAGTTTCTCAATTGTGTGCGTCCGGCTCCCGTGACACACTTCTCCGGGTCAACTCAAACTACACTTCTCCCTTGCATCCCCAGTGGGGAACTGCGGTTTAATACCTGTTTCCTAACTAGGGTTTTAAATCTCTGCAGATCTTGATCTTAAACCTCAGTTTGGACCTGTGTAGTAAACTGATGTTAAACCACAACTACTCATTTTTTGATATAACAGGGTTTTGTAGTTCAAGCAACAATGTGACGGGTGGGGGCGTGCCACTCTGACGCTCACTCACTGCTTGCCAAATTGTCACTCTGAATATCAGCTCTTGTGGGTGTCAACTGTAAAACCTCAGCTTTTGCCATTTGGCTGCTCTCCATCAGAGCAATTCTAGCAGAGACCATGCACATTCCCATGCTGGACTATGAAGTTTCCACATGTTGGGTATTTCCTCCTGATTGACCAGGCAGAGAACATGTGATTCTTAGACCGAATATACCATGCTGTCTCCGGCTTTCTCTCATTTATTTTTGCCCTGCCTCTGTCCACACAGTCAAATCTACTCTCTCTCTCTCTCTGCTTTAATTCTACTGCCTTGTGCTCTGTTCCGTCTTCCCTCCTTCAGCCTGGTTCTTTACTACGCCTTGTAGGCACCTGGTGGGACGGAGAGAACCAGTGGGGACACCATTGTATCAGACTCTAGGGAGCACTGGGAAGGGAGTTCTAGAGGTGGCGCTGCTCTGTACATCAACGAGGGCATAGTGGGATTCATCGCCAAGTAGTTTCCCTCCCTCCTCCTACCTTAAGTGCTGGACGGAGGCAGTGCTGGGGGATGAGAGGGAAGAGAGGACTCTTGTATGCTCTTCCCCACCTGCAGCCCTCTTGACTCCCCCTCTTGCCCAGCACTGTGCACTATGCAGCTCTCCTGCGCTGACACCAAACTGCTGCTGTGGACCAGCACAGATGTAGTTCACTAGGGAGAGATATCTGATAATGTGCATTCTGTGGATGGCCGCACATCCTTTCCAAACATTTAAAACACGCTATGATTCTATGTTAACTTTTCTACGATTGGCTGCTAACTGAGAAAAAGCTAATATCCCTTTGTGACCAGGGCGGGGGCTGTGGACAGGGAAAAGAGAAAGAGACCCTGTGACATTTAGAATGCATATTTCTCCTTCAGTCCCTCTTCAGCAACAAGCCTGCTGGATTTGGAACCACGACAACCAGCGCGCCCTCGTTTGGAACAACTACGACTGGGATGTTTGGTAACGGATTAAACAATTGCTTTCCCTTTGGCATAGTCACGTAAAGAGCCTTAAATCTATTGTTGTTGCATTGAGTATAGCACACGGTATGTGGCAGACGAATTTATGTGAGATGATGCTGTTTGTGGGTCTTAAATTCTGTGTCAGTAAGCCGTCCTACATGGCAGGCAGCTGCGAGAGCCCAGGTGCTTCTGGCCTTGCTTTTGGCAATAGTTTCATTTTGAGGGTCTCTGTCTCTTATACAAGCTTGGAGGCCTTCCTCAGATCCATGGAAAACAAATTCAAAGGCTTTTTTCCAAGTCAAACAGCAGTACATTTTCCCTGCCTCTCTGCTGGTGATTGAAGAGGTGTGGGGAGACAGCTGGAAGAGAGTTCAGAGCCCTTCTCATTCCTTCCAGGGGTTATCCTCCTCCAATGTCTTGGTGACAGACTTCCCTGGGGAATGGGGAGTCTGGGAATCATTTGTACCTTCTTGAACAGCAGCTCCTGCTGCAGCTAAAAAGATTCCTGGGTACAGATGATGATGACGGGAACCTCTCAACTGAATGCTACTTTTGAGTGAAAGGCAACCCCATTTTCTTTCATCCTCTGGAAATGCAAGTGGGCTGTGCATGTGCTAGTGATGTCAGGCGGACCATGTGCTGTGCCTTGCATAATAAGAGTAATAATAAGAGTAATAGTAATTTTATTATGTATACAGTGGCTGCTCTGGTTGCGAACGTGATCCACGTGGGATGCACGTTTGCAACCCGCAGTGGCACGTCTGCGCACACGCGGGTTGCGATTTGGCACTTCTGCGCATGCGCAAAGCGCGATTTAACGCTTCTGCGCATGCGTGACCGCCGAAACCCAGAAGTAACCCGTTCCGGTACTTCTGGGTTTCGGCAGTCCGTAACCTGAAAAAACACAAGCTAAAGCGTGTGTAACCTGAGGTGTGACTGTATGCCGCCCATTCAACTTCGTGGCCCCAGCCACTTGGGGCAGCTTCCAACAAAATATTAAAACACATAACAAACACCTGCATGGAAGAGAGAGAGGCCTGGGTGACAAACACAGCCACTTGCTGTTCTTTACTTGCAGGTTTCGGTGCAAATACCACAGGAAATAGCCTGTTTGGGAACAAGCCTGCAGCTGGGGCTCTGGGCACAGGACTTGGAACAGGCTTTGGAACAGGTAAAGAATAGAAAGATGCCACTCTCAGAAGCTGCTTTCCCCCTTCCTCTCTCTGGCACATAGCCAGGTTTTTGGTGCCATGATTGGGATTCACTAAACATAACAGCAAGTTTCCAGCAGTTGCAAATCCATTGGCACCCTTCCACTTTCCTTCCTTCTCTAAACTGCTATTTCCCCCTTCTCACCAAAATCTTGCCACCTTTATCTTACTGCTGCTTGTGTAGTCACTGAATATATTGTAAAGAGTGACACACCTGTGAGACCTTCAGTTAGCAAAGCCACTTCTCCATTATAGAGAAGAATGGTCCGGATTCATAGCACACATGCTTTACATTCTTGCTCCTGAAATGAATTCTGGCCATTGAGCCAAGCTGGTGGTGAGGAAGGAGAGCAGTTCCTTGAAGCACTAAAATGATGTCCTCCTTTGAACTGTCTGTAGGGAAGGAAGGCTGCTTATGTCTGTTTTGCTGCTGGTTGCGCATGTCGATGTTCCACAACCGGCTCTGTTTCTCTTCCTTCCTGTAGCCCTGAACGCAGGACAGACTTCGCTGTTTGGGAACACCCAGCCTAAACTAGGGAGTACGCTAGGGACAGGAGCCTTTGGCGCCCCTGGATTTAATACGTCAACAGCTACTCTGGGCTTTGGAGCTCCCCAGCCTGCGGTGGGTAAGTGTCTCATTAACAAGTGAATAGCCTGGAGTTAAGTGAAAGAGGGGCCCTGCATGAGGTCACACCAGTTCATTGTCCCTCTGAGCATTGGACTCCAGCTCCCTTCAGTCCATTTTTGTATGGAAAGCCATGTGGCTTGGTGGCAAATTCCAAATGGGAATGTAATTCACCAAAGTGTGGCATGTGTTGGAAATACAGCAAGAGGTTTCCAGGACTAAGATAATAATAATAATAATAATAATAATAATAATAATAATAATAATAATAATAATAATAATTTAATTTATACACCGCCCTCCCCAGCCAGAGCCGGGCTCAGGGCAGCTAACATCAATAAAATCACAGTAAAAACATAATAGGGGAACAAAACAATTTAAAATACAGGTTAAAATGCAGCCTCATTTTAAAAGTAGCCGATAAATCAAGACCATAAGGGGAGGGAAACATAACGGTCAGGCTGAGTCCAAACTAAAGGCCAGGCGGAACAGCTCTGTCTTTCAGGCCGTGCGGAAAGAAGTCAAGTCCTGCAGGGCCCTAGTCTCTTGTGACAAGAGCATTCCACCAAGTCGGGGCCAGTACTGAAAAGGCCCTGGCCCTAGTTAAGACCAATCGAACCACTTTGCGACCTGGGACCTCCAAAATGTTGTCATTTGTGGACCTTAAGGTCCTCCGTGGGGCATACCAGGAGTTAATAATTCCCAAAAGTGGTTTCCAACTGAATAAGGGACCCAGTTTCTACCTCATATCGCCAAAACCTGAGGGATTAAGAGAACGATTTGTAGCTGAACCTATAAGCCCCGCTAACATTTTGTTTTTATTGGATGACTTTTGTCAGTCAGTGCAGTGGATGCAGCTTCTAGGGGAGGATAGCACTTTCCCCACTTAGATTACCTTAGGCACCTGCTCTTCTGTCAGCGAGGTGTTACAGCCCCTTGGGGGGATATTGGGCTGATGTCTTCCCCTCTCATTCATTCAGCTTTGACTGACCCAAATGCTTCAGCCGCTCAGCAAGCGATTCTTCAGCAGCACCTCAACAGCTTGACATACTCGCCCTTTGGGGATTCCCCCCTCTTCAGAAACCCGATGTCTGACCCAAAGAAGAAAGAGGAGGTTTGTCGTGGGAGAAGGGGACATGGCTGAGAGGGTGACTAGATTATGCCAGGTCGAGAAAGGGTCCGAGAAGGCTTTTCTACTTTGGAATCCAGAGCTAAAACTGATTCAGGACAGGCGCCAGAAAGTACTTCTTCACACAGTGCATAATTAACTTACAAACTTGGGTGGAATGAAGGGGGTGAGCAATCAACTCAAGCCTCTTGCAGAAGTGGACTGTCTCTCCCCCTGTTAGCAGCCTGTTTGTTGGGGAGGGAGAAGGAAAAGGAGGTTTGCAGTAAAAGCGGGCGAGAGAATCTGATAGGATAGCCTTCTCAAGTTTTCAATTCTGTGTGTGTGTACAGAGACTGAAGCCAACCAATCCAGCGGCCCAGAAGGCATTGACCACTCCTACTCACTACAAGCTGACTCCTCGCCCTGCGACCAGGGTGCGTCCGAAAGCTTTGCAGACGACGGGCTCCTCTAAATCCCACCTGTTTGACGGCCTGGATGACGATGAGCCAGCCCTGTCGAACGGGGCCTTCATGCCCAAGTAAGTGTTGCGTCTAGACTTCTTTATACGCTGAGGTGGCTTGGGGTGCCTGCAAATCTGAAGTGTGAGGTGTCTCGATGGCCTTGAACTGTGTTGCATTCTGGCTTTGATCCAGCTCTTGCTGGAGGTAATTGGTACTTAATGATCTTGAACGGAGTAACAAGTACCAATTACAGCCAACGAGAGCTGGATTAAAGCCAGAAAACACGCTTCAGTTGGCGCAGTGGCTCTTCCTGAACTCTTTAACACAATATATAAGGTGATGGTGCAGCCCACTCTGGGTTAAGGTGAAGCCCAATTATAGGTCACAGCCCACTGGGTAAAGACCACTGGCATCTCTTATCAGTCATCTTTTTCACAGCAAAAAATAGTTCAAAAGGAGCTCTTTAATGCCATTAAATAAAGAAGAAAACCACACACACAGCTGGCCCAGCTAAAGCCTCCAGTGTCTTGCAGTGGGGGAGAGAAGGGCTTCCACAGTCCAGTCCTGTGGTGTGATGGGGGCTGCAATTAAAAATAAGTTGAACTAAGGGGGGGGGAGGTAAGGGAGTGAGGCAGCAGTGATTAATTTCTCCTCTTTTTGGTCTTTCTTAGGAAAAGCATTAAGAAGCTAGTTTTGAAGAGTATCAAGGCCAGCAGCCTTTTCTCTCCGACCAACTGTGAAGCGGATGACCTCGCCTCTCCCTCTGAGTACCCAGAGAACGGAGACCGGTATGTCTGCATGGACACCTTAAAAAAACAGGACCTTGGTCAGGTTTTCCCTTTTGAAGTAAGCGGACTCAGCCTTAAAGGTGCAGCTCCATCTGCGGTTGTTGCGTTTAAACCATGGGCAAGTCTTCTCTGTTCTAGCCTTGGCACTGGGAACGTTGCGCCCCTTGTGTTGCCTGAGTAATGCTCACACTGTGTAACAGGGAGTGCATGTCCAGGGGAAAGAAAAGACTTTGGTGATCTCACCTGCCACTGAACCCCATATATTTTGAGTGTACATTGTTTTGGCTTTATGCACTTACCTCTGGAATGTAACCTCCATGGAAGCTGAGAGTTGCCTGTACTTACGAAGAGGGGCGGGGGAGCCACCGTTCCTGGAAATCCCCCTCAGCGCTCTCTCTGTGTGTCTTCTGAGATCTTGCTGAGCATTGCTCACGCCCTTTCAAGTCTATCTTGAGTAGCCTGGACTATCAGAAACTTAATTTATAGCGAAAGCAGAGGATGTTATGGTGCTGTGGGCATGTGCCCTTGGACTGTGTGCATGTGAAATCGGAAGGGGAAATTGGAAACTCCCAACTCCCTCCGACTCTCCCGTACAGAATAAAGAGAGGGCGCTTGGTTCAGAAAAGTCTACGTTTTCATATAGGAGCTGTCGTGTATTTGGGAAATGCGTTTTACTTAAGTTAGAACAATATCCATTTCAAAGCAATTTCACAATGTGCATTTTTAAAGGCGGCGGTGACGTCAGGCTTCCTGTGCGATTCTGCACTGCAATGCCAGAATTGGTTTGGTCTGAGCATGGATCTGTCAATACACACAATAAATCCTGCATCAGCTTTCTAACTTCTGGTTCAGCCTTTGCTTTCCATCCATGCAGAAACTCACACTCAAGAAGTTCATCACCAGTTAGGTAGATAGTGTTTATTTTTTATAGCAGTGTGTTTGTATTTCGGTTATGAAGTTTTTTTCTTTGGGGCTCACGTGGTGGACCTTAAATGTTGTGGCTTCCTTAGATTCAACTTCCTTTCCCGGTCAGTTGATGAGATCCACCGGCAGGATGGAGAGCAGCAGGAGGAGGAGGACCGTCCTCGTGAAGTCACGCGGTACTACTCCAACCCCATTGCCAAGCCCATCCCACAGACCCCCGAGAACGCCATGCACAAGCACCACAACAACGTGGACGACACCCTCCTCGCCCTGAACGTGCGTCCTCCCCTGCGGAACGGGCTGGAAGGCAGCAGCGAGGATGCCTCTTACCACGAGGAGTCCCTGCAGGAGGACCAGGAAGAGGAGGCGGGCGGCATGCATCAGGCTCATCCGGCAGGTGAGGCAGGTGGTTCTTCTGGTGGTCGGGCTCTTCTCCCCCCAGAAATGCCCCCAAGCACAGACTGGGGAAAGTAGGAGTTGTGCAGAGGAATGTGGGGGGGGGGGGCTGCTTACAATGCGCATTGTGATTTGCAGTCCTTCAAACTGTGTCTGGTCATGCTTTTCTACCCTTGGATCTCATTCAAGTGGCATTTTCTTCTTTTAAAAAGCCAATCTTGGTGTTTCTATTATTTTCAAACACTGAGTTGGCCTTCTGGAGGTTTTGTTGACCTGCGATCCAAGTCAGTGCAGGTTTTGATGCACCAAACGGCTCTAGCAAAAGTCGGCTTGGATTGACAGACCTTTGAGAAAACGGTCTTCTGAATTACCCAAGAATGTGCTTCAGGGTGTAAGGAGCAGGGTTACATTGTGTCGGACCGGATGTCTGTATAGCTTAGTGCTGCCAACGTTGGCAGTGAGTTTGAGCCCAGATCCTAGTTACTGTATTTTTTGCTGTATAACACGCACCTGACCATAACACGCACGTAGTTTTTAGAGGAGGGAAACAAGAAAAAAAATATTCTGGGAGGGAGGGAGGGAAGGAAGGAAGAGAGGGGGGGGGAGCTCCCATTTGTGCAGCTGCCTTGCCTCGAACCGGAGCAAAAAGAGGAAGAGGAGATGCAGGGACACGAGCCTTGTAAGCCGCTTTGTTTGAATTTACCAGTGAGGTGCTGGGGGAGGGATGGAAGGGGATGCCCTCTTTGTCCCTCCTTCCGGCTCATTGCAAAGAAAGCAGAGTAAGAGCCGCTTACATGTGTGTAAGCGGCTCTCCCTTTGCTTGAATTACAGTCAGCCCATCAGACTATAAAGTCACCTCGCCAAAGAGCCATAGAGCAGGCAGACACGGAGAAAGAGAGGCTCTCCCTTCTCCGACCTTGGCTTTTACACGCTGCGCTCAGCTTTTGCCGGCTGCTGGCAGACACGGACGTTGCACGCAGAAGCTGGAGGAAAGGAGGTCCCTTCTCCCACCTCGCCAAAAAGCCATAGAGCAGGCAGACACGGAGAAAGAGAGGCTCTCCCTTCTCCCACCTTGGCTTTTACACGCTGCGCTCAGCTTTTGCCGGCTGCTGGCAGACACGGACGTTGCACGCAGAAGCTGGAGGAAAGGAGGTCCCTTCTCCCACCTCGCCAAAAAGCCATAGAGCAGGCAGACACGGAGAAAGAGAGGCTCTCCCTTCTCCCACCTTGGCTTTTACACGCTGTGCGCAGCTTTTGCCGGCTGCAGGCAGACACGGAGAAAGAGAGGCACCTCTCCGAAAAGCCTGCAAGAGCGGCTCCTCCCGCCTGCATTCGCTCCATAACGCGCACACACATTTCCCTTTACCTTTTAGGGGGGAAAAACTGAGTGTTATGGTGTGAAAAGTACGGTACTGCTTCTTTGATCTTTCCCCCCCTCTCTCCTCTGCCCTGCTCATGTATTGCCTTCCCTAGCAATACAAGGCCATGCAACTGGATCTGTACCATCAGATTGCACCTGCAGCCCTACCAAAATAAAACCAAAACATTTCTAACCTTGAGGTGTTTCTAGGAATGCTGCAAGATTTGTGGCTGCCATTTTTCATAACTAATTTTAATAGGTACTGAATCACTTGGCAATCTACTGCAGAGGCAGTGTTTGGTTAAGGTTTTCTGAGTGTTTTTCTCCTTAGTCAGTCGTAAATCTAAAGTGCCTTCAGTGAGTCCATCTATTGCTCCCTTTCATACCCTTTAGCATACGTATTATAATCTTGGAGTAGGTACACCTGCATTCTCTGGCTCATTTCTTTGCTGTTCTGGCCTGCAAATCAATCACTGTGCCTGTTGCAGAAGTTGCTGAAAGGAGTGACCTTCAACCAGTTTTGGTTCTTTTAGGAATTGTTTTAACCCGAGTTGGCTACTACACCATTCCATCCATGGAAGAATTGGCCAAAATGACAAGCGACAAAGGAGAATGCATTGTGACAGACTTCACCATTGGCCGAAAAGGTAAGGATGCTTCTCTGCACAAAGACCTTTTCTCCTGAAACTGCCTTTCCCAAAGCCCAGGAAAGTCCCACCTGGATGAAGGTCAAGTAACTACCTAGCTCAAGAGGAGCAAAATTCAGGCCATTGAAACATGTTAAAGTACTAGGCATTTCTCTAGGGTCACTCAGGCCATTCACACAACAGTTTTCCGGAGTCTGCTCTAAAGGTTCCTGTGTGTTGATGAGGGGGGAAAGTCCCTCAAGCTCATGCCCTCATTTTGTCAGGAAGGGTCAGAAGAATTCCCCCTAAGCATTTCAAGTAATGTGGTTGTTGGATATTAGTCCTAGTGGTTGAGTCCCCACAGTCGCTTTCCTCAGGTAATAATAATAATAATAGCATATTGCAGGGGTCAGCAACCTTTTTCAGCCATGGGCCGATCCACCGTCCCTCAGACCATGTGGGGGGGGCCAGACTATATTTTGGAAAAAAATATGAACGAATTCCTATGCCCCACAGATAACCCAGAGATGCATTTTAAATAAAAGCACACATTCTACTCGTGTAAAAACACGCTGATTCCTGGACTGTCCGCAGGTCAGATTTAGAAGGCAATTGGGCCGCATCTGGTCCCCTGGCCTTAGGTTGCCTACTTGCCCCGGTATATTGCAACACATGCAGTGTACATGCGCTTAAACCCATCAGTTCTTGAATGTGATCACAGTAACAGGGATCTACAGTACAGACTACAAAGCTGCACACAATGTGCACAAATTAAAAGTTGTTTGGATGCATAAATGACACTCCCAAGTACATGATTGCAAAACCTGATTTGCGGCATTAACTGGCGGGCTGGTTTAGGTGTGTGTCCCCCATAGACCTTTCTGGGAGTTGCCGCCAGACTCCTGCTGCAACTTGCGTGCTTCTTGCATAGATTTCTAAGACTCTCCCAGTTCTGGTGATTGCGCACACTTGACCAATGAGCTTCCCTAGCTTTGTTGCAGCAGCACTCCGGTTTAAGCTGATGCTGAGATCATAGAATTGTAGAGTTGGAAGGGGCTGTCATCTAATCTGTTCATCTCCTCCCTAGGCTACGGCTCAATCTACTTTGAAGGCGAAGTGAACCTGACTAACTTGAACCTGGATGAGATTGTGCACATCCGCCGGAAAGAAGTGATTGTCTACCCAGATGATGAACAGAAGCCACCCATTGGGAAAGGATTGAACAGGTAAATATAGACCAACCCAGTGTTGGCTCACGTTCACTGTGAACACGCTAGTTCATCTGTTCGGAGTGTTTGCCTCTCCGGCCTCCATTAACCCTCTTTGTTTCTTAACAGGAGAGCTGAGGTCACTTTGGATGGTGTTTGGCCCACTGACAAAACCTCGCGTTGCCTGATAAAGAGCCCAGAACGGCTAACCGAAATGAACTACGAAGGCAGGCTGGAGGCCGTCTCCCGGAAGCAGGGCGCCCAGTTCAAGGAGTACCGCCCTGAAACTGGTTCGTGGGTATTCAAGGTAATAACAGCTGTGTATAAGTAAGTGGAACCAGCTTCTATACCAAAGTTTTTTTCTTTCCTTGGCCTGGAAAATTTTACGGCACAGGTAGGGATAATTGCAAATTTACACTATTGTTTGCACAAAATTCCAACTGCCCCATTTTGGCGACTCCTCAGAAATACTTCATTTGCCACAGTAATGGGGAGCCTGTGCTGCTTCTCTGCATCCCTACCCCCCGGGATGTTGTCAAACCAGCTCCCATCATCTTTAACCATTGGTGCCACTTTTGGCTGCAGCAGATGGGAGCTGGAGCCCAGTATCAACTGCAGGCTCCCAATCTCTGGTGTCTCGGCCACCAGTATAACTTGACAGGCAGGATATTGTCTTCACTTACTGATGTCCACAATCTAATAGTTCAGGCCATCACCTATGCTGGCTTTGGTTTCTGTCCAGGTGGCTCACTTCTCAAAATATGGTTTGCAAGATTCTGATGAGGAAGATGAGGAGCACCCATCGAAAGTTGAGGCAAAGAAACAGAAAACGGCTCAAGTGCCCCCGCCGGGCCTGTTGGCGTCTCAGCAAATGGCTCTAGGTGGGAAACCAGCACCTCCTTCCAAGGTAAGGGAAAGAAATATGTGGACTGGAGCCCTTGTAAAAGGGAAGATTGAAATAAGTTATTTAATGACAGAAGAGGACAGGGTGGGGTGTCTCCAAATGGCTTTGACCAAGATTAAGTGCAGGGGATCTTCTTTTTCTCCCCCCCCCCACCCAAAGCAAAAATTGGTCATGCTCTCCTTGCTGATGATGAAGACAAGAAAAGGCACAAGAATGTCTGGCTACAATTCTCTCTTTTTTTCATTTTCTTGCCGCATCATTTTTAGTATTTTCCCCAAATTTTAATGAATCAACCACAAAGCTAGCTGCAATTCTCTCTTCCGGTCCTTATGAGCCAGGAGGTAAGAGGACAAGTGAGCCGTGTTGCTTGTCTAGAAGCAGCATGTATAGGAAAGGGGTTTGTTTTGGCTCTCCTGCGCTCCAGGAGGAAGGGCAAGATACAAAACAAAGGAATAGGTCAGAATTTCAGCAGCTTAGGTTTCCCCAGTTGGCCTCGTTCCATCTGCCTGCCTGAAGCCGTTTCCTGGAACTCGGTTTAGTGGAGGGGTCATGATGATGCCAGCCTAACACCGCCTATTGTGACATGGCATTGCCACACTTGTCTCTGTCTCCAGTCCTACATGATACTTGCTTTGCCAGCTCAGCAACTGCTCTGTGTGGGGCACTCGGCCACATGCAGAACTGGGGTGGGAGGCCTGGACTCCATTGATCTTTCCTAGCAGAAGTTAGTTACACGCTCTGCTGCTTTGGATCTGTATTGCATTGCCTCTTAACTCCTGATGCCTGCAGAGCCCAGACGTTGAGCAGCTTGGGAAGGTTGTGGAATTTGACAGTGACATGGCAGACATCACTCAGGAGCCGGCCCAGGACTTGGTCACGGAAGAGAGTTTTGCAGAGGAGCAGGAACCAGTGCCAGCTTCTGCACACATCGCATCCTCTCTGGACATCAACCCTCACACATTGCAGGTGAGCCCGTCCTCGTTTGTGTTGCTTGCCTGGTAGGGTCCTCCTTTGGTCTTGGACTCGGACCTCACCACTTGTTCCTATAACCAGGTATACCTGCTCTTCACTCTTCTCTGAGCCTTCTGTGGCCTGTATCTGTTTGCTTCTATCATGTCACCATAGATTTTTCTTTGCTGTGCTGGCTGGGGCTGATGGGAGTTATAGTTCAGTACATCTAGAAGGCATCAGGTTGGCCAAAGCTGCCTTTTCTGGGCAGCAGGACAGATCTTTCTCTCCCCATCCCAGGTGGGACAGATTTGGCAGGTGGGCAGGGCTGCCCTCTGACATCACTTTGACACCAGGCCCTGAGCTTTGGATTTCTGACCATCAGGGCTCCAAGTGCAGCATCCCTGGGCTTCTCTTTGAGCATCTGAAAGAAGTGGGTGGGTGTGGTTTGGGGTAGAGGGCCTCACAGGCCAAATTGGACTCCCGGCGTGCCAGAATCGGCCTCCATGCCAGGGCTTCCCCACCCCTGCTGAACATATTTACAAGTCACATGCCCTGCCTTTGGACCAGTCAGAAGGTGCAGCCCTCAAACTGGGGGTCTCTGAATGTCAGCAACCTAAAAGGTCCATTTACAGTAACTGGACAAAGGTTCCTTTTTAACTCATTGGTTTTATCTCTTGCTTTTAGCATGGTTAGGTCAGTGGAT
Source organism: Podarcis filfolensis (assembly GCF_964270895.1). Taxonomy (NCBI): domain Eukaryota; kingdom Metazoa; phylum Chordata; class Lepidosauria; order Squamata; family Lacertidae; genus Podarcis; species Podarcis filfolensis. The sequence goes on along the minus strand of NC_139607.1, from coordinate 101,724,348 downwards.
ATTGAATAAACACACTAGGGAAAAAACAACTTTCAGCTTTTTAAAAGTCCTCTGTAATGTATGATGACCTTGCTCTGTACTTTTTTTCAGATAATGAAAGCTTCCTTGCTTGTGGATGAGGAGGACTTGGACCTGATCCTTGACCACCGTTTTGGCAAGCAAGCTGCACCAGTGGATACATCCCAAGACCTCTGTTCCCCCAGACTTCCCATCTCCTCCTTGATGCGAGGACGCAAGAGCCGCCCCTCAGGTACAGTGAGAACCCCGGTCTTTGTGCTGGCGCCAAGGGGGGAAAGGTTCTTAAATGCTAAGCTCTGCTTGGGACAGACTTTCTGAGGCTAATCTGACATTATGCTTAGCACATCGCTGCAAGGCAGTTCCTCTCATTGCTTGGCCGTTGGGACTCTGTTCAACAAAGGATTAAATTAAAAATTAATCGGTTAATGCTACATTTCCAAGACTTTGATGTTTGTTGAATTGTGCTCTGTGAAGTTTCCTACTGTGTATGAGCCGCTTTTAAGACTTTTTGGAATGGTGTCCAATAAATTAAGTAAAAGAAGTAAGGAAGCATTTTGAGGAGGGTGGAGGAGAGTAAGCCCCCCCTAAGGCACCCCAGGCACTTTGGGGGATGTGATCTGTCATTAAACAGAGGAGTGAGGCCTTTGGGCTTTTCACAACACAAAGTGTCACTGCAGACACCAATGACCACCTGTATTAGTCAGTTTACAAATACTATGTTGTCAGAGCTGCCCAAGGTCCCAGCTCACAAAGGACCAACGCCGCTTCGTTGTTAAGTACGAAAGTCTTTATTGAAGTTCAGTTTCACTTCCACAGCCGCAGCGTGCAGCTCTACGTCTCAAACTCTAGACCGCTGAAGCTCCGTCTGAATCTCCTCCCCCCTGACACCAGTTTAAGACTCTAGCCTTGCTCCACCTCTTCTTCTGCTCTTTCCTCCTCTGGTTCCGCCTGTCCGTCGGGGTCTCGCCCTTTCTAGACTCTTCTGACGCTGAGTCCCCTGAGTCTTCCCCCTCCCTCCGGCGGGCTTTAGGAGCTGGTTCCCAATCCGGGTCTCCTGCTGTCCCTCGCGCCTGTACATTTGAACTTGGCGCGCGCGCCCAGCCGGCAACTTTCCTCCTGACCGTTTCACTGCTGCTGTCACTGCTTCCCCCTTCAGGGAGGCTAGCTGCAACTGACCTCCCCTCCGTTCCCCCACTCTCCGATGGAGGCGTGGTCAGCCCTGACTCATGTTCTCTCCCCGCTGGAGGAGACGCTGGTCCTGACACATGTGACTCTTCCCCCCCACTACGCTCTGGTGGGGAAACTGGTCCTGATCCCCCGCTGCTGCTTTGGGGGTCCCCGCTGGCTCCTTGTTTCTGGTGCGTCCCCCCTGGGACCCCCCTTGCCCTGACCATCGGCGCCCCCTTCTGGGAATCTTCTGATTCGCTGGAGAAGCTCATGGAATCTCTCGGGTCAGTCATACTCCCCTACGCTGCCCTCGGATTCTTCCCCTTCGCTCTCCATTTCCTCTCTCCCCTGTGCTCCTGCTCCCGAGCCCCTGACATATGTTCTTTGATGTATTATTCTGGCTGCTCTAATGTTGAACCAGGGGGAGCATTTGGGATCCATTTAGGAAAAAGCCCACACATTGCAATCAGTTTAGAATAGGAGTGGGGCGAATCCAGGGCTCACGTAACCCTGAAGAAAACCAGACAGGAGTGTTTGGGATCCCAGAGCAGTGCTGCATATACCATTTCTGCACGTAGACAGACATTAACGCACGCGACCCCAGCAAAGTGACATGATCCCACAACCTGAGCAAAGTTCAGGATGAAACCTACGGGGCTCTCATAAGGGTTCCTCACATGTTGCTGTGGAAACTTGAGGTTTCCAGAGTGACAGCTAACGCATCATAGGTAACGCCAGTCTTTTCCGTGGAGCCCATTCACCCATTCAGCTGCGTGATAAGGTGATGTACACACAGGTCTGAACCAATCATTCATTGAGGATTGTGACTGTAACTTTTGGCCTTGAATGAAGGCCTGGAAGCTTCAGCTGGTTTGAAGTACTGCTGCCGAGTCCTGAATTGGGGAGCAGTAGGCATGTTGCAACCTTCCCTCAGGCCACCGGAAGCCAGCGCACTTGCGTCCAGAAGCATGCTTTTGGGTGGCTGGGCTGTTAGAATGGTGATCTGTCAGAAGTCTTGTCTTCCTAATCAAGGCCTTCCTTCTCCTCCTCAGTTGGTGGGCTGCTGCAGTCAAGACTCTCGGGCGGATCTTTACGCGTCCCAACTGCTTCCCTCCAAGACAGACGCAGTCCAAGGACTTCCTTGCTGGCCGGCGCTCTTCCTGCCCCGCCTTGGTCCGTCGGTTCTCCGCTGACCGGCGCATTCACAATGCCCAGCCTGGAGCCTGACATGCCGCTGAAAACGGTGGGCGTCCGCAGGCATCCCGAGCTGGTGCCTCTGGAGAAGTCTGTCACCTACGGGAAAGGAAGGCTGCTGAAGGATATGGCCCTCTTCATGGGACGCTCCTTCCGTGTCGGCTGGGGGCCCAACCGGATCCTCGTCCACAGCGGGGAACAGCTGAGCACATTGAGCGAGCCAGAAGATCTCCGCAACGAGTCCATGGAATATGGATTCTTGCCAACACCTGTTGCTCCTAAACAGTGAGACGTCATTCTGTTCTTAAATATCAGTCTTCTGGGGTGTTATGCAGTGAGCTGAGTTATCTGGCTGGCTAGTCTAGTTTGTACTGATGTGGGCTTTTGCCGCAGAGGCAGAACTAATTTCTTCTTACCTGTTTACCCTAGAGGGTGGGTGGGGAACCTCATGCCCTTTTCTCAGCCTGCTGCACTTGGTCTCTGGAGTTCGGCTCTACTGCAAGAGCAGTCACTCCTGCCCTGGGTTTTTGTGTACAGTGGTACCTCGGGTTAAGAACTTAATTCGTTCCAGAGGTCTATTCTTAACCTGAGACGGTTCTTAACTCTGAAGTGTGCTTTTGTTAATGGGGCCTCCTGCTGCCTCTGCACTGCTTGTGCGTGATTTCCGTTCTTATCCTGGGGCAAAGTTCTTAACCTGGAGCAACCACTTCCTGGTTAGCAGAGTCTGTAACCCGAAGCGTCTGTAACCCGAGGTACCACTGTATTTCCTAAAATTTATGTATTGCTTGGGGGGGGCTGTAAGAAAACCCCAAAACAGTCGAGTGCTGGTCTTCCTTCAGCAGAGCAGGTTCCCTTTCCCTACCTTGTTCTGAGCTCACTTGCAGCATAACAGAAGCCTTTTCCAGGACCGGGCATATTGTTCTCTCCTTGCAGAAATTGCCATCTTCCAATAATACAGAGAGGCAACTCTCTCAGCACAGCACCTTGGCATCACTTGGCTCCTCCAGAAGCAGCAAAGCTTTCTGGTTATAACCGTTGGAAACTGCTGAGATTGTCACCTTGTCCTCTTTCAACGCATAGGGCCTATGAATGATGAATATTTTCTTATTATGGTGCTCCTTTTAAGCTAATGGCTTGGCTGAAATCCTGTGCTGTTTTATCAAATGGATGTTTGTGAATAAACCCACAAACGGAGAAGCAATGTGGGGTCTTTGAGAAAATGCTTCCCCCCACCACCTGCTTAACCCACGCTTAGACTTTTGAAGCTGTGCTTAATTTGTAAGCTTCCTTGAGGGCATATTATTTAGAAAGGCAGCCTGTGTTTATTTTTGAATAATTGAATATTGCCGTGACAGAGCCACTCATCTCCCTTGATCTGTGTTCCCGATGCCTCTGCAGGCTCTCGGAGTCTCCCTTTAAGGTTCACGTGGAGAAGCTGAGCTTGGAAGGAAAGGCAGCTGACGAAGACCTAGACTCGTACCTTGTTCCACTGGAGATCAAGCTGAAGCAGAGCACTGTCCACATGGATGAGCCGTGCCCTTTCCTGACCCCCAACCCTGGCGTAGCTGCTATCCATGAGTATGCCAGGTGGGCAACGGAGACGTCTGCTGACCCAGAAGAAAGGGAAGAAGGTGGGCACAAAACTGGATGCCAAAGAAAAGGGTTGGGGGGGGTGTTGGGTTGGAGAAATTGGAAATGTCAGGCTGAGCTCCTGTCATGTTGCAGGAGGGCTTTTTGAACCAGCTTTTTGAGGAGAGCCTGCTCTGTCCTGTGGCTGTGAAGAGGCAATTCTGCCTTGGCCAGTGGTAGATGGTGCATATAGGCATTGAGTCACTGCTTAGCATCTTTCCATGCCCCAGTCTCATGTCCCACCATGGGCTCTTGCCCCAGCACCTGTTTTAGAGCAGAATCACCGTGAAAGACACAGCGAAGCAGGGCGTTCTGGTAACAGGCCGGCCTCCTGCTGCTGTTGCCCTCCCAAGCTGTGATGCATGGAGAGCGGGTGGGTGCTAGGAACAGGGGAGACTCCTTGGTCTTTCTTGCTGTGGATGCAACTTCAAGGGGCCAAAAACTGCCGCATCTTTGCAGGATCAGGTGTAAGCTTTTGCGGACCCTTGGTGCCTTCATAGAATTGGATTTGGAAAGCCCAAGGTGACTTGGTGGCACTGGGTATTTCTGGCCTCACCTTCATGGTCCAGATCACAGCTGGCCATAAGCAGAGAGTGGCAGGTGATTGATGGAGCAGAGGTAGCAGTGTACAGTCCAGAATTTAAGCTACAGTGTGGGGTAAGGGTGGAATGGCCTTAGGAGCCCCCGCTGCACGTGTGTGGCTGGGACCCTGTTTGCAGCTGCCTCATGGGATAGCACAGGGCAGGCCTGCAGGGTCGTGTGCTGATCTCTCTTCCCTCTCACCAGCTGCAGTGAAAGACTGGTGCTTGGTGTGGACCCTGTGTGAGGCGCTCTGGGGCCACTTGAAGGAGCTGGAGGCCCGCTTGGATGAGCCCACGGAGTACGTCCTTGCTCTGGAGCGCCGGAGAGCCTTCTCCCGCTGGCTGTCGCAAACGGCTGCTGAGCGGATCAAGAACGAGGTCTCGCTCGCCCAGAACGACAGTCCCGCCCAGGCCGTCTTCAGCTACCTTACTGGGAAGCAGATCAGCGAAGCTTGCCGGCTGGCGCAACATTCTGGTAAGACGGCGGCGTTTCACCTGGAGCCAGGATCTAATAAGGAATCTGCTGGTTCCCGTGGGCAGAAATGGTGTACGGCCAGTGCTGCTTAGTGGGTTGCCTGGAGAGGGCGCAGCAGGCAGAATCTTGAATTACAGGCTGTCCCTTCCTGTGGTCAGGGTATTGGAGGCCCTTCTGCCTCCAGAGTGAGGGGTCTCAGGAGAGAAGTAGGTGGCTTAGTAGTGGGTTTCCCTGCATGGAGGCCCAGGCTTGCGGAAAGGTGCTTGTCTGTTCCTTGGAAATTGCCAGCGCCAAGAGGAAAAGCTATCCTTTGCCTGCATCTTGACATAAATTTGGCTTCCTTCAGCACAGCAAAGAGCATTGGCCCGAGGAAGTTGTTTGTTTCTGCAGGGCTGGTAGGAGGGAAATGCAGAGTTCCATTGTAAACTCTTCACCCCTCATTCTTCTCTGCTTTAGCTGCTCCCTAGAAAAGGATTGGAAGGGGATTTGGGTGTGTCTTCCCAACTAGATCAGCTTCTTGAATTTCTAGGTGAGCAACACCAAAAAAAACCACTGCCTTAACAGGCTTAAATCAACCGATCCTTGCTTATGATATTGAGGGTGGGCTACATGCAGCACTCCCCAAGCAAGAAGCCATCTATCATGTAGCTAGACTTGGTTTTCCTATGGGCAGTTATTTTCTGCCCAAGTCAGTGTGGTCCTTCCCCCTCCAAAATATGTGCTAGAGCACCAATGTCTGCACTGCTGCCATCTTTTGGCCAAGCAAGCCCGTCCCTGCGTCCAAGTAGTTTACATTTCAGGAGAGGCTGCTCACTGGGGTTTGTGTCTCTTCTGATGTGCTGCTGTTGCGTTACAGGGGACCACCGGCTGGCTCTGCTCCTCTCGCAGCTGGCAGGGAGCCAGGATGTCCGGGAGCTCCTTGCCATGCAGCTGGCAGACTGGCATCAGCTCCAGGCGGACTGCTTCATCCAGGAGGAGAGGCTGCACATCTTTGCCCTTTTAGCTGGCAAGCCGGTGAGTTGCGGAGCCTGGGCTTGCTTGTCAACCCTGGGCAGTGCTCGGCCACTTGCATGAAGAGGGTCACATGTACACACAACGCCGTCACCAGGCCAGCGAGCCTCTGTGGGTGTACCTCTTGCACAGCAGAGCTACTGTGTTGGGCTCTGTGCCTGGCCCACACTGACGCTCTGCCTCGGCCCTTTCCCTCACTTCTGCAGGTGTGGCATTTGTCAGAGAGGAGGAGCATTAACATCTGCGCCCATCTGGATTGGAAGCGTTCTCTCGCCATCCACCTCTGGTACCTGCTTCCTTCTACAGCGCCTCTTTCCAAGGCCCTCAGCATGTATGAAGCCGCATTCCAGGTAGGCGGAAGTCGCAGTCCTGTTTGGCCAGAGGGCCAGCCTTGAGCCCTATCCCTAGAGCTGAGGCACTCCGGCCGGTTGCTGCCTCCTGAAGGAAGGACAGGATGATGTGCTGTGCTTCTGCTGAGCTCCCTTTGCTCTTTGGCATATGCAGGAACATCACCGATGTTCTAGAACAGACTAAATGTCTGTGTCTAGGTCTGCGTCTGGTTTCCCACAAGGGACACCCAGAGACCCCCACCGGAAGCCCATAAGCAGGGCGTGAGAGCAGGCCTCCCTCTCCTCCTGCTGCCTCTGATCCTGTGGGGCAGGTACAACTGGCAGCCATTCCCCACCTGCCTTGAGGGGAGGGAAGGCGGGAGAGACAAGGATCCAGCTCAGTTTCCAGCTCCCCACCCCAACGTCTCTCTAGTGCCTCCTCGGAACAGGCATACGCAGGAGAGAGGCCTTTCCTTCTTCCTGCAGCTGCTTCCCCTCACTCACTGGTATTGTGTTCGCAGGACTCCTCAGAGGGAGAGAAGTATGCTTGCTCTCCGCTGCCTCCGTATCTGGAAGGCTCAGGCTGTGTGATTGAGGAAGGTGATCAACAACACCCGCTCCGAGACGTGTGCTTTCACCTGCTAAAGCTCTACAGTGATAGGTAACTCTTCCTGTTTTCCTGCACCTGCTGAAGGTGGACTCTGCTCTGCAGATATTCAGCTCTCGTAAATCTTTTGGTCTTTTAAGGTGACACAAGACCCTTTGCAACAGACTTCACAAGGCTGTCCCTCCGGAATCTCTTTCCTCCTTGTGAACTCAGGTTATGCTGCAAATGTGGTGACCTACCAAGAAGATCCTGGTTTCTGCCCACTCTGCGGGGAGGAGCTCCCCAGATATTTTCATTGATATCATTCTTGTTTATTAAATTTCTATGCCGCCCTTCATACGAGGATCAGAGGGTGGTTTACAATTTGAAAATACATACCACAAAAATACATGCCATAGTAATAAATGAAAGCAATAACCCCCCCCCCCACACACACACAGTTTAAAAGACCATAGATGGTTTAATTAGCCAAAGGTCTGGGAGAAGAGGAATGGTAAGCATCCTGCTTAAAAAGTCCCAAATCAATTTACAGCCACCTGGTTGGCCACTGTGAGATAGCTGTGAAATAAGATTGGCCACCTGTCTGATCCAGCAGGCTCTCCTCGTGTTCTTATGTTCTAAAGTGTTTTTAAAAAGTATGCCTGGTGGGGGAAGTGGGGGACATAAACAGAAAGTTGTGTGCCCGTCAAAACAGCCTTGGGACATACAATACCCCTTTCCCTCCACTCCTGTATATATTGTGTGGAGGGGGATACTGAAGTCCAGGACCCTAGAAGCTTAACAGGGGTGGGGATTTGGTTTATCTACACTGCTTCTTTGTCGTCCCCAGCTTAAGAGTTCTAGTTATGATTCCTATCCAGTGGATATTGGGCTTAACAGTGGCGTATCTTTATGGCTCATTCAGAATTCAGTATTGGGGCAGAGAGGGAGAGAGGAAGATGCATTGGTGCCAGGGAATGACTTCTGTCTTGCATGTGGCTGTGGGCAGTCCTGCTAGTCTCATGAAAGGTCATTTCCCCCCAAAGCATTTGCCCCGGTTTGCCCTTTAGGCCTGGACTTCCAGACCCTTCGGCTTCCTTGGAAAGTCTTTCGGCGTGCAGCACTGTGAACTGGAGTGTGGGCCCCACTTTGTTTTTTTTTTAAATATTTTTATTCGAGAATTTTTCCATATAGACATAACATACATAAACATACAAAGACAAAAACAAAACAAAAAAACATGTACCATTTCATATCCTAATTTCTTATACCTTTCTTCCCCGACTTCCTCATGCCTCCCTTTTCTGTATTCCAAATTCTTATCGATTGTTCAGCAAATCTTCCCTTATTTTAATTTAAATTTAGACTAGTCTTCCTTATTCTCCTTGTCTTAACCATAGCTAATAGTAACCATTTACTTTCCAGTCCAACATCATTCTAACTTTCATTAACTTTGTAATATTTCTTTAAATAGTCCTTGAATTTTTTCCATTCTTCTTGCGCTGCTTCTCTTCCCTGGTTTCGGATTCTGCTCGTCATTTCTGCCAAGCCCATATAGTCTATCACCTTCATCTGCCATTCTTCCAGTGTGGGTAGCTCTTGCGTCTTCCAGTACTTCGCAATGAGTATTCTAGCTGCTGTTGTAAGGAGTGTGGGCCCCACTTTGGCCAGCCTGCTTATGCTGTTTCCTTCCTTCCTCGTGTTCCCTTGCAGGTGTTACGATCTCCACCAGCTGCTTGACCCGAAGAGCATAACAGCGGACCCCTTGGACTACCGCCTCAGCTGGCACCTGTGGGAAGTGCTGCGTGCCTTAAATTACACCCACCTCTCAGAGCAATGCCAGGGAGTGCTGAACGCCAGCTTTGCAGCCCAGCTGGAGAGCGAGGGGCTGTGGGAATGGGCCGTCTTTGTGCTTCTTCACACCCCCAGTGCAAAGTAAGTGTGCGGCCCTCCTTTATCTTGCAGGGCTGTTTAGTGGGTGTGTGGGTTTTATCGGATTTCTTCCCACAGGAGGAGGGAGGTGCATCCTGTCAATGTAGCATCATGCTATCTGAAATGGTGGCATCCTCTTTGGGGTAGAGTACGATCTGCTCTCATTTAACAGCACTGCTATTAATAAAATTGGCCCTGTGGGCTCTGAACATGCACAAGTTTTTAGCAAAACACCCACTGATGTGCTACAAAGTATTTAAGAACTATTCTCTAAAACACGAGCCTGTTTAACAAAGATTAAAATATTAAAATATTTCGGAATCTTTCAGTGAAATAGAGAAATTAACTTTTCTTCCTTTTGAGTCATATTCTAAGAACTGATTCAAACATGCATGCGCATCATATAAAATTTCTCATAAGTTAATAACGCAACTTAATAATACTGACTTAAAATCCGTTGTGGTTTTCGAATAATACCAGCAATATCATTCATTAGGTATATGATATAATACATTTTGAACTGATTTGAGATGATAGCAATAACATGTATTGGCAGCAAAGAATGGTAATTTGATTTAAGGAGTAGATAGGAAGTCGGATTTAAAAGGAAGAGACCGTTACAGTTTATGGATTATTAAATGTATATTAATTCTGTATGTAATGCGAGACTGATGATATTCTTATTATGGTGTAATTAGTCTTTTTGTTGTTGTTGTGTGTTGAGCAAATAAAATATTATTATTTTTTAAAAAGAAGTTAATAATGCTGCTGAATATTTCAAGGGACTTGAACAGGACTGTGTCTGAGATTCATCCCATCGGGTGATTGATCAGTAATGGCTCATTCACATGTTCCTTTGGTACGACAGTCTTTTATAACTTGCTTACACAATGTTGAGGGCAGCCTTACCCAACCTGGTGTCCTTCCCCCAAGCGCTTGGAGCTACAGCTCTCTTAAGCTGGAACTTGGAGAGGAGCCTGGGGCAGAAGGGGTGGGTGGGTGGCATGATCAGATGAGCCTACAGTTAAGCTGTCCCTCCATCTAGCTTGGGAGAGTCTACTGTGAGTGGCAGACAGTGGTTCTTCCGGGCCTTGGCCAGAGGAAGGACTTTGACAGCTCAGCCGCTGGACAGCCTTTGACAGGAGATGCCTCAGGGGTGGACGCTCAGACCTCTTTGCAAAACATTTGCTTTGCCACTGAAGACCCAGTAAATTGGGGGCAGGGAGCAGCATTTGGGACCGTTTTCCTGGCTGAATTGTGCGCATAGAGCTATTGCTGTACCCTCCTGCTTTATGCAAGGTCATACAAAGAGCGTTTCTCTTCCCACCAGCGTGCGAGAGAGAGCCGTGCGTGAGCTGCTGAACCGTCACTGCAGGTTGCAGGAGACGCCCGAGTCGTGGAGCAAGGAAGCCTTCCTGATGGAGAGGCTGTGTGTGCCGCCAGAGTGGATCCACGAGGCCAAAGCCGTGAGGGCCAGGATGGAAGGGGACAAGCATAAGGAGGCTCTCTACCTGTTCAGGGCAGGGCACTGGAATCAGTGCCACAGGCTGGTCATCAGGCACTTGGCTTCAGGTAAGGCTTCCTTCCTTCCTTCCTTCTCCCGGGGGATGGCGGTAAACAGGGCATCTAACTGAGTTTTGGACTGCCTTTACCAAAACAAAAAATCTGCAAACAGTAGGATTTTGCCTTGCTTCCTAAAAGGAGGGGGCTTCTATCATTATTACAGTGGTACCTTGGGTTAAGAACTTAATTCGTTCTGGAGGTCCGTTCTTAACCTGAGGTGCCACTTTAGCTAATGGGGCCTGCCGCCGGGCCGCCCATGTGCGATTTCTGTTCTCATCTGAAGCAAAGTTCTTAACCCGAGGTACTATTTCTGGGTTAGTGGAGTCTGTAACCTTTAGCTTCTGTAACCTGAAGCGTCTGTAACCCGAGGTACTACTGTATTTATTAAATTTGTACGCTGCCCTTCGGTGGTTCACAACATAAATATACAAAATGAAAATACAAAATGCATAATTAAACAAAGGCAGCTCAATAACCCCCCTCTCACAAAACCCATAGAATGTTATTCAACATAGGGGATTAAATTGAACCCTGAGGAACCCACACTGAAGGCTCCACGGGTCTGAAGAGCACTCCCCAAGCATCACCCTCTGGAAATAACCACCCAAGTAGGACCAGAAGCACCGCAAAGCAGTGCCACCCACCCATAACTCTGACGGCTGCTCCAGAAGGTTGCCATAGTCGTTGGCATCAAAAGCTGTTGAGAGATTGAGGAGAATTAACAGAGACCCATTTCCCCTGTCTCATTCCCAACAGGTCGTCGTACAGGATGACCAAGCAGTTTCTGTGCCAATTTAAAGTGCTCTGGTAAATCAGTTTGGGAGTCCTCAACATCGCCTCTGAGACTAGTTCTATCAACTGAGACAGTGAGATCTCTGGGCAGTGAGGCAGGTGGTAAACCAGCAGAATCCCTAATTTGTCCTAGTTGCCCAAAGCCAAGGACACTCTAGATTCCACCCCTCCTTACAAATTGAACAGACACCCTCAGGAGGCGAAGGTGCCCTCTCCTAGTGGTGTTTCTTCTTCCTGCTCACAGCTTCAGAATGCCCCGTGTCCCATTCTTGGCATAGATGTTGCCCACATCTGAAAGTCATGTCAATTTTAACATCTATGCCTGCCTTCTGGCGAGTTGCTGTTTTACCAAACATTTTGCCAGGCACAGTAGTGTTGAAGTTCTCTTATTTGTTCATCTCTCACTCGCTGTCTTCCTCTTTCAGATGCCATTATTAACGAAAACTACACCTATCTGAAAGGGTTCTTGGAAGACCTGTCTGCTCCAGAGCGCAGCACCCTCATCCAGGATTGGGACACCGCAGGGCTGGTTTTCTTAGACTACATCCGGATCATTGAGATGCTTGACAGGATTCAGCAGGTGACACACTCAGGATGAGGATGGTGTCATTGCATTTGTACCCCTCCTTTTTCTCCCACGGAACTCCCAGGGGCTTGCGCGCTTCTCCCTCATTTAATCCTCACAACAGCCCTGTGAGGAAGGGGAGGCTGAGAGGCAGTGACTGGCCCAAGGCCACCCCGGGAGCGTCATGGCTGCATGGCAATACGAGCCCCAACCACCCAGGTTCTAGTCCAGTACTCTAACCACCACACCAGACTGTTGCATCCTGCCTGCTCCCTTACAGAGAGCACTCTTGGGAATTTTCCTCTTCCCAGTCACACGCTGATTGAGCCTGATGTACGTATTCAGGGAAAGCTACACTGCGTGCCCCTGTTGAAGCTAGTTCAAAATATAGGGAGTAATGCATGGGAAGGCAAACTAAGGCCCGGCGGCCGGATCTGGCCCAATCGCCTTCTAAATCCGGCCCACGGACGGTCTGGGAATCAGTGTGTTTTCACATGAGTAAAATGAGCCCTTTTATTTAAAATGCACCTCGGTTAGAAAAATTAGAATATCATGGAAAAGTTCATTTATTTCAGTAATTCAACTGAAAAGATGAAACTAATATATGAGATAGACTCATGACATGCAAAGTGAGATATGTCAAGCCTTGATTTGTTATAATTGTGATGATCATGGCATACAGCCGATGAAAACCCCAAATTAACAATCTCAGAAAATTAGAATATTAAATGAAATCAGCAAAACAAGGATTGCAAATAGAGCAAGATTGGATCTCTGAGAAGTAGAAGCATATCTCGCTTTTCATGTCATGGGCCTATCTCATATATTAGTGTCACCTTTTAAGTTGAATTACTGAAATAAATTAACTTTCCCACAATATTCTAATTTTTCGAGTTTCACCTGTAGTCCAGCCCCCACAAGGTCTGAGGGACAGTGGACCGGCCCCCTGCTGAAAAAGTTGCTGACCCCTGGAGTAAAGCATTTGAATGTTCCTGTGTTGAGACATTCCCTGCAGGTGAAAAATAAATCGGCTAGCGTGCCAAGGGAAAAATGTTCCTTTGGACATGCTGGTTTTCTACTGGCAGGGAGATGGGCTTACCAAGGGAGGGTGTGGCCTGTTGAAATCTCTGCTACGACCGAGCTCCTCCTCCGGTCGAGCCTTTGGAATCTCCGACGATTATTAACGACCTGAGCCTTTGATAAGGCTCCAGGCATATTCTCCATTCAGCAGAGTATCAAAGCAGCAGAAGAGGTGAGAAATTTGAGCTACGTTGCTAGGTTTTATTTCTAACTACGCAGACAGAAAATAAATATACATGCGCCCCCCCCCCCCCCGTGAAAGGCAGAGAGCAACTGGAAAACAAAGGAACAGGAAACCAGTAACACCACATCCGTCTCCTGTCTTTCGTGAGACTTCCAACAGCCTGGAATCTCTGGAATGCAAAACAGAGTCTTGTGACTCCAAGCACTGCACAGTGGCATAAACAGAAACCAACATGGCCATGCAGTTGATGTATGGGGGTCTTTCCATTTGCTGTGCTCTTCCCACAAGGAGAGGAGAAGGAGATAGCCCTCTTTTTTTCTTAGGCTCTAGTGCCCTTCCATGAGCATGGACACTTAAATGCTGCAAAAGGTGATTCAGAGGCTGAGACTTGCCTGCTCACTGTGTCTTCTAGCTTGGGGGTGGGGGAGTGAGGGTGAACTGCCAGGACTCCCCAGGTGCATGAAGCTCAGCTTCCCATTCCAGTTATCGGAGGAATTTCTGGGAGGGAGAAGAGCTTCAGGTGGCTTCACCGGGCCGGGGGCTGTTTGAATCGTAATGGTGGCCATCGGATGCACCATTGCGAACACTTGCCTTGAGATTAGGAGGGGAAATCTGCCCCGTGGAAATTCCGCTGGAAGCCTGGCATGAGACATTTTAATAATGAGGAAGTTCTCCAGCGGGGCTGTTGTCACCCCAGTGAGTGACGCTTCTCCTTTCTCCTGGATTTGCTTTTCAGCTGGATTGCTCTGGGTACGAACTGGAGGAGCTGCACACTAAAGTGACGTCTCTTTGCAACAGGATAGAGCTGCTCCAGTGCCGCAATGCCAAGGATAGGCTGGCTCAGTCTGGTAAGGCTGTGGGCACGCTGTTTCCTTCAATAATAATAATAACAATAATAAATTCTCTTCTGCAATGTGGCTCTGAATCTTCATGGCCACTATCGTGTAAATGCAGCACCTGGAGGCTTTTGTGGTGTGGAGTTTAGGTGACACCACAAGTCCATGGTGGTGGTTTGCAGTTGCCTTGTGGAACAACGCAGGGCACAGGGCATGTTGCAAAATGTGGGTTTTATTGTAGTAGTAGTAGTAGTAGTAGTAGTAGTAGTAGTAGTAGTAGTAATAATAATAATAATAATAATAATAATAATAATAATATAATTTATTTGTACCCCGCCCATCTGGCTGGGTTTCCCCAGCCACTCTGGGCGGCTTTCAACAAAGATTAAAAATACATCAAAATGTCACATATTAAAAACTTCCCTGAACAGGGCTGCCTTCAGATGTTTTCTAAATGTCAGGTAGTTGTTTATCTCTGACATCTGGTGGGAGGGCGTTCCACAGGGAGGGTGCCACTACCGAGAAGGCCCTCGGCGCTGGACCTCAGTGTCCGGGTAGAATGATGGGGGTGGAGATACTCCTTCAGGTATACTGTTACTGTTCCTTTATTTATTTCATTTATGAATCCCTTCCCGTGAATCGTTTCCAAATACCAAATGATTGCGGATATAAAAACAGTTTAAGCAATTACCTCTGCAAAACCAACTTCAAGTAATTTCAGAGGCTGAAGGCTTTCCTCATCTTCAAAAAGCCAGTGCCTGCCTGATGCCTTTGGCTGGGTCGGGACGATATGGGATTGGGGGGGCAACTCCCATCTCTTGTGGGGGCGTAATTAGTGCCAGCACCGTCTGTTAAGAGTTTGGGTGTAATCTTCGACACCTCCCTTTCCATGGAGGCGCAGATTGCAGCTATAACAAAGGCGGCATTTTTTCACCTCTGCCAAGCAGTTGGCTCCTTACCTCTCTCGCCCTGACCTAGCCACTGTGATCCACGCGACGGTCACCTCCAGACTGGATTATTGTAACTTGCTCTACGTGGGGCTGCCCTTGAGACTGACCCAGAAACTCCAGCGGGTGCAGAATGCCTTACGGGGTCCTCGCTGCAAGATCACATTCACCCGGTGCTATACCAGCTGCACTGGCTCCCGGTGGAGTACAGGATCAGGTTTAAGGTGCTGGTTTTAACCTTCAAAGCCCTATACGGCCTAGGACCCTCGTACCTACGGGACCGCTTCTCCTGGTATGTCCCACAGAGAAACTTACGATCTTCAAACAAAAACATCTTGGAGGTCCCAGGCCACAGAGAGATTAGGCTGGCCTCAACCAGAGCCAGGGCTTTTTCGGCCGTGGCCCCGATCTGGTGGAACGCTCTGTCACAAGAGACTAGGGCCCTGCGGGACTTGACATCTTTCCGCAGGGCCTGCAAGACAGAGCTGTTCCACCAGGCCTTTGGCCAGGGCGCAGCCTGATTCCCTCCTTTGGCAATCCTCTCAGAACTTCTAGCCCAATGGTTTGCCATTAATTTGATTGGAATTAATTTTATAATGAAATGATTTTAGAATGTTTTAGGCGGGTAGATGTTACATAGCCCTGCTTTCCAGCATCCAGCACAGGCTGGTCCTCTATAGCTCTCTGTGGTTCTGCAGTTGAGAGTTGAGAATCGTGAAGTTGGAGAGATCCATTTAGCCCAAACCCCTGCAATGCAGGAATCATAGCTGCATTCCTGGCTCCATTTCTAAGCTGGGGGGTGACCAGTTTCAGAGACAGGAGTGGACCTTTTGGTTGGATCTAGCAAAGTAGTTAATACACTTGTAACCTGTACAGCTGAAAATGCTGGCAGCGTTAAGATAAATTCAACAGTGTAAATAAGTTTTGATGGATGCAGTACCGTGGTACCTCGGGTTACAGATGCTTCAGGTTACAGACTCCGCAAACCCAGAAATTGTACCTCAGGTTAAGAACTTTGCTTCAGGATAAGAACAGAAATCACGTGGTGGCAGTGCAGGAGGCCCCATTAGCTAAAGTGCTGCTTTAGGTTAAGAACAGTTTCAGGTTAAGAACAGACCTCCAGAACGAATTAAGTTCTTAACCCAAGGTACCACTGTAATGGAATACTAAATGGTATAGTTTTTTATAAAATATGCAGGGACTTACGATATGTAAAATGAATCACGGAAAGAGAAGGGAAGTCATTGATATTTTAAGGATGTACAAATGAGTGTTTTAAATTGGAAAACAGAAAATTTGATAAAAAATTATATTACACTTGTAACCTGAGGTCAGCCAAGAGCACACCATAGACTAGACCAGTCGTGTCTGGTAAATGCAAGGGCTTCTCTCGCTGGAGGTCCATTCCTCTGGGAAATTGGTGTAACAAGCTCAACTGTAAATACTTTTCAAAGCTCTTTGATACGTTCATTCGCTCAAGCCTTCGCTGATTTGCCCCTTTCTCGCACCCAGAAATGGCCAAGCGCATTGTGGACATCCTGCGCGTGGTTTTGAGCCTGCAGCACCCTCCGGACTCTACCTCGGACTCCACCCCGGACGTGCAGAGAGTGCCCCTGCGCCTGCTCGCCCCCCACATTGGCCGCCTCCCCATGCCCGAGGACTACGTGCTGGAGGAGCTGCGTAGCCTCACCCAGGGCTACCTGCGGGAACTGACGGTGGTGGCGCAATGAGGGCAGCTTGCCTCCTCGCCTGGACGTAGCTGCCCTCTCCGAACGATTCATCTGCCCTTTGGCCCCAGGGGTGTAGGCAGCCCCCTTCCTGCGCAACTCCTTCCCACCCCGGGGTGCTGCACAGCCACCACAGGGGGCAAAGTGCAGAGACTGGGCTCTGGTGTTGGGACACCTCCTCCCCCCCCCCCGCCCCCGCTTTCTAGTGTTAATAAAGCCTTTGCCGCAGCAGAAGCCAGCTGTGGGGGTCACTGGACCTGTGGCGGGCAGAGAGCAAGGCACCTTACAGATGGCACAAAAAAATCAGTGTGTGTGTGTATGTATACAGTCAAATCTCCATTTCAACTGAGCTCTGGTCAGTGTTCGTTTGGTTTTTTTTTTGGAGGGGGTGGGGGCTTTGAGTGTGTCCTGCGCTGCTGGGTTTGGACAAGTGGAGTCGACCCTGCTGCCCACGTGCCTTATGGGGCTGAGTCAGATCTGGGTTGTGCTGCCTGGCCTCTGCAAAGAAGGGAGGGAGGTGGAGGCACAGCCAGGATTGGTCTGGAAATGACACCGTTGGCTGATCCTTTCTGGGGGGGGGGGGAATCCCTCAGTGACGTCAGCTTCCTGGCATCCTCTCCTGGGGTGGCACAAATGGCACCCCAGAGTGCTTCTGATCCTTGCAGGGGCCTGGCAGGTTCCCCTCCTTCTGACAGCCTGGCTTTGGGAGACTGGCTTGAGTCTTCAAGCTGAGCTGCGCCTGTTCTTCATGCCGAATCCCTTTGCAAGAAGTGCTGGGGAGGGGGGGACGCAACCTGATTTTAGGTTTTGTGCTGGGGGGGGCGGAGGGGGGGTAATGGCTCAAACCAATCAGTTCAAGGTGGTCATGTTGAATGTGTTTGCCATGTGGTTTCATCATACTGCCGAAAGGGAATTCCAGATGCGGAGCTGGTGAGCTGGCTGGCAGCCTCCAGGGCCCTGGGGTGGACAGTCTGCCCGAATCTCATAGGGCAGGGCGAGGCCTGGTGTGGGAGCTGCCCCTGCAGCCAGTTGTGTGGGACCCCTGGAGGCAGTGCGTGTCTGCGTGTGCGTGTATGTATTGGGGGGGGGGAGATGCCAGCAAAGTGGTGATGCATGAAGATTATGTAAAGGTTTTTATTAAAAACTATAAATAAATGATCCAGATTATTTTCTTGTCTGTTTTTCTGGAAATACCTTTATAAGAAAATAAAAAAAGTTTATAGCATTTTCCTGATTGCCTCTCTTTTTTCCCTTCCCTGCCCCTCTTTTAAGAATCTAATGGCTCAACCTCAGACTTGGGTCTCTATTGTAACTAGGGGGCAGTGTTCAGTTCCGGGGTGTGTGTGTCCCTCTTTAGGAGGAAAGGTGCAGGCACAAGAATTGGGTGTGAGGGGAGCTGTGTTATTCCTCCACCATCCAAAGTGCTACGCTCTGTATACGTTCCTGGGCATCATGAGTGGCGAAGGGGCTGCTGCCCTCAGGCCTTGCTTGCAGGCTTTTCCCTCCAAACATTGTGACTGGAGAGAGTTGGGTGAGATTCTGGCCTGGGATTGGAAACCAGAGCTCTTGATGAGCAAAGTCCAGCTCTCCTCCCCACCCTGGCATTCTCCTTATATGGTGCAAGAAATATTTGCAACACTTTGAAGACTGGCTGTCTTTTTCAGAGACCATTTTGTAAGTGCTCTGTAGTGACCCACTCTATAGCTGCCTCACCTCAAGTCTGGATTTGGTACAAATCATCCCAATCCAGTTCCGGATTCAGAGAAATTGGTTGCATTGCCCCAACTGAACAAGATCATAGAATTGTAGGGTTGGAAGGGAGCATAAAGGCCATCTAGTCCAACCCCCTGTAATGCAGGAATCATTTGCCCAATGTGGGGCTTGAACCCACAACCTTGAGATTTAAGAGTCTCGTGCTCTACTGACTGAGCTATATGGCCTTCAGCTGGACGCAACAGGACCTTACGTTTTCATGATGGTTATGCTCTAGCTCCTCAATCAAAAGCATCACTACCACTTGCTGGGAGAATCATTGTGTGGGAATGTTGAAGGTGGCAGGAGAGGATATATTGATTATTAATATCCTTCCTAACTTGCGCTAGCAAGTTTCATTCCCCCTTTTTTATACAGTGGAAACTCATGTGAGTTTCTTAAGTCAATAAGCAATTCAATCTGGCTTGTCCAGATTGAAATGTGTTCTAATATGTTCCTGGTAAGACCCCTTGAATCCCTCCTAAAAGAATAAAGACACCACAGTCTTACTTTGTTGTTGCTGTTTCGTCATTTAGTCGTGTCCGACTCTTCATGACCCCATGGACCAGAGCACGCCAGGCACCTCTGTCCTCCACTGCCTCCCGCAGTTTGGTCAAACTCATGCTGGTAACCTCGAAAACGCTATCCAACCATCTCGTCCTCTGTCGCCCCCTTCTCCTTGTGCCCTCCATCTTTCCTAACATCAGGGTCTTCTCCAGGGAGTCTTCTCGTGAGGTGGCCAAAGTACTGGAGCCTCAGCTTCACGATCTGTCCTTCCAGTGAGCACTCAGGGCTGATTTCCTTCAGAATGGAGAGGTTTGATCTTCTTGCAGTCTATGGAACTCTCAGGAGTCTCCTCCAGCGCTAGAATTCAAAAGCATCCATTCTTCGGCGATCAGCCTTCTTTATGGTCCAGCTCTCACTTCCATACATCACTACTGGGAAAACCAGAGCTTTAACTATACGGACCTTTGTTGGCAAGGTGACATCTCTACTTCTCAAGATGCTGTCTAGGCCTGTCATTGCCCTTCTCCCAAGAAGCAGGCGTCTTTTAATTTTGTGGCTGCTGTCACCATCTGCAGTGATCACAGTCTTACTGATAAGTAACAAAAAGTACAGTGGTACCTTGGGTTACAGACGTTTCAGGTTACAGACTCCGCTAACCCAGAAATAGTGCTTAAGGTTAAGAACTTTGCTTCAGGATGAGAACAGAAATCGTGCTCCGGCGGTGCAGCGGCAGCAGGAGGCCCCATTAGCTAAAGTGGTGCTTCAGGTTAAGAACGGACCTCCGGAACGAATTAACCCGAGGTACCACTGGGGTTTTACCACTCAGTTTTACTAAGGATCAGGCAGAGCACAGAGTGATCCCTGAAGGCAGGCTTTGGACTTAAACTTACGAACATGTACAAACAGGTTTACCCCATATGGGAGATTACCTGGGGGACTGCTTGGCTGGCAGCCAGCAGTTCAGTCCAGGAAGTTCGCAGGACGAAAAGGGAAGATGGAAGAGTAGAGAGGTGGCAGTGTGACTAGAGCAGGGGTCAGCAAACTTATTCAGCAGGGGGCCAGTCCACTGTCCCTCAGACCTTGTGGGGGGGCCGCACTGTATTTTGAAGGAAAAAGAATGAATGGCTTCCTATGCCCGAAAAAAATAACTCAGAGATGCAGTTTAAATAAAAGCACACATACTCATGTAATAACACGCTGATTCCCGGATTACATCCCACACATAGAACTGTAGAGCTGGAAGGCACTAAGGCTGGGCGATATATCCATAACAAGTTTCATAATTTTTGACCTGCCATTATATTGTGAATCATGATGTGTTTGCGTGCACAAAAATCACAATGGCAAAAAAACCAGCCAGCCAGCCTCTACATAAAGGTAAAGGGTAAAGGGGCCCCTGACTGTTAGGTCCAGTCTATCTCGCTTTACTGGCCGAGGGAGCCGGCGTACAGCTTCCGAGTCATGTGGCCAGCATGACTAAGCTGCTTCTGGTGAACCAGAGCAGCGCACGGAAATGCCGTTTACCTTCCCGCCGGAGTGGTACCTATTTATCTACTTGCACTTTGACGTGCTTTCGAACTGCTAGGTGGGCAGGAGCAGGGACCGAGCAACGGGAGCTCACCCCATTGTGGGGATTCGAACCGCCAACCTTCTGATTGGCAAGCCCTAGGCTCTGTGGTTTAGATCACAGCGCCACCCTTAGCCTCTACATAGCTTCACCCTTATTTCAGACATCGTGACACATCAGTGTATTTCGATGTTTAGCTGGTGATATATCGCAAGGCTGAAAACCAGATATCAGCCAGCCCTAGAAAGGACCCCAGGGGTCATAAAGTCCAACCCCCTGTAATGTAGGGATAGAGCTACTTTCCTTCCACATGGTGCCTGGGGGCTTCCCAGAAGAGGCAGACCTGGGGGCAGAGGCAGACCTGGGGGTTTCAAATTTCAGCACCATCATGTGCCTTGCCAAAACTCGGCACCTCCCCACCTCTCTTGCTTCATTCTGAATAATACTCACAGCATCCCCTGTGGCGCCCCAAAGGCTCCATGCCCAGTGTGACGGAACCAGTCACGCTCCCCTAAATCCGCCTCTTACTGCGGGAAATGGGGACACTGAACCAGATAGACCCCTTGGGTCTCATCCAGCGCTCTGGTTGTTGGCACAGTCCAGCGGCTTGCAGTTTTCAGAGGAGTCGCTCTGCCAGTCTGCTGGGCCTTACGGCGTCCAGAAGACTTCCTTCTATAATTGTCACCTGGCTTCTGCAGTGAGTGCCAAAAGACTGGATTTTTGTGGAATGCCGAACGACCACCAAGCTGATGCTGTACACCTGGGATTCCAGAATGATTGTGCACATTCGGAAACGAAAGTTTCCTTTTGTTTCGCAGATGGCACAGTTTGCTTTCACCAGCCGGCGAGGCCTTTGTGCCCCTTTCTTCCAGACGACTGCAGTCTAAAACAGGCTGATGAGCAAAACCCAAACTCACCTTGACCTGCCGTGTCTCTGCTGCCTTAACACACACACACACAACTCCTTAGGTTGGCTGTGCAGGGCGGATCTTTTGCCAGAGGTTCATTTGCAACCTCCGAGGCTGCTCCTTCCACCTGATGTCACCTACGACCGGCTGGCCGGCTGCTTTTTTTTCCACTCTAGGTAAGGAAAATCCATCGGTGGCTGTCAAAGAAAAGACAGGCTGAGTTGCACAGCGCAGAGTTTACACGCACTGGACCTTCCACACACACAAAGGGTTCCTCTGGATTGCCTCCTCTGCCTTCTCCTCGCTGACTCACGCAGCCATGCTCTCCGGATGACTTAAAGCCCTCCTTCCAGCCGCTTCCGAGATTCGCCACCTCCCACCCCCCAGGTTCACCTTGGCAAGGATGAAGATGTCTCCGAATCCTTGGATGGGCACCTGCCTCCTGTCTGCCTCTTTGCTGGGTCTGCTCTTGGCTCCAGGTAAGACTTTCAAAAGGCTTTGCACCTCTCCTTTATGGTGCCTTGATTTCTTCTTTGCTTCTTATTAGCAGAAGGGGCCGTGCAAATGTGGTGCAAGGAAATTATTCTGCTTTCCCTCTCTCTCTGATGCTTGCTTCAAGGAGTTTTGCTTGTAAGCAAAAGGCTGCTTCCTCCTGGAATTTTGCAAGCCTTCGATCAAGCGGCTGCCCCCCTGCCCCCCCTCCCGGGCCAGCTGCAAATTCTAAGGTTTCGCATTTGACCTCCCACCTGGGAGAGAATTCTACCTGCTCCTCCTCAGGACCCGTGCGTTTGTCTTTGCGATTCGTTTCATACTTGGGAAAAGAGTTGTTTTCACGGCGGGGAGGTTTGTCCTAACAGCTCCATAGAAACTTGGCCCCGGAGAGTTTGCGTCCTGGAATTGCCATCAGCTAAATTGCAATTCAATCGCCCTCTTGCGAGGAAATGCAGGCCAGGCTGCGCTTTGGAAATGCAGCTGGTTAGGGACTGGAAACGTGTGTGTCTTGATCTGTAAGCGAACCTTGCAAGATGTCAATAGACGCGCCTGCCAGGGAAATGGGACACCCGTCATTAAACTTTCAAACCGAGGAAAGGACGGATCTTGCAACATCCCCTGCCTGTTTAGGAGCTTAAAAAACGGAGGAAGAGACAGGTGCCGACAGGGGAGAGCCGGTGGGGTCCAAGTAATGTAGGTGGCTCCATCTGGCGAAGAGAGAGAAGGTCTGGGTTCAAATCCTACCCTTCGCATGGACTAGCTAAGGAGCCCTGGGCAAATTTAGCTGCAATTTCTGTATTGCAGGGAGTTGGACTAGATGCCCCTGGGTCCCCTCCAACGCTACCTTTCAATGATTCTAAATCAGTCTCCCAGCCTCGGTTTCCCTGCTTGTAAAATGGATAGAGGTGTAACCATCCTTTAGTAATGCTGGATGAAAACTGTCCTTTTAAAAGTGGCATGATGGGCACTTCAGGCTAGCTCCACTGTGTTGGAAGGAGGCAGAGCATGCCTTCTGTGGGTGAGAGGCAGCGGGGTGTAGTGGTTAGAGTGTTGGACTAGGCCCTGGGTTCAAATCCCCACACTGGGCCACAAACCTCTCTGGGTATGACTCTGGGCCAGTCCCTCTCCCCCTCAGCCTAGTCTACCTCTCAGGGTCATGGCTGGGGTTAAACGAGGACAGGGAGAACCATGTTCACCACCTTGAGTTCCTGGGAGGAAGAGGTGGAATATAAATGCAAATAATAATAATAATAATTATTATTATTATTATGCTGACTGGGGCTACTTCAGGCTGCCGTCGGCTGCCCTCTCACTCGGGAAGTCTTGGCTGCAGCACAGGAAGGAAGAGATCCTCTCTGCACATGTTGTGGAACGAAAGCCGTGTTCACAGGGCTTCCATGTGGGGAGTCTGTCTTTGCACCCATGTGCAATGCCTTAACCCTGCAAGGCACCGAGGAGGGTCGCTTGCAACTGCTCAGAAGAGTCCCCTCGGACAAACGGCCCTTTTGGAGCTTCTCCTCTGTGGGATTCTGCCCCGGGACAGGGCTGCGAATGTGACCCCCGTGCTTGGTGAGCGGAAGAAATCCAGAGCAGGTGGCCTGCGGAGTCTTGCCGCACTGCGCCTGAGTGTGCGGGGGGGGGGGGATGGCCCTATTGGCCCTGGACAAGACCCCAGGGATCCCAAACGCCCCTTCCCTCCAACGGCAAGCCTGTGTCTGACTCTGGAGGGCTGCCCCATGGAAGATGGAGCCAGTTTGTTTTCTGGCGGACTCAAATGGCAAAGAAATGAGATCCCAGCTAAACACCAGGAATAACTTTCTGGTGGTAAGAGCTGTTCCACAGTGGAATGGACACTTTCCAAGGAAGTGGCAGGGTCTCCTTCCTTGGGGGGTTTTTAAGCAGAGGATGGGGGGGGCATCTGTCACATGAAAGTTGTACATGGGGAGAGGACCATTTTTCTCCCTTTCTTGTAGCGTAGAACTTGTGGGCGTCCAATGAAGCTCAACGTGGGAAGATTCAGGACCGATAAAAAGCAAGTCCTTCTTCCGGCAGCACAGAGTTAATCTATGGAACTCCCTCCTGTTGCAGGAATTTATGTACAGGTTGGGGGGGGTTGCCCCTCCAGCAGATATCATGCACATGCAGCCCACTACCAAAACCAGCACAATCACTTCTGTGACTTTTGTGATTTGTCCCCACAAAACACTTCATCACAGTTTCTTCCTAGCTATTCAAAGGGCCTCTGCTGCACGATACCAAATGTAAGAATTCACTGATAGATGTATCTATGTACTGGCTCATTGGGAAAACTTCAGAAATTCATCTAGACATGTGCGCTCAGCTACTCAGCAGCCCCTCTGCCTGAGTGATAATCCCTGGCATCCTGATACCTGAGTGCCAGACAGGTAGCCATTCCAGAAATAACAAACCCAGATGAAGACAAAAGGGTGTGATTAATTTGGCTGCGAAACAGGGAAATGTAAATATCTCTTTTGTTACACTCCATGGGTGTTTGATGGAGGGCAAGGAGAACCATGGGGCAGGGTCCAGGATGCTCAGATTACTGACACAAGACCTCCCCTTTCATGATGTAACCGTGATGTATTAGTGAGGTAGTTTGGGGGGGTTTAACATGGGGATTAAAGGGACCCCTGACCATTAGGTCCAGCCGCGAACGACTCTGGGGTTGCAGCGCTAATCTCGCTTTATTGGCCGAGGGAGCTGGCGTACAACTTCCGGGTCATGTGGCCAGCATGACTAAGCCGCTTCTGGCGAACCAGAGCAGCGCACGGAAATGCCGTTTACCTTCCTGACGGAGTGGTACTTGTTTATCTACTTGCACTTTGACATGCTTTCAAATTGCTAGGTGGGCAGGAGCAGGAACTGAGCGATGGGAGCTCACCCCGTCGCGGGGATTCAAACTGCCGACCTTCTGATCGGCAGGCCCTAGGTTCTGTGGTTTAGACCACAGTGCCACCCGCGTCCCTAACATGGGGATTAGCAGCTAATAAAAGTTTGGATTCTCTTTTGTTTGGGGCTTCCATCTTGTTCCACCTGGTTGCAGGTGGGAGTCCTGTCTCGACAGTCTTCAATAAAGACCAAGCCTACTGGCTGCTATTTTGCTCTGGTATTCCTGGCTGGTGTCCTTGTTTTTTTGTGTGCAAGCGAGCCCTCATATTTCTCTGCTAACACTCCCACAGGAGGCAGCGATTTCCATCAACTGAGAGGCAACCTTTGGCACCCACACCCTGTGATAGGAATTCTGAGGTCTTAGATATATGTTAAATGTTCACAAGTGTACCAACCAAGCACGTACATAGATCAGCACAGGAAGACCGACCTGGAACCGTTTTGATTCCCAAACTGACCAAATGTTTTCTCTGCAAGGTCAAAGGAAAATGGAAAAGCCTCCCCATTGTCTTTTCCTTCACAAATCCTGTCTTAAGGGTATGTCTGTATTTGAATAGTATTTGAATTGTTCTGGGTTCCTCCTCCTTTCCTGCGTGTGAGGGGAGCACCCTGTTACAACAGATCAATAAAGATCAAGCTTACTAGCTGCTTTGCTTCTCAATATTCTCTGGTTGGCCTCTGTTATTTTCTCCTACCAATAGGGAACCTATATATGGACTCTTGGATACCCCATAAGGGAAAAAGGGCAGTTTTTTGTTTACAACAGATGGCAACCACGAAGGGACATTTGGTTACTCGGATTCTGGGAGCGAGGAAGGACTGGTGATCCAGCACGCACCAGGCAGTTTGCCAGGAGGAATAACCTGTCCTCCATCGATCCCAGGGTCTGGAAATAACTGGAGGTCCAGCGGGGTTAACCAGAGGTCCAGCGGGGTTAACAGACCAAAAGTCAGGAATTTACTGTGCTGTGAAATATGCTTCCAGCAGGGATGTAGCAGGGCAATGTCCCTTTCAAGTTCATCAGTTTTGTTGAGTGAAATAAATGAAATAGCTCAGTTGGGATAGCTAAGCTGGTAGAGCAGCTGAATTCTTAAATTCAGGGTTGGGGGTTTGAGCCCCATGTTGGGCATGTTGGAGGGGTTGGACTAAATGATCCTTGTACAAACTTAACATACAGAATTAGAATTAATTATAATTAATTAATTAATTAGAATCAGAATTAAAGTAGCTGTATTACTACAAAGGAATTTCAGAAATAGACTGGAAAGAGAAGCTGCTGAATTGCAACTCATTACCAAACTTAAAACCATGGAGAGACCTGGTCTGAACAAAGACATTGGATTCTTATCTCATTATACATGACAAAGCCATTTTTCACCTTCTCACCCCTTGCTTTTTCCTGTAAGACCTATTGCAGTCGTTAAGAGTCGTCAACAGGCTCATCTCAGCTATCTGCCAACCACCCATTCCCTCCACCCTTCTGAGTAATACCCCTCCCCACCTTCTCACTATATAGAAGGATCTGGCAACTTCTGTTTCAGTGTATCTGAAGAAGTGTGCATGCACACGAAAGCTCATACGAAGAACTAACTTAGTTGGTCTTTAAGGTGCTACTGGAAGGAAATTTTTTTTTTGTTTTGAATACAGAATTAGAGAACAAGAAACATGTACGTTTAAAGAAGAATGTAAAACGTTCACTGAATATATGGGTGGAAATTGTGTTCATTTAAAAACGCTGGTAGCACTAAGATAAATTCAACAGTATATATAAGTTTTGATGGATGTAACAATGGTTTAGTTCATGTAAAATATGCAGGGATGTGTGGTATGCAAAATGAACCACCAAAAGAGAAGATGGGAAGTCATTGATTTAAGGTTGTTTAAATGAATATTTTGAAATGTAAATTAGACAATTTAATAAAAATTATATATTAGGACTGGATGACCCTTGTTGTCCCTTCCAACTCTACGATTCTGTGAAATAGTTTTAACTGGATTTCCAATAAATGTGCAACTAAATTGCTGTTGCTTTGAAGTTTCTTGTGTTCCTATCTTTCTTAGTGGGTTGTGCAAACTGTCATTCCGCTTTTCATAGGGTAGAGAAGGGGGCACAGGCATTTATGGAACCAAGGTTTTGGTGGCCTTTAAATATTTTGGAAACAGCTGACATGGACCTTTCCTTTGTTCTCTCCCCACCCCCTTCTCCCTGCCCCACAACTTGGCCTCCTTTTTCCCCAGGCTGCTCAGGGGCTCAGGGCAAGTTTGCCTACAAGCTGCTCAGTGACCTGTTTGCCAACTACTCCAATGCGCTGCGTCCAGCGGAAGACACAGACAGAGCTCTCAATGTCACGCTGCAGGTCACCCTGTCCCAGATCATCGACATGGTGAGTCCTTTGGTGCTTGGACGGCGGGTGCAAGCGGCTTCAAATGCAGCTGCAGGTCGGAGCGCTCTTGTCGGAAGAGGCTGAACGGCTATGGATAGATCCACTGTGTCTTGCACCCCATTGCAAGGGGTTTTGGTCTTGGTTGGCTAGGGCAAGGGCCCTGTTTTGCCAAACTGCTTTGAGTTCTCTTTCCCCAACTGAAAGACTTTCATTCGCCATTTGCTTAAAGGGTAAAGGGACCCCTGACCATTAGGTCCAGTCGTGGACAACTCTGGGGTTGTGGCGCTCATCTTGTTTTTTGATCATCTAATAAGTCTTCATTCAATCTCCATCTAAATGAAATATGACTTTTTTTTTGCATTTCAGGGAGGTAAGCAAATGGCTAGGGCTGGCTGATCGACAGGGTGAGCTCCCGTTGCTCTGTCTCTGCTCCTGCCAACCTAGCAGTCAAAAGCACGTCAAAGTGCAAGTAGATAAATAGGTACCGCTCTGGCGGGAAGGTGAACGGCGTTTCCGTGCACTGCTCTGGTTCGCCAGAAGCGGCTTAGTCATGCTGGCCACATGACCCAGAAGCTGTATGCCGGCTCCCTCGGCCAGTAAAGCGAGATGAGCGCCGCAACCCCAGAGTCAGCCATGACTGGACCTAATGGTCAGGGGTCCCTTTACCTTTACTTTTAACATACAATGGGCATAACATACAACAATACAAACAACCAGATAAAAGACTTCCTTTACCTGTATCTGGCCTCCTTATTTACTTCCTATAAATGTTTCCTTTATGAATAATTATTAAGAATTTTCTAATTATAACTTAAATATCCACAAAGTCTCCTGAAGACATTAATCAAAACAAGTCCAGGTATGTATTTTAGGGCACTGTTTTGTGAAGTATTCCCTGCGTTTTCCCCATGCTTTTTGAAACTCTTGTCTAGTGTGATCTCTAATTGCTTCTGTTAATCTAGCCAGTACAATATACCGTACTAGATAACAGTTTGTCTTGCCATTCCTTTTCTGTTGGCACAGTTTCTTTTTTCCAGTTTTTAGCAATTAGGATTAGAAACCAGACTGGGCAATGGCACTTGGTCTATTTCTTCCTCGCCTCTAAAGAAAAAAAGGAGGTATTGCAATGGGTGTGTGTGTGTGTGTGTGTGTGTGTGAAAGCCGATTTTCCCCAGATTCTCCATCCGATGCCCCGCTCTGCAAGAAAAGCAGAGCATAAGGTGTGCTCCTTGCACCCTGTATCTGAGGTTGTTTTCCCTCTTGCCTTGCAGGATGAGAGGAATCAAATCTTGACGGCTTACCTGTGGATCCGGCAGGTGTGGGTGGACGCCTACCTGAGCTGGGAGAAGGAGGCTTACGATGGCATTGACACCATACGGATCCCAAGCAGCTATGTCTGGAGGCCGGACATCGTTCTGTATAACAAGTAGGTTTCACAGAAGGCCCCCTGTGGCACCACAGCCCTTCCCTTTAAAAGATGTTCTGCGAAGGTGTTTTTTGATGAACTAAGTGGAAGACTATGAGTCACGGGAGCAGGGAGAGAAAGTGTCTGGATTCAGCAGTGCTTTAAGTTTGTTTTTGGTTGTTAGTCTGCTAATGTTCTTCATATTGTTTTGTGGGTTATGAGTCCTGGAACGCTCTGCAAATTTTATAAAATGGCTTCTTGTGGTTGTGCTGTTTAATCCATTTTATAAGTTGTTTTGCTAATGATTTATAGAAGGTGATTGTTTTATTGTTGATTTGTTCATTATTTTATATATGTTGCAAGTGGCGCTGTGGGTTAAACCACTGAGCCTTGGGCTTGCCGATTGGAAGGTCGGCGGTTCGAATCCCTGTGACGGGGTGAGCTCCTGTTGCTCAGTTCCAGCTCCTGCCAACCTAGCAGTCAAAGTACATGTCAAAGTGCCAGTAGATAAATAGGTACCACTCTGGTGGGAAGGTAAATGGCGTTTCCGTGCGCTGCTCTGGTTCGCCAGAAGCGGCTTAGTCATGCTGGCCACATGACCCGGAAGCTGTACGCCGGCTCCCTCAGCCAATAAAGTGAGATGAGCACCGCAACCCCAGAGTCGGCCACGACTGGACTCAATGGTCAGGGGTCCCTTTACTAAGTTACTTTACTAAGTTACTATTTATTGTTTTTATATCATTTGTATTAAGTCTCCAACAATATTTCAAACCATTTATCATTATACAATTTTTTTAACATACAAAGTTTCTTATTGACTTTACACCCCTCCTTTCCCCATGTTTTTTTTCTACTCCTTTTTATTAGCTGTTTTACAACACATAAATTTTGATTATCTAAACCCCTTGACCATTATTATTATGATAGTTCTAAAATAGTTATTAATAGTAGTTATTATTTATTGTATGTAAGCCGCTTTGTGACTCACATGAGTGAAAAGCAGCGTAGGATTATAGTACAATGGTACCCCGGTTTTTGAACATCTCGAAAGTCAAACAAAAACCCGGAAGTAACTGCTTCGGTTTTCGAATGCTTTTCGGGACTGAAACGTGCTGCATGGCTTCCCTATTGAGTTTTCCGGAAGTAAATGCTTCCGGAAGTAATTGCTTCGGTTTTCGAACGTTTCAGAATGGATTACGTTCGAAAACCGAGGTACCACTCTAAATCAAATGAAATGGATGTTCTCCTGAAAACGGAGAGCTGCTTTCTTGACTCAGCACTGACACTTCCTCGGAAACTGCAATTATTCCAGAATGCGGCAGCCAGACTGGTGACTGGGAGCGGCCGCCGAGACCACATAACACCTGAAAGACCTTCATTGGCTCCCAGTATGTTTCTGAGCACAAATCAAAGTGCTGACCTTGAAAGCCCTAAACGGCCTCGGTCTAGTATACCTGAAGGAGCATCTCCACCCCCATCGTCCATCCTGGACACTGAGGTCCAGCGCCAAGGCCTTCTGGCGGTTCCCTCCCTGTGAGAAGTGAGGTTACAGGGAACCAGGCAGAGGGCCTTCTTGGTGGTGGTGCCCACCCTGTGGAATGCCCTCCCATCAGACGCCAAGAAAATAAACTATCTGACTTTTAGAAGACATCTGAAGGCAGCCTTGTTTAGGGAAGTTTTTAATGTTTAATGCTGCCAGACCTATCGCACAGGGGTGTTGTGGGGATTAGATGGGGTGGTGGTGGTGGTAGAACCATGTAAGTCACTTCAAGCTTCAGGGAGGAAAAGCCAGGATATGAATGCAATAAGCAAGCAATTCTTTGGTGCTCACATTAGGGGAACTGTGTGCCAGACATGTAAACAAGGAATCTTTGCAGGACAGGATTTCCCTCCTGCTTAACCACGTGGAGTGGGGTGGGGTGGGGGACAAAATCTGGGCCTTGCAATGGGAAAACGTGGAGGTGCCATGTTGTATGTTTGTGGGGTGGGGGGAAAGAAGTGGTAGAAATCTGGAGCAGGAGAGCTGGAATGTGGGGAATTACCACATTTTTCCGTCTATAAGACACCACCATGTATAAGACACCCCCTATTTTTTGTTTTTAATACAGTGATAACTCGGGTTATGCTTCAGGATACATACTCCGCTAACCCAGAAATAGTGCTTCAGGTTAAGAACTTTGCTTCAGGATGAGAACAGAAATGGTGCTCCAGCGGCGCGGCGGCAGCAGGAGGCCCCATTAGCTAAAGTGGTGCTTTAGGTTAAGAACAGTTTCAGGTTAAGAACAGACCTCCGGAACAAATTAAGTACTTAACCCGAGGTACCACTGTATTCTGTTGGGAGCCTCCCAGAGTGGCTGGGGAAACCCAGCCAGATGGGTGGAGTATAAATAATAACAATAATACTTATTTCTCTCCTTTCCCCTCCTCCAGCGCCGACGACCAGTTCACGGGCTCGATGGAGACCAACGTGGTGATCCACTCGGACGGCCAGATCATGTGGGACTCTCCGGCCATCACCAAGAGCTCCTGCAAGGTGGACGTCTCCTACTTCCCCTTTGACGGCCAGCAGTGCCGACTGACCTTTGGCTCCTGGACGTACAACGGCAACCAGATCGACATCCTGAACAAGCAGGAGACGGGGGACCTGACGGACTTCGTGGAGAATGTGGAATGGGAGGTGCTGGGAATGCCGGCCAAGCGCAGCGTGGTCACCTACGGGTGCTGCTCGGAGCCCTACCCGGACGTCACCTACACGCTGCTCCTCAAGAGGAGGGCTTCCTTCTACATCTTCAACCTGCTTCTCCCCTGCATCATGATCTCTTTCCTGGCCCCGCTGGGCTTCTACCTCCCGGCCGACTCCGGGGAGAAGGTGTCCCTGGGGGTGACTGTCCTCCTGGCACTGACCGTCTTCCAGCTGCTGGTGGCCGAGAGCATGCCCCCTTCGGAGAACGTGCCCCTCATCGGTGAGTAATCCCTGGGGGGAGAAGGTGAGGATTGTAGCATCTCTGGACCCCGCCCAGAAACAAGGAAACTGAAAAAAGGGATATTGCATGTTTGGGGTTGACATCTGCAGGATCTGATTTCTTTCCGCAGGGCCTGTAAGACGGAGTTGTTCCCCCTGGCCTTTGGCTTGGAATCAACTTGATCCCCTTCCCCTCTTTCCTTTTTCCTTTCTCCTTCTGTGATGGAACTCCTAGTTGGGGACTTCCCTGGCTTTTTTCTGGCCCACGTAGGACCAGTCTGGATAATTGGCCTTGGTGAAGATTTGACATTTTCATCCCCAAAAAAGTTTTTGATTTGAGTTTCTACTGAAATGAGGTTGCATTTAATGTTGCATTTTAATTTTGTTTTTAAGTTGTATTTTAATCAATTGGTTTTATACCTGGTGTTAGCCGCCCTGAGCCTGGTCTTGGCTGGGGAGGGCAGGTTTTTTTTAAATTTTAATATTTTTAAAAAATTT
This sequence comes from Podarcis filfolensis, assembly GCF_964270895.1. Lineage (NCBI taxonomy): Eukaryota > Metazoa > Chordata > Lepidosauria > Squamata > Lacertidae > Podarcis > Podarcis filfolensis. The sequence goes on along the minus strand of NC_139607.1, from coordinate 101,692,347 downwards.
AATAAATTTACAGTGGTACCTTGGGTTACATACACTTCAGATTACATACGCTTCAGGTTACAGACTCCGCTAACCCAGAAATAGTACCTTGGGTTAAGAACTTTGCTTCAGGATAAGAACAGAAATCGTGCTCTGGTGGCGCGGCGGCAGCAGGAGGCCCCATTAGCTAAAGTGGTGCTTCAGGTTAAGAACAGTTTCAGCTTAAGAACGGACCTCTGGAACGAATTAAGTACTTAACCCGAGGTACCACTGTAATAGTTTTTAAAATTTTTAATAATTTTTAAAATAATAATAATAATAATAATAGTAATAATAATTGATGTTTTATTCTGTTTTTATTGTGTGTTTTTTATTGTGGGAGGTGCCCAGAGTGGCTGGGGAAACCCACCTGGATGGGGGGGGGTAATAACTAATAAAATATAACAATAATAATAATACATATTAATAATACCTGCGAAGGTCTCATGTTGCCTTCCCCAGCCTGGTGCTCCCTCAATTTCAGGCTCCTGGTGAGATCTGATGGGAGTTGTAGCCCAGCACCCCGGATTGGTGAGATGGCCGCTCTCAGGTGCTAAAGGAGCGTCTCCTCTTGTCCGTCCGTCCCCCGCTCCCCGACCCCTCCACCTGCAGGCAAATACTACATCGCCACCATGACCATGATCACGGCCTCGACCGCCTTGACCATCTTCATCATGAACATCCACCACTGCGGCCCTGGCGCCAAACCCGTCCCCAGGTGGGCCAAGAAGCTCATCCTGCAGTACATGGCCCGCATCTTCTTCGTCTACGAAGTGGGGGAGAGCTGCAGGAGCCCCCGGCCGGAGCCAGAGCCCGCCCCCAAAGCCCGCGTGGCCAACGGCGGGGGCCCCACGCGGGGGGTGGGCAGGGGGAGATCCCCCGGCGAGGAAGCCCTGCCCCGCCGGTCTCCTTCGCAGGGGCCCAGCAGCCCCTCGGAGCAGCCCGGCTGGGGCGAGGGCAGCCAGTACGTGGACCTGGAGGGCGGGGAGGGCGAGTCTGCGGATCAGGCCCCCTGCGCCAAGAGCCGCTGCCTCTGCCACCACCACAGCATCCTCAGGAACGTGGAGTACATTGCCAACTGCTTCCGGGACCAGAAGGCGGCTTCCAGGCGGACCGGGGAGTGGAAGAAGATCGCCAAGGTGATGGACCGCTTCTTCATGTGGGTCTTCTTCGCCATGGTATTCATCATGAGCGTCCTCATCATGGGCAAAGCCATCTGAGATGCCCCAGAGGAGCAGGAAGCATGCCAGCAAAGCCTCCTTCCTGCTCCTCAGCCGGCTGCTGCGATATCATCATCATCATTTTTTGGAAGGAGAACTTGCCCTGCAAAATGTGGGTCACGCAGGGCTGGCGGACGGTGCTGGCAGAAGGTCCAATCCGCTGGCAGGACTAGGGCATTTCTGATGGGCACCCAGGGAAGTGTGAGCTGGACAGGTGAACCCCAAGACCCCTTGGGATGCCATAGGTGGTGCTGGGGTGCAGCTCTTGGACCGTGGGGGGTGGGCAACAGCATGTCCAGGGGCCCTGGGGGTCCCTTCCAACTCTACAGTCCTGTGTCGAGCCAGAAATTGGATGCTACGGACATGGCCGCTGCTTCTGCATCCACCACCACACCCATCTAGCGGATGGGCGATTTAGTTTTTGGCTGCTGCACACACACACATGCCCCACAACCCTAGGAGGAGAGGAACAGCTGCCAAGTCGGGACATGGGTTCATTCATCTCAGTATTGTCTACACTGATGGACAGCAGCTCGCCAGGGTTTCAGGCAAGGGATTCTTTTCCAGCCCTCTCTGGAAGACGCCTTTGGGGAATGAATATGGGACCTTCTACATGCAAGACCTCCTGGTCTACGGCTCTGTCCACACTGCAGCTTAATGTGAATTGTGAACCCCTCATGCTTCCTTTAATTCCTCCTTGGATGCAAGCAGCAGTCTCTTCCGTCTACTGATATTGCACGCTTTCTCCTCCCAGAATCCCAAGGTTCCCTATTGCTTTGAAAATCCAAACAGGAGAGCGCCATCAATGGCATTGGTGCAATTTGCGATTATGCAAACACTTGCACCATCGGTAGTTGGTCTAGATGACCCTTTGCCCCTTCCAGCCCTATAATTCTGTTGTTGTTGTTGTTGTTTAGTCATTTAGTCGTGTCCGACTCTTCGTGACCCCCTGGACCAGAGCATGCCAGGCACTCCTGTCTTCCACTGCCTCCCGCAGTTTGGTCAAACTCATGCTGGTAGCTTCGCAAACACTATCCAACCATCTCATCCTCTGTCGCCCCCTTCTCCTTGTGCCCTCCATCTTTCCCAGCATCAGTGTCTTCTCCAGGGAGTCTTCTCTTCTCATGAGGTGGCCAAAGTACTGGAGCCTCAGCTTCAGGATCTGTCCTTCCAGTGAGCACTCAGGGCTGATTTCCTTCAGAATGGATCAGTTTGTTCTTCTTGCAGTCCATGGGACTCTCAAGAGTCTCCTCCAGCACCAGAATTCAAAAGCACCTATAATTCTAGGATGATGCAAATGCAGAGTTTTAGTGCCTAGGGCAGCACTGAGTTCGGCCTTCTGCAAATCCCATTTAACAGCCCTGCTCCCACTCCAAAACCAACCAGCCAGCCAACCCAAGAAGCCCTAACATGTTTCTAGCCCTCCTGGAGACCAGCTTGATGAAGCTGGGCTGACGCAGGACACAAAGGCTTCTGTGTTTGTGGAACAGAAGCGGAATGCCCTGAGGTTGAGGGTCAGCTGTCCTGCCTCCTGCATGGCTTTGGGCCCTTCCGCCGTGGCCAGCGGAACAGAACATGCACAGCTATATCCAAAACTATATTGGTTGTAACAACAGCAACAACTTATTATTTATACCCTGCCCATCTGGCTGGGTTTCCCCAGAGAGAGCCAGTGTGGTATAGTGGTTAAGAGTGGTGGACTCTTAATCTGGTGAACCGGGTTCGTGTCTCTGTTCCTCCACATGCAGCTGCTGGGTGACCTTGGGCCAGTCACACTTCTCTGAAGTCTCTCAGCCCCACTCACCTCACAGAGGAAGGGAAAGGAGAATGTGAGCCGCTTTGAGACTCCTTCGGGTAGTGATAAAGCGGGATATCAAATCCAAACTCTTCTTCTTCTTCCCCAGCCACTCTGGGTGGCTCCCAACATAATATTAAAAACACAATAAAACATCAAAAATTAAAAGCTTCCCTAAACAGGGCTGCCTTCAGATGTCTTCTAAAAGTCAGATAGCTGTTTATTTCCTTGACATCTGACGGGAGGGCGTTCCACCGGGTGGGCGCCACCACCAAGTGATTTACCTAAGTCATGCCGATCAGAGATTTCGGCTTCAGAATCTGGCTCCTGCCCCCCCCTTAGTGCAGAATCCACAATGAGTTCATTCCCTCTTTTAGCAATACTGAGTTGAGCATGGATCTTTGCTTAAGCACAATAGGGAGAAATTGGCAGGTGTAAAGAAGCCCCAAAGCTTTCAGAAGTTCAAAAGGATTTAGTCCCAAGGGACAAAAAACCTTGGCATTGAAAGCGGCATAGTTGATGTTGTTGTTGTTGTTTAGTCATTTAGTCGTGTCCGACTCTTCGTGATCCCCTGGACCAGAGCACGCCAGGCACTCCTGTCCTCCACTGCCTCCCGCAGTTTGGTCAAACTCATGCTGGTAGCTTTGAGAACACTGTCCAGCCATCTCGTCCTCTGTCGTCCCCTTCTCCTTGGGCCCTCCATCTTTCCCAACATCAGGGAGTCTTCTCTTCTCCTGAGGTGGCCAAAGTCTTGGAGCCTCAGCTTCAGGATCTGTCCTTCCAGTGAGCACTCAGGGCTGATTTCCTTCAGAATGGAGAGGTTTGATCTTCTTGCAGTCCATGGGACTCTCAGGAGTCTCCTCCAGCACCAGAATTCAAAAGCATCCATTCTTTCGCGATCAGCCTTCTTTATGGTCCAGCTCTCACTTCCATACAGCACTACTGGGAAAACCAGAGCTTTAACTATACGGACCTTTGTTGGCAAAGTGATGTCTCTGCTTTTTAAGAGTGCTTTAAATGTGTGCATGTTTCCCAGGGGGACTTTCTCCTCTGTCCTTCTTGTCACATTTCATCGCTTGCCCGAATCCTGAAATGCCAATTATCACTCTCGCTTTGGTTACGCTTGCTTGCTTCTACCTTGTGCAACCCGCCGACGAGATCTTAATTTGGGGATAAACTTGCTCGTTTGCAGGCTTGAGAGCACCCCACCTTCAAGCCAAATGTTCGGGTGTGTTTCCGTGACTTTTTTCTTGTGTTACATTTTCGACCACCCTTTCCATTCCTCCCCAAACTTCCAAGGCAATCTCAGTCTAGACGAGGTCGGGCGCCAGAATCCCTGAGCTTGAACAGGCCTCTGGCGGGCCAAGGAAGCTCACAGCTGACCCCACTGGCCCCTGGGAGGAGAAGCCGATCCCATGTACGTTCCTCCAATGGTGCAAAAAATGGACGATGCGCCTTTGCAATGGGAAAGGACACTTCCCTGTGTATTCTGAGCTTTGGTTCAAATGAGCTGGGCAAGGGGTAAAATGAATTAGTTCGGAAGGCCATGGATTTTAATAAAGGTCAAAGCCATCAGGTGAGTCAGCCGGGGGGCAGCTGTGGGAGGGGGACCACGGACCCTTTTGCTTCGTCGATCCACTGATCCTAAAATGGGACGAGGGTGTTCTCAGCTTCCTTCCACCTGAGACACCTTCGTGCTCCACCTGCAGATTCTCAACAGGGAACTCGAAACAGATGTGGAAATGATAATAAAGTCCTCAAAAAGCCAACCGTTTCTCTGCGTCTGCAAGGTTCTCTCTGGGGTTGTCTTGTCTTTTTGCCCATCTTCTGCCCCAGTGGCTTTCTTTTTCTTTTACTAAATTTTATTTAACATAATTATTACAAAATACAAGCAAAATACATACATACATATATTTTTCAGATAGGCACACATGTATAAGAAAGAACAAAAAAGAAAAAAGGAAGAAAAAGGAAAAAGAAAAAATAAGAAGAAAAATTGGAAGAATTTCTTCCAAATTTATTCTACAAATATCTCAGTGATAACATTTCACTGATTGACTTCCATCGCTGACACTGCACTTCCTATATACATTTTAAGCGAATTTGTATCTGTTATTCCGTATTTTCCCCATACAATCTCATACAAATATTCTAATCAATAAGTTTTCTAAATCTTTCATAAATCTATTCTAAACACAGCCAATACCTTACACTTACCGGTAATCCTTGTCTTCAGAAATATAAATATAAATGCCCCAGTGACTTTCAAAGGGGTCTCGGGGGGGGGGGGCTGGACTGCATGACCTTTGTGATCCCTTCCAACTCTGTAGTTCTGTGATTTAGCTCTGCTCCACTGGGGCCTGGCTAGCTACAAACGAATGGAGCAGAACCACGGGGCTGGATCAGCAATCCACACCGAGAGGCAGCGTGGTGCAGCGGTTAGAGATCAGGGTTCGAATCCCCAACTCAGCCACGAAGTTCATTGGCTTACCTGGGGGCCAGTCACTGCCTCTCAGCCAGACCTATCGCACAGGGGTGTTGTGGGGATTAGATGGGGTGGTGGTGGTGGTAGAACCATGTAAGTCACTTCAAGCTTCAGGGAGGAAAAAGCCGGGATATAAATGCAATAAGCAAGCAATTCTTTGGTGCTCACATTAGGGGAACTGTGTGCCAGACATGTAAACAAGGAATCTTTGCAGGACAGGATTTCCCTCCTGCTTAACCATGTGGAGTGGGGTGGGGTGGGGACAAAATCTGGGCCTTGCAATGGGAAAACGTGGAGGCACCATGTTGTATGTTTGTGGGGTGGGGGGAAAGAAGTGGTAGAAATCTGGAGCAGGAGAGCTGGAATGTGGGGAATTACCGTGTTTTTCCGTCTATAAGACGCCCCCATGTATAAGATGCCCCCAAATTTTGTACATTATTTTTTAGGGGGGGAAACCTAGTCTTATACATGGAAAAATATGGCATTCTGTCTATTTTTTTATCCCAATTACAGTGGTACCTTGGTTCTCAAATGCCTTGGTACTCAAACAACTTGGAACCCAAACACTGCAAACCCAGAAGTAAGTGTTCCTGTTTGCGAACTTTTTTCGGAAGCTGAACATGCTCCGTTTTGAGTGTTACACTTCAGATTTGAGTGCCACACTTTCGTTTTGAGTGTTCCGCTGAGGTCTGTCTGTTTTTGCTATTTATTTTTTGTTTTTGTTTTTGCAGCTCTTTTTGTTTTTGTGACTGTGTGGAACCCACTTCAGCTACTGATTGATTGATTGATTGTGTGACTGCGATGCATTGTTTATTGCTTTCCTTTTATGCATCAATGGTCTCGTTAGATAGTAAAATTCATGTTAAAGTGCTGTTTTAGGGGTTGTTTTTTAAAGTCTGGAATGGATTAATCCGTTTTGCATTACTTTCTATGGGAAAGCGTGCCTTGGTTTTGGAATGCTTTGGTTTTGGAACGGACTTCCAGAACAGATTAAGTTTGAGAACCAAGGTCCCACTGTAGTTGAAGGGTGATAACCTCCAGCTGGGGTTTATGAGAAGTTGGGGGGCAGTACTTCTGGTGGTGGACACATTGTGCTCCTTCTCTGGTAGTTTGTCTGCCTTTGGTCCCCATCTTCCTGCACGCTGATCTCACTTGTGGCTCCTAGAAGCTGTCAGCAGGTGACAGTGGCCACACCCTGTGAAACGGCTTCCACTGGCTGGCTAAACCAGACGAAGGTAGCTAATGGGACTCAAACTTCCTCTTAATGCTGTCGATGGAGCAGGCAAGACCAAGAGTGGGTCGCATGGTCAAGAAGGTGGTTTCTGGACGTACTGTAGAGGGGAGTGAGGGGCAGACAAGACTGGGATAAGCTGGGAAGGGAGTCCATAGGAGAAGGAAAATTTGCGAAAATAAAACCCCTGCGTCCAGTCACGCTTCCATTGCGCAGCTCTGTTCAGAAGCTGACCTGGCAGGGGAGCAGAGTCGCAGCAGTCCTGGGTCCGTGTGAGATGAGGGATAAATCAAGTCCAGAGACAGTTCGGTTCTTATCTCTAGAAGCGTTTATTTACAAGCCATAAATCAGTCTCCTCCATCGGAACTTGGAGGCATTCTCAGCCGTGCTCCAAAAGCACACTCGCAGCTTCTGTGCCAAGCTGCTGCTCAGTGAGAAGTGAAAGGAAGTCTGAACGCAGAGAGACTCTGTGACTCACTGCTCTGCGACAAGCTCCTCCTTCTACTCCTCCTCCTCCTCCCAGATACAGGACACCACAGAGTTCTGACCTTGTCAGTTCCAAACTCCACACCCCCTCTTGTCCTGCATCTGGGGACAATAGCCAACAATGCTTTCCCCATACACAGACCCTCACAGAACTCCTCGTGCTTCTGGAAGGTTAATGGTTTTGTGAAACCATCAGCGAGGTTCTTTGTTGAGGGACAGTATTTCAGAGCAACTAGCCCCTCATGAACGCTCTGACATACATTCCGGAAGCGTATGTCCAAATGTTTGGTCCTCGCCTTGAATTGCCCTGTCTCAGCTAATTTAAGGCATGGTTGATTGTCTTCATGCACCACAACGGGCAGACAATCCTCTCCACAGATTTCCTCGACCAAACACACATAGAACTCCAGTTCTCTGCAAACCTCTGATAGTGCACTGAACTCAGCTTCAGTAGATGAAAGCGCTATGAGACTTTGCTTTCGGGACCTCCACCCAATTACTGAGTCCCCAAGCTTCACCACTAGGCCTGACACTGATTTGCGGTCCTCAAGGTTAGCCCAATCCGAATCCACCCAGGCAGTCAGCTTAACATCACCCTCAGCTGACATCTTGAGGCAAAAGTCTTTGGTATCTTGCAGGTAGCGTAGCACCCGCTTAACACCATTCCAGGCCTGCACACTAGGACTTGAAGCCTCTCTACTGAGCAGATTGACAGCAAACGCTATGTCTGGTCTGCTCCACTGTGACAGATACAACAGACTACCCAGAGCTGACTGAAAGAGTTCAGTATTTTCGAACACCACGCGTTCTACTTGCTGACACTCCTTCACGTACCCAGTCTCCATGGGTGATCTGGCACCTGCACAATCAGACATCCTGAACTTCTCAAGCAACTGCTCAATCTTACCTTTCTGGCGAAGCAAAAAGCTTCCATCACTTGCTCTTGTGATCTCTACGCCTAGATAGGACTTGACATCTCCAAGTTGCTTCAGCTTGAACCGCTTTCCAAGCTCCTTAGCAAACTTCTCTACCTGTTCATCTGTCCTTGTCATCAACAAGATGTCATCAACAAACACTTGGGCCACTTGCTGTTGCAAGCCTGAATCTCTAATGTAAAGACAACTGTCTGCAAGAGATCTCTTAAAACCTAGCTTTTCTAAGGCTTCATGTAGGCACATATTCCAATTCCTGGCAGATTGACGTAATCCATAGATGGATTTGTGCAACCGCCACACGACGCCTGGCTCACTGACTTCAAACCCTGGAGGAGGACGCATGTACAACTCCTCCTGGAGATCTGAGTTCAGGTAGGCGACATCTACATCAAAATGGTTCACCTTCCAGCCTCTCTGTGCTGCTATTGCCAAAAGCGTTCTCAAAGTCTCCGCCCTTGAGGTCGGCGAATAGACCTCTGTGAAGTGAACTCCCCGTCTCTGTGTAAATCCACGTGCCACTAATCTCGCTTTATACTGTGGTTCTCCTGCTTCTGTGGGTTTGAGTCGGTAAACCCATCTGCAGCCCACAGCTTGCTGGTTAGCCGGCAGCTGTGTGAGTGAGAACACTCCAAGAGACTCCATTGAGTTCATCTCCTTCTGCATCGCCTCATGCCATTTGCTGGCTTCTTCCCGAGGCAACTTCTGAACATCCTCAAAGGATTCAGGTTCACATCTAGCCACACCAACCCAGACACTCGTGGCTTCATACCTTTCAGGTGGCTTCCCTTTGGTTGATCTTGCTGACCTCCTCAGCGTGAATTCTGGAACTGCGCCTGATTCACCTGGATCAACCCTTCTATCCTCTATGTCAGAATCATCCCCCTCTGACCTGCTGCGCCGTTTAGGGCGAACAGCTGGTTCTGCTGGCGAGGATGGTTCCCTTCTTGGCTCAGACTTGACAGAGACCTGTGGAGGGGTCCTGGGACTTCCCTTTGGAGAGACACGGAGCCTCTCCCTTGGAGATCCCGGCTCTGGACTCTGTGGCTGTGGACTGTGCATCTCAGCAACAGGTTCAGCCTCGCCCTCCTCCTCTTCGTCATCTGAGTCTACCAGAACATCTGGATTCCCGTGAAGACGTTTCCACCCACTCTGCTCGCAAAACTCAGCACTGCCGCTAATAAGCAGCTTGGACTGGTTGCCAGTAGGGTATGCGAAACGCCACGCCTTTGAACCCGGCTCATAGCCTACAAAGATCATCTTCCTGGATCTTGGCTCACCTTTTCTGCGCATGGCCTTTGGAATGAGAACCCAAGCCGTAGATCCAAAAGTGCGCAGAAAACCCACTTTAGGCTGTTTCTTATGCAGCAGAAAGTATGGTGTGTCCCCTACACTGGAATTGAACACCCTGTTCTGCAGGAAACAAGCTGTTTTATAACTCTCAGCCCAAAAGCGCTGTGGCAGACCCGAGTCTGCCAGCATAGCATTCGCTGACTCCTGTAGTGTGCGAAATTTTCTCTCTGCAACCCCATTCTGTTGCGGAGAGTGGGGGGCTGTCAGTCGATGACTGATACCCTTCTGCCTGAAGAACGATTGCAGCGCAGAACCTGTGAACTCCCCCCCTCGATCAGATTGAAAGGAAATCACCTTGGTAGAGAACCGTAGCTCTACCGCTGTGATCCAATCCCTGATCAGTGCAGCTGCTTCTGACTTCTGTTGCAGCGCAAAAAGCCATGAATGTTTAGAAAAATCGTCAACCAAAACCAAAACCCACTTAGATCCAGCTAGAGAAGGTGTCTGCATGGGGCCCGACAAATCTGCATGCACAAGTTCAAAGGGTTTACTGGTTTTCCTCTCAGACCTAGGGTATGAGCATGTTGTGACCTTTGATTGCTTACAGGCTTGACAATCTAGGTATTTGTCACATGCTTTGAACCTGCACCCAATGGTGTTGTCTGTGGCCTTCCTCACATATGACCACCCTACGTGTCCAAATCTCCTGTGCCATAAGTGGATACAATCATTGTGTGGTGGGACATTAGCACACTGCCCTTGGGCGTCGTCAATGGACTCTCCACTAGCCCCATTTTCCACCAGCCCCATTTTCCCACCAGCCCCATTTTCAATGGGCATCTCCACCAGAAAGAGCGTGCCTCTTCTCTGGACACTGTAGATCTTCTTCCCATCCCTGTGGAAGGAACACACATTGTTAGAGAACAGAACATCAAACCCAGCAGCCATAAGAGCTGGCACACTTAGCAGAGAGTGAGCAAGCTCTGGGACCACAAAAGCTTCTATCCAATGATCTATAAAAGAACAATAAAGAAACCCAGATTCAGTCAGTGGTCTTTGAGACCCATCTGCTAAGGTAACATAGCGTCCAGTTTTAACTGTCTTGCAGTTCCTCAGGAGCCCTCTGGAGGTCACCAGACAATGCGAAGCTCCGGAATCGACGACGAGAGATAAAGAGTGTCTCTGGTTGTTTTCCAAAGATGCCATGCCGTTGCTCACGTTCCCATCGGTTGCCATGGCCACAGCCTCCCCCCGACTGAGGCTTTTGCCTTTTCTCAGAGACGCCATTGCAGCTGTGAGGTGATAAGACGCCTTGTCTTTGTTTTTCTCCTGGCCTGCTGCTTTCCCACGTCTTTGCTGGGAACCTGCCCTGGGAACCTGCTTTGTTGACATTCCACGCCGGCCGGTGTCCTTGGCAGCCTGGGCCTCTAGCGAATGCTTCCCAGCGCTGTTGGACATCGTCTCAAAGCACAAACAACTTTCGAAGCCTTTCACTTTTTCAGAGCTCTTGGAATGGCCTACCTGGCCTGCCCCCCCACTCCTTCTTGGGGAGCAGTCTGTGCCCTCTTCCACAGCTCTCAGCTGCTCTCCAGCACCATCACACAGACGTGTCGAAGCAGAGAAACAGCTTCCCGGAACAGCCCCCTCTGGCCTGGCTCTCACTTCAGCCTGGGGCTTGCTCCCTTGGCCCTCGGCTTCCTCCCGGCCCTTGGCTCCTGCTGAGCTTTCGCACAGACTCCTCAGCACCTGCCACGCGACCTCAGCCGATTTAACGCCCTCCAGGTGGGGCAACAGCAAAGCGTCCACACTTGCTTTCAAGAAGCAGAGCTCTTTCTGCTCTCTCTCACTCAGCAAAGCAGCATGCATGGGTGGGGCCGGCTCCTTCTGGACTGGACTCCAGAGCCCTGTGGCCACAAACCACCCCCTTGCTCTTCTTGACCAGGCCTCCCAGTTGGCCCCATTCAGCCTCTCACCGGGGTAGCTCTCATGGCCTTGCTGTTCCTGAGCAGCAGCCATCTTCCTCCCCCCGGGGCTTCAGCGTACTCACAAGTTTGCCAGCAAGCTGGACCTCTGAAGCAGCCGTTCCTTCTGGCTCTTGGCTCCGCTCTCCGGCATCTCCCTTCTGCCCGTTCCTGGCAGGAGATTACAGCAACACGACGCTGGCAGCCTTCTCCCTTCTCACACTTGTCAGGAAACACGTACTTCCATAACCTTTGCGAAAATAAAACCCCTGCGTCCAGTCACGCTTCCATTGCGCAGCTCTATTCAGAAGCTGACCTGGCAGGGGAGCAGAGTCGCAGCAGTCCTGGGTCCGTGTGAGATGAGGGATAAATCAAGTCCAGAGACAGTTCGGTTCTTATCTCTAGAAGCGTTTATTTACAAGCCATAAATCAGTCTCCTCCATCGGAACTTGGAGGCATTCTCAGCCATGCTCCAAAAGCACACTCGCAGCTTCTGTGCCAAGCTGCTGCTCAGTGAGAAGTGAAAGGAAGTCTGAACGCAGAGAGACTCTGTGACTCACTGCTCTGCGACAAGCTCCTCCTTCTACTCCTCCTCCTCCTCCCAGATACAGGACACCACAGAGTTCTGACCTTGTCAGTTCCAAACTCCACAGAAAACCCTGATCCTGAACCTTGCAGGACATCTGTAGGAATGATTGCTGGTTTGTGGAGCACATTCCCTCCCGCGGGCAGCCTCAGCTGCCTGCACGCGTGACCTTGGGGTGTGGAGCACACTCCCCCTCACAGACAAAGCCACAGCTGTCTGAACATCTTGCCCTCTGTCTAACCTTTTGCGGTGTTGGTAGTCTACCCTGCCCTGTCTGTGACCTTTGTCTCTGAGACCTTTGTCTCCTTCGTCATACATTGTGCAAGGGGAAAATGATGCGGTGGAAACAGGTGCCAAAATAACCACCCCACCATCTCAGGATTGGAAGATGTGTAAAGGTCACAGTCCAAAATGTATCTGACTGGTTTTGCATATTGTGCCAATAAAAGAAGCCTCTACAGAGCTAGCCGGCAGCTTGCTTGCAGCTTGCCTGTGCACAGCTCAGCTGCATTACCAACTCCTGCCTCATGTCCTTCACTTCACATCTTTGGAAGAAGATAAGGCTAAGGATGAAAACCCAAGGGAAAACCCATACCCGCTGCCTTGAGGGATATCTACAGGAGAAGAAAAGGCTAAAGAGTAAACCTTACACAAATCTGGACTGCAGTCCAGTCCTAAGATTGTTGGATTCTTGTACACCTCCTTCCAGCAACTCCTGCAGCCCAGCTGGTGCCAAACGTCTTGCTCTGCTTTCCTTTGGACCACATCAGTGAGGCTGAGAGGGGGATCTTGTCACCTGAGCAGCCCAGGGCACACTGCTCAGGTCACTTCAGTGCTGCTAACGCAGCAAAAACACTGTGGGGGACAGGCACAACAGGCACCATAACTGTTATAAGAAAAAGCAGCTCCTTTCCCCTTATGGGGTATCCAAGGGCCCGTATAGAGTCCTTATGTAGGTTCTCCATCGGTAGGAGAAAATAACGGAGGCCAACCAGAGAATATTGAGAAGCAAAGCAGCTAGTAAGCCTGTTCTTTATTAACTGTTGCAACAGGGTGCTCACACACACCCCCAAACGCAGGAGGGAGGAGGGACCCAGAACAAAGGTGTGCAAGCCCTTATATAGACTTTTGAAATTGCTACCCTGTAGCTCAAGACCACCCCCCCCCCAATACATCATACATACATCACAGAAGGGGCAGTCTACAGCAGAAATCCTGTCTGGCAGGAAACCTGTTAATGGGTTTACCTGGACAGCCTAGCCATTCTTTTGTGATGAGAAATACTTAATTCCTACAGGCTCACCCTATTCATACCCAAATGTGCCCTTAAGGCAGGATTTATGAGCACAGAGACAATGCCCCCCCCTTTCCATCCAAATTGCAGGGGACTATTTGAGGTCACTTGGTTGGATAGTGTCTTTGAAGCTACAAACATGAGTCTGACCAAACTGCAGGAGGCAGTGGAAGACAGAAGTGCCTGGCGTGCTCTGGTCCATGGGGTCACGAAGAGTCGGACACGACTAAACGACTAAACAACAAATTTGAGGTCACTGAAAGAGTCAAAATGAGTTTAGGATAAGCTTACCAGATTTTTTTCCAATTAATCCGGGGACACTTTTCAACTTCAATGGATTTTGTATGGGGACTGATTTGTAAATTGGGGACTGTGTCTGGTAAACAGGGACGTCTGGTAACCTTATTTTAGGACTGTTTTCCTGTACTGTTTCAGACATGTGTTTTATATATTTATGTATGTGTTTGCCTGGTACATTTATGAACATATGATTTACATATATGAGACCTTAGAATTCCTATAGCAATAACCTTCCAACAATCTGACTTCCCCCTACAAAGGTGAACTCCGCCATTCTCTCCCAAGACAGAGAGATGTCAACAAGAAAATACGTCGCCGGTCCTTACAGGAGAAGCCCTCTAATTCTTTTCACTGTGCCCGCAATGGAGAGGACCCCACAGCTGATGGGGTAGGGAGAGATGCTTATCTTAGCATGCAGGCGGTCCCTTAGTCCTGTTTGCAGTTTTCCCACCGGGGCATCTGGTTGGCCACTGTGAGAACAGGATGCTGGACTGCCTCCTCCAGACGACTCTTCTTCGGCTCCCTGGGGCTTCCAAAATATTTCCAGATCTTTGAGAGACTGAAAATGGGAAACTCAGTCATGGGGTATGCACGCAATGCAAGCTTTTTTCTCTCTGTCGGACCACTCAGGGGAGCGAAAGATCTGAAAAGACCTTCAGGCAGAATCTGACTCATCATCCTTGCCTTGTTTCTGCTAAGTGCTGCGACAGGAAGCATTGAAGAATCCTGAAATGTCAGCATCCACCTCCTTAACATGCACCTCCCTCCTGAAGGCCTTTCTGTGCAGATATTTGTGAGCATGGGTTGTTTTCCTTATGGAAAGTGCAGTGTCATCTTCCAGAATAATGTATCTGTAGCTGGACCATAAAGAAGGCTGATCGCTGAAGAATGGATGCTTTTGAATTCTGGTGCTGGAGGAGACTCTTGAGAGTCCCATGGACTGCAAGAAGATCAAACTTCTCCATTCTGAAGGAAATCAGCCCTGAGTGCTCACTGGAAGGACAGATCCTGAAGCTGAGGCTCCAAGACTTTGGCCACCTCATGAGAAGAGAAGACTCCCTGGAAGAGACCCTGATGTTGGGAAAGATGGAGGGCCCAAGGAGAAGGGGACGACAGAGGACGAGATGGTGGGACAGTGTTCTTGAAGCTACCAGCATGAGTTTGACCAAACTGAGGGAGGCAGTGGAAGACAGGAGTGCCTGGCGTGCTCTGGTCCAGGGGGTCACAAAGAGTCGGACACGACTAAATGACTAAACAACAACAAGCTGTTCATAGACTTCTACAGTAGAATGGTTTGTGAGGAAGATAAAACATAGCATCAACTTTCCAAACATCTGGATAGTTTTGTCTAAACAAAAATGTTTTTAACAAGTGCCGAAAAACATTCTGTGAAGGAGCTTTCCTGATATCAATAGGCAGAAGAAGAAGAAGAGTTTGGATTTGATATCCCACCTTTCACTCCCTTTAAGGAGTCTCAAAGCGGCTAACATTCTCCTTTTCCTTCCTCCCCCACAACAAACACTCTGTGCAGTGAGTGGGGCTGAGAGACTTCAGAGAAATGTGACTAGCCCAAGGTCACCCAGCAGCTGCACGTGGAGAAGCAGGGAATCGAACCCAGTTCACCAGATTACAAGTCCACTGCTCTTAACCACTACACCACACAGGGAGTTCCAGAGTTCAGGTGCCGCCACACTAAAAGGTTGAGCTCTTACAGATATGAAATGGGCATTATGTGGCACTTGTAGCAATGCCAGACCACAGATTGAAGTGGGTGCATGTGGGGTGGTGTTGTGGTCTAAACCACTGAGCCTCTTGGGCTTGCTGATCAGAAGGTTGGCAGTTCGAATCCCTGCGACGCAGTGAGCTCCCGTTTCTCTGTCCCAGGTCCTGCCAGCATAGCAGTTTGAAAGCATGCCAGCACAAATAGATAAATAGGTACTGCTAAATGGCATTTCTGTGACCACCCTGGCTTCCATCACATTGCCCCATTGCGCCAGAAGCGGTTTAGTTCTGCTGGCCACATCACCCAGAAAGCTGTCTGTGGACAAATGCCGGCTCCCTTGGCCTGAAAGTGAGATGAGAGCCACAACCCCATAGTCGCCTTTGACTAGACTTAACCAGCCAGGGGTCCTTTACCTTTTTTTACCCTTATATGGGGTGGAATAATCACTATTTTGTGGGTTTCCCTATCGGTGCCCAAATGAACGGCACTTGTGGCATGTCCTGGTAGTGAAAGCAAGCAATAGTTTCCCTCTCTGCTCCCTGTCCCTCCTGCCTGCCTGACCTGGAGGCTGCCCTCCGCATCCTGTCCCCTGCCTGGGTCCCTCCTTTTCCACCCCAATGGCTTTTTCCACTCGGCTGCCTTGCAGGCGCCGTAATCTCAGGCGACAGGACCGTCCTCAAGGACCTTGGAGGCAGATGTGCATAAAGAGTGATGTGTCAAGAGGCAGCCGGGATCTTTCCAGGTCTTAGCATGAGCCTAGCTGCTCTCACAAAAGCCCCAAAGACTATCCATGGTTCGGTGGCAGGGGGCACGCTGTGATAAGAATTTTAAGGTCTTGGATATATTTAAAATGTTCATAAATGTACCAACCAAGCAGGTACACAGATCAGCACAGGAAGACCAACCTGAAATCATTTTTGATTCCCAAACTGACCAAATGTTTTCTCTGCAAGGAGGGGGGGGGGTCAGGGAGCCTTCCCATAGTCTCAGGAATTGAGTAATCAGCATTTTAATGCATGACAGACTATCAGGATAGGCAATCAGGAAAGGCAATCAGATAACCTGCAAACAGAAAAAACAACACCTTTTCTATGATGTAGATATGATGTCACTACTGGGCTTTCCCAGTAGTGATGTATGGAAGTGAGAGCGGGACCATAAAGAAGGCTGATCGCGAAGTTCCACCATCCAAAGTACAATGGAACTTCCTTTGCATGTCTGGACCCCTTGGCTGGTCTGGTGATGGGATTAGGCTTTCTTTGGCCAACATTCAGCTCTGCAATTGTCTCCTCTGGGCACTTCCTGGGGTAGGAGGTGTCTAATCATGTCTCCACGCTTGGGGAGGTGGCAGGGAAAAGAGTCATTTTTCCAAGGGCAAAATAGTGTTGAAACGGAGGAAACTGACAAAGGAGATGATTTTATTTGATTGTTAAAGCTAGGTAACTTCCCTGAGCTATCAAGTCGAAAGGATACATTCAGGCATAATATTTGTAACATTTAACAACTTTAAAGATGTGGCCCCCACCCCCGGTAATTTCCGTAACACTAACGAAGCAGGACATGAGCACAACCGATGTCTCCTGCCATGGTTCTTTCCCAGCAGCTGGCATCCAGATACATGCCAGGAATGGGCACATTTAGCCATCATTGTGATTCATAGCCCAGGCAGCCACATCCTCCGTAAATGTGTCCTGTTCCCCTTCCGAAATTTCCTAAGCTGGTCAGGCATCCTGCCGCATCTTCCCAGCCCCATGGATGCTCCTGTCCTTGTCAGTCCTTTGGTGCTGCCACTTCTGCCCCAAAGAACACGAGACATTTTTTATCCTTTTGGACAGTGGCATGCATTATTCAGTGCTGCCAGGAGGGCGGGGGGGGGGGCGGGGAGGAAGGATCAGCCAGCTGGAAACATCCTTTGCTGGTAAGATACAACTTGGGGCAGGGGAACAAGCTAAGGCTGTGGGAAAGGACACTGCAGATGCCAAGAAGGGCAGTGGCAGCATGAAGATGGTGTGTGCATTGACCTCAACTGGGCTGACTGGGTCTGGAAACCAAGCCTGATGAGGAACGGTTGAAGGAGCTGGGTATGTTTAGCCTGGGAAAGATACTGAGACTGAGAGGAGATAGGAAAGCCATCACCAAAGATATTAAAGGCAGTCACATGAAAGAGGGAGCATGGAAGATCTGCTCCACGGACACCCTGTGGAGGCTGAGGACTCTCCTTCCTTGGAGGTTTTTAAGCAGAGATTGGATGGCCATCTGTCATGGATGCTAGAGTTGAGGTTCCTGCATTGCAGGGGGTTGGTCTAGATGGCCCTTGGGGTCCCTTCCAACTCTACAGTTCCATGACTATATGATTCTATGACTTACAGTGGAGGCTGCTCCATTAAGGTGCAAGTGGGGCACTGCCCCACCAACCACTACCTGCCCCCAACCTGCCCTCATCTGCCCACCTTCCTACATACAAGCAGTGCTGGCCTTCTCGTTAGGGAGGATTGCTGAGACTCCTCCGGAAAAACAATCTCTCAAAGGACCTGTTGATGGCATTTTACCATTGTACTGTTGAGAGTGTATTAACCTATGGTCCTCCTGCATTTCTTGCCACCGTTCTCAGTCTCCCAACAGTTTCAGTTCAGCTGAAGAACCAGGTTCTGCAAACCTGCAAAACTCCGCCAAATGGTGACCCTCCCAGGTCAGGTGGGAAAGGCCTGCCAGGCAGGGAGCAGGTCCTGCAGGACTCCCAGCAAGAAAACCTGAGAGGTGAGTCTTGGGCAAAGAAGGGACAAAGGAGCTCCCTGTCTCCAAGGTGTGGGGCTTACCTGCTCTTTGATTGGGCCACAGGTAGGCCAACTCCGGCCGAGCCATGACATTCTGCAGAGGGAAGAAAAATCTGGGTCAGATGACACTACGAAACCCACCTTGGATGGCTGCACCCACCTTGGACCCAATCCCTTGCCCCAGAGGACCACCCTGAGCCCTGCAGCCTCCTGGGCTGAAGTGGAAGGGCAGCAGCAGGAAAGGGGGCAGGAAAAGCCTCTGGCCTCATTCTGGCACCCAGGAACACACACTGCATTATCTGCATTAAAAGTCACTCGGGGGGGGGGTGCTATTGGGAGGATGGAAGCAACCAGAGAAATGAATAGAAGAAGGCGAGGTACTTACTCAGAGGTGGGGGAATTTCCAGGCAATGGCCAGCAGCGAAGAAATGCTGCTGGCCGCTAGTTTCTGAGTCTCCCCACTTTCCCCAAGGGCCTGTCCTTGGAGGTCCTGCGGGAGGAAAGGGTGTCTCAGAGTCAGGGGCCAGTCTGGGCCAAGGAAGCAGGGCAGGCTCAAGGGCCTCAGCACCGTGCAAGATGGGGGGAGAGCACAAGTGCCAGTTTCTATTCTCATGACTTCAAAAATGGGACAAATTGGGGGCCAAACAGGACAGGGGACTCCATGCCCCAGAAATAGGGCAGTCCGTTGAGTAAGGGACAGGGGGCAACCCTAAAACCTCTCCTGATGCCATCGGGACACTTACAGTGAGCATCTGGAGGGGGATGCCAGGATTGGGGGCTTCCAGAAGGAGACCCCCAGCAGGAGCCGGAAGTGCCGCTTCAGTTCCTGCGGGAAAAGAGAGAAGAAAGGTCGAGTGCTGGGTTAAATCTTGCAAGTGTGTGAAGAAGAAAAAGCCTGCGAAGGGAAGTAAAGACAGAGGAGATACTTATTTGTCCCCCTCCTTCTTGGTCACTTTCAGCACCACCTCATACATCCTGTGCACAATCACATTGACCATATCTGAGCTGAAATTTGGCCTCATGATGCTACAGAGATGAAGGGGGGAGAGGGTTAGATGCTGCCTCCTCTGAGTCTCCCTTGCCCCCTTCTCCCTCCTGCCTGCTCTTCCCCACCCGGAGCTCCCCCTGGAGTTCTGCCCCCACCCACCCCCACAACCCCGTCCATCCCAAAGACCCCCCCACCTCAGCTGGAGGAGGGCCTCCAAGGCCAGGGCCAGGCTCAGAGATTGATCCCTGAAGCGCTCCAAGTGCCCCAAGATGTCCTGGAAGAGAGCAGAGGAGGAAAGTCAGCTCTTTCTGGGGCGGGGGGGGGGAGGCTCCCAGAGAACTGCACCCTGAAGTGCCCCCTAGCCCTTTGGTGTCCACACTTGCTCACCTATCACCACGGGCTCCTCCGGGACTTGCAGTGGGGCCATCTTGTTCCTCCTCTGGCAGCTGAACAGGGCCCTGAACCACCTGAACCTAGAAGAGAGGAGCAGGGGGGAGAGAGCGACTCAGGAGCCCCAATGGGTGGGGTGTTTGTGTCTGTGTGTGGGGAGAGAGGAAGGTGGTGGAGTCTTCCTTGGAACCAGAAAGACCCCCATGAAGGGGGAGAAGGCCGATGGCGTTGGGCAGCTGGAGAGATGCAAGATGGAGCCAGGGAGAGGTGTAGTGGTTGGAGGGCTGGACTAGGAGGACCGGGGAGAGCAGGGTTCTGTTACGGAAAGGAAGGGGGGGCACATGAATGAAGTCTTACTCCCGAGTATGACTGCAGAGAGCTCGAGGCGATGACCTCAAGGGCACCCTGCCCTGCTGAGATCCCCTAGCCCCCCCTCACTGTATTGCACCAAACACCACATCAAACCCCGAGCCCCAAGAATAAAAGCGTCTTTTCCCTCCCTGTGCCCCTGTGCTTTTCACGGGTAGACCGGGTAGAAGGCCAGCGTATTTTATGAATGAACATTCTATTTGCATGAGGATGGGTTCTAACGCAGCTGCCTGATAACAGAGAGGGGGGATTTTTGGCTTCAACTGCCAAAGGGTTTCCCCCCTCTTTTTGCTTGCTTGCTGGAAATAGGGTAAAGGCCGGTGGTGATTTCTTATGCACATATATAGAAAAGCAGAAGTAATCTTTACATGGACATAGGAAAGATTGTGCCCATGTTCATTGGTTTGATTTTGCTGCAGTATACGAATATGTAATGTTTAATGCTGTTTGGAATAAGCTATATAAACCCTAAGCCCCCAGGGCTCATTGCCCAGTCACTGGAAACCATTCCACTGGGTCTTTATTGCTCAGCAATAAATTTTTACTTTCTTTTTCTCTATTTCTGTGTCTGTTGATTCTGTGTCTGTTGAGCATATCTTGAATGGGTAACAGGTATTCCTTATCTCCTTGCAACAGTTTCACCGATTCTCTCCATTCCACCTCCAATCTGCTTCATTGGTAAAGGACTTGGAAACCGCTTGGTCCCTGCCATAATCCCCCGAGGGAGGGATCACGTACACACAGGAAAGAACTTATTGATGCCAAATCACTGGCCAAGCTCTTTCCTCCAGGCCTGCCCAGGTGGCAGACTATGCAAACCAAGGTCCTATTGTTTTCTTGTTGCAGGTGCTTAGAATGTGCTTCTCAATGCATATCCTGTATTTGAATGTCCCCCCCCCCACATACTCCATATGTTAATCATGTATAACCCTCCCCTTTTCTGATGTAGTGATGATGTAGTAGTGATGTAGTGATGATATTTTTCAAACTGTAGCTTGGGAGATGGTAGGAAGTTATAAAAGTCCTTGTCACCCCATCCTCAGGGTTCAATCTCCTTTTGAACCTGTTGAGCAATAAACTCAGATCTTCAGCAATTTGCTCCGGTTGGTGGCTGGACTCCTTCTGGTTGGTGGCTGGACTCCAGGGACCCATGGGCTCTGCCCGATGAGCTAGGTGGCTGAGCAGACTCACACCTAGATTTTCCGTAACATTTGGTGCCCAACCAACGTGGGGCTTGCGGTTCTCCTGTATGGCTGACTGGGGCCCCCAAAATCTTCAGCCAGCATGGGCCCTTTTGCCTGGGAAAATCCTTTTGGACCCCCGGCCATCTTCAGGGGTAGTAATCAGCTAGCCTTGAGGGGCCCAGCCAGGGAGCAAGGGAAGATCCAGCTGGCTTATTCATCAATCCTGGAATCACAACAGAAGACGCATGAGTATAGGTTAAAATCCAGTGCACTGGTGGGAAGGGAGTGGTGATCTCCTGGCAACTGAATTCTCTGCTCTCTTATCTATCATTCTTCCTTACCTTTCTCTTGGTCTAGATTGTGAGAAAGACCTTGGACCACTGCTCAACTCGAGAAGGGAGTTCTGAGCTCTATCTCTTTATCTTAAAACCTCCAGCCAGCTGCACCAATTGAGAGCCCGAAAGTAAGACAGAGAGAACCAGCTTAAAAACCCACCTCACTGCAATGGGCATCTCATTGAAAGCAAGGGGTTGGAGCTCTTTTTCTGAACTTCCAGCCAGCCACCCCATTAGGAACCTGAAAATAAGACAGAGAAGACCGGCTCAAAAACCCACCTCTCTGCAAACAGGTGTCCTATTGAAAGCAAGGGACTGGAAGGGACCGTCTTTCTATCCTTACCCCAGCCGCACCAGTCGAGTCACGTAACACGTGTATCGTGTGTGAGCCCGCTTCTGAAAGCAAGGGGGGTATTCCAGATCAAAAAACTCTATCCAGGGGTTGCCTGAGCTGGCATCACACTGCTCTGGCATCCAATAGGGTCCCTTTCTTAAGTTTGCAATGATAGGTAGGGGAGCTCTGGGGAAAAAACCAGATAGCTCAGGACTCGGGAGAAACCTTGTGATATTGTTAGCTAACGGAGGATAGAAGAAACAGTAGGAAAAACCCTTATATACCTTAATTGAAACCCTTACCTACCCCTCTTTCCCCTTTTTCTATCTTAGACACACGTGAATTAAGTAATGGGTACCCAAGCTTCAAAACATGAGCAGGCTCCCTCTAGGAGGAAGGCTCCACAGAAGCCATCCCAATCCCAGAGGGACCCTGACTCCCCTCTTGAATTTGTATTAACATACTGGAAATCAATACCAGGACATAGACTACTGTCCTACTACTTCCTACATTTGGCTTTTGGCACAAGGACCCAAGCCTCACACCCAAAAACATGGAAGAAATGTACCTTCAATTTCTTACCATACAACAGAAAAAAGGGTGTGTCACCTACAACGGAGTTGTAAGAACGATTCAGAGTGAAGTTCCCTGTTTTCCAAGCTTCCACCCAGAAGCGTTGTGGTAAGCCTGAATCAAAAAGCATTGCCTCCACCGCTTCCTGGAGTGTTCTGTTCTGCCTTTCTGCCACCCCATTCTCCTGTGGTGAGTGCGAAATTGTCAGCCTGTGACGTATCCCTTTCTGGCGAAAGTAATTCTGCAACGCAGACCCAGTGAACTCCCCACCATGGCCTGATTGAAAACTGCAGACCCTCAGTGAGAACTGGAGTTCCACTGCGGGGACCCACTCCCTCAGCATGGTGGCAGCCTCCCCCTTTCCTTCAGAGGTATCACTCAGCTGTTTCTAGAGTAGTCATCTATCAGAGTCAAAGCATATTTAGCCCCACCCAGACTTGCAACAGACATAGGGCCACAGATGTCTGCATGAACCAACTCAAAAGGTTTTGGGGTTACCCTGTCAGACCTTTCGTTAGAGGGGTTTTTTCCTCTGGTGGCAGATGACAGAAACTACGACACCACAAGACCAGTGTAAGACCAAATGAAATGTTTTATTACAAAACAACAAACAACAAAGCTTCTGGGTGTTTTTCCTTGCAGGCAAATTCAAACTGCCACGCCCTAGATGGTGTGATGTGGCATCCCTGTCAGTTCCCTTGGGACCTTTTCTTGCGTTTCCACACCAGGCCGTTCCCCTAATCTGGTTGCCCAGGGCAATGGCCTTGGAGGCATACTGAGCAGTTTCCTTGGGGCAATGTTTACACAGGTGGGTCTCTGGGCCACAACGATAACAACGGCGTGTAACAACGGCATGTAGCAAAGTCCTTCACGGTGTCTTCTTTCACTGCCCCCCCACTCTTGGAAGCAGGACAGCTTGGGCCGGCTCACCCCCCTCTGTCTGCCAACGTTCTTCCTCATTGCATAGTCGACCTGAGACAAACTGGAACATTAACTGGGCTGGGGCATTGCTTCAAGAGTTAAGCACAAGTTCTCATACCTCTTGTCTAAAGGAGCTCAGAAGAATTTAGACTTTTAACTCCTCTGGAAAAACCACATTTAGCTGATGTAATTTATTGAACACAGCTAGCATCTTTGTAATGCGTTCACAGATGCTGTCACCAAGCCGTGGTTTCTGTGAGATAAGATGGCACTGGGCACGCTTCCCCTGTGCCGATGGACGCCTGTGCCGATAGGAAAAACTAGAGCTCTCTTAGCAGAGTCCTTAGCAGAGTTCTTAGCAGCGGTAGAAAGTGTTGCCTTGTGTGTGGATAATAAATCAGACTGAAAGCAGGCTTCTTGCTAATCTCCAACAGCCTTTAATGAGAAGAAAAACATCATAAATCAGCCTGACGAGAGAGCGGACATCCTTTCGTCTCTCAGCCAAAAACGAAAGGAAGCTCTCACACAAAGAAAGATTCCCGTATGTGAACATAACCACACCTCAGAATGTGAGACGTCACACAGAATTGTTTAACCCTGTAAGTTCTGATTCTCCTCACACCCCCTCTCGTCTCGCATCCTGAGGGAAACTGTGAGTATAACTCACCCCAAACACAACCCTTCACAGAACTCCCCATGTCGCTGGAAGGTCAAGAGTTTAGTAAACCCATCAGCTAGGTTCTCCCGGCTCTAACAATACTTGAGCCGTATCCAACCCGCCTGGACACTCTGACATACATTCTGGAAACGTATGTCCAAATGCTTGGTTCTGGACTTGAACTGTCCAGATTCTGCCAACCTAAGACAAGGTTGATTTTCTCCCCAAACAGTTATGGGCAAATAACAATCCCCACAGATCTCTTGGATCAAGCACCGGTAGAAGTCCAACTCCCTGCACAAATCTGACAACGCACTGAACTCAGCCTCAGTGGAAGAAAGTGCAATAAGACTTTGCCTCCGGGACTTCCACCCAACCAGGGATTCCCCAAACTTTACCACCAGCCCAGACACAGACTTCCTGTCCCCAAGAGATGCCCAATCGCTGTCACTCCAGCACGTAAGCCATGCGTCACCTTCAGCTGACAACGTGAGGCAAACCTCTTTGGTATCCTGCAAATACCTCAACACTCTCTTGATGCCTTGCCAGGCATTCACACTGGGCTTTGTAGCCTCCCTGCTGAGCAGATTCACAGCAAACGCTATGTCTGGTCTGCTCCACTGACAGAGATACAACAGACTCCCTAGCGCTGACTGAAACACCTCAGGGTTTTGGAACTCAGAACGCTCCCCAAGCTGACTGTCCTTCACGAAGTTGGTCTCTATGGGCGTTCTGACCCCTGCACAGTCAGACATCCGGAACTTCTCAAGCAACTGCTCAATCTTGCCTTTCTGACTGAGCAAGAAACTCCCGTTCTCAGACCTGTCTATCCTAACACCTAGATAAACCTGAATGGGACCAAGGTTTTTGAGCTTAAACTTCTTACCAAGCTATTTGGCAAAACCTTGCACCTGTCTACCTGTCTGTGCCACGTACAGAATATAATCTACAAACACCAGAATCGCTTCCTGTGTCTCTCCTGACCCCTTCAGGTACAGGCAACTGTCTGCAAGACTCTTCTGGAAACCCAAACTTTCCAGAGCTTCATTCAGGCACATGTTCCAATTTCTGGCTGACTGTTTCAAACCATAAATTGACTTGTGTAGCTTCCACACAACACCAGGCTCATTGCCCTTAAACCCTGGAGGAGGTAGCATGTACAGATCCTCCTTCAGATCCGAATTCAAATAAACCACATCCACATCAAAGTGGTGCACTTGGTGCCCTCTTTGAGCAGCTACTGCTAAAAGCACGCGCAGAGTCTCACTCCGGGAAGTAGGAGCATACACCTCGGTGTAATGCAGCCCCCTTCTCTGTGTGAACCCTCTGACTACAAGCCTCGCCTTGTACTGAGGTTCTCCAGACGCTGTGGGCTTAATCCTGTAAACCCAACGACAGCTCACGGCCTGCTTGCCCTCTGGCAGCTTCGTGGTGGAGAACACACCTAAGGACCTCATTGAGTTCAACTCCTTTCCCATTGCCTCTTGCCACTTCCTGGCTTCTGCTTCAGGCAACTGTTGAACCTCCTCAAAACTCTCAGGTTTGCACTGTGCTAAACCAACCCACACGACCTCAAACCTCTCAGGTGGTACCCCCTTTGTAGCGCGTGTGGAACATCTGAGCACTGTCTCAGGTGCTCCCTCTGACCCACTGGGGCCAGCAAGTGTGTCCTTGTTATCAGAAGACTCCCCCTCTGACTTACTGCGTCTTCTGGCCTTCTGCACTTTACTAACGGGAGATGAAGGCTCACTCTTGGGCTCTCTTTTAACAACCTGTGGAGATGCCCCTCCCTGTTCTTGACCCTGGTCAGAGACCTGGTCCTCATCAACAGGTTCAGCTTCTAACTCTCCCTCCTCATCAGAATCAGACAGACACTCTGAGAGAACGTCAGGATTCGCATGGATCCTTGGCCAACCACTCTGCTCACAGAACTCAGCACTCCTGCTGACTAGAATCCTGGACTGATTGCCTTCTGGATAGGCAAACCTCCACCCTTTTGTCCCAGGCTCGTACCCACAAAAGATCATTTTTCGGGACCTCGGGTCACCTTTCTTGCGTTGAGCCTTTGGCACAAGCACCCAAGCTTCGCAACCAAACACATGGAAGAAATGCACCTTGGGCTTCTTCTGGTGCAGCAGAAAATAGGGCGTGTCCCCTACAACAGAGCTATAGGACCTGTTCAAAGTGAAGCTGGCAGCTTTCCAAGCTTCGGCCCAAAAGCTCTGAGGCAAACCAGAGTCAAACAGTAGAGCATCAGCTGCCTCAGCTAGCATTCTGTTCCTGCGTTCCGCTACGCCATTCTCTTGAGAAAAAGCAACCGTCAACCTGTGACGTATTCCCTTCCGGCGGAAGAAACTGCAGAGCTGAACTGAACTCTCCGCCTCGGTCACTCTGAAAGCTCTGCACCTTGGTGGAAAACTGTAGTTCCACCGCCGCAACCCAGTCTTTGATCAGTTGCGCCACCTCGCTTTTCCGTTTCAGCGAGAAAACCCAGCCGTTCCTCGAAAAATCATGTCAGCGTGAGCACATACCTGGCCCCGCCCAGACTCGGCACTGGCATGGGACCACAAAGGTCTGTATGCACAAGCTCAAAAGGCCTTGTGGTCACCCTCTCCGATCTGGGATAACTGCACCTTTTTATCTTTGCTCTTTTGCATGCCCTACAATCCAAGAATTTACCACATGCTTTCATCTTACAACCCTCAGTGCATTCGGGCAACTTCTGGATATATTTCTAACAGCTATGCGACATTCTCCTGTGCCACAAGTGAGCACACGAATCATGTGTGGGAACGTTAGCACATTGCGCCTGTGCTGTCTCAGCATCCCCCTTACCCTCCAGAGGTGTCTCCAGAACAAACAGGTTGTTCTGACATGCAACATTGACCAGTTGTTTCCCACCCCTGGAAATAGAACAGACATCATTTTCAAAGCAAATCTTATAACCCTCCTTTACAAGAGCAGATACAGATAAAAGACAACATTTCATTTCTGGCACAACGTAGACCTCCAGCTCTGCCTGTGAAAAAGAAACAAACACATTGCCAACAGTGGTTAATTGTCTCTGTGAGCCATCAGCAAGAGTGACTGTTTTCCCAGTTGAAACAGCCCTGCAGTTCCACATTTCACCACTAGATGGCGATGGCATCAGGTGATGGCTGGCTCCTGAGTCGATGACCCAACGCAGCATGCTGCCCTCACTGGAGTTGTCCCTTAGCGTTGCCATAGAGGCAGCTAGGTGATAAGAAGAACCGTCCTTCTCACTTCCTCTGTCATGTCCTCCCTTCGCATTCCCATGCTGGCCTCCTCTCCTAGACTGGCTGCCATGGAAACCTGGCTGGCTGCCACGAGGACTTGGCTGACTGCCATGGGAAGCAACCTTGGAGACATCCTGCCTGGCCTCTCTGGCTCTCCTCGGACAGGATCGACGTAAATGGTCAACAGACCCGCAGACAAAACAACGACGAGTGGAAAAAGCCTGAACTGTGCCTTCTGGCTTGGCCCCCCCTCTGCTACCGGCAGGGCACCCTGCGCCAGCTCGGCCCTCTCTGAGACGGCGTTCCTCCTCGTCACACAAACGACCAGTCACATACTGCAGCGTAAGATCCGCTGGATTCATCGATTCCAAAGTTAGACACAAATTGTCATAACTTTTGTCCAAAGAGCTGAGCAAAATATAAACTTTCAGTTCCTCAGTAAAGTTGACTTGCAAGTCTCAGCTTGTTGAAAACAGAGAGCATCTTAGTCACATGCTGTCTGATGCTGTCACCAGGACGCAGCTTCAGCTCAAACAAGCTTCTGGTGGTGTGGATCTTTGCCCCAGCTGTGGTCCTGTGGTGCACTCTCTCTAGTGCCTGGTAGGCCTCATGAGCAGCCTCAAGACCCTCCACCAAAGGTAGCTGTGAGCCCTCCAAACTGAGCACTATAGCTCCTAGGGCTTTCTGATTTTTCCTCTGTGAGGCTTGGGCAGCTGCAACAACCGCTGCTGCATCTCCGGCTGCAGCTTGCTGTGGGGGCCCTTGGATTGCCTCCCACAGACCCTTGGCTACCAGGAAGGCCTTCAGCTTCCTTGACCACTCCTCCCAGTTTCTCCCATTTAATTTTTCGAAGGGGACGGAGTATGACTCCTGGCCGTCTGCCATCTTCTCCCCTGGGGCTGAGCCTACTCACGTAACAGCAGCTCCTCTTGGCACCCGGTCCTGAAGATGAGATCCTCCCCAGCAAGCTTCGCTGCCTCAAACGTTAGGCAGGAGCTCCAGCTGGCTTCTCCCACACACACAGGCACGACGTGGCAACAGCTTCCAAAGCTTGGCTAGCTCCCATAACCTGTGAGATAAGATGGTGCCCGGAACGCTTCCCCTGTGCCGATGGACGCCTGTGCCGATAGGAAAAACTAGAGCCCTCTTAGCAGAGTCCTTAGCAGAGTTCTTAGCAGTGGTAGAAAGTGTTGCCTTGTGTGTGGATAATAAATCAGACTGAAAGCAGGCTTCTTGCTAATCTCCAACAGCCTTTAATGAGAAGAAAAACATCATAAATCAGCCCGGCGAGAGAGCGGACATCCTTTCGTCTCTCAGCCAAAAACGAAAGGAAGCTCTCACACAAAGAAAGATTCCCGTATGTGAACATAACCACACCTCAGAATGTGAGACGTCACACAGAACTGTTTAACCCTGTAAGTTCTGTTTCTCCTCACAGGTTTCATCTCAAAAAGGCTTCTGGTGACATGGATCTTGGCTCCCACTGTGGTTCGGTGGTGAACCCACTCCAGCACCTGCCAAATCACCTGGGCATTCTCTAACCCTTCAACGTGGGGTAACTGTGAGGTGTCTATGCTCAGCACTAGCAATCCCATTGCTCTCTGGTCTTTCCTCAGCTCAGCAGCAGCTGCCACTATTGCAGGCGCAGTTGCGCCGGCCGCTGCTGGGACCAGAGGAGCTTGAGTGCAGGCCCATAGACCCGTGGCTGTAAGCCAGGCCTTAGCTCTTCGGGACCATTCCTCCCATTTCTGCCCATCAAGTCTCTCAAATGTGACAGCGTAGGACTCCTGGACTTCCGCCATCTTACCCTGGGGCTAGCTTACTCATGCCTCACACTGCAGTAGCTCCTGCAGTAGCTCCTTCACCAGCAAGTTCCACTGCCCTCAGGCAGGTCCTCCAGCTGGACTTGCTTCACACACAGGCACAACCACGCGGCTGACTCCATAACCTGTGAGATTTAATGTCTGGCACACTTCCACTGCGACTCAGTGCTTTTCCCGGTGTCTAGCAGAGTTGGCGAACATCGGTGTGGCCTGTGTGAAGAAAGCTCAGGCATGCAGAAAAAGACTCCGTACGCAGCTTCTTTCTAATCTAAGAAGCTTTATCGTACAGCGGCAAAATAAATCAGCAACACGGGAGAAAGAGCTGACATGCTGTCTCTCCCCTTCACAGCAAAACAGAAAGTAAAGTATTTCACATAACAAAGCGTACAAATCCCATATGTGAACACACCCCCAGCGACAGGACATAACTTCCTGAGCTATTAACCCTATAAGCTCTGGGTCTCCTCACACCCCCTTTCGTCCTGTATCACTGGGGTGAATGTAAGCACTACCACTTACCCCAAACCCAACCCTTCACAGAACTCCCCGTTTTTGGAAGCTCAAAGGTTTAGTGAACCCATCTGCCAGATTCTTCTGGCTCAGACAGTACTTCAGCTTCACTAAGCCTGTCTGAACACTCTGACATGCATTTTGGAAACATATGTCCAAATGTCTGGTTCTGAACTTAAACAGAAAGTAAAGTAGTTCACATAACAAAGTGTACAAACCTCGTATGTGAACACCCCCCCCCCAGCGACAGGATCTGGGTCTCCTACAGTATGATGTATCTAGGGGGTGGTCTTGGGCTACACCCCTTCTGTGATGTACCTCATTCAGCCCACATTTTACCAGCTTCCTCATATAAATATCACAGAGGACTTTTCAAAAGCTTTATTGAAACTCCATCCAAAAAAAAAAAAAAAAAAAGAAAGAAAAGAAAAGAAAGAAAGAAAGAAAGAAAAAGGAGAAAAGGAGAGATTTCTCTCGCTTGTCTTGTTTTTGAGAAAGCCATGCTTTCATCCTGTATGTTTGTAATGTAAAATTTTCAGATGAAGGGCAAATAAATTCTAAAAACCATAAATGAGGATCTTGGCAAGCTGGAACATGTGCAAAGGAATGCGATTTATGTCTTTAATTTGTAAACCACACAACCCACTGGTGCCGACTTGTATAAAATATTGGTGGGGGGCCAGGTAAGGCCCACCTTGCACTATCAATCACAGGATGCATGCACTCCATTTGAATGGCAATGCCTATAATGGCAGCAACTTTTTAAAAAAGTAATATTTTGCGCCCATAGTTCAATTTCTCAGCAGCTCCTCTTGCCCCAGAGAACACTTCTAGCATTCCATCTCCTCTACCTGTGGCATTGTTCAGCAGTGGGGAAAGTGACCTCTTCACACCGGATGTCCATTTGGTATGGCCCTTTCCAGGTTTTTCCTGCCCCTTGTGTTTGTCTTTCATTTGTTCTCCTGTGTGTGTTGCCAGTAAAGCCACAATTCTGTGGGTACTCTAGGTGGTGCAGAAAGCACCTAGAAGCTGACTAGAGGTTGAAGTGCCGATCAAACTTCAGTTTTGTGCTCTATTAATTCCAATTAGCAGTACTGGGGGTGGTTCAGATTCTGGGGCAGTGCTTTTGGCCAGCAGAGGGTGTCACAGGGCCAGCCTACTTTCCCTTTAAAGCAAACTTGGGTCTCCAGCTGTTTTTGGACTACAACTCCCATCATCCCTAGCTAGCAGGACCAATGGGGAGGGATGATGGGAACTGTAGTCCAGGAGCTGCTGGGGACCCAAGTTTGGGAAAGCCTCCTTCAAAGCAACTTTTCTATTTTGCCCGCAAAGATGGGACCTGTCCATGTTTGTATCTTCTTGTATTTTGTTTTCTTCATGATCTTTGTGCGTTTATTTTTTTTATTTTTTAAGAGGGCAAATTGAAAGAGAAATTGTATGGCAAGTTGCAGAAGAATAAAAGGTTGTGTTTGAAAAAAGCACACCAAAAACTGGGGGGTGGCATCCTCAAATATTTTATTGGGGGGGCAAAGACCCCTAGGCCTTTAAGAGATGGCGCCTATTCCCTACACCCACAGGTCTCAGGATGGTTACAACACAAAAACACAAAACACCACGTTAAAAGAGCATTAGATGTCAATCAACCAAAGGCCTGCTTATAAAGGTGTGGATTTAAAGGTAAAGGTAAAGGGACCCCTGACCATTAGGTCCAGTCATGACCGACTCTGGGGTTGCAACGCTCATCTCACTTTATGAGATGTACAGCTTCCGGGTCATGTGGCCAGCAGCGCACGGAAACGCCGTTTACCTTCCCGCCGGAGCGGTACCTATTTATCTACTTGCACTTTGACGTGCTTTCGAACTGCTAGGTTGGCAGGAGCAGGGACCCAGCAACGGGAGCTCAGCCCGTCACAGGGATTTGAACCGCCGACCTTCTGATCGGCAAGTCCTAGGCTCTATGATTTAACCCTTTGCCCGGCTCCTAAAGCTGTATAATGGATTTGCCGACCTTTGTATGGATTCTTTGATGGGAAGTTAGTTTGCTGCTCTGATTGAAGCTCTTTTCACATTCCACACGCTGATGGAGATTCTCCCCTGTATGAATTCTTTGATGGAAAGTGATACTGTGGCTGTGACTGAAGCTCTTTCCACATTCAAAGCACTGATAGGGTTTTCCCCTGTATGAATTTTTTTAAAAAATTATTTTTTATTAAACAATTTCAGCATAACAATTTATCCACCCTCATAATCAATTACATTATTTCCCCCCTTCCCCCCCAACCCTCCCTCTCCCACCCACCATCGACTTCCCTCAGCTCCCCTCCCTGATTTCTTTGCATATATTGTTTTCTGCATGTTATAAAATTGTACATATCCTTGCCTTATCTATCATGTGCTCAACTAATAAATTTATGGATGTTTATTCAAAACCTGCCAAGGACTCCAGTTTATTTTGATGTCTTTTTAGATAGTTTGTAAAAAGTTCCCATTCTTCCTTGAAGTCACAGTTGTCCTTTTCAAACAGTTTATATGTCAATTTAGGCAATTCCGCATAGGTCATCAATTTTTCTTGCCACTGTTCTTTCATTGGGATTTCCTCATTCTTCCATCCTTCTGCGAACAAGACTCTCGTCACTGTTTTAGCATACATAAATAAATTCTTTCTTTTCCTTGGCAGGTCTTGTCCTCCAATCCCTAACAAGAATACTTCTGGGTTTTTTTACATATGTCAATTTGAACATTTTTTTCAATTCATTATATATCATTTCCCACAATTTTTAAACTTCTCTACATTCCCACCACATGTGATTATAAGTCCCTTCGTTTTCTTTATATTTCCAACATATATTTGACCCAGTTTTATACATTTTTGCTATCAGTACTGGTGTAATATACGAACTATACATCATTTTCATATAGTTTTCTTTCAAAAGAGAACAGTCTGTAAATTTCAAATCTACTTTCCACAATTTTTCCCAGTCCTCAAATTGTATGTTATGTCCTATATCTGGTGCCCATTTGATCATGACCATTTTTTCCTCCTCATCTTTTGTTTCCTGTTCTAGCAAAATATTATACACTTTCTTCAGCTGTTTCACTTCTATAACTCCCTTTTGAAATCTAGAAAATGTATAACTAAATCCTTTCTTATTATCGTCCTCGTACATTCCATGTAATTGTTCATAGTGTAACCAACTCTGCAAATAATCTTTTATTTCCTCATAGTCTTTTAATTTCCATTTCCCTTCTTGATTCTTCAGCTAATCTCTGTATGTATGCCACGTCCCTTTCTCTCTCTCCTGTATGAATTCTTTGATGGGAAGTGAGAGAGGAACTCTTAATGAAGCTCTTTCCACATTCCACACACTGATAGGGTTTCTCCCCTGTATGAATTCTTTGATGGAAAGTGAGAGAGGAGCTCTGACTGAAGCTCTTTCCACATTCCACACACTGATATGGTTTTTCCCCTGTATGAATTCTCTGATGCTTAGTGAGATCGGAGCTTTTTCTGAAGCTCTTTCCACATTCCCCACACTGATAGGGTTTCTCCCCTGTATGAATTCTTTGATGGGAAGTGAGAGAGGAGCTATCAGTGAAGCTCTTTCCACATTCCCCACACTGATAGGGTTTCTCCCCTGTATGAATTCTTTGATGGAAAGTAAGAGAGGAGCTCTGACTGAAGCTCTTTCCACATTCCACACACTGATAGGGTTTCTCCCCTGTATGAATTCTTTGATGGGAAGTGAGAGAGGAGCTATCAGTGAACCTCTTTCCACATTGCACGCACTGATAGGGTTTCTCCCCTGTATGAATTCTTTGATGGAAAGCGAGACTGTGGCTGTAAATGAAGCTCTTTCCACATTCCACACACTGATAGGGTTTCTCCCCTGTATGAACTTTTTGATGGGAAGTGAGTTTGGAACTATCAGTGAAGCTCTTTCCACATATCACACACTTATAGGGTTTCTCACCTTTATGAATTCTCTGATGCTTCGTGAGATCAGAGCTTTTTCTGAAGCTCTTTCCACATTCCACACACTGATAGGGTTTCTCCCCTGTATGAATTCTTTGATGGGAAGTGAGAGAGGAGCTATCAGTGAAGCTCTTTCCACATTCCACACACTGATATGGTTTCTCCCCTGTATGAATTCTTTGATGGAAAGTGAGAGAGGAGCTCTGATTGAAGCTCTTTCCACATTCCACACACTGATAGGGTTTCTCCCCTGTATGAATTCTCTGATGCTTGGTGAGATCAGAGCTCATCCTGAACCTCTTTCCACATTCCATGCACTGATAGGGTTTCTCCCCTGTATGAATTCTTTGATGGGAAGTGAGAGAGGAGTTATGGGTGTAGCTCTTTCCACATTCCACACACTGATAGGGTTTCTCCCCTGTATGAGTTCTGTGATGGGAAGTGAGGGAGGAGCTATCTGTAAAGCTCTTTCCACATTCCATGCACTGATAGGGTTTCTCCCCTTTGTGAATTCTTTGATGGGAAGTGAGATGGGCACTCTGACTGAAGCTCTTTCCACATTCCGCACACTGATAGGGTTTCTCCCCTGTATGAATTCTTTGATGGGAAGTGAGATCGGAGCTCTTCCTAAAGCTCTTTCCACATTCCACACACTGATAGGGTTTCTCCCCTGTATGAATTGTTTGATGGAAAGTGAGACTGTGGCTGTAACTGAAGCTCTTTCCACATTCCACACACTGATAGGGTTTCTCCCCTGTATGAACTCTTTGATGGGAAGTGAGTTTGGAACTATCAGTGAAGCTTTTTCCACATTCCACACACTTATAGGGTTTCTCACCTGTATGAATTCTTTGATGGGAAATGAGATGGGAGCTCTGACTGAATCTCTTTCCACATTCCACACACTGATAGGGTTTCTCCCCTGTATGAATTCTTTGATGGGTGGTGAGATCGGAGCTCCTCCTGAATCTCTTTCCACATTCCACACACTGATAGGGCTTCTCCCCTGTATGAATTAATTGATCGGAAGTGAGATTGGAACTCTGACTGAAGCTCTTTCCACATTCCACACACTGATATGGTTTCTCCCGTGTATGAATTCTTTGCTGGGAAATGAGATGGGAGCTCTGATGGAAGCTCTTTCCACATTCCATGCACTGATAGAGTTTCTTTCCAATGAAATTTTGTTCATGGGAAGTGGAATGGGAGCTCTGACTGCAGTTTTTTCCATACTCCAAATTTTTATGTGGCTTCTCCTCCCTGGGGATTTTGTCGTGGTCACCTTTGTTCTCGATTTCCAATTCATCACAATCTGCAATGGAAACAAAAAGGGATTAGAGCCTCAGGAACAAATGGAGAAGAACTGAAAGTAATTGGGTGTGTGTTCATTACCTGTGTTGTTTGTTTATTATAAGATTCTGATGAGTTGTTGAATGTTGCTTTATTTGATATACCGTAGTGGTCAAAATTGTGGAAGCCTTTTAGAAAAAAGTGTATTTCAGAGGTTTGATGGCTCAAAACACCACTTCTTTTGGAGTAATATCATAAAATTATATATAAATGGAAAGATAATTTAATCAAGAAAGCAATCCAACAAAGTTTCTTCAATTACCTGTATTTTATCAAACGTTATAGCCAAATAACCAGAAAAAGGAGGCACCACTTGCTTAGGTTGACATTTTCAGTGTGTTTTGTGATTGCTATCAAGTTAGTTGGTTTTTTGTGTTCTTTCATTTAGTGAGGTTGTAAAACATAATAAAATTATAGAAATGGCACAAAGCGTTGACTGGTCACCCAGAAAGCGATATAAGATTGTACTATTAAGTGAACAAGGCTACAGTTATGAAGAAATTAGATGAAAGATTAGGAAAAACTTAACCAAAGCTGCCCTTTCTATATTTTTGAAGAGGTATAAGGAGACTCAGTCACTACAAAATCAGACTGGTTAAGGCAGGAAAAGGTCACAAAGGCAAGTGACGATTGAAGAATGGAGAGACTGTCCCTACATGACAGAAGAAAATCATCTGGGTGTATACAAGATGACATGGCGCAATGTAATGTGAAGTTGAGTGCAAGGACTGGTCTAAATGTTAGAATTATAAGGAAAAAGCCATTGTTATCTCTCAAGCAAAGTTTGAAAAGATTAAACCCATGTTAACTGGACAGTGGAACAATGGGACAGTGTTATTTGGAGCGATGAGACCCAAATCTCCTTGCTTGGTAGTGATGGCATGAAACATGCAAGGAGAAGAATCAAAGAACATTTACATCTTACTTGCATTACACAGACTGTGAAACACCTGGAAACAGTAGATCCTTAACTTACCGTATTTTTCGCTCCATAGGACGCACCGGCCCATAGGACGCATCAAGTTTTTTGGGGGGGAAATAAAGGGAAAAAAATTTATTCCCCCCCCAGGCGCTTGTGGTGCCGGCAGCGGGGAGAAGCGCTCTTCTCCCCGCCACCCGCCTTGAGATCAGGTCCGGGGACAGCATGAAGATGCGCTGCGCCTCCCAGCTGTCCCCGGAGCTTGCGGGGCAGGCAGCGGGGTCTCCCCTCTCACTCTGCAGGCTTCAGCGAAAGCCTGCATTCGCCCTATAGGATGCACACACATTTCCCCTTCATTTTTGGAGGGGAAAAAGTGCGTCCTATAGAGCGAAAAATACGGTACGTACGGCTCTACTTTTGTACCATTCCAGTTATGACCTTCAGTAGGCGCTTCGACTTATGAACTTTCCTCTAGAGACAGAGGTCTTGCCAGCAGCCCGGAGCTCGCCCGGCTGGCTGCAGGGCAGCGATGGAGCCTTTGACACCGGGGAGAGGCCTTCAGTTTACTGGAACTCTCCCCGCCAGCTGCAGAGCAGTGCTGAGGCCTCTGCTGCTGGGGAGAGGGCCCCCATCCCACCCTCGAATCTGTGGAAGAGGTGCTGCCTGCAAGAGGCATAGCAGGGCGCGCTGCAGCCCCAAACCCTGCCGAGAAACCAACCTGAGGAAGTCTAGAGAAGAACCTGGCCTGGCAAGAACAAAGCATGACCCTGGCCAAAGTGAATCAGCTCTTTACTGACCCTTGCTCTACCACCAGCTTGTAGCCAGATAAGCCCACCCATCCACAGTGCATGTAAGGGGAAAAAAACGTTAATTTTTTTCATCAACAATACTGTCTTATTTATTTTATTGTACAGTACATTGATTATTGCCTTCATTTTATGAATCTATGGTCTTGTTAGAGAGTAAAATCCATGTTAAATTGCTGTTTTGGGGGTGTTATTCATCATCTAGAATGGATCAATTCACTTTTCCATTACTTTCTATGGAAAAGGGTGCCTCTACTTATGTACGTTTCTGGTTATGACCTGACCTCCGGAATGGATTATGGTTGTAAGTAAAGCTTCCACTGTAGTGTGATGACCTGGGGTTGTATGACAGCAAAAGTGTGGGCAGAATTTGAATCATTAATGGGAATGTTGAGCGAAAACTGAAGCGTTCCACAAGTGATCTTTTCCCAGATACTGAAGCATTTCTATATATATTTATACAAATCTTTCCTTCTTTCTTTCTTTCTTTCTTTCTTTCTTTCTTTCTTTCTTTCTTTCGTATTTCAACAGGATTCAGTTCCATGTCATTGCTGTGTGCAAAAGGTGCTTTAAAGATAATCCTATTGCACTGCTGGAATGGCTTGGGAATAGCCCAAACATTAACCCAATCAGAAATCTATGGCGCCAACTGTGGCGTTCGTACGGAGCCCACAGTCATCTCATGGACTATTGACCCGTACACCACTAATCCGCTGCCACCAACCAGTTGGCCAGTTAAAGAAAAATGGAATCCAGTATAGATGGGAATTTCCAGAAGGAATTTCCTTCTATTACAAAGACAAGAGGTTCAAACTAAGTAGCCTTCAGGATCTGGAAAAATTCTCCAGAAGATATGATAAAGAGTTGGGAAAAGTGGAGAAGATAAGACCAGGACAGGACCAGTCTGAAGACGAGAAAAGGAGAGGGGAAGAAGAGGAAGGGGAAGAAGAGGAGAAAGAAGAAGAGGGAGAAGAGGAAGAAGAGGATAATAATAACAAGGACCCCCAAGTTTGATAGTAGACTTATACAAAATCGAACATGTCTTGATTAAACGGAATTTAGATATAACCTGTTTACAGGAAACACATGTCAGAAGGAAGCATAAGAGGGTTTTAAGTAATAAAAGATTGGGGAGAGACTTTATTGCCTCAGACACAAACAAGAAAAGAGGGGTTGTATTGTATATAAAGGAGAAATATGACCCAAAATTAATTTATAAAGATGAGGAGGGGAAAGTGCTGATAGTGCATATTACGTTCCAGGGGGGAAAGGTAATCATTGTGGGAATCTATGCACCTAATGACAAAAAAGCCGATTTTTATTCGAAGCTAAATGGAACATTATCAGAATTTTTGGATCAGAGAGTGATAGTAATGGGGGATTTCAACGGTGTGGTTATTCCAGATTTGGATAGATCAACGACAAGGCGAGACACAAATGAAGGTAAACTACCAAAAACATATTTTGATATATCAGACACTATGGGGCTAACAGATATTTGGAGACTTAGAAATCCCACAACAAAACAGTTCACATTCATTTCAGATCCAAACCAAAGCTTTGGTAGAAAAAATTACATTTGGACTTCTAAAGAATTGGTGCCAAGAATTTCCAAAATTGAGATTCTCCCAAGGACATTATCAGAACATAATTCGTTATATTTGGAGTTAAAAGGAAAAGACCCTTCAGATGGAGGATGAATGAAAGTTTATTCAATGACCAAAAGATAGTATATAGGGCAAAAGAGACAATTACAGAATAAGTGGAATTTAAACAAAGGAACACCCATTGAAACAGTATGGGATGCAAGCAAATTTGTAATGAGAGGATTCCTGATCCAAAAGAACAGTTTTCAGAAAAGAAGAAGGGAGAAGAAGAAAGAAGAAATCCTGTCCCATCTCATGGAGAATGAGAGACTGCTCACAATAAAACCAAAAGATGAGCTAATAAGACAAAATATTAAATTGTTGCAGACTCAGTTCTCTATGTTGGTGAGTCAGGATGTAGAGTGGAAAACAAAAGCAATGAGACAAAGGAATTTTGAATCTGCCAACAAAACTAGAAAATTCTTGGCGTGCAAATTAAAGGCTAGACAAAAACAAAAAACAATCTGTAAATTAAGAGAGGCAGAAAAGATAATTGAAGACCCCAAAGAAATTAGAAAGACCTTTCTGAAATTTTATAAAGATTTGTATAAGAAAGAGAAAGAAGATGGTAAGAAAACAGAAAATTATATACAAAGCCATCAATTACAGCAGATCCCCCCAGGAGAAAAGGAACAATTAAACCAGATAATTACAGAACAAGAAATTGAGAAGGCGATAAAGAGAATGAAGATAGGGAAAGCTCCAGGCCCTGATGGCATTTCGGCAAAATATTATAAGACACTAGGTGGACAATTATTACCGGTACTTTGTGAGGTTATGAATCATATTTTGAAGGAAGGGGAAATTCCAAATACTGCAAAAAGGTGTACATCACTTTAATCCCAAAGAAAGATACAGATAGTTTGAGTGTTAAAAATTATAGACCTATTTCCTTATTGAACAATGACTATAAATTATTTGCAGATGTGTTGGGCGACAGATTAAAAAAAAAACTTTTAAAGGAACTAATACATAAAGATCAAGCTGGTTTCCTACCAGGGCGACAACTGAAGGACAATGTTAGGAACACAGTGGCTATAATTGAGTACTTGGGAGTCTAGAAATGATAAACAAGCGGCCTTGGTGTTCATTGATGCGGAGAAAGCATTTGATAATGTTTCATGGCGGTTTATGAAAGAAAACCTAAAAACAATGGGAATAGAAGAAATGTTTTTGAAAGGTATTGAGGCTATATACTCAGAGGAAAAAGCCAAACTTATTATAAATAATAATTTGTGTGACAACTTTGAAATATCTAAAGGTACCAGACAGGGGTGTCCTTTGTCACCCCTGTTGTTTATTACGGTTTTGGAAGTATTAAACAAGAATTTGAGAGAAGTGTCAGAAATCAGAGGTATTAAGGTGGGATCGAAAGAGTTTAAAGTAAAAACGTTTGCTGATGATTTAGTTTTAACATTAGAAGACCCAAAAACAGTGTACAAAAAGCCCTAGAGAAAATGGAGGAATTTGGAAAAGTTGCAGGATTTAAACTCAATAGAAATAAGACCAAAATGCTAGTAAAAAATATGAATAAAGAAGAGACAGAGGAATTGCAACACAGGACAGGAATTATGGTGGTTAAGAAAGTGAAATACCTTGGAATTTGGTTGACAACAAAAAATATAAATTTGTATAAAGATAATTATGAAACCACATGGAGAGAGATTAAGAAGGATTAAGAAATTTGGAACAGGTTGAAATTATCCTTTTTGGGCAGAATATTGGTGATTAAGATGAACGTTTTACCTAGAATGTTATTCTTATTCCAAACAATTCCAGTGATTAAAGGGACAGGACAATGTAGAGAATGGCAAAAAATAGTGTCAAGATTTGTCTGGCAGGGAAAGAAGCCGAGGATCAAAATAAAAATATTGATAGATAAAAATGAAAGAGGTGGATTTGCCTTACCAGGTATGAATCTCTATTATGAAGCGTCCTGTCTCGTATGGTTAAAGGAATGGATAACATTGGAAAATACGGACCTATTGGATTTAGAAGGTCATGACAACAGGTACGGGTGGCACTCGTACCTGTGGTATGATAAGGTAAAAGTTCATAAAGGTTTTTTAAACCATGTGATCAGAAGGTCAATTTATGAAGTATGGGAAAGAAACAAAAAATTATTGCAAAGGAAAACCCCACGGTGGATATCACCAATAGAGGTATTGACAGTTAAAAAAGTAAATATGAGGAAATTATTAGAAAAACGGAACAAGGGTTAAAACGTAAACCATATGATCAAACGGAAGGCATGTTTACAGGTTGGTTGCAATACCATCAGGTGAATGATATATTGAGTGAGGATAAAAGGAAAGCTGGGTTTAAGGATAAAAAATCAAGATTTCAATTAGAATTAGTGGAAGGCAGAGGTAGAATACTATCTAGGATATATGATTTGTTATTAGAATGGTTTACAAAAGTTGAAGAGGTGAAAGAAGGAATGATAAAATGGGCTATAGATTTTAGGCATAATATTGAACTGGATGCATGGCTAAAATTATGGAACGAAAGTATGAAATTCACAGCGTGTACGGCTTTAAAAGAAAATTTAATGAAGATGATATATAGGTGGCATTGACACCAGTAAAACTGGCGAAAATGTATACGATGAGGGATAAGAAATGCTGGAAATGTAAAAAGGTGGATGGAGACTTCTATCATATGTGGTGGACTTGTGATAAAGTCAAGAATTTTTGGGAGTTGATCTATAATGAACTTAAGAAAGTACTTAAATATACCTTTCCCAAAAAACTAGAGGCTTTTTTGTTGGGTTTGAAGGGGAAGGAGGCTAAGAAAACAGACCAAAGGCTATTTATGTACGCCACAGCGGCAGCAAGGAATATATTGGCCCAAAACTGGAAATTACAATAAGTTCCCACCATTGTGGAGTAGCAGACGAAAAGGATGAACTACACGGAATTAGCCAAACTGACTGGCAGGATTCGGGATCAGGGCGATCAGAGATTTCAGGAAAGTTGGAGTAAATGTACTGTGTACTTAAAGGATAATTGTAAAAAATTTAAAAACACTGGCAGGATTGAAATAACTCCTACAATGTATAAGACAGATACAAGGTTAAAAATTAAAATACGCGACTGGAGAAAATAAGGGATACCTGCTGAAGGGAAGGAGGGAAGTCGCAAGCTCGGCAGAGCTAAAAGTATATATGTGATTTAATGTATTGTAAAATGACTGTGTAAAGAAAACAA
Organism: Podarcis filfolensis; assembly: GCF_964270895.1. Classification (NCBI taxonomy): domain Eukaryota; kingdom Metazoa; phylum Chordata; class Lepidosauria; order Squamata; family Lacertidae; genus Podarcis; species Podarcis filfolensis. The sequence goes on along the minus strand of NC_139607.1, from coordinate 101,651,004 downwards.
TAAAAATTGATTGGTAAAAAAAATAAAATAAAGTTAATGTTCTTTTTATATGGGATCAGATTATAATTATTTATGTTTCATGTTTATATATATGTTGGAAGCCGCCCAGAATGGCTGGAGGAACCCAGCCAGATGGGCAGGGTAGAAATAAAAAAATATTATTATTATTACTACAGTGGTACCTCGATTTAAGAACAGTCCTCTTCCGGAAAATTTTAAGTTTCTTCTTCTTCTTCTTCTTCTTAAGTTTGTAAACCGAGGTACCACTGTATTACTATCATCATCATCATCATCATCACCGCTACTTTTCCTGAGATTCAATAAATCTAGTTCTTCTCTGGGATGAATTTTATTTGGTTCAGTCATGGCATCCCCTCCATCTCCGATGTCAGTCATCTCTTTGGTCAATCCAAGACTGACAGGAGCAAAAACAGAAAACCTGAAGCTACTTATCTTTCTGAAGCTGACATTGAATATGGCCTGGGCAGTTCAGACCAGCCCAATCGTGGTAGAAAAAGGAATAATTTGAAGAAGATTGTTCAAAGAAAAAACTGTAATTTACTGTTTATTGTGGGGGTGTTAGGTTCCCAGGTGTTATAGGGGTCTCTGTTGAGCTCTGTGAAAATATCTGAGGTTGGTCACATAGAGGTATGTTTTGAATTTGCAGGCAGATAGGACGATCCCACAGGGAGCCTTACCAAGAGAGGCCACGATCCCACAATTCTCCTCCATGACGTCCTTATGCAGAGCTCTCTGGTCAGGATCCAGCAATGCCCACTCCTCATCCGTGAAACGAACAGCGACATCTTCAAAGCACACTGGACCCTAAAACAAAAAGGGAAATGTCCTCCTCTGAGACAGCAGAAATATGATGTGCTACACAACGTTCTGTTGTTTCCTTCCTGTTAATTGCGGTGTTGTTTCAATAGGATTGCTTTGCTGCACATTTTATTTATGGATGCTTATTTTAATCTGTGTTTTAATCATGGGAATTCATCTTTGTGCAAATAGGTGGTACTCCTCCTTGTGTTTTCCACATTATTCTGCCTACCCAAGCATTCTAGTTTCCCTGATGGAAGGATCCACTTTCTCCTCTCCTTGTGTGCTGTTCCAGGAAGGTTCCTTCCCAGTGCCCTAGAGCCAAATTCAAGGGGTTCATGGGGGCATGGAGAGGGGGAGGAATGGGGGGGGGGCTGGGTAGGTGAATCCAGGCCGATATTTGTTCTCATTTGTCCACTGCTTAGAAACCAATTTTTGCTTTCAGTGATAAGTCTAGAAATAAAATAAGCCTCTTTTGGATGGCCATCTGTCTTGGATGATCTAGCAGAGATTCCTGCAATGCAGGGGGTCTCCTGGCTCTGAGAGACAAGCAGGGAGGGTGGCTTCTGGCAAAAGGAGAGGGAGCCACCGGTGGCTCCTCCTTATCCTGACTCACCTCAGCCTCTCGACCTTCCTCTCCCACTTGCCTCCTTCCTCTTCTGCCTCTGATTTTGCACTGCATTCTGCCACAGAGTCTCCCAGCTCACTAAGCCCTGTTTCCCCTTCAGCTTCTGACACCTCCTCTTCCCAGGCTTCTTCCTCTTCCCCCCTCTGACCACTCATCCTTCTTCTACCTCCACTTCTTGGGCTCTGAGCCATCTTCCCTTCCTGGTTCCCTGGCTGCTTCCTCCCACCATTCCTCTGTGCCCAACCAGTCCATGACACTGTTCCATCCCTCAGCCTCTGTCCCCACAAGGCAGCTTCCCCTGACCTGATCTGGTTCCACAGCCTGTGCTTCCCTTCTGGACCAAGAAAAAGGCGGATCAGGAGGTCTTGCCGGCATCCTTCTGCCATCTGCAAGAGAAAAACGGTAAACAGGACGCCAGGAGTGCCTGCTTCTCTCACAGGTGAAACAGGGCATCTCTAACTGGAGATGGGCCTTTGAGAAAGCCTTACCTGCTGAGAGCATTTAGACGTTTTTGCCCATTTAATATGTTTGTTGTGCAGAAATTTATCTCCCCTCCTCTGGACCATTGCTCCCAACTGTCTCCCCCCAAAACAAGATGAAAAGAACCCTCAGATGAGTTGGAAAACCAACAGAATGAGACCAAACGGAGAAAACCCACCTTCCTCCTTACCCATTGGCCTCTCTCTGGTGTCCAACGGAGGCCTCTCTGCCTCACAGGAATCCAGGTCCATTTCTGCAAAGAGATCCTTTCCCTGAGAAAGAAACAAGGATTCAAAACAGAGAATGGGGAGAAATACTAGAAAGAGAATGACAAAGACTTGAAGGGTGTGAGATCTCATTCCATGGATGCTTTCCCAGAAAAAGGATGGGCCATCAGCAGACCATTATGGGATGTTTTCTGTCCTGTTTGGAGCCCCTTGGGAGTATCCAGAGGAAAGTCTCTCTCACCTGCTTTCTCTCCTCTGCCTGACTCAGGAGGAAACCTTCGGCCAGGGCCACCGCCTGGGAACTGGTCTCCGCTCCACAGTCCCTCACCCAGCTCTCCATCTCCGGGGGAAGGACAGCCAGGAACTGCTCCAAGATCACCAGGTCCAGCATCTCAGCTTTCGTGTGCCTTTCTGGCTTCAGCCACTGGTGGCAAAAGTGGTAGAGTCGGCTGCAAACCTCTCGGGGTCCTTTGGCCTCCTGGCAGCAGAACTGCCTCAACTGCTGACTCTGCACCTCTGAGCGGAGGGTGTGCTCCTCACCCAGGATCTTCTGCACTGGGTTTTCCCAGAATCCCCCACTGCTCCCAGTTTGGCTGCCATGGCCTCTTCCTTCTTCAGGGCCAGCCAAGTCTTGCTCATCCATCTGTGCTCTCAGGAAGCCTCTGAGAGATCAGGAACCCTTTGGTCTTCTGCCAAGTTCTGTCCGTCTTAATGAGAAGTTCTAGCAAATCCTACAAAGCAAATACATTGTTCTGTTACAGAATATGTAGGACAAGGGGGGGTGGGAAATGGTTCCCTGAGTCTTGCTGGAAACCAGGGCTGGACTTCACCGCATCCCAGACCATGAGCTATCTTTTTGAAAAGGAGGAGGAGAAGAAGAAATATGTCTCTAGCCTTCAAGCAATGCAAAATGTGGAGGCAACTGAAGGGATTTCTGTGAGATTAATCATCCTGGTTTCTACTTCCGGCCAGTCAATGCATGAAGTCAGAAGTGACTGACAAGGGAGTCATTTGTATCTTGTGAAAAATGGATGCTTGGGTTTAGTGGGGGTCCTCACCCGGGGGTCATCAGGAGTTGCTTCCCCCCCCGACTCCCCTCCGCCTGTCTCCTTTTCTTGCACTTGGACTCTCTGCCGCTCTCCAGACAGACCCCTGGGGTGGGGTCCCTTTTTCTTTGCTCTGAGGGCCAGATATGTGTCTGGCCAACCCCCTGAGGGCCAAGTGGGCGGGGCCAAAGATACCTCCCTTGAAATATAAGTGGGAATTTTTTATTATTATTATTATTATTATTATTATTATTATTATTATTAACACACGCACAGCCACTGATGCCAAGGTCCCTGGAGGCTCAGTGAGTAGCAGCGCCCATTTCCGGCTGCTTTGCCATCAACAATCCCTTTGGGACAGAGAGGATGTGGTCCTGGGATGCCATGCTCTGGGTGCGAGGGGATGGCTGCAGTGGCCTCCGTGGGGAGCTGCCCTGGGAGACACTGGGAAACTGGTCCCCAATGCAGCAGCCAGGCTATGGGCTGGGATCCCTCTCTTTACTCCTCTCCTTTCTCTCCCACCTTTTCTTCCTCCCTCCCCGTGGTTTTTTTTTGGGGGGGGGGCTAGTCCACCTCCTCGTTCAGCTTTGGAAAACCATTTGCAGATGTTTCCTCTGTTGTGCAATGAGGCTGAGCGACGTCACACGAAGTCCCTGGGACTTCTTTGTTTTAAAAAAAGGAGATTTCGTGGGAGTCAGGGATCCTCTGATCTCCAGGAAGGAGAGCGTGGCAGACCTGGCCCCTCCCTGATCACGCCCTCCAGGCACCCTCTCCTGCTGCAGCCCTGGGACCCCCCCCCCCGTCCCCCCACCGCACCCTCTCGGGGGAGAGAGAGGAGACTCACCAGATCCCAGGAGGAGACAGCGAGGCAGGAAAGGACTGGGAGGGAGGGGCCCTGGCTCTGGAGGACCTGGCCCCCCCTTGCTTCCTGTCCTCTCTAGGAAGGCAGCTCGGTTCCCTTTAACCCTTGCAAAGCTGAGTCCACCCAGCTCAGCCCTCTCTCGCTTGGCAGAACCTCAGATTTTTATTATTTTTTATGGATTTCGGGGGGGGACGACTTTTGGTTGGACTCTGAGCATCTCCCTCCCTTAAAGAATTTGAGGTGATGCATCATTTGTCTACTTTTAATATGTTCTATGTTTTAAACGTCCCTGAGAGCTCTTGATGAAGGGTGGTATATCAATGTAAAAAATAATTTTTTAGTCTATTGAATCAGCAAGTAAGCATTTCTGGAAGGGGAAATTGCATACTATTGTGTGTTTGCATAGGAACATGCATAAGAAAGTTTTGGTTATTCATGATGAGAATATGATTTATTTTGAACTTCGCTTGGTACCTCCTTGGTAGCCAGTGCAATTATTTCTGTGTTGCAAAATATGAGTCAGCTATATCAAAAGCAACACAATGGCCAAAAACAATTACAATGTGAAAAACTTTATAGGAATAATTCAAAACATGAAAAATAATAAACTGAAGTCTCTGAAAATTTCTGAAAGTCCTTAAATGAATCATGGTGCCAGACTTTCCCCGGTGGAGAACAAGCTGTGACACTTTGTTGTTTTTTGTTGTTGTTGTTTAGTCGTTTAGTCGTGTCCGACTCTTCGTGACCCCATGGACCAGAGCACGCCAGGCACTCCTGTCTTCGTGAAACTTTGTATAATCAGCAAATGTCCAGTTCTCAAGTCCAACTCTGATGAAGTGTTTCCAGATAACAACTACTGTTTCATTGAATTCTTCATCAGCCAATTAGTTCAACACTCGAAATTAGAAAGATATGTAATTTCTTCATTAACCAATCTTTTTTCAAATAGATATAATTACATGAGAATGAAAAATACTCTACAACAGTGCTCAGCTTGTTCTCCGCCGGGTAAAGTCTGCCACCGTGATTCATTTAAGGACTTTCAGAGACTTAAGTTTGTTAGTTTTGATGTTTTGAATTATTCTTATAAAGTTTTTCACATTGTAATTGTTTCTGGCTGAGTGCTGAGTGGGATTCTTTCAGCAGGGCTAGAACTCAGGACCCGCTGCCTTGAGGGACACCTAAGAGCAGTTGGGCAGGGGGAAGGTCTCCCTTGGGAGGCGGTGGACTCTCCTTCCTTGGAGGTTTCTAAGCAGAGATCGGACGGCCATCTGCCATGGATGCTTTAGCTGAGATTCCTGCATAGCTGGGGGTTGTAATAATAATAATAATAATAATAATAATAATAATAATAATAATAATTTGTTTATAACCCGCCCATCTGGCTGGGTTTCCCCATCCACTCTGGGCGGCTTCCAATCAAACACTAAAATACAATAACCTATTAAACAGGGCTGCCTGTTTAGGGAACTAGACCCGGCCCCCTCTTGCTTCGGGTTGGACTAGATGACCCTGGGATCCCCTCCTATCTCTCCACTCCTGAATTCTAGGAGGAGCTTCCTTGCCTCCTGCAAAGCCCTTTTCCCTGCAAGCTCTTCCTCTGGTTTCTGGCCAAGGGAGGGAGATGCTCAGAGTCCAGCCAAGAGCCTCACCCCCAAAAGGATATCTGGGCATGGGCGTAGCCAGGGGAGCAGTTGCCCCCCTAAATGCATAAAAATAATAAAAATCTGAGGTTCTGCCAAGGGAGAGAGGGCTGAGCTGGAGGGACTCGGCTTTGCAAGGGTTAAAGGGAACAGAGCTGCCTTCCTAGAGAGGACAGGAAGCAAGAGGGGGCTGGTCCTCCAGAGCCAAGGCCCCTCCCTCCCCAGTCCTTTCCTGCAAGGAAGGGGGGGTGTTGCTTTGGTGTCTCTCCTGCAAGGGCCGAATCGCAGCCCCCTCCTGGGATCTGGTGAGTCCATAGCTGTCAACTTTCAGATTTGAAAATAAGGGATCAGCAGCCTCGAAAATAAGGGATCAGCAGCCTTGAAAATAAGGGATCAGCAGCCTCGAAAATAAGGGATCAGCAGCCTCACGGATCTACCAATCCGGGATAGCAGCAGGAAGCAGCGGGAAACGGCGCTGGAATAAGGGAATTTCCCACAAAAAAATAGGAAGGTTGACAAAGGGTGAGTCTCCTCTCTCTCCCCCCAGAGGGTGCAGTGGGGAGACGGTGGGGGTCCCAGGGCAGGGGAGGGTGCCTGGGGGGCCTGATCTGCTCCTGCAGGGGGGGACCCCAAGTCAGGGAGGAGAGGGTCCTGCCAGGGAGGGGCCAGGTCTGCAACGCTCTCCTTCCTGCAGATCAGAAGATCCCTGACTCCCCCGAAATCTCCCTTCTTTAAAGAAAGGAGTCCCTGGGACTTTAACTCTGTGTGACATCGCTCAGCCTCATTGCACAACAGAGGAAACATGTGCAAATGGTTTTCCAAAGCTGGACGAGGAGGTGGACACTAGCCCCCCCCAAAAAAAAACCACGGGGAGGGAAGAAAAAAAGGTGGGAGAGAAAGGAGAGGAGTAAAGAGAGGGATCCCAGCCCATAGCCTGGCTGCTGCATTGCAAACCAGTTTGTGTTAAGCTATCTAATAGAACAAAAAAAAACCAACAAAACAAATCAAGAGAGATGTCTTTGGCCCCGCCCACTTGGCCCTCTGGGAGTTGGCCAGATACATTCCTGGCCCTCAGAAGAGAGAAAAAGAGACCTCACCCCACGAATCTGTCTGGACAGCGGCAGAGATTGCAGAAAAGGGTACAGAAATAGGGAGTGGAGGTGGGGTGAGGGTGGGGGTGGGGGTGGGGGGAGCAACTCCAGAGGACACCCAGGTCAGGACCCCCACTAGAGAAAAGCATCCATTTATCACAAGATACAAATGACTCCCTTGTCAGTTGGTTCTGACTTCATGCATTGACTGGAAGGAAGTAGAAACCAGGTTGATTAATCTGACAGAAATCCCTTCAGTTGCCTCCACATTCTGCATTGCTTGAAGACTTATTTCTTCTCCTCTTCCTCCTCATATTTCTTTTCAAAAAGATATCTCATGTTCTGGGATGCGGTAAAGTCCAGCCCTGGTTCCCAGCAAGACTCATCCATGCTTGCTCGGGGAACCATTTTTTCCCCTGTCCTACAAATTCTGTAACAGAACAATGTATTTGCTTTGTAGGATTTGCTAGAGCTTCTCATTTAGATGGACAGAACTTGGCAGAAGACCAAAGGGTTCCTTCCGATCTCTCAGAGGCTTCCTGAGAGCACAGATGGATGAGCAAGACTCAGCTGGCCCTAAAGCAGGAAGAGGCCATGCCAACCAAACTGGGAGCAGTGGGGGATTCTGGCAAAACCCTGTGCAGAAGATCCTGGGTGAGGAGGACACCCTCTGCTCAGAGATGCAGAGCCAGCAGGTGAGGCAGTTCTGCTGCCAGGAGGCCAAAGGACCCCGAGAGGTTTGTAGCCGACTCTACCACCTTGACCATCAGTGGCTGAAGCCAGAAAGGCACACGAAAGCTGAGATGCTGGACCTGGTGATCTTGGAGCAGTTCCTGGCTGTCCTTCCCCCGGAGATGGAGAGCTGGGTGAGGGACTGTGGAGCGGAGACCAGTTCCCAGGCGGTGGCCCTGGCCGAAGGTTTCCTCCTGAGTCAGGCAGAGGAGAGAAAGCAGGAAGAGAGAAAGCAGGTGAGAGAGACTTTCCTCTGGATACTCCCAAGGGGCTCCCAACAGGACAGAGAACATCCCATAATGGTCTGCTGATGGCCCATCCTTTTTCTGGGAAGGCGTCCATGGAATGAGATCTCACACCCTTCAAGTCTTTGTCATTCTCTTTCTGGTATTTCTCACCATTCTCTGTTTTGAATCCTTGTTTCTTTTTCAGGGAAAAGATCTCTTTGCAGAAATGGACCTGGATTCCTGTGAGGCGGAGAGGCCTCCGTTGGACACCAGAGAGAGGCCACTGGGTAAGGAGGAAGGTGGTTTTTCTCCACTGGTCTCATTCTCTTGGTTTTCCAACTCATCTGAGGGTTCTTTTCATCTTGTTTTGGGGGGAGACAGTTGGGAACAAGGGTCCAGAAGAGGGGAGATGTATTTCTGCACAAACAAACATATGAAATGGGCAAAAACGTCCAAATACTCTCAGTAGGTAAGTCCTTCTCAAAGGCCCATCTGTAGTTAGAGATGCCCTGTTTCACCTGTGAGAGAAGCAGGCACTCCTGGCGTCCTGCTTACTTTTTTTCTCTTGCAGGTGGCAGAAGGATGCCGGCAAGACCTCCTGATCCGCCTTTTCATGGGGGCAAAAGGGAAGCAGCGGCTGTGGAACCAGATCAGGTCAGGGGAAGCTGCCTTGTGGGGACAGAGGCCGAGGGATGGAGCAATGTCATGGACTGGTTGGGCACAGAGGAATGGTGGGAGGAAGCAGCTGGGGAACCAGGAAAGGAAGACGGCTCAGAGCCGAAGGAGTGGAGGTGGAGGAAGGATGAGCGGCCAGAGGGAGAAGAGGGAGAAGTCTGGGAAGAGGAGGTGTCAGAAGTTGAAGGGGAAACAGGGCTTAGTGAGCTGGGAGACTCTGTGGCAGAATGCAGTGCAGAATCAGAGGCAGAAGAGGAAGGAGGCGAGTGGGAGAGGAAGGTCGAGAGGCAGAGGTGAGTCAGGATAAGGAGGAACCACCGGTGGCTCCCTCTCCTTCTGCCAGAAGCCACCCTCCCTACTTGTCTCTCAGAGCCAAGAGACCCCCTGCATTGCAGGAATCTCTGCTAGATCATCCAAGACTGATGGCCATCCAAAAGAGGCTTATTTTATTTCTAGATTGATAACTGAATGCAAAAATTGGTTTCTCAGCAGGGTACAAATGAGAACAAATAGCGGCCTGGATTCACCTAACCAGCCCCATCGGCTGCAAAATGGGGCCTGCCTCCCATTCCTCCCCCTCCCCATTCCTCCATGAATCCCTTGAATTTGGCTCTAGGGCATTGGGAGGGAACTCCCCAGAAAAGCCCAGGAGGAGAGGAGAAAGTGGATCCTTCCATTGGGGAAACTGGAATGCTTGCCTAGGCAGAATGACTTGAATAACACAAGGTGGAGTACAACGTATTTGCACAAAAACGAATACGCATAATTAAAACTTAGAGTAAAATAAGCATCCATAAATAAAATGTACAGCAAAGCAATCCTATTGAAACAACTCTCCTGCGTGAGTGCCTGAGGGCCCTGCTCCTGCCACCTGGCCCAGGGCGGGGCCTGAAGCCTCATAAGGACAGTTGTTGCTGCTGCTGCTCCTGCTGGCCAGGAGGACTCGGAGCGGCACAATGTTCTTTTTAAAAATTTCTTTTTTCCCTTTTGATTACTTTTTTTGTGGGGGGGTGTGATGGATGTTTGGTTGGGTTCGGGAATTTGTTTGATTTTAATGTGTTTGTAATTTTTACAGTTTTTTGTTTGTATTGTTTTATTGTGGGCTCCTTTTTTAAAGGGTTTTATTTTGTTCTTAAGGGGAGGGGTCAGGGCTGCCGGGGAGTGGGTCCCAGCCCACAAAATAGCTGGGACATGTTCCACGGGGGGGATGCACTGGGACAACCGATCTCAGTGATCACGGGTAGGAGGAGGAGTTACGCTAAGACCATACCATGTCGTTATAGAGGAGGCAGGTTTAGTCGTTGTTGGAGGACTATCCCTGCCTCCGGGTCTGGTCCTGACTGGACGGATACTAGAATCAGCAAGGGATACCCACATGACCTGAAGGTGCTGCTGGGCAATGCCAGGTCAATGATTCATAAAACCACTGCCATCCATGACTTGATAATGGATGGAGGACTTGACCTGGCATGTGTAACAGAGACTTGGTTGGATGAAGCAGATGGGCCTGTCCTTGCCGCTGCTTGTCCACCAGGTTTCTCTTACGCACAGAAACCCAGGCCTTGTGGGCAGGGAGGGGGGTTGCAGTGCCATGGTCAGATCACTTCCTGGTGCAACTGGACTTCTCCGCGACCCTTCCCCTCTGCATGGAGGTGGGACCGATTCAGATGGTCCGCCCCCGCCACTTAATGGCTCCAAATGGTTTCCAGAGAGTGGTAGGGGATGCTTTATCCCATGTTGATGGCCTTTCAGCTGATTCCCTGGTGGCCCGCTGGAATGTGGAGTTAACCAGGGCTATTGACTGTTTGGCTCCGAAGCGCCCTCTTCGATTGCATGGAGCCCGGACAGCCCTGTGGTTTTCCACGGATCTGAGGGAAATGAAACAATCGCTGAGATGGCTAGAGCGCCGGTGATGGATAACTCATTCTGAAGCTGACCGGACACGGGTTAGAGCTCAATGTTGAGCCTACCAAGTGGCGGTAGCGACGGCAAAGAAGACTTTCTTCGCCGCCTCTATTGCATCTGCAATAGACTGGTGACTGGGAGCGGCCGCTGAGACCATATAACACCGGTCTTGAAAGACCTACACTGGCTCCCAGAACGTTTCTGAGCACAATTCAAAGTGTTTCTGCTGACCTTGAAAGCCCTAAACGGCCTCGGTCCAGTATACCTGAAGGAGCGTTTCCACCTTCATCGTTATTCCCAGACAGTGAGATCCAATGCTGAGGGCCTTCTGGCGGTTCCCTCGCTGCGAGAAGCGAAGTTACAGGGAAGCAGGCAGAGGGCCTTCTCGGTAGTGGCACCCGCCCTGTGGAACGCCCTCCCACCAGATGTCAAAGAGAAAAATAAATACCAAACTTTTAGAAGACATCTAAAGGCAGCCCTGTTTAGGGACACTTTTAATGTTTAAGAGATTATTGTATTTTAGAGTTTTTTGGAAGCCGCCCAGAGTGGCTGGTAAAACCCAGCCAGATGGGCGGGGTATAAATAATATATTATTATTATTATTATTATTATTATTATTATTATTATTATTAACAGGAAGGAAACCACAGAGCATTGTGTAGCAGATCATATTTCTGCTGTCTCAGAGGAGGACATTTCCTTTTTTCTTTTAGGGTCCAGTGTGCTTTGAAGATGTCGCTGTTCGTTTCACGGATGAGGAGTGGGCGTTGCTGGATCCTGACCAGAGAGCTCTGCATAAGAATGTCATGGAGGAGAATTGTGGGATATTGGCCTCTCTTGGTAAGGCTCCCTGTGGGATCGTCATATCTGCCTGGAAATTTAAAAAATACCTCTATGTGACCAACCTCAGATATTTTCACAGAATTCAACAGCGCCCCCTATAACACCTGGGAACCTAACACCCCCACAATAAACAGTAACTTACACTTTTTTCTTTGAACAATCTTCTTCAAAATATTGCTTTTTCTACCACGATTGGGCTGGTGTGAACTTCCCTTTTTTTTTTTTAATTAAATATTTATTGGTATTTTCGAGAGACACACAACAAACAAAAACAAAAAATAAACAAAATAAAAACAACACAAAAATGCATATTCAAAACTAAACAGAAAAATAGAAGAAAAAAAACACATAAAGTTTCTAATACTTATTTTCCTCAACCTTATTTCTCAGACCTCCTCACACCTCCCCTTCTTGTATTCCAATTTAAATTGTCAATTCAGCAAGTCCTTAACTTATTTCTTCACCTTAACTTAAACATTTATTCTTGCATACTATTATTTTACTTTACTTCTTTTTTCCATTTCCTCAATTTATTTTTAACAGCCTTATTTTCAATTAATTTTAAAAAGAAAAAACCAATTTCACCTTATTAAAATTACACATCAATACTTATACCTCATTAATTTATTCTTAAACCTTCTTCCTAAAGTCGATCAAAATTTCCCTTCCACGGTTTACCCAATTTCCTTACCACTAACAAAATATAAAACAAACAAACAAAGCAATGCAAATTATCCTTATGTACCCTTTGGATTCCCAACCTCCACCCACCCTTCTCCCGGTTCCAGTCCCCAACCAATATCCATCAGTCTTTATGTTATTTATTTAGCCTGGAGATCTCAGGTCCGAGGCCCTTATGTCTCTCTCAGTTCCTTTCTGCCGGTCTCTTTGATAAACCTTGATGTTAAGCCCCAGGTCTCGGAGGGGCTCCGGCCCAACAGAATCGGTGTTGCTTCTAGCCAGTCCTCCATACTTAAAAGCAAAGCCTATGGGGTAATCCAACTCTTGTTTCAAATTTCTTTCAAATCCAAATGTCCCCACAGCTCCAGCTTCCACCTTCAACAAATTTGTAATCCTCAGGTCTTCAGATCTCCTCCAAAGAGGATCTCTCCATTTTCCAAACTCCCAATCAAACCAGGCTTTCCGCATCCGATTTTTATTGTCCTTTTTTATCATCATGTCAGGCCTCATATTGTAGCTCTCCTTTAACTCCTGCAAACCTCCAGCTCCTCCTTCGTTTTCTTCAAAAACAACATATTGCTCCATCGTGTCTACGCTTTCAGTTTCATTTATTTGTTCAGTTGAATAGACTTCCTGTTTCAAGTCCTTATCAGACTCCAAACTGTTGTTTACTGTCCAGTGTAATAGCGATACCTCTGTAGACAAAGCATCGTATTCATCTTGTAAGTTTCCCAAGAGAACAAGTGCTCTGTCCAATTCTGCTTGGAATTTACACACTCCAGCCATTTTTGTAATGTAGTATCCTTGTTACTCCTAGAATACTCTCCTGGTATGCCCCACAGAGAAACTTACGGTCTTCAAATAAAAATATCTTGAAGGTCCCAGGCCACAGAGAAGTTAGGCTGGCCTCAACTAGAGCCAGGGCTTTTTCGGCTGTGGCTCCGACCTGGTGGAACACTCTGTCACAAGAGACTAGGGCCCTGCAGGACTTGACATCTTTCCGCAGGGCCTGCAAGACAGAGCTGTTCCGCCAGGCCTTTGGCCAGGGCACAGCCTGACTCCCTCCCTCGGCAATCTTTGCGGAGCTCTGGCCCAATAGTGGCCAGTGGCTTGAATTTAATTAATTTTATAATGAATGATTTTAGAGTGTTGTTTTGTGTTGTACTTTTGTATTGTTTTATTGTTGTTAGCCGCCCTGAGCCCAGCTTCGGCTGGGGAGGGCGGGATATAAATAAAATTTATTATTATTATTATTATTATTACCCCTCTAGGGGGATTTAATTCCTTGATCTTCCTTTCAGCTCAAAACCAAAAGTCCAGTTATTTTGTATCAACCTTATTTTCAACAAGTTATACCGAATAAACCAGCAAAAACAGCAGAAACAATGTTCTCTTTTTCCAGCTGACAACTAGCTGACTAGCAGCTCACTTGACAGCTGTCAAAATCTTCCATGCAACAGGCTTTCTCATCGGACGTTCCCGGGTCTAGGGGGGGGTGTAGTTTCAGCTCCCAAAATTCTTTTTATCCTCCAGAATACCTTCTTATAATGTCAAGACCGTGAGGTCAGGATCTTTTGTTAGAAAAAACAAGAAACAGATTCTCTCGACCATAGCTGCCCAGTCCTTTGCTTTAAGTTGTTTACAAAGAGGGGGGGGTGGACTTCCTTTTTAGCCCCTTCCCGCTCGTTCCAAATCCAAGATAAAAAATTTTTTAAAGTTCCAATCTCCGTATTACTCACGGGTTGATGTTTTAGAATCCAATCGATCTTAGAAGAAGTTGGCGCTCTCTGTCAATGGCTTGCGGCTGCACTCCGTAGGCGAGGGAGTACTCTCAGCACCACGCCTCACCCTGCCTCCGTTCCGAAGCCTTTAAAAAGGCTCCGTCGCGGATTGGGGGGGCGCAAATGGTGCCCGCCGAGTCTCTGTGTTCACAGGCATCCGCGCCTGTGATTTTAAGGGTCTCCGCTTCGCCGCAGCGGCCAGACCCAGACGCTACGGAGCCGATTCCCTCCGGAGCTCGGAGGGAATCCGCCATTAAACAATGGCACCAACCCGGAAGTCCTGGGCTGGTGTGAACTTCCCAGGCCATCTTCAGTGTCAGCTTCAACCTTCCACAATTTTGACCACTGCTATATATCAGACAAAACAACATTCAACAACTCTTCAGAATCTAATAATAAATTTGTTGGTAAAATGACAAACAACACAGGTAATGAACACACACTCAACTCGTTTCATTTCTTCTCCATTTCTTCCTGAGGCTCTAATCCCTTTTTGTCTCCATTGCAGATTCCGATGAATTGGAAATTGAGAGCAAAAGTGACCACGATAAAATCCCCAGGGAGGAGAAGCCACGTAAAAATTTGGAGTGTGGAGAAAGCTGCAGTCAGAGCTCCCATTCCACTTCCCATCAACAAAATCTCATTGGAAAAAAACTCTATCAGTGCATGGAATGTGGAAAAAGCTTCAGGAAGAGCTCCGATCTCACTTCCCATCAAAGAATTCATACAGGGGAGAAACCCTATAAGTGCGTGGAATGTGGAAAGAGCTTCAGGAATAGCTCCCATCTCAATTCCCATCAAAGAATTCATACAGGGGAAAAACCCTATCAGTGTGTGGAATGTGGAAAGAGCTTCACAGATAGTTCCACTCTCATTTCCCATAAAAGAATTCATACAGGGGAGAAACCCTATCAGTGTGTGGAATGTGGAAAGAGCTTCAGTCAGAGCTCCTCTCTCACTTTCCATCAAAGAATTCATACAGGGGAGAAACCCTATCAGTGTGTGGAATGTGGAAAGAACTTCAGGAAGAGTTCCAATCTCACTAAGCATCAGAGAATTCATACAGGGGAGAAACCCTATCAGTGCGTCAAATGTGGAAAGAGCTTCACTGAAAGCTCCTCTCTCACTTCCCATCAAAGAATTCATACAGGGGAGAAACCCTATCAGTGTGTGGAATGTGGAAAGAGCTTCACTCACAACCACAGTCTCACTTTCCATCAAACAATTCATACAGGGGAGAAACCCTATCAGTGCATGGAATGTGGAAAGAGCTTCAGGAAGAGCTCCTCTCTTACTTCCCATCAAATAATTCATACAGGGGAGAAACCCTATCGGTGTGTGGTATGTGGAAAGAGCTTCACTCACAACCACAGTCTCACTTTCCACCAAACAATTCATACAGGGGAGAAACCCTATCAGTGCATGGAATGTGGAAAGAACTTCAGGAAGAGCTCCTCCCTTACTTCCCATCAAAGAATTCATACAGGGGAAAAACCCTATCAGTGTGCGGAATGTGGAAAGAGCTTCACATGTAGCTCCTCTCTCACTTCCCATCAGAGAATTCATACAGGGGAGAAACCCTATCAGTGTGTGGAATGTGGAAAGAGCTTCACATGTAGCTCATCTCTCACTTCCCATCACAGAATTCATACAGGGAAGAAACCCTATCAGTGCGTGGAATGTGGAAAGAGCTTCAGTCAGAACCAAAATCTCACTTCCCATCAAAGAATTCATACAGGGGAGAAACCCTATCAGTGTGTGGAATGTGGAAAGAGCTTCAGTCAGAGTGCCAATCTTACTTCCCATCAAAGAATTCATACAATGGTCAGAAAAACCATTATACAGCTTTAGGAGCCAGGCAAATCCGCACCTTTTTAACCAGGCTTTTGGCTAGTTCACATCTAATGCCCTTTTAATATGTGGTGTTTTTTTATCTTTTTTTTATGTCGTAACCATCCTGAGACCTGTGGGTGTAGGGAATAGGTGCCATCTCTTAAAGGCCTAGTGGTCTTTGTCCCCCCCCCCCCAATAAAATATTTAAGGATGCCACCCCCCAGTTTTTGGTGTGTTTTTTTCAAACACAACCTTTTTCTCTTCTGCAACTTGCCATACAATTTCTCTTTCAATTTGCCCTCTTTCTTAAAAAATGAAAAAAATAAACGCAGAAAGGTCATGAGGAAAACAAAATACAAGAAGATACAAACATGGACAGGTCCCATCTTTGCGGGTAAAATAGAAAAGTTGCTTTGAAGGAGGCTTTCCCAAACTTGGGTCCCCAGCAGCTCCTGGACTACAGTTCCCATCATCCCTTCCCACTGGTCCTGCTAGCTAGGGATGATGGGAGTTCTAGTCCAAAAACAGCTGGAGACCCAAGTTTGCTTTAAAGGGAAAGTAGGCTGGCCCTGTGACACCCTCTGCTGGACAAAAGCACTGCCCCAGAATCTGAACCACCCCCAGTACTCCTAATTGGAATTTATAGAGCGCAAAACTGAAGTTTGATCAGCACTTCAACCTCTAGGGAGCTTCTAGGTGCTTTCTGCACCACCTAGAGTACCCACAGAATTGTGGCTTCTACTGACAACACACATAGGAGAACAAATGAAAGACAAACACAAGGGGCAGGAAAAAACCTGGAAAGGGCCATACCAAATGGACATCCGGTGTGAAGAGGTCACTTTCCCCACTGCTGAACAATGCCACAGGTAGAGGAGATGGAATGCTAGATGTGTCTCTGGGGCAAGGGGAGCTGCTGGGAAATTGAACTACGGGCTCAAAATATTACTTTTTTTAAAAGTTGCTGCCATTATAGGCATTGCCATTCTAATGGCATGCATGCTGTGAAACACAAGAGCAGTCAAGTACAACATTCCTAGAGTGAACATATTTACACATGGGGAGGGATGTTTGTCCACCCAGCAGGTAAACTTCCTGTTTCCTTCTGGGCTGGGACAGACTTCCTCTGCATGTAACTAGAGGTGGGTGTGGCCTCACCTGTGCAGGTAATGACAAAAGCACAGGGCAGGGCAGCCATCTCTCTCTCTCTTTCGCCACATGCATCGAATACACAACATCTACTAAGCCAGAGATGCCCTCTTGGCTTCCAGCCAAGAGAGGAAAAAGGGACTGTCTTCTTAAGAGATAAACTCCAAGTGTATGTTACTTCATTAAGCTAAGCCTGCCTTCTGGGATCTGATTGTGAACAGAATGTGAGTAAACTCTTTTTATATTTTTGTAAAAGACTGTGTCGTCTCTTCTATTTTATGAGGGAATAAGGGGAAAATACCAGAACAGTTATTATAGAGGCTTTAGCGAGCCTGGGCAAACGCAGACGCTGCAAATTTAAAATAAAAGGGAATGTTACTCTGCTGATATTGTGGAAGTTGTTAACATAAGTTGGATAAGGATATACTCAGACAATATATCCTTTCCTGCATCCCTGAACATTCCCACACATGCATCATATGATGGATTGTGCAAGGCGGGCCTTACCTGGCCCTCCACCAATATTTTATCCAAGTCAGCACCACTGGGTCATGTGGTTTCCAAATTAAAGACATAAATCTCCTTCCTTTGCACAGGTTCCAGCTTGTCAATATCCTCATTTATGCTTTTTAAAATTTATTTGCCCTTCATCGGAAGTTTTTACAATATAAACATATAGGATGAAAGCATGGCTTTCTCAAAAACAAGACAAGCTAGAGAAATCTCTCCTTTTCTTCTTTTCTTTTCTTGGATGGATTAAAAACTTTGTTGATCAGTGGACTGTTGTGGAAATAGTGCATCTCCATTTCAGTAAGGCTTTTGACAGAGTCCTCTGTGATATTTATGTGAGGAACCTGGTAAAGTGTGACTGAATGAGGTAACTGTTAGGTGGATTTGACTGACCAAACCCAAAGAGGACTCCTTCATGGTTCCTCCTCATCCTGGGGAAAAGTGACAAGAGGGGTGCTGCAGGGTTCTGTCCTGGGCCCGTTGTTGTTCAACGTCTTGATAAATGACATGGATGAAGGAACTGAGGGGATGCTCATCACATTTGCAGATGAGACCAAACGGATCATAATGGCATCCTCTCTTTTCTTCAGCAACAGACAAGGAGACAAAGAACAGTGCAAAAGCACAGCAGAGTGGAAGAGATAAGACTAACTTCCGTTCTTACACTTTCCAAGCCTAGGAAAGTAAACGGGCATGTGACATACTAGCAACAGGGTTCTCCCCCACATGCAGGGGAGAGGAGGAGGACCCCGAGCCATGCATGAAAGCCCTTATATAGACATTTTTAATTGCCCGCCCTGGAGTCCAAGACCACCCCCAGATACATCATACCCACATCACAGAAAAGGCTGTCAGCCCCCTCCCTGTCATAGACTTTGGAAAGAGATAGCTGTGGCCACTCTGGTGGCTTTTGTTGTTGCTGCTGCAGGTAATAAATAGTCTTGTGGTCACGAGGAATTGGGCGGAGGGTTTTCCATCAGTGGGTCTGCGTTGACATCTGTAGAAGGGATATCCTGTAAGCGGGAGGGTGGGACAGGACTGTTGGGACTTAAAGAGACAGTTATAAAGGGAAGAGATAAAAGCCAAAAGGGGGAGAATCTCCTTCAGTTTTCTTGGGAAGCTGCAAACAATAAAAATCTTGGCGAGTTAAGCATTTTATTCATTTCAATACTATTATCCCATTTCCATATAATTACTACTGTTATTATATGCTAAAATTACAAAAAAGTAAAAATATAAAAGGAAAACAAAAGTAAAAAAGAAAGATTACCAGTTAAACAATTTTTTCCAGATAAAAAATAAATGGACTTGACAGAACAACAGCGGATTTTTTTAAAAAAAATATTATTAAATAATACAAAGATATCAAAACCACACAGATTGTTACTGGACTGGAACCTTAAGGACTAGGAGGTGAAGGAGGTGATGGTGAAATGGACACACGATTGTGGATATCCAATGAAGATGAAAAATGAGGGAAATTATGGGAAAAGTCTTAAAATTCACCACATGCTATTTGATTTTTAGATGGTACCTGACCCCATCCAAATCAGTCAAAATAAATAAATATCAGCAATAAGTGTTGGAGATGCAGTCAAAATGAGGGAACCTTATTCCACATGTGGTGGACATGTCCCCAAAGGGAAAATAAAATAAAATAAATGCTATTTATTTTAAAGAAAACCAAAGCCTTCCTATTTGATATTCTAATGATAAGCATACCAAATGAAAATAAAAGAGAGTTTCAACCATATAATAAGAAAGTCACTCTTTGCTGTATGGGAAAAATATAAAGATCTGATGGAGACTTCCGGGGTCGGTGCCATCGGTAATGGCGGATTCCCTCTAACTCTGAGGGAATTAGCTCTGCGGGAATTGGGTCTTGCCGCTACGGCGAAGCGGGGACCCCTTCAGAAACCACAGGCGGGTGAAGCCTGTGATCGTGGGACTCGGCGGGCACCTTCAGCGCCCCCCCAATCTGCAAGGGAACCCGATTACAGGCTCCGGAGCGAGCGGGGTGAGCGGCGCGGTGCTGAGAGTCAACTGCTTCTTCCATGGAGCGAAGCCGGACAGCTGTTACCGGAGACCGCTGACTCTTTTCCTGGGACAATTTGGCTATCAAAACAACTACCCGTGAGTAGGTTATATCCGAAAATAAGGGACAAAAGTTCAATTTGGCACCGAAGCGGGAAGGCTTAAACAGGAAGTCCGCCTTCTGTTTCTTCTAAACAGATCAAAGCAAAGAAGTTGTAAGCTAAGACCTGGAAAGTCGATTGGAAAGGACTATAATCCTAACATCTAAACAAGAGATCTCCCCCCCTTGGTCGCAGGAGAGGAGGGGGGAAAGGTTGAACTATATATTTTCCTGCAAAAAGAGAGGAAAAGAAACAAAAGTCCACCACTTAAAGCCTGGGAACGGACTGCCAAAAGACAAAAGACTCCCGTATTGTGAAACATGCTACATAGGAACAGTGTACTTTCTGACAGCTAACTCTGCAAAAGAGATACATTATTTCTGACTGGTTTCTCCTGATTTTAAGGTAACTGAAAATTAACTGAAATTGAAACTGTTGCTTATCTTTGTTAAATGGGGGACTAAAAAGAGTTATTTTTCAATGCAACAAGTATTGAATGTTACTGTGTCCTCCTAGAGGAAACCTGAAAGTGTAACAACAACAGGGCCAGGGGAATTTTCCACTTCAAAACAAACTCTGGCCGTGGGATCGACCTTGGGCTTCAGTTAGAGTGTTATGGCAGATGGGAAAGAAAAAATAGACCTGCTTCAAGAAAAAACAACGAGGTCTGGTAAATCCTGGCAGCAGCGAAGAGCATCAGCACCTGGCCCCTCTGTAACATCAGGGGCAGTATCTGCTCAACCTAAGTCAAAAGGAATGGCATCTGAAGATGTTTTAGCTCTGGCATTAGGTAAAATCAATGAAACTTTGGAGAAATTAAGCAAACAAGTAGCTGAAGCATCAACTAAAATTGATCAAAATACTACAAGCATTAATAACTTGGGACAGAAGGTGAACACTAATACAGAAACCATCGAGAAATTGCTACAGGAATCTACTTTGATCCGAAATACAGCTGAAGAAGCAAAGGAAAAAGCAGTTGCTGTAGAGGAGAAGATACCACCGATATGTAGGCAACTTGAGGACCATAGGTCGATGCTGTCTATGATTGAATTGAAGGAAAAACAAACGAACTTGAGGATCAGGGCCGTACCTGAACTTGAGAAAGACAACCTGACTGACTTTCTTATGCAGGAATTTGCAGACTTTTGGAACCTAGATCCAGAGAACAAAGACTTTAAGATAGTGAGTGCTTTCAGGCTTGGAAGAGGGGGGGGGAAGAACAGGGTGAGAGACTGTCTGATCACCCTCCGAACAAAAGAGGAGAGAAACAAAATCCTGAGTCTGCACTTTCAGAAGACTTTGGAAATACATCAGTCAAGAGTGGAGATATTTAAAGACATCCCGAAATACCTTCTGGACTTTAGGTCCAACTATGGAGATTTGGTTGCCCTGTTGAGAAGTAACAGAATTGTTTTCAGGTGGGAATTTCCCCAAGGCCTATCCTTTAGCTTTAAAGGAAGAAAGATAAAAATAAGATCAGTAGACGACAAAGAAAGATTTTTGAAAGATCACGGACAAGATTTGCAGAAAGAAACGGGAGAAGAGCTAAGAGCACTAAAAAGAGGAATATTGGACATAGCAACACTACCTTTTGGACTAGACAACTCAGAGAAAGTGACACCAGCGACAGAACAAGAACAAACACTGGGCGCAGTTGGAGGAAAAGCAAAGTAACTACATCATGGCTCTGCAACTATTAAGCTGGAATATTAATGGTTTTAACTCCCCGCAGAAGAGGAATTTTCCCCCCCATATATTAAAAAAGGAACAATTGGACTTGATTTGTCTACAGGAGACACATGTGATAAGGCTACACAGGAAAGTGCTGATTAATAAAAGATTAGGCCAAGAGTTTATTTCATCGGACAAGGTTAAAAAAAGAGGAGTAGTGATTTATGCAAAGGAGAGTCTATCACCGAAATTTATCTTTAAAGATGATCAAGGAAGATTCGTGGCAATTGAAATTCAAACACAAGGAGAGAAATTTCTGATAGTAGGAGTTTATGCTCCAAATGAGGGGAAATCTTTAAAAAGTTGCATGAGAACTTGATGGACTATCTGGACTATAATGTTATTTTGATGGGGGATATGAATGGAGTGGTATCCACAAATATGGACAAGGCACAAAGACAGGTAGTCACCAAGGATGGTAGACTACCGAAAACCTTTTTTGAGATGACTGACAACTTGGACTTAGTTGATATCTGGAGAACAAAGAACCCCTTGGGTAGAGAGGGAACCTTCTTCTCTGAAGCCAAAATGACATGGACAAGAATTGACCAAATTTGGATAACTAGAGGCCTGGCTCCAAAGATCAGAAAAGTGGAAATTTGCCCTAAAACTTGCTCCAACCATAATGCTGTGAAAATGGAGATGAAATTAACACCAATTGGCTCCTTCAGATGGAGGATGAATGACACCTTGTTCAGAGATGAAGAAGTGACTAAGAAGGCCCAAAAAACTTTGAGAGACTATTTTGAGATAAATATGAATACTACGGTTGAAAAAAGAGTAATCTGGGACACAAGCAAAGCAATTATGAGAGGGTTTCTGATTCAACAGAATGCAATAAAGAAGAGGGCTCAAAATGAGAAAAAATATAAAATTTTGGAGAGAATAAAGGAAGGTGAGAAGAAATTGAGAGCGAAACCAAAGTCACTAGAGATTCTGAGAGAAATAAAGCTACATCAAGTTCAATATATGAAAATGATGTACCAAGAAATTGAGTGGAAAATTAAACAGATGAGACAAAAGTCATTTGAATCAGCTAATAAATGTGGGAAATTGCTAGCTTGGCAAACGAAAAAAAGACAAAAACTTAATACTATTACAAATTTGGAAGTGGAAGGAAAGAATATACAGAATCCAGTGGAGATTAGAAAATGTTTCCAGAGATACTTTAAACAACTATATACACATGGGCCACAGAAAGAGATTGATATAGATCAATTTTTGAAAATAAATGGACTACAAAAAATATTTCAAGAAAACAAATTAATGTTGAACTACAAAATAACGGAACAGGAGGTAGAAGGTGCCATTCAGAACATGCAACTGGGTAAATCTCCAGGGCCGGACGGCTTAACTTCAAAATATTATAGATCCTTGAAAGATTGGTTAATACAACCACTAAAGGACGTTTGTAATGGAATTTTGGAGGGGGGAAAAGCACCAGAGTCGTGGAAGAAAGCTTATATTACACTTATACCGAAAACAGAGACTGAGAAGACACAACTTAAGAACTACCACCCCATATCTCTGCTTAATGTGGATTATAAAATTTTTGCAGATATTTTGGCTAAAAGATGAAAAAAAGTACTAGTGGAAGAGATACATAAAGACCAAGCAGGCTTCCTCCCGGGCAGACACTTGTCTGACAATACGAGAAATATAATTAATATCTTAGAAAAAATTACAAGTGAACATTAATACTAAAGCAGTTTTGACTTCTGGTCAGCGCCAGCAACGGTAATGGCGGATTTCCTCCGATCTCCGGAGGAAATCTGCTTCGTGGAGCTAGGGTTCTACCGCTACGGCGAAGCGGGGACCCGAAATAAATCACAGGCGGGGAAGCCTGTGAACTGAAGGCTCGGCGGGCTCCATTTGCGTCCCCCCCCCCCGCTGCAAAGGAGCCTTTTTAAAGGCTCCGGAACAGACCGGGGGTGAGCGGCGCGGAGCTGAGAGCTGTTTACCCGTCTCCGCGAAGCGAAGCCGCAGGCCATGGTTGGAGAGCGCTGACTTCTTCCTTTGAACATTTGGACTAAAAGTAACAACCCGTGAGTAATACGGAAATTGGATATTAAAAACTTCTTTTTTGATTCGGTACGAGCGGGGAAGGCGCAAAGAGGAAGTGCGTCTCCCCCTTTTGTAAACATTTTAAAGCAAGGACTAGATAACTAAGGTTGAAAAGAACGTCTTCTTCGTGAGAAGTTAAAAGTAATTAATTTCACGTTTTGGCAGCATAAGTGAATGTGCTGGAGGATAAGAGTTAATTTTGAGAGTGGAATTGCTACCCCCCCCCCAGGACCCGGGAGCGATCCGTGAGGGAGCCTGTTGAAGAGATATAGAAGACTTTGACAGCTGTCAAACTAGCTGTCAAAGCTGAGAGGAAAAAAAAGAGAGAGAACTTTGTTTCTATTGCCTCGGCTGGCTATATTTGTTACATTTTGGCAACAAATTGTCGAAAATAAAGGACTTTTGGATTAGAACTGGAAGGAATACTAAGTAACCAGTACTCCCCTAGAGGGGGCTCTGGGACATTACAGAATGGCTGTAAGTGGAAAAATACAGATGGAACTGGAGAAAATCTTTCTTCGTCTGGGAAAATTTCAAGAACAAAGCATTGTTTTGGCTAGAAATGCTACAACATTGAATGAAAAAGCAAATAAACTTGCGGAAATTGGAAGGGACCTGACTCAAGCCTCTGTACCAGAACAAAAAGACTTTGCATCTGAGCTAAAAACTCTTGCAGCTGAACAAGAAAAGAAATTTGAGAAACTTGAAAAAGTGGGAGAAGATACACATGACAATTTAGAGGGAAATGAAGGAGGAGCTATAACGCAGCAGAGGATTAAAGAGAGCCAAAGGCCTGCAAAGATGGATATAAAGGAAAAGACAAACCTGATTAAAGTGGAAGCAGGAGTTTTTGGGACTCTTGGACTTAAAAGAAGTAAAAAACAAGACTTGGATTACAATTCTAAATATGGAGGCCTGGCAGGAAGAAACATGGACCTTATTGGGACAGAGCTTCTCCGAGATTTGGTGTTTATCATAAAGGACTATCAAAAAAACCGGCAGAGAGGAAAGTAGAGGAAAGGAGAGAGATTTAAGGGCCTCGGACGTGAGGTCACCAGGCTGACACCAGATGGATTGATGGACATCGGTTGGAGATTGAAACCGGGAAAGGCGGGGAGTGGGGTTTTGGGTATCCAAAGGCGGTACAAATATATTTGGTTTTTTCTTGTAAATATTTTGTTCTGTTACTTAGATTAAAATGGGGAATTCGTGAAATGGAATTGGGGTTGACTTTAGAAAAAGGTATTAAGAATAAGTTTTGGTGTATAAAGATTGAGGTTTATCTTAAAATTGGTTAAGTAAAAGGATTTAAATATAATAAGGTAAAATTTGGGGATAGGAACTTGTTGAATTAAAAACTGAATTGGAATACAAGAAGGGGAGATGTGGGGAAGTCAAGGAAATATGTGATTGAAAGTTATATGTCTGTTTTTTGTTCTTTTTTTGTTTTTTGTTTTTCTTTAAACTTTTTGAAAATTTCAATAAATATTTTATAAAAAAAAATACTAAAGCAGTTTTGATATTTGTAGACACGGAGAAAACTTTTGACAATATTTCTTGGAATTTTATGAAGAAAAATCTTCAGGGGATGGGGGTTGGTCAAGGTTTTGGAAATGGTATAAGTGCAATTTATTCAGAACAAAAGGCTAAACTAATTGTTAACAATGTGGTGACGGAGGAATTTAAGATAGAGAAAGGGACACGACAAGGCTGCCCAATTTCCCCATTGCTTTTTATATCGGTCCTGGAGGTTCTCCTAAATATGATCAGAAGGGACCAATTGGTTAAAGGTATACAAGTCGGAGCCAAACAGTACAAATTGAAAGCATTTGCAGATGACCTAGTACTGACATTACAGGAGCCAGAATCTAGTACTAGAAGAGTACTCGAATTGATTCAAGAATTTGGTCAGGTTGCAGGATTTAAGTTGAACAAGTTAAAAACTAAGGTTCTAGAGAAAAATCTAACACCGATTGAGAAAGAGAGGTTTCAGAAGGAGACAGGTTTAACACTGGTTAAGAAAGTTAAATACCTGGGGGTTAATATGACTGCTAAGAACTTGAATTTATTTAAAGACAACTATGAAAAATGTTGGTCAGAAGTGAAAAAGGACTTCGAAATATGGTCATATTTGAAGCTTTCCTTGCTAGGCCGTATTGCCGCTATAAAAATGAATGTATTGCCAAGAATGTTGTTTTTGTTTCAATCATTGCAAGCTTTGGACAAAATGGACTGTTTCAAGAAGTGGCAGAGAGATATTTCTAGATTTGTCTGGCAGTGCAAGAAGCCCAGAATAAAATTTAAAATACTAACCAATGCAAAGGAAAGAGGTGGATTTGCCCTGCCAGACCTTAAACTTTATTATGAATCAGCAGCATTTTGCTGGCTGAAAGAATGGCTGCTTCTTGAGAACACAGACATTTTGGATTTAGAAGGTTTCAATAATGTATTTGGGTGGCATGCATATTTGTGGTATGATAAGGTCAAAGCACATAAAGCATTTAAAAACCATATTGTCAGGAAAGCATTGTTCAATGTCTGGATAAGATATAAAGACTTACTTGAAAATAAAACCCCAAGGTGGCTATCACCGATGGAAGCGAAGGCCCAGAAAAAGCTCAATATGGAGGCCAAATGGCCGAAA
Organism: Podarcis filfolensis; assembly: GCF_964270895.1. NCBI lineage: Eukaryota > Metazoa > Chordata > Lepidosauria > Squamata > Lacertidae > Podarcis > Podarcis filfolensis. The sequence goes on along the minus strand of NC_139607.1, from coordinate 101,625,295 downwards.
TATTGGGAAATTTTGGAACAAGAAGGAGATAAATTGAAATTGCAGAGTTTTGAGAAATTAAAAGACAAAGTGCGAGATTGGCTTCATTATTATCAAATAAGGGAGGCCTACAATTTAGACAAGAAAATTGGCTTCCAGGTGGAAAAATCAAAATTGGAAACAGAACTGTTAGATCCCAAAACTAAGATACTATCCAGAATGTATCTTTTACCTTTTTTATTTTGTAAACTTATGTTTTTGTAAAACTTCAATAAATATCTTTAAAAAAAAAAGAATGTATAACTTGCTGTTGAAATGGAATACTCAGGATGAAACGGTGAAATCTGCTATGATTAAATGGGCACAAGATGTTGGACACAACATTATGATGGCTGACTGGGAACAGTTATGGACCACAGGTATGAAGTTCACGGCATGTAATGCCTTAAGAGAGAATATAATGAAAATGATATACAGGTGGTACATGACACCAGTCAAGCTTGCGAAAATTTATCATTTGCCCGATAATAAATGTTGGAAATGTAAAGAAACTGAAGGTACATTCTTTCACCTTTGGTGGACATGCCCAAGGATTAAGGCTTTCTGGGAGATGATCTATAACGAAATGAAAAAGGTATTTAAATATACCTTTCTGAAGAAACCAGAGGCCTTTCTCCTGGGCATGGTCAGCCAATTGGTGCCAAAAAAGGATAGAACTTTTTTTATGTATGCTACAACATCAGCAAGAATACTTATTGCAAAGCATTGGAAGACACAAGATCTACCCACCCTGGAAGAATGGCAGATGAAGGTGATGGACTACATGGAACTGGCGGAAATGACTGGCAGAATCCGTGACCAGGGAGAAGAGTCGGTGGAGGAAGATTGGAAGAAATTCAAAGACTATTTACAGAAACATTGCAAGATTAATGAATGTTAGAATGATGTTGGAATGAATTTATGTGATTTTAGCAGAAATGCTACAAAGATTTAGGAAAAATAGACTGTTAATAGGTGAAAGGAGGGAAAGTAAGGTTATATAAATTTCAAGATAAATTTACAGGACAAAAATTTGAAAAGAGGGAAAGGATTTGCTGAAATGGATAATTGACTTAGAATACAAAAAAGGGAGGTGTGAGGAGGTCAGGGAAATAAGTTAATGAAAGATAAGCAATGGGAAGATTTGCTGTATTTTTTATTGATTTTTCTTTTTTGCTTAATGGATTTCAATTCTCTGTTTTTTCTTTTTGATTTTTCTTTTTTTTTCTTTTTTGTATTTTATCTTTTCTTGTTTAAAATGAGGTTTTTTTATTTTTCTTGTTGTACTTCTAAAAACTTTAGTAAATATATTATAAAAAAAATTTATTTTAAGAAGGCAAGTCCAATACCAACTGCCCAAACTTTGGCGCGCAAAAAGCCCCAGAAGCCAACCGTAATTGCTAAATTGGAATTCACGGCACCTAGCACTTTAACTCAATTGATTTAAATTAACTTACTCTGGGTCACACCAGTTAAATTCACAACTTGACTGTAGGAAACCTTAGCCTTAAATTAACTCCCTTTGCATAAGAACCAATTAAAGTAAGGAATTGACCGCAGAAAAACCTAACCCTCAGCAACAAAAAATCAGTTAAATCCCTCCTGATCACGACTAAATTCCTAGCACTTTTGTAACTCCACAGAGAAAGAGCCCTTATAACACCCCCCTGAGCAGCCGTGTGGCAAGCAAGCACCCCCCCCCCCACTGGGACAGCAGTTGAACCAAAAAATTGCGCTTGCCAGAACCTAATTAAATCAAATGCCGTATGCTGAAACTCCGCCCTTGTCCTTATGTTCTTATAATTAAAACGCAATGAGAAATTGAAGCCGATAAGCTAGGGGTGGAGTCTATTAGCCTCTCCCAAGATGGCGCCGATAATCCCCGTAGCCGAGGAACCACGTGGTTTACTCCATGTAACCTAGGCAACCGGGAGAGGGAATTCCCTCAATAACCGAAGAACACCCGTACGAGCCGCTTAATAAAAATTAAACCAGTTTACAAGAAAGGGGGACAGTCCCGCAGCCCGTTAAACAATTAACCCAATCGGGCCGCCCGAAACAAATCCTGCCCCCGAGCAGTGCTCCCCAATACGTTGCCACCTCAGACGGAGGGTGCTTAGCCGCCCAGGAAGCGGCAGGCAGGCGCCCGGGGAAGGTAAGGTGATGCCGAGGCAGTGGCGTAGCGTGGGGGGTGCAGGGGGGCCCGGCCGCACCGGGCGCAACACCTGGGGGTTAGGGTTAGGGGGCGCAAATCCACGGGTTGGGGGCGCAAATCCACGGGTTAGGGGGCGCAAATTACTTGCCTTGCCCCGGGTGCTGACAACCCACGCTACGCCACTGTGCCGAGATAAAGCACCTCGAGCGCCGTTTCCACGCCGATGTCGTTGCACGCTCTGAATACGCTTCTGCCAGCGGCAACAGGAAAGAAGCAGCGAAAACAACCCTAAAAATCAACACCCCCCAGCGATTTCAGCTCTGAACACGGAAAAAACAAATCTGGCAAGAGCCTGGTCGCCACGAGGCCAGGAGCCCGTTGGCTGGTGGCCGCGATCTGCTGGTCGGAGCCGAAAAAGAGAGCTCGCGGAGGCAAAAAGAGAGCTCGCTAGCGATCCGAAGGAGATCCAAATCAAAGTGACCCGAAGCAACCCAAGCCCAGCCAGAACCCTGCGCGTGATTTCAGCTCTTTCAAAGGCGTCCGGCAGCGGCTTCTTCGGCGAGGCGGCAGTGCGCGGACGGCCTAGTGGCCCGGTGGGCTTGGAGGGCTATGCACGGGTCGCGGCTGAAAAGATAGACCGACTAAGAAGCGAGCGGAGAAGCAGCGCAAAAAGCAAGGAGCGAATCCATCCCGTCAGCATCGTGAATCAGGCCTGCACGGCCATTTCAGAACCCGCCAAGTGTCCGAGGCTGAAAGCATCTTGCCGCCCGCTCAGTCAGTCCCTGTGAGGTAAACGCCACTGGCGTGATGGCGGCTCTACCAATTAAAGGCCAGGGGGTTTCACCTGGGGACAGGGAAGTGTTGTCTTTTGGCTTGAAGAGCGAAGTTCAGGTTAGTGGAGGAAGGCAGACTTGGGTCGATTCGGTTTCATTACGTAGACGTTTACTTTAAAGGTGGGAGAAGGAAGTACAGTCCTATTTCTGTGAGTGGCACAGGGATCTTTCCACTCATGTGGTTTACATGCTCTGAGAGATGGGATCTATTTTGTTATTTTAATTTTAAAATGATGGAGTGGAACTGGATATTGACCATCTTGTTAGCCTGGGGCAGGGGGCAGCAACCTTTTTCAGCCATGAGGCGGTCCACCGTCCCTCAGACCATGTGGGGGGCCAGACTATATTTTTTTTGGGGGGGATGAACAAATTCCTATACCCCACAAATAACCCATAGATGCATTTTAAATAAAAGGACACATTCTACTCATCTGAAAACACACTGATTCCTGAATCGTCTGTGGGCCAGATTGAGAAGCCGATTGGGCCGCATCCGGCCCCCAAGCCTTAGCTTGTCTACCCCTGGCCTGGGGAGCCACATTCTGGTTGAAGGAGGCCAGGATTGGCCCCCAAGGCTTGGGATGTCCCTCCTCCCCTGCAGTAGGGCTTGGAATCCAGGAGAAAACTCTTGGAATAGCCTTGCCAGGTGCTCAGGGATGGACTCACCTGTCCCCACGTCCTTCTCTTTGCAGATGTGCTGCGGTTGCACATCCCTCCCCCAGGGGTGAGTATTGGAGAGAACCAGAGCAGGGACTCAGACCTGCCCTCTTGCCCTCCACTCTGCACTCTCAGATGTGGAGAAGCCCTCCCTTTGTGAGGAACTGACAGACTGACTTTTGCCTTTCAGCTGCTGGAGGAAGATCAGCTGTACCTGCCGGAGGTGATCCAGAACTGCCAGGCAGCTCAGCTCAGGGGGCTCTGAACCCAGAACTGCTCCAAGCAGGAGACGGCCAAAGCCATCCTGGTGAGGAGTGGGTGGTGTGGGGGACCCCCATGGGGAAGTGGGGGAGGGAGGGGCTTTGGAGAAGGGGAAGTATCTGGGAATTTGGATGATGGCAAAGAATATAAACCTTTTAATGACAATTATCAACCAGTCTGGAAGGAGATTAAAAGAGAATTAGAAATATGGGACAGATTAAAGCTATCAATGACGGGAAGAATGTCTGCGATCAAAATGAATCTACTACCGAAAATGTTGTTTTTGTTCCAGACAATTCCGATAATAAGAGGTTTAAGACAATTCAAAGAGTGGCAAAAAACTCTCTCGCGTTTTACATGGCAAGGGAAAAGACCAAGAATTAAATTTAAAATATTGACAGAAGATAAGAAGGAAAGAGGGGGGGTTTGCAGTACCTGTTCTGAAACTCTATTATGAAGCGGCATGTTTATGTTGGACAAAGGACTGGATAACTCAGGAGGACCTAGACTTGTTAGATTTGGAGGGGTTCAACAATACATTTGGATGGCACTCTTATCTTTGGTGTGGTAAGGCAAAAGTGCCTATGGGGTTTACAAATCATGTGATAAGAGGTGCCTTATTTGAAGTCTGGGAAAGAAACAAGAATTTGTTGGAAAGGAAAACACCGTGGTGGCTGTCACCAATTGATATATTAACAGTTAACAAACTGAACATACTAGGGAGAGGGGCCACATATGAGGAAATTTTGATGAAGGCCGAAAAAGGTTGGAAATTAAAGCCCTATGAGTATATTGCTGAAAAATGGAAAGGATGGTTGCAATACCATCAAATCAATGATGTCTTTAAAGAGGATAAAAAAATAGGATTTGAGGATAAAAAATCGAAATTTCAAATAGATATTTTAGAGAGTAAATCCAAGCTATTATCAAAAATGTACAATCTCTTACTAGAATGGAACACAAAAGATGAATTTATAAAAGAGGCTATGATAAAATGGGCCATTGATTTAGGACATAACATAGAATATGATGTATGGGCCAAACTCTGGAATGAGAGCATAAAATTCACTGCTTGTTCTGCCTTAAAAGAAAATGTTATGAAGATGGTTTATCGTTGGTATCTCACTCCCACCAAAATGGCAAAAATGTATAGAACAAGTAGTCAAACCTGCTGGAAGTGCAAGGAAAAAGAAGGCGACTTCTATCATATGTGATGGTCTTGCAATAAAATAAAAGAGTTTTGGGATGCGCTTTACAACGAGTTAAAAAAGATGTTTAAGTACAGTTTTCCCAAAAAGCCGGAATAATTTTTGCTAGGTTTGGTGGGAGAAGGGATTAAAAAGATAGATCAAAGATTATATTTATATGCAACAACTGCAGCCAGAGTTCTGATAGCTCTAAAGTGGAAGCAACAGGAGATGCCGACGATAAGAGAATGGCAGATAAAGTTGGTTGAGTATGCTGAGATGGCTAAATTGACACACAGAATTCGCAATCAGGAGGAGACAAAGTACCAAAAAGAATGGAGTAAATTTATGGTTTATATAAGTGAGAATTGTACAAATATGAAAACATTGGAAGGATTGAAACAAATCTCATGTCATGGTATAATTTATAATTAAAGAAATTTAAACTATAGAATGGAATAGGAAAACTGGTGGAAGGGAAGGACGGAAGCTAATGGATCTATGAAACACAAAGTAGGATACATGTAATAAGATGTGATGTTTTGGTGGTGGGGGTTGGTTGGTGATTGTAAATTTCAATAAAAATCATTAATAAAAAGAAGAAGAAGGGGTTGTCTGTCTGCCGGAGAGGAGGACTCTACTGGCCTAGGTTCACGTATCCTGTTTGAAAGGGGAATCATCTGAGGGACTTCCTGTGAAATTCTGGGTCAGGAATGCTGTTCCTGGAATGGACAAACACACAAGACGTAACCGGCTGTGCATTCCCATAAACAATACTCTTCTATATATTCTTATCACAATATCAAATGTTTATCTTGCACATAAACAACACATAAAGTGCAATAATATAGATGGAAGTCCCAATAAATCAGTTCATTCATAAAGACCAAATGTCTGCTAAGTCCAAATTGGGGACTACTACAGTTCCACATTGTTGACAAGGTGTGATGGCCTGGGATTCAGACTTGGATGCTGAACCTGAGGGATCCCAGCCTGCACAGGATTCCCCGCCTCCAGAACCAGCTGAGCCAGGGCTGGGGCATGAGCCTGAAGGGTCCTCACCTGTGCTGGATCCTCAGGTGCGGGCACCAGCTGAGTCTGCTCTGGCTCCTGAGGTGATGGAGGACCCATTGCCTGCAAGTGCTCCTCTCCCAGCCCTGTCAGGGGAAGCTGAGGTTGCCTCTGGGTCCGGTAATCCTCCAGCCTCTCCTGAGCTGCAGAGGCTCAGGGTTAGAGAGGGGAGTCACGAGAGGATCGGGGCCACGCTATGCCTCAGAGCAGAAAAAAGCCGGCCAGCACCAGTTCCAAGTTCCGGAAGCAACATTGTTGGTTGCTAGTTCCTGCCTGAGCTCCTGACCTGCCCTGGCTCCCTGCTTGCAAGCCTGTTCCTAACTTCACCCAACTCCATGCCCTGCACCCAGCTTCAGCTACTACGGACTGCCTCCATGTTGCACCTTTGACCACAGACTGGACTTAGACCTTGCCTCTCTGGTAAATTTAATGGGTCCCCGGCCAGCTTTCCCATGTTTCTTGCCCAGACCAAGCTGTATATTCAGGGGCGAGCCCAGAATTTCCCCGATGACTGCACCAAGGTGCACTTCCTGATCAGCTTGCTGAAGGACCGGGAGGCCAAGTGGGCATTGCCGCTGCTCCGGCAAAACTCTCCCTTGCTGACAGACTATACAGGGTTTTGCAACCATCTGTAAACCGCGTTCGGCAACCCTCAGAAGGGGAGTCAAGGGGAGTCAAGCCAATCAGGCAATTTGGCAGTTGAAACAGGACAAGTCCACAGTGGCCGCCTACGCCACAGAATTTCGGCCGTTGGCACAGGACTTGTCCTGGAATGACTCCACCCTTCAGGACCAGTATCTTAAGGGGCTTTCGGATGAGATACTGGACTAGCTGGCCATGATGGATCGCCACCACGCTGGACACCCTCATTAAACGGAGCCTGCAGATAGACGATCGGTTGGAGGACCGTCGCCAGGCTCAGGGCCGCCAGCACTCCCGGCTCCTGGCTCCGGTCCTTCCCAGCAGTTCCATGGCCACAGCCAAATCACTGGAGGAGCCAATGCAGCTCGGGGCAGTGCAGCGTCGCCTCTCCCCCTCGGAAAAGACTCGGCATCTGGAGGGGAACCTGTGTCTCTACTGCGGCGGGAGTGGACACTACGCCCAATCCTGTCCCGAGAAAACGCCGGCCTCAGTGAAATGGCCAACCCCAGTAGCCGATGGCCCAGGCTACCTGGGGTCCCAAACATTGCATGATGGGCCCTCACCGGTGGAATTGCAACACCTCATGGTGCCAGTGTGTCTATACCCCCCTGGCGGGCCCTGGATTCTCACCCACACTCTGGTAGATTTAGGGGCAACCCGCTCCTATATGGACTCTGCCTTCGCTGCCCATCATCAGGTGCCACTCCAGGACAAACCAGAACCAGTACAGGTGGAGGCAATTGACGGACGGCTCCTGCGCTCGGGTGCCGTTACTCAGGAGACTCAGCCCTTGGTCCTGTGTCACCAGCAGCACTGGGAGGTGCGCACCTTGGACATTGCCACCATGCCCCGGTTTCCCCTGGTGCTCGGGATGGACTGGCTGGAGTCTCACAATGTTCAGATCGACTGGGTCAATCAGACTGTGCGCTTCCCAAACCCGTGTCCCCATGCTCGGTCTGAGATGCTAGTGGCCGCCCCCACAGGGGAAGCTGCGTCAGTGCTCCCCGCTGATTATCAGGAGTACCAAGAAGTGTTCAAGGAACACTTGCGGCATAGACCTCCAGCCCGGGGTGCCCCTGCCTGTGAGCTGCCTATACTCTCTTACGGAGCCAGAGCACTAAGCCTTGCAGGACTTCCTTCGCAAGAACCTGGAGGGCGGGTTCATTCGGCCCAATACCACGCCCACCGCTGCTCCAGTACTCTTCGTTAAGAAGTGTGGGGAGCTTCGTCCCTGCCATGATTACCGGGCCCTGAATAAGATTACCATCCCAGACCGGTATCCCTTGCCCCTTATTGCGGAGTTGCTGGAATGGGTGCAAGGGGTGCAGATGTTCACCAAGATGGACCTTCGGTGGGCCTACAATTTGATTTGGATCCGAGCCGGGGATGAGTGGAAGACAGCATTTGGGACCCGGTATGGGCAGTTTGAATACCTGGTAATGCCTTTCGGGTTGTGCAATGCGCCTGCCCTGTTCCAACGGTACATCAACCACGTGTTCCAAGACTTGCTAGACAAGTACGTGGTGGTGTACCTAGATGACATTCTGATTTACTCCCATGACCCAGCTCGCCACGAGGGTCATGTCCGGTCCATGTTGCAGCGCTTGCGGGAGCAACGCCTGTATGCTAAGCTCAGCAAGTGAAAGTTCCACCAGTGGTCAGTGGACTTCCTCGGTCACCAACTCTCCCCTGATGGGGTGCAGATCGATCCCGGGAAGGAGGCAGCAGTTTGGGAATGGGCAGCACCCCGGAACCGCAAGGACCTATCATCACCACAAGGGGCCATCATCCTGAGGGGGCAAGACAACTGGTGGAAATGAGAACCGACCACCGGAACCTGGAGTACCTCCAGACTGGGTTGACCACTTGGCATTGGAGGTGTTTGCTTACAACAATGCGGTGAACGCCTCCACCCAGCAGACCCTGTTCCAGGCCACTTACGGTTACCATCCGCGTTTGTTCCTGGATGTGCTGCCAGCATCTGCGGTCCCCACGGTGACAGATTGGCTCCAGGAGCTCCAGTCTCAGCACCAACTATTGATGGAGCAACTGCGCCAGGCCAATGATGCGTACAAGGCCCAGGCCGACCGCCACCGCCAGGTGGGGCCGGAACTCCGCGTCGGCGAACCATGGGGCTATATAAATTCTAATTGGACTCCGTTTGAATTGGGCAAGTGTATCCAGCTTTTTGGTCTCTTAGGAACAACTGAGCAACTTCCCTAGGGTGGAAGACCAGAGCCTATAATAATAAAAAAACCCATAGAAAGGCCAAGGCAAAGGCATCTCTCTCAAGAAATGTCCAAACCTGTCCCACTACAAGGTGACATGGTCAAAATGAAAGCCCTACGGGGATTCACCAGGGATTGTTGCTGCTGTGATATGATGAAGGTGTGAGACCACAGGAGAGCTAGCTTTGACACCTGGGAACACACAAAAAAGGCAGAAGCAAAACAAACTGCCTTTTTCACTCATTATTTGACCTTCCCGCTAAGTGTAAAGCATAGACCACTATGGAGAATGTTTCTCCCAAAGTGCTAGAATGCCACAAGTAATTTAGTAACAAAATGCAATATGTGTTATTTTTTATGTGATATCCTATGTCCAGCTATGTGCACTGCTACACCTGCAAATAGCCTTAAGAGGCCTGACGTGCAAGTCTCTTAAGGTTTACACAAAGGCATCCATTTGCAACATACCAGGTTATTATTTGTGGGGCAACAATTTTTCAGAAAAAAATTGAAGGAATGGGTTTCAGTGCAGTAAATTTAAAACTGACACCCCCCCTTTTTTTTGGTCTTTCAAAAGAGAGCACTCTAAAATGCGTAAAACTTGAGCTGTTGAGCAAAAAGCATAACAAGGACACGGCTGCATAAACAAGCTCTCTCCTTTATCAGTCACGGCTAGGGATGACCCTGGCTCTCTAGGGGAACAGAGAAAACACGTCAGTACTTTATCTTATGTGCTGACCACAAAATATGCGCAGACCGATGTCCAGGAAAAACGCAAGAAGCGTGTTCCCAGAGATGGTGACCTCTGGCTCCAAGATAGGAGTAGGAACAGGAATACCCTTTTATGGTCAGGAGTGCAGGAAGGAAATCCCTTTTATGGTTAAGAGTGCCGGAGCAAGAACATCTATGTTGTCAACCTGCGTGTACAAGCTGACGTGGCTGGGGAAGGGGGAGAGGGTGTCTGGAGGATATAAATACTGCATGAAACTTCTTATTTCTTTCGACTTGCTGTGGACTCACCACGCAAGTGCCTTCTGCTATCCGGAGAGCAGAATAAACTCTTTCTTTGAACCAACCTCGGCGTCATTTGACTTCCTTCCTCCTGTCCCGGAGCAACGCAGACCCAATCAGTGAACTCCAATAAGGCTACAAAATTATATCCTCAAAGGGGGGAATTGTTATATGAATTTTTAGGTGATATATAGGTGTTATATATATAAATGTAACAAGCAAACACATATATATAAACCACATGTCCAAAACCCACAGGAAAAGTCCTAAAGCCATTTTGACTCTTTCACTCTTTCAGTCACCTCAAATATTTCTCAAGGTAAAAACAATGCACTCAGATTTCTGTTGTAGACTGCCTTTTCTGTGATGTATGTATGATGTTTCTGGGTGTGGTCTTGGATTCCAGGGTGGGCAATTAAAAATGTCTGTATAAGGGCTTGCATGCAGGGCTCAGGGTCCTCCTCCTCTCTCCTGCGTGTGGGGAAGAACCCTGTTGCAACAGTTAATAAAGAAGAGGCTTACTGGCTGCTTTGCTTCTCAATATTCTCTGGTTGGTCTCTGCTATTTTCTCCTACCAATAGAGAACCTACAAAAGGGCTGTATATGGGCCCTTGGGTACGCCATAAGGAAAAAGGAGCAGGTTTTTTCCTTATATCACCTGCAATCATGTGCGGTGTGTTAGCAATTCACTCCTCCCGTTGCTGGATATGTGGCTAGTATGTCACATGCCCCTGTTTACTTTCCTAGGCTTGGAAAGTGTAAGAACGGAAGTCGGTCTTATCTCTTCCGCTCTGCTGTGCTTTTGCACTGTTCTTTGTCTCCCTGTCTGTTGCTGAAGAAGAGAGAGGATGCCATTATGATCCGTTTGGTCTCATCTGCAAATGTGATGAGCATCCCCTCAGTTCCTTCATCCATGTCATTTATAAAGACGTTGTTCAACAACGGTCCCAGGACAGAACCCTGCAGCACCCCTCTTGTCACTTTTCCCCAGGATGAGGAGGAACCATGAAGGAGTCCTCTTTGGTTTCGGTCAGTTAAATCCACCTAACACTTACCTCATTCAGTCTCATTTTACCAGCTTCCTCACATAAATATCACAGAGGACTCTGTCAAAAGCCTTACTGAAATCGAGATGCACTAATTCCACAGCAGGCCCCTGATCAACAAAGTTTGCAACTCCATCCAAAAAAAGAAAAGAAGAGATTTCTCTGGCTTGTCTTGCTTTTAAGAAAGTCAGGCTTTCATCCTGTATGCTTATAATGTAAAATCTTCAGATGAAGGGCAAATACATTTTAAAGAAGAATAAATGAGGATATAGACAAGCTGGAATATTTGCAAAGGTAGGCGATTTATGTATTTATTTAATCTGTAAACCACCCGACCCAGTGGTGCCGACTTGAATAAAATATTGGTGGGGGGCCAGGTAAGTCCCGCCTTGCACTATCAATCACATGATGCATGCACACCGTTAGAATGGCAATGTCTATAATGGCAGTGACTTTTTAAAAAAGTAATATTTTGCGCCCATAGTTCAATTTCTCAGCAGCTGCCCTTGCCCCAGAGAACACTTCTAGCATTTCATCTCCTCTACCTGTGGGATTGTTCAGCAGTGGGGAAAGGGACCTCTTCACACCGGATGTCCATTTGGTATGGCCCATTCCAGGTTTTTTCTTGCTCACTGTGTTTGTCTTTCATTTGTTCTCCTGTGTGTGTTGCCAGTAGAAGCCACAATTCTGTGGGTACTCTAGGTGGCGCAGAAAGCACCTAGAAGCTCCCTAGAGGTTGAAGTGCTGATCAAACTTCAGTTTTGCGCTGTATAAATTCCAATTAGCAGTACTGGGGGTGGTTCAGATTCTGGGGCAGTGCTTTTGTCCAGCAGAGGGTGTCACAGGGCCAGCCTACTTTCCCTTTAAAGCAAATTTGGGTCTCCAGCTGTTTTTGGACTACAACTCCCATCACCCCTAACTAGCAGGACCAATGGGGAGAGACGATGGGAACTGTAGTTCGGGAGCTGCTGGGGACCCAAGTTTGGGAAAGCCTCCTTCAAAGCAACTTTTCCATTTTGCCCGCAAAGATGGGAGCTGTCCATGCTTGTATCTTCTTGTATTTTGTTTTCCTCATGACCTTTGTGCGGTTTTTAAAAAATTCTTAAAAGCGCAAATTGAAAGCGAAATCGTATGGCAAGTAGCGGAAGAATAAAAGGTTGCATTTGAAAAAAACACAAAGAAAACCTGGGGGGTGGCCTCCTCAAATATTTTATGGGGGGGCAAAGACCCCAAGGAATTTAAGAGTGGCTGTATTCCCTACACCCACGTCTCAGAATGCTTAGAGCATAAAAACACAACATAAAAACATAAAACATCACATGTTAAAATAGCATTAGATGTCAATAAGAAAAAGGCCTGGTTAAAAAGGTGCGGATTTGCCTGGCTCCTAAAGCTATAAAATGGTTTTTCCGACCTTTGTATGGATTCTTTGGTGGGAAGTGAGTTTAGAGCTAACAGTGAAGCTTTTTCCACATTCCACACACTGATAGGGTTTCTCCCCTGTATGAATTCTTTGATGGGAAGTGAGAGAGAAGCTACATGTGAAGCTCTTTCCACATTCCACACACTGATAGGGTTTCTCCCCTGTATGAATTCTTTGATGGGAAGTGAGATCGGAGCTCTTCCTGAAGCTCTTTCCACATTCCACGCACTGATAGAGTTTCTCCCCTGTATTAATTCTTTGATGGGAAGTGAGAGAGGAGCTACATGTGAAGCTCTTTCCACATTCCACGAACTGATAGGGTTTCTCCCCTGTATGAATTCTTTGATGGGAAGTGAGAGAGAAGCTACATGTGAAGCTCTTTCCACATTCTGCACACTGATAGGGTTTCTCCCCTGTATGAATTCTTTCATGGGAAGTGAGAGAGGAGCTCTGACTGAAGCTCTTTCCACATTCCACACACTGATAGGGTTTCTCCCCTGTATGAATTCTTTCATGGGAAGTGAGATTGAACCTCTTCCTGAAACTCTTTCCACATTCCACACACTGATAGGGTTTCTCCCCTGTATGAATTCTTTCATGGGAAGTGAGAGAGGAGCTACATGTGAAGCTCTTTCCACATTCCACACACTGATAGGGTTTCTCCCCTGTATGAATTCTTTGATGGGAAGTGAGATGGGAGCTATAAGTGAAGCTCTTTCCACATTCTACGCACTGATAGGGTTTCTCCCCTGTATGAATTCTTTGATGGGAAGTGAGATGGGAGCTATAAGTGAAGCTCTTTCCACATTCTACGCACTGATAGGGTTTTTCCCCTGTGTGAATTCTTTGATGGGAAGTGAGATTGGAGTTATCAGTGAAGCTCTTTCCACATTCCACACACTGATAGGGTTTCTCCCTTGTATGAATTCTTTGATGCTTAGTGAGATCGAAGCTCTGACTGAAGCTCTTTCCACATTCCACACACTGATAGGGTTTCTCCCTTGTATGAATTCTTTGATGCTTAGTGAGATCGGAGCTCTGACTGAAGCTCTTTCCACATTCCACACACTGATAGGGTTTCTCCCCTGTATGAATTCTGTGATGGTAAGTGAGATTGGACCTCTGACTGAAGCTCTTTCCACATTCCACACACTGATAGGGTTTCTCCCCTGTATGAATTCTTTGATGATAAGTGAGAGAGGAGCTACGAGTGAAGCTCTTTCCACATTCCATGCACTGATAGAGTTTCTTTTCAATGAGATTTTGTTGATGGGAAGTGGAATGGGAGCTCTGACTGCAGCTTTCTCCACACTCCAAATTTTTGTGTGGCTTCTCCTCTCTGGGGAATTTTTCCTTGTCACCTTTGCTCTCAATTTCCAATTCATCACAATCTGCAATGGAGAAGAAAAGGGATTAGAGCCTCAGGAAGAAATGGAAAAGAACTGAAGGGAGTTGGGGGTGTGTTCATTACCTGCATTTTTTGTCATTAACCAACATATTTATTATGAGATTCTGATGAGTTGTTGAATGTTGCTTTGTTTGATATACAGTAGTGGTCAAAATTGTGGAAGACTTTTGGAAAAAAGTGTATTTCAGAGGTTTGCTGGCTCATAACACCACTTCATTTGGAGTAATGTCATAAAATTATATATCAGTGGAAAGATAATTCGATCAAGAATGCAATCGAGATTGCAATCCAACAAAGTTTGTTCAATTACCCCTATTCTATCAAAATTATAGCCAAATAACCAGAAAAAGAAAGCACAACTTGCTTAGGTTGACTTTTGTCAGTGTGTTATGTGACTGCTATCAAGTTAGTTGGTTTTGTGTGTTCTTACATTTAGTGAGGGTGTAAAACATAATAAAATTATAGAAATGGCACAAAGAGTTGACTGGTCTCCAGAAAGTGAGTAAGATTGTACTATTAAGTGAAGAAGGCTACAGTTATGGAGAAATTAGAAGAGAGATTGGGGAAAACTTAACCAAAGTTGGCCTTTCTATATTTTTGAAGAGGTATAAGGAGACTCAGTCACTACAAAATCAGACTTGATAAGGCAGGGTATGTGTACAAAGGCAAGTGACGATGGACGAGTGAAGAGACTGTCCCTACATGACAGAAGAAAATCATCTGGGTGTATACAAGATGACATGGCACAATGTAATGGGAAGTTGAGTGCAAGGACTGGTCTAAATGTTAGAATTCTAAGGAAAAAGCCATTGTTATCTCTCAAGCAAAAGTTGAAAAGATGAAACCCATGTTAACTGGACAGCGGAACAATGGGACACTACCTTACTTGACAGGTTGTCTCAAGATATGGCAAAGAGAAATTTCCAAATTCCTGTGGGAAGGGAAGAAACCTAGGATTAAACACCTGATCTTAATAGACATAAAAGAGAGAGGAGGCTTTTCCCTACCCGACCTAAAACTTTACTACGAGGCAGCCTGTTTCACCTGGCTAAAAGGATTGGTGCACGTTGCAGGATCCGGATCTCCTGGACCTGGAAGGTTTTGACAATCGTTGGGGATGGCACGCCTACCTGATATATGGAAAAGCGAAAATTCATAAAAATTTTACCAACCATATAATAAGAAAGTCACTCTTTGCTGTATGGGAAAAATATAAAGACCTGATGGAGCCTAAAGTCCCGTGGTAGACTTCTCCAATAGAAGCCATAGCAGTAAAACGGAAAAATACTCAGGAAAGCTGGCCAACATATAAAATACTTCTAAAAAATGAAGATAACCAAATAAAATTTAAAAACTTTGAGGAAATAAGAGAACACATTTCAGACTGGTTCCAATACCATCAGTTATTTGAAAAATTTAAATCTGACAAACAAAAGGGGTTCTCAACAGAAATGTCCCGATTCGAATCTGATCTTGTAAATTCTAAAAGAAAAACTCTTTCCAAAACTTATCGACTCCTCCTTGACTGGACAGTCAAGGAGGAGGAGGTAACAGTGGCAATGGTGAGGTGGTCCCTGGATTCTGGCCATTCAATAACCATGGCCCAATGGGAAAATTTATGGAAGATCAATTGGAAATTCACAAACTGTTACACGATTAGAGAGAACTTTCCAAAAATGCAACATTGATGGTATCTAACACCATGGAAACTTTCCAAAATGTATAAAAATGTGTCAAGTAATTGTTGGAGATGCAGAGACTCAGGAACATTCTACCATATGTGGTGGATATGTAGGAAAATACAGGTATTCTGGGAGAGTATACATGCAGAACTGCAAAAAATGCTAAAGATCTCTTTCAATAAAAAACCAGAGGCCTACCTCCTGGGAATAACAGATCTGGATATTTCACAAAAGAGGAAGGGTATCTTTTTATATGTGACGGCGGCAGCAAGAGTTTTGATCGCAGCAAAATGGAAGAGTAATGAAATCCCCTCTATACAAGATTGGATCCAAAAGCTGACAGAATATGCCGAATTAGATGGTTTATCAGAAAAAATAAAGAATAAATCAAAACAGGAATTTGTTTCAAAATGGGAGGTTTTCAAAGAATATCTGAAAAATAAATATAGTAGTTTAAATTCTGTCGCAGCATTCGAGGAACTTCAGTAATAGTTCCAAGGTAGATATAAGAAATTAGATTTATTAAGAGTAAGTTTAATTATGATGAAAGTGTGTATTGGCAATAAATAATATGAATTTGAAATATGGAATAGACGGGAGGTTGGGTCTTTAGTGTTAAGACCAATAGATGTTTTATTGTTTGCTAAGAAAATTATGTGTCTATGGTTATTTTTGTAATTTGTGTGTAATTTGGTATTTGTGTTTTTTTTCTCTTGTTGTATAAATAAAAAACTTTATTTTTTTTAAAAAAGGACACTACCTTGCTTGGTAGTGATGGCATGAAATACGCAAGTTTCTTTAATCGGAGAAGAGGAGAAGAATCAGAGAAGATTTACATCCTACTTGCATTACACCGACTGTGAAACACCCAGACAGTGTGATGATCTGGGGTTGTATGGCAGCAAAAGGTGTGGGCAGAATTTGCGTCATTAATGGGAATATAAATGCGGGAAAATGCATAAACGAAATACGTGAGCCCAAACTGAAGTGTTCCGCAGCTGATATTTTCCCAGATACCGAAGCATTTATATATTTTCAGCAGGATTCAGCTCTATGTCATGTTGCTGCTGTGTGCAAAAGGTACATTCAAGATAATGATATTTCACTGCTGGAATGGCCTGGGAATAATAATAATAATAATAATAATAATAATAATAATAATAATAAAAAATTTTATTTATATCCCGCCCTCCCCAGCCGAAGCCGGGCTCAGGGCAGCTAACAACAATAAAACAGTACAACAGTACAACACAACACTCTAAAATCATTCATTATAAAATTAATTCAAATCAAACCAATGGCAACCATTGGGCCAGAGCTCCGTGAAGATTGCCGAAGGAGGGAGTCAGGCTGTGCCCTGGCCAAAGGCCTGGTGGAACAGCTCTGTCTTGCAGGCCCTGCGGAAAGATGTCAGTCCTGCAGGGCCCTAGTCTCTTGTGACCTAGTCTCTTCCACCAGATCGAAGCCACAGCCGAAAAAGCCCTGGCTCTAGTTGAAGCCAGCCTAACCTCTCTGTGGCCTGGGACCTTCAAGATGTTTTTATTTGAAGACCGTAAGTTTCTCTGTGGGACATACCAGGAGAGGCGGTCCCGTAGGTACGAGGGTCCTAGGCCGTATAGGGCTTTAAAGGTTAAAACCAGCACCTTAAACCTGATCCTGTACTCCACCGGGAGCCAGTGCAGCTGGTATAGCACCAGGTGAATGTGATCTCGCAGCGAGGACCCCGTAAGGAGTCTCGCCGCAGCATTCTGCACCTGCTGGAGTTTCTGGGTCAGTCGCAAGGGCAGCCCCACACAGAGTGAGTTACAATAATCCAGTCTGGAGGTGACCGTCGCGTGGATCACAGTGGCTAGGTCAGGGCGAGAGAGGTAAGGAGCCAACTGCTTAGCTTGGCAAAGATGGAAAAATGCCGCCTTTGTTATAGCTGCAATCTGCTCCTCCATGGAAAGGGAGGTGTCGAAGATTACACCCAAACTCTTAACAGACGGTGCTGGCACTAATTGCGCCCCCGCAAGAGATGGGAGTTGCCCCCCCAATCCCATATCGTCCCGTCCCAGCCACAGGACCTCTGTCTTCGAAGGATTTAGCTTCAACCGGCTCCCACGTAACCATCCAGCCACAGCTTCCAAACATCTGGTCAGTGTGTCTGGGGCCGAGTCAGGATGGCCATCCATCAACAGATAGAGTTGGGTGTCATCAGCATATTGATGGCATCCTGAATAGCCCACACTTTAACCCAATCAGAAATCTTTGGAGCCGACTAAAGAAACTTGTTAGTCAGAAGCAACCCAGCAATAAAGCCCAATTAACATTATTCAGTCTTGGTTTCCCATTATTACAGCTGCAGAACTAAAAACTTGGTTCACTTCAAGTGAAGGCGTTGTAAGGCCGTAATTAAAGCTAAAGGTTACCAATGGTTACCAAAGGTTTCACATTTTTTCTTTATGACTGATGTTCTAATAAATACTCCTTCATAAAATTCATTGCATTACATTCTTCATTAAATTATCTTTCCATTGCTATATAATTTTATGGTATTACTCCACACAAAAGTGGTGTTATGAGCCATCAAACCTCAGAAATACACTTTTCACAAAAGGTTTCCAGATGCGCAGGGTATAAACAAAAATTATTATTATTACTACAGTGGTACCTTGATTTAAGAACAGTCCTGTTCTGGAAAGTTTGTAAACCGAGGTACCACTGTATCATCATCATCATCACCATCATCATCATCATCACCACTGCTACTTCTACTTGAAATTCAATAAGTCTAGCTCTTCTCTGGCATGGATTTTGTTTGGCCCAGTCATGGCATCCCCTCCATCTCCAATGTCAGTCGTCTCTTTGGTCAACCCAAGACTGACAGGAGCAAAAACAAAAACAGAAAACCTGAAGCTACTTATCTTTCCTAACAATTCTGAAGCTGACATTGAAGATGGCCTGGGCAGTTGAGACCAGCCCAATCGTGGTAGAAAAAGGAATAATCTGAGGAAGATTGTTCAAAGAGAAAACTGTAATTTACTGTTTATTGTGGGGGTGTTAGGTTCCCAGGTGTTATAGGGGGCTCTGTTGAGCTCTGTGAAAATGTGTGAGGTTGGTCTATAGACATACTTTTTGAATTTCCAGGCAGATAGGACGATCCCACAGGGAGCCTTACCAAGAGAGGCCACGATCCCACGATTCTCCTCCATGACATCCTTATGCAGAGCTCTCTGGTCAGGATCCAGCAACGCCCACTCCTCGTCCGTGAAACGAACAGCGACATCTTCAAAGCACACTGGACCCTAAAAGAAAAAGGGAAATGTACTCCTCTGAGACAGCAGAAATATGATCTGCTACACAATGCTCTGTTGTTTCCTTCCTCTTAATTGCTGTGTTTTTTTTAAGTGATTCTTTTACTTCCCACTTTAATAATGGGAGCTTCTTTTAACAAAGGAATTCTTTTATTAGGCATTTATTTTATTGCCCCCTCTACTCTCCCCATGCACTGTTCTGGGGAGGGAAAGTCAAGGGGAGGAGTGGAGGGCAGTTCTCTTTGTGCTGCTGATGGGGCTGGCTAGGGGAATCCTGGCCACTGCTGGTTATGGTTTCTCCAAAGCTTAGAAGCCTATTTTAGCAGTCCATGGTCAATGTAGAAATAAAGCAGTAACTACAAATGAATCCTGCTGGCAACATTCAGAAGACTGGTATGAGTTATCTGGGCAGGAAATCCCACAGTTCACAGCTGCAATTAACTCTTTATCAGCAAGAACACGATATTCACAGACTTGGCTGAGTTTCAGGCCTAATGAGAACAGCAGCTCATTCCCTGAGCCTCTTCTTCCACAAAAGCCGCTGCTGAGAGTGAAGGCCCCCGACTCCCGACAGCTTTCTAACTCCCCTCCTCTCTGGGGTTTCTGGCAAGGGATCAAATAGTGCACCATTGTGCAGCCTGCCTTTGCTCCTCCATTGCTCCATCCCTCGGCCTCTGTCCCCACAAGGCAGCTTCCTCTGACCTGATCTGGTTCCACAGCTGCTGCTTCCCTTCTGCTCCCATGAAAAGATGGACCAGGAGGTTTTGCCGGCATCATTTTGTCTCCTGCAAAAGAAAAAAAGGTAAGCAGGATGCCAGGAGTGCCTGCTTCTCTCACAGGTGAAATAGGGCATCTCTAACTTCAGATGGGCCTTTCAGAATAATAATAATAATAATTTATACCCCGCCAATCTGGCTGAGTCTCCCCAATCACTCTGGGCGGCTTCCAATCAAGTGTTAAAAGCAGTACAGTGTTAAATATTAAAAACTTCCCTGAACAGGGCTGCCTTCAGATGTCTTTTAAAGAGAAGATAGCTGCTTATTTCCTTCACATCTGAAGGGAGGGTGTTCCACAGGGCGGGCGCCACTACCGAGAAGGCCCTCTGTCTGGTTCCCTGTACCCTCACTTCTCGCAATGAGGGAACTGCCAGAAGTGCCTCAGCGGCTGGACCTCAGTGTCCGGGCAGAACGATGGGGGTGGAGACGTCCTTCAGATATACTGGACCGAGGCCATTTAGGGCTTTAAAGGTCAGCACCAACACTTTGAATTGTGCTCAGAAACATACTGGGAGCCAATGCAGATCTCTCAGAACCGGTGTTATGTGATCTTGTCAGCCGCTCCCAGTCACCAGTCTAGCTGCCGCATTCTGGATTAATTGCAGTTTCCGGGTCACCTTCAAAGGTAGCCACACCTGCTGAGAGCATTTGGACGTTTGTGCCCATTTCATATGTTAGTTGTGCAGAAATACTTCTCCCTTCCTCTGCACGCTTGTTCCCAACTGTTCTCCCCAAAACAAGATGAAAAGAACCCTCAGATGAGTTGGAAAACCAACAGAACAAGACCAAACGGAGAAAACCCACCTTCCTCCTTACCCAGTGGCCTCTCTCTGGTGTCCAACGGAGGCCTCTCTGCCTCACAGGAATCCAGGTCCATTTCTACAAAATGATCCTTTCCCTGAAAAAGAAACAAGGATTCAAAACAGAGAATGAATGGCGAGAAAACTGTAAGGGTGTGAAATCTTATTCCATGGATGCCTCCCCAGGAAAAGGATGGGCCACCAGCAGATCATTATGGGATGTTCTCTGTCCTGTTTGGAGCCCCTTGAGAGTATCCAGAGGAAAGTCTCTCTCACCTGCTTTCTCTCCTCTGCCTGACTCAGGAGGAAACCTTCGGCCAGGGCCACCGCCTGGGAACTGGTCTCTGCTCCGCATTCCCTCACCCAGCTCTCCATCTCCGGTGGAAGGACAGCCAGGAACTGCTCCAAGATCACCAGGTCCAGCATCTCAGCTTTCGTGTGCCTTTCTGGCTTCAGCCACTGGTGGCAAAAGTGGTAGAGTCGGCTGCAAACCTCTCGGGGTCCTTTGGCCTCCTGGCAGCAGAACTGCCTCACCTGCTGGCTCTGCACCTCTGAGCGGAGGGTGTCCACCTCACCATGGATCTTCTGCACAGAGTTTTCCCAGAATCCCCCACTGCTCCCAGTTTTGACGGCATGGCCTCTTCCTGTTCCAGGGCCAGCTGAGTCTTGCTCATCCATCTGTGCTCTCAGGAAGCCTCTGAGAGATCGGAAGGAACCTTTTGGTCTTCTGCCAAGTTCTGTCTGTCTGAATGAGAAGCTCTAGCAAATCCTACAAAGCAAATACATTGTTCTGTTACAGAATTTGTAGGTCAGAAGAAACAACAGAATCTGTAAGGAAGCATGGATGTGTCTTGCCAGGTACCAGGGCTGGATGGCACCACAGCCCAAACCATGAGATATCTTCTTTAAAAAGAGGAGAAGGGGAAAGCAGCCTCTAGCCCTCCTAGAAGGAAGATTGCAATGCAAAATTTGGAAGCAACTGAAGGGATTTCTGTGAGGTGAATCAGCCTGGTTGCTCCTGCCTTCCAGTCAATGCATGAAGTCAGAACTGACTGACAAGGGAGTCATTTGTATCTTTTGAAAAATGGATGCTTGGCTCTAGTGGGGGTCCTCATCCGGGGGTCCTCAGGAGTTGCTCTCCCCCCATCCCCACTGCCCTGCTTCTGTCTCCTTTTCTTGCACTTGGACTCTCTGCCGCTCTCCAGGCAGACCCCTGGGGTGGGGTCTCTTTTTCTTTGCTGTGAGGGCCAAGTGGGCAGAGCCAAATACATCTCCCTTGAAATTTAGGCAGCTAATTTATTATTATTATTTTATTAGAGAGCTTAACCCCCCCACAGCCATGGATGCCCAGGTCCCTGGAGGCTCAGGGAGTAGCAGCGCCCATTTCCGGCTGCTTTGCCATCAACAATCCCTTTGGGGCAGAGAGGATGTGGTCCTGAGATGCCATGCTCTGGGTGCGAGGGGATTGCTGCAGTGGCCTCCGTGGGGAGCTGCCCTTGGAGACGACTGGGAAACTGGTCCCCAATGCAGCAGCCAGACTCTGGGCTGGGATCCCTCTCTTTACTCCTCTCCTTTCTCTCCCACCTTTTCTTCCTCCCTCCCCGTGGTTTTTTTTTGCGGGGCGGGGGCTAGTCCACCTCCTCGTCCAGCTTTGGAAAACCATTTGCAGATGTTTCCTCTGTTGTGCAATGACGCTGAGCGACGTCACACAGAGTTAAAGTCCCAGGGACTCCTTTGTTTGAAGAAGGGAGATTTCGGGGGAGTCGTTTGTTCTGAGGGGGGGGGGCGGAAGGCCAGATGAGTTTGGGATCCTCTGATCTCCAGGAAGGAGAGCGTGGCAGACCTGGCCCTCCCTGGCAGGACCCTCTCCTCCCTGACCTCCCCCCCCCCTGCAGGAGCAGATCAGGCCCCCCAGGCCCCCCTCCCCTGCTGCAGCCCAGGGACCCCCACCAGATCCCAGAGGGAGAGGAGACTCACCAGATCCCTGGAGAGACACCCAAGGAAGAAAAGGACTGGGGAGGGAGGGGCCTTGGCTCGGGAGGACCTGCCCCCCCCCCGCTTCCTGTCCTCTCTAGGAAGGCAGCTCGGTTCCCTTTAACCCTTGCAGTGCCGAGTCCCCCCAGCTCAGACCTTCCTCCCTTTGCACAACCTGACCGACACGCTGCGCCCCTGAACAGATCCCGGCTCGCGAAGGGTCTCTCAATTCGGCTTGAATTTCTGGAGCGCAGAAAGGGGGGGGGAGTGGAGGTCCAGAGACGGGGAGCAACTGGGGCGGAGTGTGGAGCCTGTGCAACTGCCTCCCCCCCCCATGTGCTCCCTCCACCCTCCACTTTCCCTCCTGGCTGGACCAGAGCAGCTTCTCTTCCGGGGGCCACCCCCCTCTCCCCCCCCCCACACCCATAGATGGATTGGCATATTTATGGATCCATTTTAAAGCCAATTTTTTGGGCAGGCGCCTATGCGCCTGGTCCACCTCCACCACCTCTCTTGCTGGATACGGCCCTGATCCCTGGGTCATCCAGTCCCACCCCCAGCAATGCAGGAATCTCAGCTAAAGCATCCATGGCAGATGGCCGTCCGATCTCTGCTTAGAAACCTCCAAGGAAGGAGAGTCCACCGCCTCCCAAGGGAGACCTTCCCCCTGCCCAACTGCTCTTAGGTGTCCCTCAAGGCAGCGGGTCCTGAGTTCTAGCCCTGCATAAACAATCGCACTGGCTGCCAAGGAGGGAGCATGCGAGGTTCAAAATAAATAAATCCTATCCTCATCATAAATGAGTAATACTTTCTTATGCACGCTTATGCACGTAACAAAAGTATGCCATTCCCCTTTCCAGAAATGCTCAATTGCTAATTCAATGGACTGAAAATGGATGGTTGTTGTTATTATGTTTAGGGAAGCTTTTAATATTTGATGGACTATTGTATTTTAATATTTTGTTGGAAGCCGCCCAGAGTGGCTGGGGAACCCAGCCAGATGGCTGGGGTATAAATTATTATTATTATTATTATTATTATTATTAGTTGTTTTGTTGTTGTTGTTGTTGTTCTTTAGTAGTTTAGTTGTGTCCGACTCTTTGTGACCCCATGGACCAGAGCACGCCAGGCACTCCTGTCTTCCACTGCCTCCCGCAGTTTGGTCAGACTCATGGAGATCTAGGAGTCTTGGTTGACCACAAACTTGATATGAGCCTACAGTGTGACGCGGCAGCTAAAAAAGCCAATGCAATTCTGGGCTGCATCAATAGGAGTATAGCATCTAGATCAAGGGAAGTAATAGTGCCACTGTATTCTGCTCTGGTCAGACCTCACCTGGAGTACTGTGTCCAGTTCTGGGCACCACAGTTCAAGAAGGACACTGACAAACTGGAACGTGTCCAGAGGAGGGCAACCAAAATGGTCAAAGGCCTGGAAACGATGCCTTATGAGGAATGGCTAAGGGAGCTGGGCATGTTTAGCCTGGAGAAGAGGAAGTTAAGGGGTGATATGATAGCCATGTTCAAATATATAAAAGGATGTCACATAGAGGAGGGAGAAAGGTTGTTTTCTGCTGCTCCAGAGAAGCGGACACGGAGCAATGGATCCAAACTACAAGAAAGAAGATTCCACCTAAACATTAGGAAGAACTTCCTGACAGTAAGAGCTGTTCGACAGTGGAATTTGCTGCCAAGGAGTGTGGTGGAGTTTCCTTCTTTGGAGGTCTTTAAGCAGAGGCTTGACAACCATATGTCAGGAGTGCTCTGATGGTGTTTCCTGCTTGGCAGGGGGTTGGACTCGATGGCCCTTGTGGTCTCTTCCAACTCTATGATTCTATGATTTTATGTTTGTAGCTTCGAGAACACTGTCCCACCATCTCGTCCTCTGTCATCTCCTTCTCCTTGTGCCCTCCATCTTTCCCAACATCAGGGTCTTTTCCAGGGAGTCTTCTCTTCTCATGAGGTGGCCAAAGTATTGGAGCCTCAGCTTCAGGATCTGTCCTTCCAGTGAGCACTCAGGGCTGATTTCCTTCAGAATGGATGCGTTTGATCTTCTTGCAGTCCATGGGACTCTCAAGAGTCTCCTCCAGCATCCAAAAGCATCAGTTCTTCGGCGATCAGCCTTCTTTGTGGTCCAGCTCTCACTTCCATACATCACTACTGGGAAAACCATGGCTTAAACTATACGGACCTTTGTTGGCAAGGTGATGTCTCTGCTTTTTAAGACGCTGTCTAGGTTTGCCATCGCCTTTCTCCCAAGGAGCAGGCGTCTTTTAATTTCGTGGCTGCTGTCACGAAATTTATTATTATTATTATTAGGTAAACGCCACCAGAGTGGTGGCGGTTCTACCAATGAAAGGCCAGGGGTTTTGCCCGGGGACGGGGAAGGGTTGTCTTTTGGCTTGAAGCGTGAAGTTGAGTTCGGAGTTAACCACGCAGCTAACCAATTATTTTAGGAAGACTAGAAAGGTGGAAATATGCCCTAAAATGTGCTCCGACCATAATGCTGTAAAGACGGAATTGAAATTAACACCAACTGGTTCCTTCAGATGGAGGATGAATGACACATTGTTTAGGAACGAAGAAGTGACTAAGAAGGCCCAAAAAACTCTGAGAGACTATTTTGAGATAAATATGAATACCACTGTAGAAAAAAGAGTAATTTGGGACGCAAGTAAAGCGGTCATGAGAGGATTTTTGATACAACAGAATGCGATCCAAAAGAGAGTCCAAAATGAGAAAAAAGATAAGATCTTGGAGAAAATAAAGGAAGGAGAGAAGAAACTGAGAGCGAAGCCAAAATCGCAGGAGATTTTGAAAGAGATAAAGTTACATCAAGTACAATATATGAAAATGATAAATCAGGAAATAGAATGGAAAATGATGAGACAAAAGACATTTGAATCGGCAAACAAATGTGGAAAACTACTGGCTTGGCAAATGAAAAAAAGACAGAAACCTAACAAATTTGGAAGTAGAAGGGAAAAATATACAGAATCCAGTGGAGATTAGAAAGTGTTTTCAGAGGTATTTTAAACAACTATATACACAGGAAACTCAGAAACAAATGGATATTGATGGTTTTTTGAAAACAAATGGATTACAAAAAATCTCTCAAGAAAATAAGCTAATGTTGAATTACAAAATAACGGAGCAAGAGATAGAAGGGGCCATCCAGAATATGCAATTGGGTAAATCCCCAGGACCGGACGGTTTGACTTCAAGATACTACAGATCTTTGAAAGAATGGATAATACAGCCTTTAAAGGAAGTGTGTAATGGAATATTGGAAGGGAAAAAGGCACCAGAGTCGTGGAAGGAAGCTTATATTACACTTATACAGAAAACACAGTCTGAGAAGACACAGCTGAAGAATTACCGCCCCATATCTCTGCTTAATGTAGATTATAAAATTTTTGCAGATATTTTGGCTAAGAGACTAAAAAAGGTATTAGTAGAAGAAATTCATAAAGACCAAGCTGGTTTTCTCCCGGGCAGACACTTGTCTGACAATACGAGGAACATAATTAATATGCTAGAAAAGTTACAAGTGAATATTAATACTAAAGCAGTTTTGATATTTGTGGACGCGGAGAAAGCCTTTGACAATATTTCTTGGAGTTTTATGAAGAAAAACTTACAGGGGATGGGGGTTGGTCAAGGTTTTGAAAATGGTATAGGGGCAATTTATTCAGAACAAAAGGCTAAATTAATTGTGAACAATGTAGTGACGGAAGAATTCAAGATAGAGAAAGGAACACAACAAGGTTGCCCAATCTCTCCATTGCTTTTCATATCGGTCCTGGAGGTTCTTTTAAACATGATTAGAAGGTACCAAACAGTTAAAGGTATACAAGTTGGAGCTAAACAGTACAAACGGAAAGCATTTGCTGATGATTTGGTATTGACATTACAGGAGCCAGAATCTAGTACTAAAAGAGTACTGGAACTGATTCAAGAATTTGGACAAGTAGCGGGATTTAAGTTGAATAAGATGAAAACTAAAGTCTTAGAGAAAAATTTAACAGTGATGGAGAGAGAAAGGTTTCAGAAGGAGACAGGGCTAACACTGGTTAAGAAAGTGAAATACCTAGGGGTTAACATGACTGCCAAGGTATGCAACAACAGCAGCAAGAATACTTATTGCAAAGTATTGGAAGACACAAGAGCTACCCACCTTGGAAGAGTGGCAGATGAAGGTGATGGACTATATGGAATTGGCGGAAATGACTGGCATAATCCGAGACTTGGGAGAAGAGTTGGTGGAGGAAGACTGGAAGAAATTTAAAGACTACCTTCAGAAATATTGTAAAATTAATGAATGTTAAAATGATGTTTGGATTGGAAATAAGTGGTATTTAGCAACAAAAAGTTAATAAGAATATGCAAAAATGATTTGATAAATGGATGAAAATATAGAGTTATAATATGTTAAGATATAGAGTTAAGATAAATGAAAGAGGGTAAGGATTTGCTGATTTGATTATTTAAATGGGAATACAAAAAGGGGAGGTGTGAGGGAGTCAAGGAAACAAGTTAAATGAATTTAAAGTTACAAAAACGGATTTGCTTTTATTTATTTTTTGTATCTATTTGTCTTTTGAATTCTGTATTTTTATTTTTATTTTTTCCTTTTTATGTATCTTTTTGTATCCTTTTTTATTACACGACTTTTTGTTTTATTTTTGTAAACTTTTCTTTTTGTAAAACCTCAATAAATATCTTATAAAAAAAAAGCAACTGCAAAAAATAAAATAAAAAAAATAACATGACTGCCAAGAATGTGAATCTGTTTAAGGATAACTATGAAAAATGTTGGATGGAAGTGAAAAAGGATTTAGAAATATGGTCAAACCTGAAGCTATCATTGCTAGGCCGAATTGCTGCGATAAAGATGAATGTATTGCCAAGGATGTTGTTTTTGTTTCAAACATTGCAAATTTTGGATAAAATGGAGTGTTTCAAGAAGTGGTAGAGAGAAATCTCTAGATTTGTCTGGCAGGGCAAGAAACCTCGAATAAAATTTAAGATATTAACTGACGCTAAGGAAAGAGGTGAATTTGCCCTGCCAGACTTAAAACTTTATTATGAATCAGCCGCTTTTTGCTGGCTGAGAGAATGGATGCTTCTTGAGAACACTGATGTGTTGGATTTAGAAGGTTTTAACAACATTTTTGGGTGGCATGCATATTTGTGGTATGATAAGGTCAAAGCACACAAAGCGTTTAAAAACCATATTGTCAGAAAAGCACTGTTTAATGTTTGGATAAGATATAAGGATTTGCTTGAAAATAAAACCCCAAGGTGGCTGTCACCAATGGAAGCGAAGGCTCAGAAAAAGCTCAATATGGAGGCCAAATGGCCGAAATATTGGGAAATTTTGGAACAAGAGGGAGACAGATTAAAACTGCAGAGTTTTGAAAAATTAAAAAATAGAGTGTGAGATTAGCTTCACTATTATCAGATAATGGAGGCATATAATTTGGATAAAAAAATTGGCTTCCAGGTGGAAAAATCAAAATTGGAAACAGAACTGTTAGATTCCAAAACTAAGAATTTGTCAAGAATGTATAACTTGCTGTTGAAATGGAATACTCAGGATGAAACGGTGAAATCTGTTATGATTAAATGGGCACAAGATGTTGGACACAACATTATGATGGCTGACTGGGAACAGTTATGGACCACAGGTATGAAGTTCACGGCATGTAATGCCTTAAGAGAGAATATAATGAAAATGATATACAGGTGGTACATGACACCAGTCAAGCTTGCGAAAATTTATCATTTGCCCGATAATAAATGTTGGAAATGCAAAGAGACTGAAGGTACATTCTTTCACCTTTGGTGGACATGCCCAAGGATTAAGGCTTTCTGGGAGATGATCTATAACGAAATGAAAAAGGTATTTAAATATACCTTTCTGAAGAAACCAGAGGCCTTTCTCCTGGGCATGGTCGGCCAATTGGTGCCAAAGAAGGATAGAACTTTCTTTATGTATGCTACAACAGCAGCAAGAATACTTATTGCAAAGCATTGGAAGACACAAGATCTACCCACCCTGGAAAAATGGCAGATGAAGGTGATGGACTACATGGAACTGGCGGAAATGACTGGCAGAATCCGTGACCAGGGAGAAGAGTCGGTGGAGGAAGATTGGAAGAAATTCAAAGACTATTTACAGAAACATTGCAAGATTAATGAATGTTAGAATGATGTTGGAATGAATTTATGTGATTTTAGCAGAAATGCTACAAAGATTTAGGAAAAATAGACTGTTAATAGGTGAAAGGGAAAGTAAGGTTATATAAATTTCAAGATAAATTTACAGGACAAAAATTTGAAAAGAGGGAAAGGATTTGCTGAAATGGATAATTGACTTAGAATACAAAAAAAGGAGGTGTGAGGAGGTCAGGGAAATAAGTTAATGAAAGATAAGCAATGGGAAGATTTGCTGTATTTTTTATTGATTTTTCTTTTTTGCTTAATGGATTTCAATTCTCTGTTTTTTCTTTTTGATTTTTCTTTTTTTTCTTTTTTGTATTTTATCTTTTCTTGTTTAAAATGAGGTTTTTTTATTTTTCTTGTTGTACTTCTAAAAACTTTAATAAATATCTTATTAAAAAAAAATTATTTTAGGAAGGCAAGTCCAATACCAACTGCCCAAACTTTGGCGCGCAAAAAGCCCCAGAAGCCAACCGTAATTGCTAAATTGGAATTCACGGCACCTAGCACTTTAACTCAATTGATTTAAATTAACTTACTCTGGGTCACACCAGTTAAATTCACAACTTGACTGTAGGAAACCTTAGCCTTAAATTAACTCCCTTTGCATAAGAACCAATTAAAGTAAGGAATTGACCGCAGAAAAACCTAACCCTCAGCAACAAAAAATCAGTTAAATCCCTCCTGATCACAACTAAATTCCTAGCACTTTTGTAACTCCACAGAGAAAGAGCCCTTATAACACCCCCCTGAGCAGCCGTGTGGCAAGCAAGCACCCCCCCCCCACTGGGACAGCAGTTGAACCAAAAAATTGCGCTTGCCAGAACCTAATTAAATCAAATGCCGTATGCTGAAACTCCGCCCTTGTCCTTATGTTCTTATAATTAAAACGCAATGAGAAATTGAAGCCGATAAGCTAGGGGTGGAGTCTATTAGCCTCTCCCAAGATGGCGCCGATAATCCCCGTAGCCGAGGAACCACGTGGTTTACTCCATGTATCCTAGGCAACCGGGAGAGGGAATTCCCTCAATAACCGAAGAACACCCGTACGAGCCGCTTAATAAAAATTAAACCAGTTTACAAGAAAGGGGGACAGTCCCGCAGCCCGTTAAACAATTAACCCAATCGGGCCGCCCGAAACAAATCCTGCCCCCGAGCAGTGCTCCCCAATACGTTGCCACCTCAGACGGAGGGTGCTTAGCCGCCCAGGAAGCGGCAGGCAGGCGCCCGGGGAAGGTAAGGTGATGCCGAGGCAGTGGCGTAGCGTGGGGGGTGCAGGGGGGGCCGGCCGCACCGGGCGCAACACCTGGGGGTTAGGGTTAGGGGGCGCAAATCCACGGGTTGGGGGCGCAAATCCACGGGTTAGGGGGCGCAAATTACTTGCCTTGCCCCGGGTGCTGACAACCCACGCTACGCCACTGTGCCGAGATAAAGCACCTGGAGCGCCGTTTCCACGCCGATGTCGTTGCACGCTCTGAATACGCTTCCGCCAGCGGCAACAGGAAAGAAGCAGCGAAAACAACCCTAAAAATCAACACCCCCCAGCGATTTCAGCTCTGAACACGGAAAAAACAAATCTGGCAAGAGCCTGGTCGCCACGAGGCCAGGAGCCCGTTGG
Organism: Podarcis filfolensis; assembly: GCF_964270895.1. NCBI lineage: Eukaryota > Metazoa > Chordata > Lepidosauria > Squamata > Lacertidae > Podarcis > Podarcis filfolensis. Next base: position 101,594,985 of record NC_139607.1, on the reverse strand, counting down.
CTGGTGGCCGCGATCTGCTGGTCGGAGCCGAAAAAGAGAGCTCGCGGAGGCAAAAAGAGAGCTCGCTAGCGATCCGAAGGAGATCCAAATCAAAGTGACCCGAAGCAACCCAAGCCCAGCCAGAACCCTGTGCGTGATTTCAGCTCTTTCAAAGGCGTCCGGCAGCGGCTTCTTCGGCGAGGCAGCAGTGCGCGGACGGCCTGGTGGCCCGGTGGGCTCGGAGGGCTACGCACGGGTCGCGGCTGAAAAGATAGACCGACTAAGAAGCGAGCGGAGAAGCAGCGCGAAAAGCAAGGAGCGAATCCATCCCGTCAGCATCGTGAATCTGGCCTGCACGGCCATTTCAGTACCCGCCAAGTGTCCGAGGCTGAAAGCATCTTGCCGCCCGCTCAGTCAGTCCCTGTGAGGTAAACGCCACTGGCGTGATGGCGGCTCTACCAATTAAAGGCCAGGGGGTTTCACCCGGGGACAGGGCAGTGTTGTCTTTTGGCTTGAAGAGCGAAGTTCAGGTTGGTGGAGGAAGGCAGACTTGGGTCGATTCGGTTTCATTACGTAGACGTTTACTTTAAAGGTGGGAGAAGGAAGTACAGTCCTATTTCTGTGAGTGGCACAGGGATCTTTCCACTCATGTGGTTTACATGCTCTGAGAGATGGGATCTATTTTGTTATTTTAATTTTAAAAGGGTGGAGTGGAACCGGAGATTGACCATCTTGTTAGCCTGGGGCAGGGGGCAGCAACCTTTTTCAGCCGTGAGGCGGTCCACCGTCCCTCAGACCATGTGGGGGGCAAGACTATATTTTTTTGGGGGGGGATGAACAAATTCCTATACCCCACAAATAACCCATAGATGCATTTTAAATAAAAGGACACATTCTACTCATGTGAAAACACACTGATTCCTGAATCGTCTGTGGGCCAGACTGAGAAGACGATTGGGCTGCATCCGGCCCCCAACCCTTAGTTTGCCTACCCCTGACCTGGGGAGCCACATTCAGGTTGAAGGAGGCCAGGATTGGCCCTCAAGGCTTGGGCTGTCCCTCCTCCCCTGCCGTAGGACTTGGAATCCAGGAGAAAACTCTTGGAATAGCCTTTCCAGGTGCTCAGGGATGGACTCACCTGTCCCCATGTCCTTCCCTTTGCAGATGTGCTGCGGTTGCACATCCCTCCCCCAGGGGTGAGTATTGGAGAGAACCAGAGCAGGGACTCAGACCTGCCCTCTTGCCCCCCACTCTGCACTCTCGGATGTGGAGAAGCCCTCCCTTTGTGAGGAATTGACAGCCTGACTTTTGCCTTTCAGCTGCTGGAGGAAGATCAGCTGTACCTGCCGGAGGTGATCCTGGTTGCCAGATAGGTCAGCTCAGGGAGCTCTGAACCCTGAAGTGCTCCAAGCAGGAGACGACCAAAGCCATCCTGATGAGTGATGGGGAAGTGGGGGAGGGAGGGGCTTTGGGGAAGGGGTTGTCCGTCTGCCGGAGAGGAGGTCCCTACTGGCCCAGGTTCACGTATCCTGTTTGAAAGGGGAATCATCTGAGGGACTTCCTGTGAACATCTGGGTCAGGAATGCTGTTCCTGGAATGGACAAACACACAAGACGTAACCGGCTGTGCATTCACATAAACAATACTCTTCTATATATTCTTATTGTCGCAGGAAACACCCCCCCCCAATCATTCAGTTTGTACAAACTTCACACACACACACACACACACTCACACACTACATACGCTACGCTTCTGTTATAAATTCATAGAAAATCAACCATACAAAGTTTGGGCAGTTGGTATTGGACTTGCCTTCCTAAAATAACTGGTTAGCTGCGTGCTTAACTCCGAACTCAACTTCACGCTTCAAGCCAAAAGACAACCCTTCCCCGTCCCCGGGCAAAACCCCTGGCCTTTCATTGGTAGAACCGCCACCACACTGGGGGCGTTTACCTAATAATAATAATAATAAATTTCGTGACAGCAGTCACGAAATTAAAAGACGCCTGCTCCTTGGGAGAAAGGCGATGGCAAACCTAGACAGCGTCTTAAAAAGCAGAGACATCACCTTGCCAACAAAGGTCCGTATAGTTTAAGCCATGGTTTTCCCAGTAGTGATGTATGGAAGTGAGAGCTGGACCATAGAGAAGGCTGATCGCCGAAGAACTGATGCTTTTGAATTATGGTGCTGGAGGAGACTCTTGAGAGTCCCATGGACTGCAAGAAGATCAAACGCATCCATTCTGAAGGAAATCAGCCCTGAGTGCTCACTGGAAGGACAGATCCTGAAGCTGAGGCTCCAATACTTTGGCCACCTCATGAGAAGAGAAGACTCCCTGGAAAAGACCCTGATGTTGGGAAAGATGGAGGGCACAAGAAGAAGGGGACGACAGAGGACGAGATGGTTGGACAGTGTTCTCGAAGCTACAAACATAGAATCATAGAGTTGGAAGAGACTACAAGGGCCATCGAGTCCAACCCCCTGCCAAGCAGGAAACACCATCAGAGCACTCCTGACATATGGTTGTCAAGCCTCTGCTTAAAGACCTCCAAAGAAGAAGACTCCACCACACTCCTTGGCAGCAAATTCCACTGTCGAACAGCTCTTACTGTCAGGAAGTTCTTCCTAATGTTTAGGTGGAATCTTCTTTCTTGTAGTTTGGATCCATTGCTCCGAGTCTGCTTCTCTGGAGGAGCAGAAAACAACCTTTCTCCCTCCTCTATGTGACATCCTTTTATATATTTGAACATGGCTATCATATCACCCCTTAACTTCCTCTTCTCCAGGCTAAACATGCCCAGCTCCCTTAGCCGTTCCTCATAAGGCATCGTTTCCAGGCCTTTGACCATTTTGGTTGCCCTCCTCTGGACACGTTCCAGTTTGTCAGTGTCCTTCTTGAACTGTGGTGCCCAGAACTGGACACAGTACTCCAGGTGAGGTCTGACCAGAGCAGAATACAGTGGCACTATTACTTCCCTTGATCTAGATGCTATATTCCTATTGATGCAGCCCAGAATTGCATTGGCTTTTTTAGCTGCCGCGTCACACTGTTGGCTCATGTCAAGTTTGTGGACAACCAAGACTCCTAGATCTCCATGAGTCTGAGCAAACTGCGGGAGGCAGTGGAAGACAGGAGTGCCTGGCGTGCTCTGGTCCATGGGGTCACAAAGAGTCGGACACAACTAAACTACTAAAGAACAACAACAACAACAACAACAAATAATAATAATAATAATAATTTATTTGTACCCCGCCCATCTGGCTGGGTTTCCCCAGCCACTCTAAGCGGCTTCCACAGCAACCAACATTAAAAACCTCCCTTAACAGGGCTGCCTTAAGATGTCTTCTGAATGTCAGGTAGTTGTTTATCGCTTTGACATCTGATGGGAAGGCGTTCCACAGGGCGGGGGCCACTACCGAGAAGGCCCTCTGCCTGGTTCCCTGTAGCTTTGCTTCTCGCAATGAGGGAACCGCCTAAAGACCCTTGGAGCTGGACCTCAGTGTCCGGGCAGAACAATGGGGGTGGAGACGCTCTTTTGGGTATGCTGGGCCAAGGCTGTTTAGGGCTTTAAAGGTCAACACCAACACTTTGAATTGTGCTCAGAAACGTAGTGGGAGGCAATGTAGGTCTTTCAAGACCGGTGTTATATCTCAGCACGGCGCAGGGACTGACTGAGCGGGTGGCAAGATGTTTTCAGCCTCGAACACTTGGCGGGTTCTGAAATGGTCATGCAGGCCAGATTCACGACCCTGGAGGGCTGGATTCGGCCCGCGGGACATAGTTTGAGGACCCCTGGTCTACACTGACTGGCAGCAGCTCCCCAGAGTTTCAGGCAGGGATTTTGTCCAGCCCTGGCAGGAGATGTCAGGGGTTGACCCTGGGACATTCTGCATGCCAAGCAGATGCTCTAGGGCTCCCCATATTTCCCTGCACTTACAACGTTATACTATTAGCAACCGTGGAGATTCCACCTGCCTCTTTTGAAAGGAGAACACTCACCTGATCAATAATAATAATAATAATTTATACCCCAACCATCTGGCTGGGTTCCCCAGCCACTCTGGGCGGCTTCCAACAAAATATTAAAATACAATAGTCCATCAAATAGTAAAAGCTTCCCTAAACCTAATAACAACAACCATCCATTTTCAGTCCATTGAATTAACAATTGAGCATTTCTGGAAAGGGAAATGGCATACTTTTGTTGCGTGCATAAGCGTGCATAAGAAAGTATTACTCATTTATGATGAGAATAGGATTTATTTATGTTGAACTTTGCTTGGTTCCTCCTTGGCAGCCAGTGCGATTGTTTATGCAGGGCTAGAACTCAGGACCCGCTGCCTTGAGGGACATCTAAGAGCAGTTGGGCAGGGGAAGGTCTCCCTTGCGAGGTGGTGGACTCTCCTTCCCTGGAGGTTTCTAAGCAGAGATCGGACGGCCATCTGCCATGGATGCTTCAGCTGAGATTCCTGCATTGCTGGGGGTGGGACTGGATGACCCAGGGATCAGGGCCGTATCCAGCAAGAGAGGTGGTGGAGGTGGACCAGGCGCATAGGCGCCTGCCCAAAAAATTGGCTTTAAAACGGATCCATAAATATGCCAATCCATCTATGGGTGTGGGGGGGGGGGAGAGGGGGGTGGCCCCCGGAAGAGAAGCTGCTCTGGTCCAGCCAGGAGGGAAAGTGGAGGGTGGAGGGAGCACATGGGGGGGGGGAGGCAGTTGCACAGGCTCCACACTCCGCCCCAGTTGCTCCCCGTCTCTGGACCTCCACTCCCCCCCCCCCTTTCTGCGCTCCAGAAATTCAAGCCGAATTGAGAGACCCTTCGCGAGCCGGGATCTGTTCAGGGGCGCAGCGTGTCGGTCAGGTTGTGCAAAGGGAGGAAGGTCTGAGCTGGGGGGACTCGGCACTGCAAGGGTTAAAGGGAACCGAGCTGCCTTCCTAGAGAGGACAGGAAGCGGGGGGGGGGCAGGTCCTCCCGAGCCAAGGCCCCTCCCTCCCCAGTCCTTTCCTGCTTTGGTGTCTCTCCTGGGATCTGGTGAGTCTCCTCTCTGGGATCTGGTGGGGGTCCCAGGGCTGCAGCAGGGGAGGAGGCCAGGGGGGCCTGATCTGCTCCTGCAGGGGGGGGACCCCAAGTCAGGGAGGAGAGGGTCCTGCCAGGGAGGGGCCAGGTCTGCAACGCTCTCCTTCCTGCAGATCAGAGGATCCCAAACTCATTTGGCCTTCCGCCCCCCCCCCTCAGAACAAACGACTCCCCCGAAATCTCCCTTCTTCAAACAAAGGAGTCCCTGGGACTTTAACTCTGTGTGACGTCGCTCAGCGTCATCGCACAACAGAGGAAACATCTGCAAATGGTTTTCCAAAGCTGGACGAGGAGGTGGACTAGCCCCCCCCCCAAAAAAAAACCACGGGGAGGGAGGAAGAAAAGGTGGGAGAGAAAGGAGAGGAGTAAAGAGAGGGATCCCAGCCCAGAGTCTGGCTGCTGCATTGGGGACCAGTTTCCCAGTCGTCTCCAAGGGCAGCTCCCCACGGAGGCCACTGCAGCAATCCCCTCGCACCCAGAGCATGGCATCTCAGGACCACATCCTCTCTGCCCCAAAGGGATTGTTGATGGCAAAGCAGCCGGAAATGGGCGCTGCTACTCCCTGAGCCTCCAGGGACCTGGGCATCCATGGCTGTGGGGGGGTTAAGCTCTCTAATAAAATAATAATAATAAATTAGCTGCCTAAATTTCAAGGGAGATGTATTTGGCTCTGCCCACTTGGCCCTCACAGCAAAGAAAAAGAGACCCCACCCCAGGGGTCTGCCTGGAGAGCGGCAGAGAGTCCAAGTGCAAGAAAAGGAGACAGAAGCAGGGCAGTGGGGATGGGGGGAGAGCAACTCCTGAGGACCCCTGGATGAAGACCCCCACTAGAGCCAAGCATCCATTTTTCAAAAGATACAAATGACTCCCTTGTCAGTCAGTTCTGACTTCATGCATTGACTGGAAGGCAGGAGCAACCAGGCTGATTCACCTCACAGAAATCCCTTCAGTTGCTTCCACATTTTGCATTGCAATCTTCCTTCTAGGAGGGCTAGAGGCTGCTTTCCCCTTCTCCTCTTTTTAAAGAAGATATCTCATGGTTTGGGCTGTGGTGCCATCCAGCCCTGGTACCTGGCAAGACACATCCATGCTTCCTTACAGATTCTGTTGTTTCTTCTGACCTACAAATTCTGTAACAGAACAATGTATTTGCTTTGTAGGATTTGCTAGAGCTTCTCATTCAGACAGACAGAACTTGGCAGAAGACCAAAAGGTTCCTTCCGATCTCTCAGAGGCTTCCTGAGAGCACAGATGGATGAGCAAGACTCAGCTGGCCCTGAATCAGGAAGAGGCCATGCCATCCAAACTGGGAGCAGTGGGGGATTCTGGGAAAACTCTGTGCAGAAGATCCATGGTGAGGTGGACACCCTCTGCTCAGAGGTGCAGAGCCAGCAGGTGAGGCAGTTCTGCTGCCAGGAGGCCAAAGGACCCCGAGAGGTTTGCAGCCGACTCTACCACTTTTGCCACCAGTGGCTGAAGCCAGAAAGGCACACGAAAGCTGAGATGCTGGACCTGGTGATCTTGGAGCAGTTCCTGGCTGTCCTTCCACCGGAGATGGAGAGCTGGGTGAGGGAATGCGGAGCAGAGACCAGTTCCCAGGCGGTGGCCCTGGCCGAAGGTTTCCTCCTGAGTCAGGCAGAGGAGAGAAAGCAGGTGAGAGAGACTTTCCTCTGGATACTCCCAAGGGGCTCCAAACAGGACAGAGAACATCCCATAATGATCTGCTGATGGCCCATCCTTTTCCTGGGGAGGCATCCATGGAATAAGATTTCACACCCTTACAGTTTTCTCGCCATTCATTCTCTGTTTTGAATCCTTGTTTCTTTTTCAGGGAAAGGATCATTTTGTAGAAATGGACCTGGATTCCTGTGAGGCAGAGAGGCCTCCGTTGGACACCAGAGAGAGGCCACTGGGTAAGGAGGAAGGTGGGTTTTCTCCGTTTGGTCTTGTTCTGTTGGTTTTCCAACTCATCTGAGGGTTCTTTTCATCTTGTTTTGGGGAGAACAGTTGGGAACAAGCGTGCAGAGGACAACTAACATATGAAATGGGCACAAACGTCCAAATGCTCTCAGCAGGTGTGGCTACCTTTGAAGGTGACCCGGAAACTGCAATGAATCCAGAATGCGGCAGCTAGACTGGTGACTGGGAGCGGCTGACAAGATCACATAACACCGGTTCTGAGAGATCTGCATTGACTCCCAGTATGTTTCTGAGCACAATTCAAAGTGTTGGTGCTGACCTATAAAGCCCTAAATGGCCTCGGTCCAGTATATCTGAAGGACGTCTCCACCCCCATCGTTCTGCCCGGACACTGAGGTCCAGCCGCTGAGGCACTTCTGGCAGTTCCCTCATTGCGAGAAGTGAGGGTACAGGGAACCAGACAGAGGGCCTTCTCGGTAGTGGCGCCCGCCCTGTGGAACACCCTCCCTTCAGATGTGAAGGAAATAAGCAGCTATCTTCTCTTTAAAATACATCTGAAGGCAGCCCTGTTCAGGGAAGTTTTTAATATTTAACACTGTACTGCTTTTAACACTTGATTGGAAGCCGCCCAGAGTGATTGGGGAGACTCAGCCAGATTGGCGGGGTATAAATTATTATTACTATTATTATTATTACTATTACTATTATTATTCTGAAAGGCCCATCTGAAGTTAGAGATGCCCTATTTCACCTGTGAGAGAAGCAGGCACTCCTGGCATCCTGCTTACCTTTTTTTCTTTTGCAGGAGACAGAATGATGCCGGCAAAACCTCCTGGTCCATCTTTTCATGGGAGCAGAAGGGAAGCAGCAGCTGTGGAACCAGATCAGGTCAGGGGAAGCTGCCTTGTGGGGACAGAGGCCGAGGGATGGAGCAATGGAGGAGCAAAGGCAGGCTGCACAATGGTGCACTATTTGATCCCTTGCCAGAAACCCCAGAGAGGAGGGGCTTGGAAAGCTGTCGGGAGTCGGGGGCCTTTACTCTCAGCAGCGGCTTTTGTGGAAGAAGAGGCTCAGGGAATGAGCTGCTGTTCTCATTAGGCCTGAAACTCAGCCAAGTCTGTGAATATCGTGTTCTTGCTGATAAAGAGTTAATTGCAGCTGTGAACTGTGGGATTTCCTGCCCAGATAACTCATACCAGTCTTCTGAATGTTGCCAGCAGGATTCATTTGTAGTTACTGCTTTATTTCTACATTGACCATGGACTGCTAAAATAGGCTTCTAAGCTTTGGAGAAACCATAACCAGCAGTGGCCAGGATTCCCCTAGCCAGCCCCATCAGCAGCACAAAGAGAACTGCCCTCCACTCCTCCCCTTGACTTTCCCTCCCCAGAACAGTGCATGGGGAGAGTAGAGGGGGCAATAAAATAAATGCCTAATAAAAGAATTCCTTTGTTAAAAGAAGCTCCCATTATTAAAGTGGGAAGTAAAAGAATCACTTAAAAAAACCACAGCAATTAAGAAGAAGGAAACAACAGAGGATTGTGTAGCAGATCATATTTCTGCTGTCTCAGAGGAGTACATTTCCCTTTTTCTTTTAGGGTCCAGTGTGCTTTGAAGATGTCGCTGTTCGTTTCACGGACGAGGAGTGGGCATTGCTGGATCCTGACCAGAGAGCTCTGCATAAGGATGTCATGGAGGAGAATCGTGGGATCGTGGCCTCTCTTGGTAAGGCTCCCTGTGGGATCGTCCTATCTGCCTGGAAATTCAAAAAATATGTCTATAGACCAACCTCACATATTTTCACAGAGCTCAACAGAGCCCCCTATAACACCTGGGAACCTAACACCCCCACAATAAACAATAAATTACAGTTTTCTCTTTGAACAATCTTCCTCAGATTATTCCTTTTTCTACCACGATTGGGCTGGTCTCAACTGCCCAGGCCATCTTCAATGTCAGCTTCAGAATTGTTAGGAAAGATAAGTAGCTTCAGGTTTTCTGTTTTTGTTTTTGCTCCTGTCAGTCTTGGGTTGACCAAAGAGACGACTGACATTGGAGATGGAGGGGATGCCATGACTGGGCCAAACAAAATCCATGCCAGAGAAGAGCTAGACTTATTGAATTTCAAGTAGAAGTAGCAGTGGTGATGATGATGATGATGGTGGTGGTGGTGATGATGATGATGATGATACAGTGGTATCTCGGTTTACAAACTTTCCAGAACAGGACTGTTCTTAAATCAAGGTACCACTGTAGTAATAATAATAATTTTTGTTTATACCCTGCGCATCTGGAAACCTTTTGTGAAAAGTGTATTTCTGAGGTTTGATGGCTCATAACACCACTTTTGTGTGGAGTAATACCATAAAATTATATAGCAATGGAAAGATAATTTAATGAAGAATGTAATGCAATGAATTTTATGAAGGAGTATTTATTAGAACAGCAGTCATAAAGAAAAAATGTGAAACCATTGGTAACCTTTAGCTTTAATTACGGCCTTACAATGCCTTCCCATGAAGTGAACCAAGTTTTTAGTTCTGCAGCTGTAATAATGGGAAACCAAGACTGAATAATGTTAATTGGGCTTTATTGCTGGGTTGCTTCTGACTAACAAGTTTCTTTAGTCGGCTCCAAAGATTTCTGATTGGGTTAAAGTGTGGGCTATTCAGTATGGACTAAAGTGTGGGCTATTCAGGATGCCATCAATATGCTGACGACACCCAACTCTATCTGTTGATGGATGGCCATCCTGACTCGGCCCCAGACACACTGACCAGATGTTTGGAAGCTGTGGCTGGATGGGTACGTGGGAGCTGGTTGAAGCTAAATCCTTCGAAGACAGAGGTCCTGTGGCTGGGACGGGACGATATGGGATTGGGGGGGCAACTCCCATCTCTTGCGGGGGCGCAATTAGTGCCAGCACCGTCTGTTAAGAGTTTGGGTGTAATCTTCGACACCTCCCTTTCCATGGAGGAGCAGATTGCAGCTATAACAAAGGCGGCATTTTTCCATCTTTGCCAAGCTAAGCAGTTGGCTCCTTACCTCTCTCGCCCTGACCTAGCCACTGTGATCCACGCGACGGTCACCTCCAGACTGGATTATTGTAACTCACTCTATGTGGGGCTGCCCTTGCGACTGACCCAGAAACTCCAGCGGGTGCAGAATGCTGCGGCGAGACTCCTTACGGGGTCCTCGCTGCGAGATCACATTCACCTGGTGCTATACCAGCTGCACTGGCTCCCGGTGGAGTACAGGATCAGGTTTAAGGTGCTGGTTTTAACCTTTAAAGCCCTATACGGCCTAGGACCCTCGTACCTACGGGACCGCCTCTCCTGGTATGTCCCACAGAGAAACTTACGGTCTTCAAATAAAAACATCTTGAAGGTCCCAGGCCACAGAGAGGTTAGGCTGGCTTCAACTAGAGCCAGGGCTTTTTCGGCTGTGGCTTCGATCTGGTGGAAGAGACTAGGTCACAAGAGACTAGGGCCCTGCAGGACTGACATCTTTCCGCAGGGCCTCCAAGACAGAGCTGTTCCACCAGGCCTTTGGCCAGGGCACAGCCTGACTCCCTCCTTCGGCAATCTTCACGGAGCTCTGGCCCAATGGTTGCCATTGGTTTGATTTGAATTAATTTTATAATGAATGATTTTAGAGTGTTGTGTTGTACTGTTGTACTGTTTTATTGTTGTTAGCTGCCCTGAGCTCGGCTTCAGCTGGGGAGGGCGGGATATAAATAAAATTTATTATTATTATTATTATTATTATTATTCCCAGGCCATTCCAGCAGTGAAATATCATTATCTTGAATGTACCTTTTGCACACAGCAGCAACATGACATAGAGCTGAATCCTGCTGAAAATATATAAATGCTTCGGTATCTGGGAAAAGATCACCTGCGGAACACTTCAGTTTGGGCTCACGTATTTCGTTTATGCATTTTCCCGCATTTATATTCCCATTAATGACGCAAATTCTGCCCACACCTTTTGCTGCCATACAACCCCAGATCATCACACTGTCTGGGTGTTTCACAGTCGGTGTAATGCAAGTAGGATGTAAATCTTCTCTGATTCTTCTCCTCTTCTCCGATTAAAGAAACTTGCGTATTCCATGCCATCACTACCAAGCAAGGTAGTGTCCTTTTTTAAAAAAAATAAAGTTTTTTATTTATACAACAAGAGAAAAAAAACACAAATACCAAATTACACACAAATTACAAAAATAACCATAGACACATAATTTTCTTAGCAAACAATAAAACATCTATTGGTCTTAACACTAAAGACCCAACCTCCCGTCTATTCCATATTTCAAATTCATATTATTTATTGCCAATACACACTTTCATCATAATTAAACTTACTCTTAATAAATCTAATTTCTTATATCTACCTTGGAACTATTACTGAAGTTCCTCGAATGCTGCGACAGAATTTAAACTACTATATTTATTTTTCAGATATTCTTTGAAAACCTCCCATTTTGAAACAAATTCCTGTTTTGATTTATTCTTTATTTTTTCTGATAAACCATCTAATTCGGCATATTCTGTCAGCTTTTGGATCCAATCTTGTATAGAGGGGATTTCATTACTCTTCCATTTTGCTGCGATCAAAACTCTTGCTGCCGCCGTCACATATAAAAAGATACCCTTCCTCTTTTGTGGAATATCCAAATCTGTTATTCCCAGGAGGTAGGCCTCTGGTTTTTTATTGAAAGAGATCTTTAGCATTTTTTGCAGTTCTGCATGTATACTCTCCCAGAATACCTGTATTTTCCTACATATCCACCACATATGGTAGAATGTTCCTGAGTCTCTGCATCTCCAACAATTACTTAACACATTTTTATACATTTTTGAAAGTTTCCATGGTGTTAGATACCATCGATGTTGCATTTTTTGAAAGTTCTCTCTAATCGTGTAACAGTTTGTGAATTTCCAATTGATCTTCCATAAATTTTCCCATTGGGCCATGGTTATTGAATGGCCAAAATCCTGGGACCACCTCACCATTGCCACTGTTACCTCCTCCTCCTTGACTGTCCAGTCAAGGAGGAGTCGATAAGTTTTGGAAAGAGTTTTTCTTTTAGAATTTACAAGATCAGATTCGAATCGGGACATTTCTGTTGAGAACCCCTTTTGTTTGTCAGATTTAAATTTTTCAAATAACTGATGGTATTGGAACCAGTCTGAAATGTGTTCTCTTATTTCCTCAAAGTTTTTAAATTTTATTTGGTTATCTTCATTTTTTAGAAATATTTTATATGTTGGCCAGCTTTCCTGAGTATTTTTCCGTTTTACTGCTATGGCTTCTATTGGAGAAGTCTACCACGGGACTTTAGGCTCCATCAGGTCTTTATATTTTTCCCATACAGCAAAGAGTGACTTTCTTATTATATGGTTGGTAAAATTTTTATGAATTTTCGCTTTTCCATATATCAGGTAGGCGTGCCATCCCCAACGATTGTCAAAACCTTCCAGGTCCAGGAGATCCGGATCCTGCAACGTGCACCAATCCTTTTAGCCAGGTGAAACAGGCTGCCTCGTAGTAAAGTTTTAGGTCGGGTAGGGAAAAGCCTCCTCTCTCTTTTATGTCTATTAAGATCAGGTGTTTAATCCTAGGTTTCTTCCCTTCCCACAGGAATTTGGAAATTTCTCTTTGCCATATCTTGAGACAACCTGTCAAGTAAGGTAGTGTCCCATTGTCCCGCTGTCCAGTTAACATGGGTTTAATCTTTTCAACCTTTGCTTGAGAGATAACAATGGCTTTTTCCTTAGAATTCTAACATTTAGATCAGTCCTTGCACTCAACTTCCCATTACATTGTGCCATGTCATCTTGTATACACCCAGATGATTTTCTTCTGTCATGTAGGGACAGTCTCTTCACTCGTCCATCGTCACTTGCCTTTGTACACATACCCTGCCTTATCAAGTCTGATTTTGTAGTGACTGAGTCTCCTTATACCTCTTCAAAAATATAGAAAGGCCAACTTTGGTTAAGTTTTCCCCAATCTCTCTTCTAATTTTTCCATAACTGTAGCCTTCTTCACTTAACTGTAGCCTTACTCACTTTCTGGAGACCAGTCAACTCTTTGTGCCATTTCTATAATTTTATTATGTTTTACACCCTCACTAAATGTAAGAACACACAAAACCAACTAACTTGATAGCAGTCACATAACACACTGACAAAAGTCAACCTAAGCAAGTTGTGCTTTCTTTTTCTGGTTATTTGGCTATAATTTTGATAGAATACGGGTAATTGAACAAACTTTGTTGGATTGCAATCTCGATTGCATTCTTGATCGAATTATCTTTCCACTGATATATAATTTTATGACATTACTCCAAATGATGTGGTGTTATGAGCCAGCAAACCTCTGAAATACACTTTTTTCCAAAAGTCTTCCACAATTTTGACCACTACTTTATATCAAACAAAGCAACATTCAACAACTCATCAGAATCTCATAATAAATATGTTGGTTAATGACAAAAAATACAGGTAATGAACACACACCCAACTCCCTTCAGTTCTTTTCCATTTGTTCCTGAGGCTCTAATCCCTTTTTGTCTCCATTGCAGATTATGATGAATTGGAAATTGAGAGCAAAGGTGACAACGAAAAATTCCCCAGAGAGGAGAAGCCACACAAAAATTTGGAGTGTGGAGAAAGCTGCAGTCAGAGCTCCCATTCCACTTCCCATCAACAAAATCTCATTGAAAAGAAACTCTATCAGTGCAAGGAATGTGGAAAGAGCTTCACTCATAGCTCCTCTCTCACTTATCATCAAAGAATTCATACAGGGGAAAAACCCTATCAGTGTGTGGAATGTGGAAAGAGCTACAGGAAGAGCTCCTCTCTCACATCCCATCAAAGAATTCATACAGGAGAGAAACCCTATCAGTGCCTGAAATGTGGAAAGAGCTTCAATACGAGCTCCTATCTCAGTTCCCATCGAAGAATTCATAGAGGGGAGAAACCCTATCAGTGTGTGGAATGTGGAAAGAGCTTAAGTTACAGCCACAGTCTCACTTCCCATCAAAGAATTCATACAGGGGAAAAACCCTATCAGTGTGTGGAATGTGGAAAGAGCTTCAGGAAGAGCTCCCATCTCACCTCCCATCAAAGAATTCATACAGGGGAGAAACCCTATCAGTGTGTGGAATGTGGAAAGAGCTTCACTCACAGCCACAGTCTCACTTCCCATCAAATAATTCATACAGGGGAGAAGCCCTATCAGTGCATGGAATGTGGAAAGAGCTTCAGTCAGAGCTCCGATCTCACTAAGCATCACAGAATTCATACAGGGGAGAAGCCCTATCAGTGTGTGGAATGTGGAAAAAGCTTCAATAGTAACTCCAATCTCACTTCCCATCAGAGACTTCATATAGGGGAGAAACCCTATCAGTGCATGGAATGTGGAAAGAGCTTCAGTCAGAGCTCCCATCTCACTTCCCATCAAAGAATTCATACAGGGGAGAAACCATATCAGTGTGTGGAATGTGGAAAGAGCTTCACTGAAAGCTCCTCTCTCACTTCCCATCACAGAATTCATACAGGGGAGAAGCCCTATCAGTGTGTGGAATGTGGAAAGAGCTTCAGTCAGAGATCCCATCTCACTTCCCATCACAGAATTCATACAGGGGAGAAACCGTATCAGTGTGTGGAATGTGGAAAGAGCTTCAGTCATAGTGCCCATCTCACTTCCCATCAAAGAATTCACACATGGGAAAAACCCTATCAGTGCGTAGAATGTGGAAAGCGCTTCAGTCAGAGCTCCGATCTCACTAAGCATCAAAGAATTCATACAAGGGAGAAACCCTATCAGTGTGTGGAATGTGGAAAGAGCTTCAATCAGAGCTCCCATCTCACTTCCCATTACAGAATTCATACAGGGGAGAAGCCCTATCAGTGTGTGGAATGTGGAAAGAGCTTCACATGTAGCTCCTCTCTCACTTCCCATCAAAGAATTCATACAGGGGAGAAGCCCTATCAGTGCGTGGAATGTGGAAAGAGCTTCACTGATAGCTCCAATCTCACTTCCCATCACAGAATTCATACAGGGGAGAAGCCCTATCAGTGTGTGGAATGTGGAAAGAGCTTC
The DNA here is from genome assembly GCF_964270895.1 of Podarcis filfolensis. NCBI lineage: Eukaryota > Metazoa > Chordata > Lepidosauria > Squamata > Lacertidae > Podarcis > Podarcis filfolensis. The sequence continues at coordinate 101,579,884 of NC_139607.1, read as the reverse complement.
ACATGTAGCTCCTCTCTCACTTCCCATCAAAGAATTCATACAGGGGAGAAGCCCTATCAGTGTGTGGAATGTGGAAAGAGCTTCACTCATAGCTCCCATCTCACTTCCCATCACAGAATTCATACAGGGGAGAAGCCCTATCAGTGAATGGAATGTGAAAAGAGCTTCACTGTTAGCTCTAAACTCACTTCCCACCAAGGAATCCATACATAGGTTGGAAAAACCATTATACAGCTTCAGGAGCCAGGCAAATCCGCACCTTTTTAACCAGGCCTTTTTCTTATTGACATCTAATGCTATTTTAACATGTGATGTTTTGTGTTTTTATGTTGTGTTTTTATGTTCTAAGCATTCCGAGACATGTGGGTGTAGGGAATACAGCCACTCTTAAATTCCTAGGGGTCTTTGCCCCCCCCCATAAAATATTTGAGGAGGCCACCCTCCAGGTTTTCTTTGTGTTTTTTTCAAATGCAACATTTTATTCTTCTGCTACTTGCCATACAATTTCACTTTCAATTTGCCCTTTTAAGAATTTTTTAAAAACCGCACAAAGGTCATGAGGAAAACAAAATACAAGAAAATACAAACGTGGACAGGTCCCATCTTTGCAGGCCAAACGCAAAAGTTGCTTTGAAGGAGGCTTTCCCACACTTGGGTCCCCAGCAGCTCCCGGACTACAGTTCCCATCATCCCTCCCCATTGCTCCTTCCAGCTAGGGATGATGGGAGTTGTAGTCCAAAAACAGCTGGAGACCCAAGTTTCCTTTAAAGGGAAAGTAGGCTGGCCCTGTGACACCCTCTGCTGGCCAAAAGCACTGCCCCAGAATCTGAACCACCCCCAGTACTCCCAATTGGAATTAATAGAGCGCAAAACTGAAGTTTGATTGGCACTTCTACCTCTCGGGAGCTTCTAGGTGCTCTCTGCGCCACCTAGAGTACCCACAGAATTGTGGCTTCTACTGGCAACACACACAGGAGAACAAATGAAAGACAAACACAGTGAGCAAGAAAAAACCTGGAAAGGGCCATACCAAGTGGACATCCGGTGTGAAGAGGTCACTTTCCCCACTGCTGAACAATGCCACAGGTAGAGGAGATGGAATGCTAGAAGTGTTCTCCGGGGCAAGGGGAGCTGCTGAGAAATTGAACTACGGGTGCAAAATATTACTTTTTTAAAAAGTCGCTGCCATTATAGACATTGCCATTCAAAGTGTGCATGCATCATGTGATTGATAGTGCAAGGCGGGACTTACCTGGCCCCCCACCAATATTTTATTCAAGTCGGCACCACTGGGTCGGGTGGTTTACAGATTAAATAAATACATAAATCACCTCCCTTTGCAAATATTCCAGCTTGTCTATATCCTCATTTATTCTTCTTTAAAATATATTTGCCCATCATCTGAAGATTTTACATTATAAGCATACAGGATGAAAGCATGGCTTTCTCAAAAACAAGACAAGCCAGAGAAATCTCTTCTTTTCTTTTTTTGGATGGAGTTACAAACTTTGTTGATCAGGGGCCTGCTGTGGAAATAGTGCATCTCGATTTCAGCAAGGCTTTTGACAGAGTCCTCTGTGATATTTATGTGAGGAAGCTGGTAAAATGTGGGCTGAATGAGGTATATGTCTTAGGACATCAAACTGGGAAAGAGGATTTTAAACTGACTGAAGAGGTTTTATGCCCTTCGGAATTTGGTCTCTTAAATCTACCCCTTCGCCTTCAAAATGAGACTGAATAAGGTAACTGTTAGGTGGATTTGACTGACCGAACCCAAAGAGAACTCCTTCATGGTTCCTCCTCATCCTGGGGAAAAGTGACCAGAGGGGAGCTGCAGGGTCTTGATAAATGACATGGATGAAGGAACTGAGGGGATGCTCATCACATTTGCAGATGACACCAAACGGATCATAATGGCATCCTCTCTTCTTCAGCAACTGACAGGGAGACAAAGAACAGTGCAAAAGCACAGCAGAGCGAAAGAGATAAGACTGACTTCTGTTCTTACACTTTCCAAGTCTAGGAAAGTAAACAGGGGCATGTGACATACTAGCCACATATCCAGCAATGGGAGGAGTGAATTGCTAACACACCACACATGATTGCAGGTGATATAAGGGGGAAAACCTGCTCCTTTTTCCTTATGGGGTACCCAAGGGCCCATATACAGTCCTTTTGTAGGTTCTCTATCGGTAGGAGAAAATAACAGAGACCAACCAAAGAATATTGAGAAGCAAAGCAGCTAGTAAGCCTGTTCTTTATTAACTGTTGCAACAGGGTTCTCCACCCACACGCAGGAGAGAGGAGGATGACCCCGAGCCATGTGTGCAAGCCCTTAATAGAGACATTTTTAATTGCCCAACCTGGAGTCCAAGACCACCCCCAGAAACTGTCAGGATATGAGTACAATGCAGCTGCAAACTAGCAGCTCAGTGTTTACATCATATGATGTGGCTAGTCCTGGGAAAGAATCTTCCAGGCAGTTCAGGGGATTCACAAGGCTTTGTTCTCAGTGTAATATGAGACCTTCCTGTTGCGTATGTGAAGGAAGTCTGTGTCACTTGCTCGGAGGAGACTGAACTGATAGGACATGTTTTTTGTGGAGATGTACAGTCAGAAATAAGATGTAAAAAGCCTTTCTGACTATCTTCATTCTCCTGCTGGTATGCAAAGGGGGTGTGCACCTTCCATTCCGGGGGATGTCGCCTATCAAGATCTCCCTGGACTGTCCGGGATGTCAGCCAGAGAGGATCACCGGTAAACAGGCCCCGGGAGCAGGGAGAGAGGCCAGCCTCACCCGAGGGGGCAAGTTTTCCAACAGAAACATCATACATACATCACAGAAAAGGTGGTCTACAACAGAAATCTGAGTGTTTTTACCTTGTCTGCCAGGTTACCTGTTAATGGCCACTTGACTAGATTACCTGGGAAGGCTGGCTATTCTTTTGTAATGATAATACTTCATTCCTGAGCCAGGTCACAGGCTCACCCTATTCACACCTTAAATGTGCCCTTAAGGCAGGATTTGTGAGGACAGAGACAATGGGAAGGTTTCTGCCTTTCCTTCGACCTTGTAGAGAAATATTTGAGGTGAGTGAAAGAGTCAAAACGGCTTTAGGACTTTTCTTCTGGGTTTTGGACATGTGGTTTATATATTTATATATGTGTTTGCTTGGTACATTTAGATCTCTCTCTCTCTCTAACCTAAAAATTCTTATAACAATTCCCCCCTTTGGGGATATAATTTTTTTCTAAATAATTGCTGCCTCACAAATAATAACCTGGTATGTTGTAAATGGATGCCTTCATGTAAATCTTAAGAGACTTGCATGTCAGGCCTCTTAAAGCTGTTTGCAGATGTAGCAGTGCACATAGCTGGACCTTGTACGCATCCTTGGCCTGGCACAGTTGCTCCTGTGATGGCTTGGGAATCTGATTCAGAGGCTGAACCGGAGGAATCCCAGCTTGCACAGGAGTCCCTGCCTCCAGGGCCGGCTGAGCTGGGGCAGGGCCTTGAATCTGAAGGGCCCGCACCTGTGCCAGATCCTCAGGAGCAGACACCATATGAATCCACTCTGGCTCCGGGGGTGATTGAGGACCCATTGCCTGCAGGTGCTCCTCTCCCAGCCCTGTCAGGGGAAGGTGAGGCTGCCTCTGGGTCCAGTAACCCTCCAGCCTCTCCTGAGCTGCAGAGGCTGAGGGCAGAGAGGCAGAGGAACTAAGTTCTATCAGGAGGAGTGCTTGCCTTAAGACCAGGAGAGGCGAGTCACCTGTGGGCCGGGACCGACCTAGGCCCCAGAGGAGATAAAGGCCAGTCAGCCTGTGCTGGTCCTGGGGGGAGGTTACCGTGGGGTGAGGTCCAGGACCTGGGTCGAGGGTCTGTAGACTGTCCTCCACGGGCGAGGTGGGGTCCGAATCGAGGAGCCAGGCAAGGACAGGAACTCTGAAGGAACAGGACTGGGTGCTGGCCGAAACAGCTCTTCAACGACGTTGCTCTCGCAACCTGGGACTGGGCTGACTGGCCTTTATCTTCTCTGAGGCCAGGGGCGGTCCCGGCCCTCAGGTGACCCGCCTCTTCTGGCCTTAAGGCGAGCACTCCTCCTGGGAGAAACCAGTTCCCTCCGCCTCTCTGCCCTGAGCCTCTGCAGCTCAGGAGAGGCTGGAGGGTTACTGGACCCAGGGGGAGACTCGCCTTCCCCTGACAGGGCTGGGAGAGGTGCACCTGTAGGCAATGTGTCCTCAATCCCCTCCGGAGCCAGAGTAGATTCACCTGGTGCCTGCTCCTGAGGATCCGTCACAGGTGCAGGTGCCTCAGAGTCAAGGCCCTGCCCCAGCTCAGCCGACCCTGGAGGCGGGGACTCCTGTGCAGGCTGGAGTTCCTCCGGTTCGGCCTCTGAATCGGATTCCCAGGCCATCACACAGCCCAGTCTCAGGTTGCGGGAGCAACATCGTTGGAAACCTGTTTCTGCCAGCACCCAGACCTGTTCTTCCGGAGTTCCCGACCACGCCCGGCTTCTTGCTTTGGACCCCGCTTTGCCTTTGGTGGACAGTTTCCAGACCCTCGACCCAGGACCGGACTCTGACCATACCTCATGGTAAACCCCCCCCCCTGGGACCAGCACAGCTCCATCAATAGTTGGTGCTGAGACTGGAGCTCCTGGAGCCAAGTGTCACTGTGGGGACCGCAGATGCTGGCAGCACGTCCGGGAACAAACACGGATGGTAACCGTAAATGGCCTGGAACAGGGTCTGCTGGGTGGAGGCGTTCACCACATTGTTGTAAGTGAACTCCTCCAATGCCAAGTGGTCGACCCAGTCTGGAGGTACTCCAGGTTCCGGTGGTCGGTTCTCACATCCACCAGGTGTCTTGCCCCCTCAAGATGATGGCCCCAGACCTCAAAGGCCACCTTGATGGCCAGTAGTTCCCGCTCCCACACGGTATAGTTACACTCCGCCAGAAGAAGCTGCCAGGAATAGTAGGCACAGGGTAACAGCAGCACATCAGGTCCGTGCTGCTGGGACAAGACGGCACCGAGAGCCGTACTGAAGGCATCGGTCTCCACCACGAAGGGACGAGAGGGATTAGGATGCTGTAAAAGCGGCGCCCTCTGGAGACAGGCTTTCAACCCCTGAAACGCCACCTCTGCCTCCTTGTCCCAGGAGAACGGTGTCTTGGGGCACAGCAGTCGGGTCAGTGGGGTGGCGCGATGAGCATAGTCCACAATGAAGGTCCAATAATAGTTGGCGAAACCCAGGAACCACTGTAGGTCCTTGCGGTTCTGGGGTGCCGCCCACTCCTGAACTGCTGCCACCTTCCCAGGATCCATCTGCACCCCATCATGGGAGAGTTGGTGACCGAGGATGTCCACTGACCGCTTGTGGAACTTTCACTTGCTGAGCTTAGCATACAGGCGTTGCTCCCGCAAGCGCTGCAACATGGACCGGACATGACCCTCATGGTGAGCTGGGTCGTGGGAGTAAATCAGAATGTCATCTAGGTACACCACCACGTACTTGTCTAGCAAGTCCTGGAACACGTGGTTGATGTACCATTGGAACACGGCAGGCGCATTGCACAACCCGAAAGGCATTACCAGGTATTCGAACTGCCCATACCGGGTCCCAAATGCTGTCTTCCACTCATCCCCGGCTCGGATCCGAATCAAATTGTAGGCCCCTCGAAGGTCCAGCTTGGTGAACATCTGCACCCCTTGCACTCCGCAATAAAGGGCAAAGGGATACTGGTCCGGGATGGTAATTTTTTTTTTTTACTTTTATTTTGCTTTAAAAAGGTACATATAAATATAGACAACCAAAATTACAAAGGAAAATTCCTTAATAGTAATGGAAAAAAAACTTTAAAAACTACAAAAAATATCAAAGTACATGACACAGAACATAAGCAACTACGGAAAAGAAAAAAGAAAAAAAGAAAAAGGAAGGTGAGCCAAAGCAGGAAGGCTCATCTATTGTACACTTCCGTCAAGCTCACAACAGATCATTATTCTTATCAATTATCTCTATCTGCATTCCGAAGGAATCCCTCATCTTGGTATCAGGGAACATTTCTCTATGCGGCATCATTCTAAAAATAGCCAGATCTTTCTTGCTGAACCCTTGTCCCCTAAATAATTATTTAAACATTCCCATTCTTCTTTCACCAATTTTTTAGGTTTACCCCTTAATGCATCTGTTAGCTTTGCGAGCTCCAAGTACTCGCACACGGGATGGTAATCTTATTCAGGGCCTGGTAATCATGGCAGAGACGAAGCTCCCCACACTTCTTAACAAAGAGTACTGTAGTGTCGGTGGGCATGGTAGAGGGCCGAATGAACCCGCGCTCCAGGTTCTTGCTGTTACGATATGAGTACAATGCAGCTGCAAACTGCCAGCTTGTTTACATCACATGATGTAGCTAGTCCTGGGAAAGAATCTTCCAGGCAGCTCACGGGATACACAAAGCTTTGTTCCGTGTGTAATATGAGACCTTCCTGTTGCGTTTGTAAAGGAAGTCTGAGTCACTTGCTTGGAGAAGTTTGAACTGATCGGACATGGTTTTTTTTGTTGAGCTGTAAAGTCAGAAATAAACAAGATGTAAAAGGACTTTCTGACTATTCTTCTTTCCCCTGTGAAAGGGGAGAAGGGGGTGTGCATCTTCCACGCTGGGAGATGTCACCTATCAAGATCTCCCTGGTCTGTCTGGGATGCCAGCCAGAGGAAGATCACCGGTAAACAAGTCCCGGGAGCAGGGGGAGAGGCCAGCCTCTCCCGAAGGGGCTAGTTTTCCAACAAGTGGTAGCACGCGGATGGTGGCTACAAAGTAACAGCTGCAACACCCGGTGGAGACGTGTTTTGCTGATTTACGACGTTCCACGGACCCCTGACGGTTGCTGATTTATGGCTGATGGTGAACGCGGATTGAATCGTTCTCCGGTTCACTGAGAAAGGCTGCTGTTTTGGATTAAACAGAGCGGAGAGAAGGCCACATACCAAGCATTCCAGGGGAGCTGATAAAACTGCCGTTGCCTGCCAACAAGTCGTGAGTACTTTATGGGCTGATTTATGGGCTCATTAGCTTCAGAGGCAAGAGAGAAGCAAGCCAGAGCTGTAAAAAGCTCAGAGGCTGAAATAAGCTGTTGGTTTTTCAGCGAAGCTTGCTGATCACAGACTGTTAGATTTTTCAGCTCTTAGCTGAAAGCTGTAACTTGGATTCAAGATGGATGCCAAGAAAGGGCAGGTTTACCTTACCCACCTCCCCTAACTAATGACAATTATTCCTCATGGTCTGTGAAAATGAAAGCCCTGCTTCAGAGTCAGAGGGTATTTGGAGTGATTGAAAATCCCGTCCCAGCTGCACCCACAGCGGCTTGGAATTCTCAGAATGTGAAAGCCAGGTCAGCTATTATTCTGTGTGTCTCTGATGAGCAACTTGCGCATATAGCAGATTTGCAATTCGCGCGCAAAGTTTGGGAAACGCTGCAGAGAATCCATCAAAGGGATGCCGCAGGCACAGCGCTGCTGCATTTTGAAAAGCTCACGAACATGCAACTAGCACCTGATGGTGATGTCCAAGTGCATTTGACAGAGATGAAATTCTTACGCCAGCAGATGGCGCAACGCAATTTCCCTCTTCAGGAAGAGATATTTTGCTTTATGATAATTAACAGCCTTAATCGGAATTATAAAACGGTTGCAAGTCAACTTGGTTCTCTACCTGCCCGGGATCTTACGGTGGAGAGAATTTGTTCTGTGGTTCTTAATGAGAGAGACCGCCTTGCTGCAATAGTTGTTGCTGATGGGGGCAGTGAAGCTCGGAATACAAGCACCCCCACTGCTATTGCTAGAGAAGAGCAAGCTGTAGCTCTGAACGTTCTCCATTGTTACAATTGTGGTCAGCCTGGGCATATTCGGAGGAACTGTAAAAAGCCACGTCAGCAGAAAGGAGCAAAAGGGAGCTCTGCAAAGCCTGAGGCTTCAAGCAAAGGTCATGCCAAGTCACAGGCAAGGCCAGCAAAGGCTTTAATATCGCCGAAAGCCTCTTCATTGGTTGAAAACGCGTTTATTTTAGACATGGGCTGCACCCAGCACCTAGCATCACACAGGGAATTATTTTCTACGTTTGAGAAGCGAAGCTTCACTGTGCTTCACTGTCAAGAGATCGAAGCGATCGGGTTTGGGACTGTGTATCTGAAAAGCCTGAACTTGACTATAAACAATGTGTATTATGTTCCTGATTTAAAGTTCAATCTGCTGAGTGTTTCTCAGATGACAAAGATAGGACTGGTGTTGTCCTATGATAAAGAGAGTTGCAAAATCTTTAAAGATGGAGAGCTGTATCTTTCTGCCAGAGAGAAAGATGGACTGTATCTACTGATTTTTGAAGAGTCAGATTACAGAATGTGCACTGCATGTGATACTAAAATGTTTTCTCTTGCAGGTGTATCCAAGGATAAGAAGGCTGCAAAGATAACCAGTGTTTTTCAGCGAGTGTATGCTGATGTAATTGGTCCTCTAGCACCATCTAGAGGCAATGCAAAATACTATCTTCTATGTGTTGATCATTATTCTCAATATGTATGGATTTATGTATTGGAATCACCAAAAGAAGCCTTAGCAAGGTTTCAGGAGTTTTGTGACAAAGGTAAAACTGTTCATAATGCAGATATTGATTTTCTTTTCACAGATGAAAAGCCAGTTTTTCTTTTACAGGATTTTCAGGAGTTCCTGCAGAAGAAAGGGATAAGACACAAGGTTGCTGTTTCAGCGGAAGCGTGGAACAGGGGTGTCTGTGTACGGGTGAACAAAGAATTGCAAAAGGGGATGAATGCGCAATTGCTTAGTTCACATCTGCCACATGAGTACTGGGCGGAGTCGCTAATGTCGTATTGTTATACGTGGTTGAGAAAGGTTTCAAAAGAGTTGGGAAGTTCTCCTTTTGAGAAACTGTTCCATAGAAAACCTTCTGTTGCCCATTTCAAGGTTTTTGGGTCTCATGTGAGGACAGAAGCTCCAGGTGGAGTAAAGAATGCCAGAGGCATTTTTGTGGGCTATGAGAAGGGTCTCTACAGAGTAATTTTGTCTGAATCTGGTCAGGTGATTCTCACAAAATTTCTAGAGAGTGCTCCTGAACAGGAGAGTGTGATAGTTCACACATTTCCCACAGAGGACAATTCAGATGATGATGATGATTTTACTGATTACAGTGGTACTGAGAGTGATGACAGTGATAGCTCAAAGAGCTCGGTTGACACAGTCATTGAGAGGAAATCTTACACAATGGATAGACCTCCACAGGTGAAGGATGAACCACTGTTTACTATTGGAACTGGTTCTCCAAAGAGTCCTGAGACTGAACCAGTGAGCAGAGAGAATCAGCACCTCATACGCAGGTCTGAGAGAGTTACAGAGGGTGTACTACCCAAGAGGTACTCAAAAGAGTTTGCTAACTTAGCTGTTGCATGTGTTGCTGTTGTACACAACCGAGGACAGGTTGGAGCTGTGTCTAAGTCAGAGACAAAGACACAACAGAGAGTTGCTAGCCAAGGTAATGCAGATGCACTCATTCCTTGGAAGCCAGACAACCAGAGAGGTACACTGGGGAAACCAGTGGCGAGGAGTTCCAAGGGTGGAACCGTAACAACAGGGGAGTGTTATGTGTATAACAACTGTTTGTTTTCTTCTCTGGATCACGCCTTGCTTGCCGCAACACGCATTGATTCTTTTGGGGGAGGATGTTACGAAAAAGGAGCAATGCAGCAGCGAGCTCCAGATGGCTGGAAAGCCAAACAGGATGTTGATGTTTGGGACTGTTCCGTGGGAACAAAGGAACAGTCTATTCATTGTACTGAGCACAGGATGTTAGCTCAGAGTGTCACATGACCTGTACTGGAAGTACAGGGGAGGAGTTTTTCTCTCTCTGCTGTTGGTGTTAAGAGAGTGCAGACACGTTTCTCTGTACTGCTGGAAAGACAGAAATAAAGGCATGTAAATACATTTCTGTCTGTCTCCTTCCCCTCCCTGGGGATGGCAGGGGAGGAGTGGTGTGTTCTTCTCACGTTAGAGGAGGATCGCCGATTGAGACCTCGCCTGATCTTGCCGGGAGTCGCAGACGGGGAGGTCAACAAGGAACTCAAGCCGGGTGCCTGGATAGTGGCCAATTCCTCTGACAAGGCTTGATTCCTACAAGCTTCAACCTTCCACAATTTTGACCACTGCTATATATAAGACAAAACAACATTCAACAACTCTTCAGAATCTAATAATAAATATGTTGGTAAAATGACAAACAACACAGGTAATGAACACACACCCAACTCCCTTCAGTTCTTCTCCATTTGCTCCTGAGGCTCTAATCCCTTTTTGTCTCCATTGCAGATTGTGATGAATTGGAAATTGAGAGCAAAGTTGACCACAATAAAATCCCCAGAGAGGAGAAGCCACATAAAAATTTGGAGTGTGGAGAAAGCGGCAGTCAGAGCTCCCATTCCACTTCCCATCAACAAAATCTCATTGGAAAGAAACGCGATCAGTGCATGGAATGTGGAAAGAGCTTCACAGAGAGTTCCTCTCTCACTTCCCATCAAAGAATTCATACAGGGGGGAAACCCTATCAGTGTGTGGAATGTGGAAAGAGCTTCAGAAATAGCTCCTCTCTCACTTCCCATCAAACAATTCATACAGGGGAGGAACCCTATCAGTGCGTGGAATGTGGAAAGAACTTCAGGAAGAGCTCCTCTCTCACTTCCCATGAAAGAATTCATACAGGGGGTAAACCCTATCAGTGTGTGAAATGTGGAAAGAGCTTCACATGTAGCTCCTCTCTCACTTCCCATCACAGAATTCATACAGGGGAGAAACCCTATCAGTGCGTGGAATGCGGAAAGAGCTTCAGTCAGAACCAAAATCTCACTTCCCATCAAAGAATTCATACAGGGGAGAAACCCTATCAGTGTGTGGAATGTGGAAAGAGCTTCAGTCAGAGTGCCAATCTTACTTCCCATCAAAGAATCCATACAATGGTCAGAAAAACCATTATACAGCTTTAGGAGCCAGGCAAATCCGCACCTTTTTAACCAGGCTTTTGGCTAATTCACATCTAATGCCCTTTTAATATGTGGTGTTTTTTTATCGTTTTTTTCAATGTTGTAACTGTCCTGAGACCTGTGGGTGTAGGGAATAGGTGCCATCTCTTAAAGGCCTAGTGGTCTTTGCCCCAACCCCAATAAAATATTTAAGGATGCCACCCCCCAGTTTTTGGTGTGTTTTTTTTCAAACACAAACTTTTTTTCTTCTGCAACTTCCAATACAAATTCTCTTTCAATTTTCCCTCTTAAAAAAAAACAAAAAAAACGCAGAAAGGTCATGAGGAAAACAAAATACAAGAAGATACAAACATGGACAGGTCCCATCTTTGTGGGACTTCCGGGTTGGCGCCTCCGGCAATGGCGGAGCTCCTCCGATCGGGAGGAACTTGCTCCGTGAAAAGCAGGGTCTGACCGCCACGGCGAAGGCGGAGACCCATTGAAAACACAAGCGGGAGGAGCTTGTGAACCTGGGATTCGGCTGGCACCTTTTGCGCCTCCTCTACTTGTGGGGAAACCCGGTTTCGGGGATCCGGAGCGACGTGGGGTGAGTGGCGCGGTGCTTCAAATTGACTGCTTCTTTCACGGAGTGAAGCCGCATTGCTGTTGCCAGAGAGCGCTGACTTTTTCCTGTGGACAATTGGATTTTAAACAACTACCCGTGAGTAGAACGGAAAATTGGATTTTTAAATACCTTAATTTGGCACCGAAACGGGGAAGGTCTTAAACAGGAAGTCCGCCTTCCCCTTTTGTAAATAGACTGAAGCAAAGACGTTATAAGCTAAAGTCTTTGAAAGCTTTTGGCAAAGGATTAAATTTTCATCGGTTAAAACTACAAAACCCCCCTTGGAAGCAGGAGAAGAGGGGGGAAATTTTGGACTTAGCAAGCCTGCAGGAGAGAGTGAAAAATCAAATTACCACTGCTCCGAACCTGGAAAAGGGCTGCCAGAAGGAGTGAAGTTTTGGGAGAGTTCATTGACTGCGAACAAAACATTTTTGACAGCCAGTTAAATAAGAGAAAGATACTGTTTCCATTGTCCTCTTCTGCGTTTAAAAAGTAACTGGAAATTGAAACTATTTTTATGGCTTGAATTGTGTCTGAAAGGATTGATACAAGTGGAGACTGTTTCCCTCTAGAGGGAGTCTTTGAAACTGCCACAGGAGTGCAACTGGGGAATCACCAGCTGCAAGATAAGTAATTGTGAGAACCAGAGATTGACCTTGGACCACTCAGAATGTTGACAGGAGAAGCCATTGTGACGGTATTATGCAAGATAAGCTACTCGCTGGAACAGCTTCATAAGAAGACGGATGACATGTCTTTTAAAATTGACAACTTGGAACAAAAAGTGACTAATTGGAGTCAAAAAGTGAGCACCAATACAGAAATAATTCAGGACTTGGTACAAGAATCTACTTTGGCAGGACAAATTGTGGAAGAGAAAGAGAAAGCTGTGGTTGTTGAGCCTAAAGTAATACAAGCGGGATCCTCAGTCTTACAGAAGCAAACTGAGGAATACAAGTTGAGGCCTTCTATGATTGAATCTAGAAAAAGCCAGATTTTGAGGATTGGATCCCGGCTTGGACGGAAGAAGGGAAGTTGGAAAGATCCCTCTATGCAGGGATTAACTGACTTTTGGGACATGGACTTGGGTCTGGAGGAGATTGGAGTTCTGGGGGCCTTTGGATTTGGAGGAATTATGAAACATGTCATGAAACATCTTATAGACCTCAGCTTCAACTATGGAAATTTGGCTGACCTGCCTGGAAGGAATAAAAGCATTGTTAGGTTGGATTCTTCCCGAGATCTGATCTTTGGCATTAAAGAATATGAAGAAGACCTGCAGAAGGGACCTGGAAAAGAGTTAAGAGCCTCGGACATAAGATCTCCAGGTTGATGGACTATATGGAATTGACGGAAAGGACTGGCAGAATCCGAAACCAGGGAGAGGAGATGGTGGAAGAAGATTAGAGAATTTAAAGTTTATATATAGAAATACTGTAAAATTAATGAATGATAGAGAAATGGTGGAAAGAAATTTTATGGCCTTAGCAGAAATGTTATAAGGAGTTAAGCATATATAAGTAATTTAGTTTTAATGAAAAAAAATATGTTAAGATATTTATAATATGACAGAAAATAGAGAAAGATGGAAAGGATTTGCTGAAACAATTAATAGAAGTGGAATACAAAAAGGGAGGTGAGAGGAAGTCGAGGAAACAAGGGAATGAAAGATAGAGTATGGAAAAGGTGTGATGTATGTTTTTAAATGGTTATTGTTTTGTTTTGTTTAGGGTTAAGGTGGGTTAGGGTTTTGTTTAGTTTAGTTTAATGTGTTTAGGTTGTGTTTTGTATTGTTTATATATTGTATTGTATTGTTTTTTTTTCTTTCTTTGTTTTTTCTCTTTTCTCTTTTTTCTTTTTCTTTTCCTTTTCTGTAATCTTTAAAAATAATAAATATTTTTTTTTAAAAACAAACAGGATACGTGAACCTGGGCCAGTAGGGTCCTCCTCTCCGGCAGACGGACAACACCTTCCCCAAAGCCCCTCCCTCCCCCACTTCCCCATCACTCATCAGGATGGCTTTGGTCGTCTCCTGCTTGGAGCATTTCTGGGTTCAGAGCCCCCTGAGCTGAGCTATCTGGCAACCAGGATCACCTCCGGCAGGTACAGCTGATCTCCCTCCAGCAGATGAAAGGCAAAAGTCAGGCTGTCAGTTCCTCACAAAGGGAGGGCTTCTCCACATCCGAGAGTGCAGAGTGGGGGGCAAGGAGGGCAGGTCTGAGTCCCTGCTCTGGTTCTCTCCAATACTCACCTGTGGGGGAGGGATGTGCAACCGCAGCACATCTGCAAAGAGAAGGACATGGGGACAGGTGAGTCCATCCCTGAGCACCTGGCAAGGCTATTCCAAGAGTTTTCTCCTGGATTCCAAGCCCTACTGCAGCTGAGGAGGGACATAAAAAAACCTCATTTTAAACAAGAAAAGATAAAATACAAAAAAGAAAAAAAGAAAAATCAAAAAGAAAAAAGAGAATTGAAATCCATTAAGCAAAAAAGAAAAATCAATTAAAAATACAGCAAATCTTCCCATTGCTTATCTTTCATTAACTTATTTCCCTGACCTCCTCACACCTCCCTTTTTTGTATTCTAAGTCAATTATCCATTTCAGCAAATCCTTTCCCTCTTTTCAAATTTTCGTCCTGTAAATTTATCTTGAAATTTATATAACCTTACTTTCCCTCCTTTCACCTATTAACAGTCTATTTTTCCTAAATCTTTGTAGCATTTCTGCTAAAATCACATAAATTCATTCCAACATCATTCTAACATTCATTAATCTTGCAATGTTTCTGTAAATAGTCTTTGAATTTCTTCCAATCTTCCTCCACCGACTCTTCTCCCTGGTCACGGATTCTGCCAGTCATTTCTGCCAGCTCCATGTAGTCCATCACCTTCATCTGCCATTCTTCCCGGGTAGGTAGATCTTGTGTCTTCCAATGCTTTGCAATAAGTATTCTTGCTGCTGTTGTAGCATACATAAAGAAAGTTCTATCCTTCTTTGGCATCAATTGGCCGACCATGCCCAGGAGAAAGGCCTCTGGTTTCTTCAGAAAGGTATATTTAAATACCTTTTTCATTTCATTATAGATCATCTCCCAGAAAGCCTTAATCCTTGGGCATGTCCACCAAAGGTGAAAGAATGTACCTTCAGTTTCTTTACATTTCCAAAATTTATTATCGGGCAAATGATAAATTTTCGCAAGCTTGACTGGTGTCATGTACCACCTGTATATCATTTTCATTATTTTCTCTCTTAAGGCATTACATGCCATGAACTTCATACCTGTGGTCCATAACTGTTCCCAGTCAGCCATCATAATGTTGTGTCCAACATCTTGTGCCCATTTAATCATAACAGATTTCACCGTTTCATCCTGAGTATTCCATTTCAACAGCAAGTTATACATTCTTGACAAATTCTTAGTTTTGGAATCTAACTGTTCTGTTTCCAATTTTGATTTTTCCACCTGGAAGCCAATTTTTTTTATCCAAATTATATTCCTCCATTATCTGATAATAGTGAAGCCAATCTCGCACTCTATTTTTTAATTTTTCAAAACTCTGCAGTTTTAATCTGTCCCCCTCTTGTTCCAAAATTTCCCAATATTTCGGCCATTTGGCCTCCATATTGAGCTTTTTCTGAGCCTTCGCTTCCATTGGTGACAGCCACCTTGGGGTTTTATTTTCAAGCAAATCCTTATATCTTATCCAAATATTAAACAGTGCTTTTCTGACAATATGGTTTTTAAACGCTTTGTGTGCTTTGACCTTATCATACCACAAATATGCATGCCACCCAAAAATGTTGTTAAAACCTTCTAAATCCAACACATCAGTGTTCTCAAGAAGCATCCATTCTCTCAGCCAGCAAAAAGCGGCTGATTCATAATAAAGTTTTAAGTCTGGCAGGGCAAATCCACCTCTTTCCTTAGCGTCAGTTAATATCTTAAATTCTATTCGAGGTTTCTTGCCCTGTGAGACAAATCTAGAGATATCTCTCTGCCACTTCTTGAAACACTCCATTTTATCCAAAATTTGCAATGTTTGAAACAAAAACAACATCCTTGGCAATACATTCATCTTTATCGCAGCAATTCGGCCTAGCAATGATAGCTTCAGGTTTGACCACATTTCTAAATCCTTTTTCACTTCCATCCAACATTTTTCATAGTTATCCTTAAACAGATTCACATTCTTGGCAGTCATGTTAACCCCTAGGTATTTCACTTTCTTAACCAGTGTTAGCCCTGTCTCCTTCTGAAACCTTTCTCTCTCCATCACTGTTAAATTTTTCTCTAAGACTTTAGTTTTCATCTTATTCAACTTAAATCCCGCTACTTGTCCAAATTCTTGAATCAGTTCCAGTACTCTTTTAGTACTAGATTCTGGCTCCTGTAATGTCAATACCAAATCATCAGCAAATGCTTTCAGTTTGTACTGTTTAGCTCCAACTTGTATACCTTTAACTGTTTGGTCCCTTCTAATCATGTTTAAAAGAACCTCCAGGACCGATATGAAAAGCAATGGAGAGATTGGGCAACCTTGTTGTGTTCCTTTCTCTATCTTGAATTCTTCCGTCACTACATTGTTCACAATTAATTTAGCCTTTTGTTCTGAATAAATTGCCCCTATACCATTTTCAAAACCTTGACCAACCCCCATCCCCTGTAAGTTTTTCTTCATAAAACTCCAAGAAATATTGTCAAAGGCTTTCTCCGCGTCCACAAATATCAAAACTGCTTTAGTATTAATATTCACTTGTAACTTTTCTAGAATATTAATTATGTTCCTCGTATTGTCAGACAAGTGTCTGCCCGGGAGAAAACCAGCTTGGTCTTTATGAATTTCTTCTACTAATACCTTTTTTAGTCTCTTAGCCAAAATGTCTGCAAAAAATTTATAATCCACATTAAGCAGAGATATGGGGTGGTAATTCTTAAGCTGTGTCTTCTCAGACTCTGTTTTCGATATAAGTGTAATATAAGCTTCCTTCCACGACTCTGGTGCCTTTTCCCCTTCCAATATCCCATTACACACTTCCTTTAAAGGCTGTATTATCCATTCTTTCAAAGATCTGTAGTATCTTGAAGTCAAACCGTCCGGTCCTGGGGATTTACCCAATTGCATATTCTGGATGGCCCCTGCTATCTCTTGCTCCGTTATTTTGTAATTCAACATTAGCTTATTTTCTTGAGAGATTTTTTTGTAATCCATTTGTTTTCAAAAAAACCATCAATATCCATTTGTTTCTGAGTTTCCTGTGTATATAGTTGTTTAAAATACCTCTGAAAACACTTTCTAATCTCCACTGGATTCTGTATATTTTCCCCTTCTACTTCCAAATTTGTAATAGTGTTAGGTTTTGTCTTTTTTTCATTTGCCAAGCCAGTAGTTTTCCACATTTGTTTGCCGATTCAAATGTCTTTTGTCTCATCTGTTTAATTTTCCATTCTATTTCCTGATTTATCATTTTCATATATTGTACTTGATGTAACTTTATCTCTTTCAAAATCTCCTGCGATTTTGGCTTCGCTCTCAGTTTCTTCTCTCCTTCCTTTATTTTCTCCAAGATCTTATCTTTTTTCTCATTTTGGGCTCTCTTTTGGATCGCATTCTGTTGTATCAAAAATCCTCTCAAACCGCTTTACTTGCATCCCAAATTACTCTTTTTTCTGCAGTGGTATTCATCTCAAAATAGTCTCTCAGAGTTTTTTGGGCCTTCTTAGTCACTTCTTCGTTCCTAAACAATGTGTCATTCATCCTCCATCTGAAGGAACCAGTTGGTGTTAATTTCAATTCCGTCTTTACAGCATTATGGTCGGAGCACATTTTAGGGCATATTTCCACCTTTCTAGTCTTCCTAAAATAATTGGTTAGCTGCATGGTTTACTCCGAACTCAACTTCCCGCTTCAAGCCAAAAGACAACCCTTCCCGGTGACCCGGAAACTGCAATTAATCCAGAATGCGGCAGCTAGACTGGTGACTGGGAGTGGCCGCCGGGACCACATAACACCGGTTCTGAGAGATCTGCATTGGCTCCCAGTACATTTCCGAGCACGATTCAAAGTGTTGGTGCTGACCTTTAAAGCCCTAAACGGCCTCGGTCCTGTATACCTGAAGGAGCGTCTCCACCCCCATCGTTCAGCCCGGACACTGAGATCCAGCACCGAGGGCCTTCTGGCGGTTCCCTCATTGCAAGAAGTGAGGCTACAGGGAACCAGACAGAGGGCCTTCTTGGTAGTGGCGCCCGCCCTGTGGAACGCCCTCCCATCAGATGTCAAAGAGATAAATAATTACCTGACATTCAGAAGACATCTGAAGGCAGCCCTGTTCAGGGAAGTTTTTAATATGTAACGCTGTACTGTTTTTAACACTGATTGGGAGCTGCCCAGAGTGGCTGGGGAAACTCAGCCAGATGGGCGGGGTATAAATAATAAATTATTATTATTATTATTATTATTATTATTATTCCCCATCCCCGGGCAAAACCCCTGGCCTTTCATTGGTAGAACCGCCACCACTCTGGTGGCATTTACCTAATAATAATAATAATAAAAAATTTCGTGACAGCAGTCATGAAATTAAAAGACGCCTGCTCCTTGGGAGAAAGGCGATGGCAAGCCTAGACAGCGTCTTAAAAAGCAGAGACATCACCTTGCCAACAAAGGTCTGTATAGTTAAAGCCATGGTTTTCCCAGTAGTGAGGTATGGAAGTGAGAGCTGGACCATAAAGAAGGCTGATCGCCGAAGAACTGATACTTTTGAATTATGGTGCTGGAGGAGACTCTTGAGAGTCCCATGGACTGCAAGAAGATCAAACGCATCCATTCTTAAGGAAATCAGCCCTGAGTGCTCACTGGAAGGACAGATCCTGAAGCTGGGGCTCCAATACTTTGGCCACCTCATGAGAAGAGAAGACTCCCTGGAAAAGACCCTGATGTTGGGAAAGATGGAGGGCACAAGAAGAAGGGGACGACAGAGGACGAGATGGTTGGACAGTGTTCTCGAAGCTACAAACATACAATCATAGAATCATAGAGTTGGAAGAGACCACAAGGGCCATCGAGTCCAACCCCCTGCCAAGCAGTAAACACCATCAGAGCACTCCTGACATATGGTTGTCAAGCCTCTGCTTAAAGACCTCCAAAGAAGGAGACTCCACCACACTCCTTGGCAGCAAATTCCACTGTCAAACAGCTCTTACTGTCAGGAAGTTCTTCCTAATGTTTAGGTGGAATCTTCTTTCCTGCAGTTTGGAACCATTGCTCCGTGTCCGCTTCTCTGGAACAGCAGAAAACAACCTTTCTCCCTCCTCTATGTGACATCCTTTTATATATTTGAACATGGCTATCATATCACCCCTTAACCTCCTCTTCTCCAGGCTAAACATGCCCAGCTCCCTTAGCCGTTCCTCATAAGGCATCGTTTCCAGGCCTTTGACCATTTTGGTTGCCCTCCTCTGGACACGTTCCAGTTTGTCAGTGTCCTTCTTGAACTGTGGTGCCCAGAACTGGACACAGTACTCCAGGTGAGGTCTGACCAGAGCAGAATACAGTGGCACTATTACTTCCCTTGATCTAGATGCTATACTCCTATTGATGCAGCCCAGAATTGCATTGGCTTTTTTAGCTGCCACGTCACACTGTTGGCTCATGTCAAGTTTGTGGTCAACCAAGACTCCTAGATCTCCATGTGTCTGACCAAACTGCGGGAGGCAGTGGAAGACAGGAGTGCCTGGCGTGCTCTGGTCCATGGGGTCACAAAGAGTCGGACACAACTAAACGACTAAAGAACAACTACTACTACTACTACTACTACTACTACTAATAATAATAATTTATTTGTACCCCGCCCATCTGGCTGGGTTTCCCCAGCCACTCTAAGCGGCTTCCACAGCAACCAAAAATACACAAAAATGTCACACATTAAAAACTTCCCTGAACAGGGCTGCCTTAAGATGTCTTCTGAATGTCAGGTAGTTGTTTATCGCTTTGACATCTGATGGGAGGGCGTTCCACAGGGCGGGCGCCACTACCAAGAAGGCCCTCTGCCTGGTCCCCTGTAGCTTTGCTTCTCGCAATGAGGGAACTGCCTAAAGGCCCTTGGAGCTGGACCTCAGTGTCCGGGCAGAACAATGGGGGTGGAGACGCTCTTTCGGGTATGCTGGGCCGAGGCCGTTTAGGGCTTTAAAGGTCAGCACCAACCCTTTGAATTGTGCTCGGAAACGTAGTGGGAGCCAATGTAGGTCTTTCAAGACCGGTGTTATACCTCAGCACGGCGCAGGGACTGACTGAGCGGGTGGCGAGATGCTTTCAGCCTCGAACACTTGGCGGGTTCTGAAATGGTCGTGCAGGCCAGATTCACGACCCTGGAGGGCTGGATTCGGCCTGCGGGACATAGTTTGAGGACCCCTGGTCTACACTGACTGGCAGCAGCTCCCCAGAGTTTCTGGCAAGGATTTTGTCCAGCCCTGGCAGATGTCAGGGGCTGAACCTGGGACATTCTGCATGCCAAGCAGATACTCTAGGGCTCCCCATATTTCCCTGCACTTACAACGTTATACTATTAGCAACCGTGGAGATTCCACCTGCCTCTTTTGAAAGGAGAACACTCACCTGATTAATAATAATAATAATAATAATAATAATAATTTATACCCCACCCATCTGGCTGGGTTCCCCAGCCACTCTGGGCAGCTTCCAACAAAATATTAAAATGCAATAGTCCATCAAATATTAAAAGCTTCCCTAAACATAATAACAACAACCATCCATTTTCAGTCCATTGAATTAGCAATTGAGCATTTCTGGAAAGGGAAATGGCATACTTTTGTTGCGTGCATAAGAAAGTATTACTCATTTATGATGAGAATAGGATTTATTTCTTTTGAACTTCGCTGGATTCCTCCTTGGCAGCCAGTGCGATTGTTTATGCAGGGCTAGAACTCAGGACCCGCTGCCTTGAGGGACACCTAAGAGCAGTTGGGCAGGGGAAGGTCTCCCTTGGGAGGTGGTGGACTCTCCTTCCTTGGAGGTTTCTAAGCAGAGATCGGACGGCCATCTGCCATGGATGCTTCAGCTGAGATTCCTGCATTGCTGGGGGTGGGACTGGATGACCCAGGGATCAGGGCCGTATCCAGCAAGAGAGGTGGTGGAGGTGGACCAGGCGCATAGGCGCCTGCCCAAAAAATTGGCTTTAAAACGGATCCATAAATATGCCAATCCATCTATGGGTGTGGGGGGGGGGGAGAGGGGGGTGGCCCCCGGAAGAGAAGCTGCTCTGGTCCAGCCAGGAGGGAAAGTGGAGGGGGGAGGGAGCACATTGGGGGGGGGCAGTTGCACAGGCTCCACACTCCGCCCCAGTTGCTCCCCGTCTCTGGACCTCCACTCCCCCCCCCCTTTCTGCGCTCCAGAAATTCAAGCCGAATTGAGAGACCCTTCGCGAGCCGGGATCTGTTCAGGGGCGCAGCGTGTCGGTCAGGTTGTGCAAAGGGAGGAAGGGAAGAGCTGGGGGGACTCGGCACTGCAAGGGTTAAAGGGAACCGAGCTGCCTTCCTAGAGAGGACAGGAAGCGGGGGGGGGGGCAGGTCCTCCAGAGCCAAGGCCCCTCCCTCCCCAGTCCTTCCCTGCTTGGGTGTCTGTCCTGCAAGGGCTGCCTCGCTTTCCCCTCCTGGGATCTGGTGAGTCTCCTCTCTCTCTGGGATCTGGTGAGTCTCCTCTCCCTCTGGGATCTGGTGGGGGTCCCAGGGCTGCAGCAGGGGAGGATGCTGGGGGGCCTGATCTGCTCCTGCAGGGGGGGACCCAAGTCAGGGAGGAGAGGGTCAGGGGTGCAAAGACCCCCCCATATGCTCCTGCTACCCAGAGGAGGAAGGAGCCCCGGGGCTGAGAGCCAGAGCTTTTTGCCAGACTCCCCCGGAGGAAGGTCAGGGAAGGAGAGAGCGCGTGCCGGGAAGAGGGGGGGACCCCAAGTCAGGGAGGAGAGGGTCCTGCCAGGGAGGGGCCAGGTCTGCAACGCTCTCCTTCCTGCAGATCAGAGGATCCCAAACTCATTTGGCCTTCCGCCCCCCCCCCTCAGAACAAACGACTCCCCCGAAATCTCCCTTCTTTGAACAAAGGAGCCCCAGGGACTTTAACTGTGTGACGTCGCTCACCTGGCCTTTCATTGGTAGAGCCGCCACCACGCCAGTGGCGTTGACCTCCCAGGGACTGACTGAGCGGGCGGCGAGATGCTTTCAGCCTCAGACACTTGGCGGGTTCTGAAATGACCGTGCAGGCCAGATTCACGACCCTGACGGGCTGGATTCAGGCCAGGGAACATAGTTTGAGGACCCCTGGTCTACACTGATGGGGACATTCTGCATTCCAAACAGATACTCTAGGACTCCCCGTATTTCCCTAGTCTTTCAACGTTATGCTATCAGCAGCCATGGAGATTCCACCTTCCTCTTTCGAAAGGAGAAAACTCACCTGATCAATTTTAATAATAATAATAATAATAATAATAATAATAATAATAATAATAAATTTATACCCCACCCATCTGGCTGGGTTTCCCAGCCACTCTGGGCGGCTTCCAACAAAATATTAAAATACAATAGTCCATCAAATATTAAAAACTTCCCTAAACATCATAACAACAACCATCCATTTTCAGTCCATTAAATTAGGAATTAAGCATTTCTGGAAAGGGAAATGGCATACTTTTGTATATTAGTATGAAAAGCATGCATAAGAAATTATTACTCATTTACTCATTTAATTTATTACTCATTATTAATCATTTTGGCAGGAGAAAGGTCTCCCTTGGGAAGTGGTGGACTCTCCTTCCTTGGAGGTTTCTGAGCAGAGATCGGACGGCCATCTGCCATGGATGCTTTAGCTGAGATTCCTGCATTGCTGGGGGTTGTAATAATAATTATAATAATAATAATTTATTATTTATACCCTGCACATCTGGCTGGGTTTCCCCAGCCACTCTGGGCGGCTTGCAATAAAACACTAAAATACAATAACCTATTAAACATTAAAAGCTTCCCTCAACAGGGCTGCCTGTTTAGGGAACTAGACCAGCCCCCTCTTGCTTCGGGTTGGACTAGATGACCCTGGGATCCCCTCCTATCTCTCCACTCCTGAATTCTAGGAGGAGCTTCCTTGCCTCCTGCAAAGCCCTTTTCCCTGCAAGCTCTTCCTCTGGTTTCTGGCCAAGGGAGGGAGATGCTCAGAGTCCAGCCAAGAGCCTCACCCCCAAAAGGATATCTGGGCGTTGGCGTAGCCAGGGGAGCAGTTGCCCCCCTAAATGCATAAAAAATAATAAGAATCTGAGGATCTGCCAAGCGAGAGAGGGCTGAGCGAGGGAGGACTCGGCTTTGCAAGGGTTAAAGGGAACTGAGCTGCCTTCCTAGAGAGGACAGGAAGCAAGAGGGGGCAGGTCCTCCAGAGCCAAGGCCCCTCCCTCCCCAGTCCTTTCCTGCAAGGAAGGGGGGGTGTTGCTTTGGTGTCTCTCCTGCAAGGGCCGAATCGCAGCCCCCGCCTGGGATCTGGTGAGTCCATAGCTGTCAACTTTCAGATTTGAAAATAAGGGATCAGCAGCCTTGAAAATAAGGGATCAGCAGCCTTGAAAATAAGGGATCAGCAGCCTCACCTATCTAAGCAGCGGGAAACGGCGCTGCAATAAGGGAATTTCCCACAAACAAAAAAAAGGAAGGTGAGTCTCCTCTCTCTCCCCCCAGAGGGTGCAGTGGGGAGACGGTGGGGGTCCCAGGGCTGCAGCAGGGGAGGGGGCCTGGGGGGCCTGATCTGCTCCTGCAGGGGGGGAGCCCAAATCAGGGAGGAGAGGGTCCTGCCAGGGAGGGGCCAGGTCTGCCACGCTCTCCTTCCTGCAGATCAGAGGATCCCTGACTCCCACGAAATCTCCCTTTTTAAAACAAAGGAGTCCCTGGGACTTTAACTCTGTGTGACGTCGCTCAGCCTCATTGCACAACAGAGGAAACATCTGCAAATGGTTTTCCAAAGTTGAACAGGAGGTGGACTAGCCCCCCCCCCCAAAAAAAAACAACGGACAGGAAGGAAGGAAAAGTAGGAAAGAGAGACCAGGCCATAGCCTGGCTGCTGCATTGCAAACCAGTTTGTGTTAAGCTATCTAACAGAACAACAAAAAATCAAGGGAGATGTCTTTGGCCCCGCCCATTTGGCCCTCTGGGGGTTGGCCAGATACATTCCTGGCCCTCAGAAGAGAGAAAAAGAGACCTCACCCCACGAATCTGTCTGGACAGCGGCAGAGTTTGCAGAAAAGGAGACAGAAGCAGGGAGTGGAGGTGGGGTGAGGGTGGGGGTGGGGGTGAGGAGCAACTCCTGAGGACCCCCGAGTGAGGACCCTCACTAGAACCAAGCATCCATTTTTCAGAAGATACAAATGACTCCCTTGTCAGTCACTTCTGACTTCAGGCATTATCTAGAAGGCAGCAGAAACCAGGTTGATTAATCTCACAGAAATCCCTTCAGTTGCCTCCACATTCTGCAATGCTTGAAGGCTAGAGACTTATTTCTTCTCCTCCTCCTGCTCTTTCTTTTCAAAAAGATATCTCATGGTCTGGGATGCGGTAAAGTCCAGCCCTGGTTCCCAGCAAGACTCATCCATGCTTGCTCGGGGAACCATTTTTTCCCCTGTCATACAAATTCTGTAACAGAACAATGTATTTGCTTTGTAGGATTTGCTAGAGCTTCTCATTTAGACGGACAGAACTTGGCAGAAGACCAAATGGTTCCTTCTGATCTCTCAGAGGATTCCTGAGAGCACAGATGGATGTGCGAGACTCAGCTGGCCCTGGAAGAGGCCATGCCAACGAAACTGGGAGCAGTGGGGGGTTATGGGAAAACACTGTGCAGAAGATCCTGGTTGAGGAGGACACCCTCTGCTCAGAGGTGCAGAGCCAGCAGTTGAGGCAGTTCTGCTGCCAGGAGGCCAAAGGACCCCGAGAGGTTTGCAGCCGACTCCACCACCTTGACCATCAGTGGCTGAAGCCAGAAAGGCACACGAAAGCTGAGATGCTGGACCTGGTGATCTTGGAGCAGTTCCTGGCTGTCCTTCCCCTGGAGATGGAGAGCTGGGTGAGGGACTGTGGAGCGGAGACCAGTTCGCAGGCGGTGGCCCTGGCTGAAGGTTTCCTCCTGAGTCAGGCAGAGGAGAGAAAGCAGGTGAGAGAGACTTACCTCTGGATACTCCCAAGGGGCTCCAAACAGGACAGAGAACATCCCATAATGGTCTGCTGATGGCCCATCCTTTTTCTGGGAAAGCATCCATGGAATGAGATCTAGCACCCTTCAAGTCTTTGTCATTCTCTTTCTAGTATTTCTCACCATTCTCTGTTTTGAATCCTTGTTTCTTTTTCAGGGAAAGGATCTCTTTGCAGAAATGGACCTGGATTCCTGTGAGGCAGAGAGGCCTCCGTTGGACGCCAGAGAGAGGCCACTGGGTAAGGAGGAAGGTGGGTTTTCTCCGTTTGGTCTCATTCTGTTGGTTTCCCAACTCATCTGAGGGTTCTTTTCATCTTGTTTTGGTGGGAGACCGTTGGGAACAAGGGTCCAGAGGAGGGGAGATGTATTTCTGCACAAACAAACATATGAAATGGGCACAAACGTCTATAAATGCTCTCAGCAGGTAAGGATTTCTAAAGGCCCATCTGCAGTTAGAGATGCCCTGTTTCACCTGTGAGAGAAGCAGGCACTTCTGGCGTCCTGCTTACCTTTTTTCTCTTACAGGTAGCAGAAGGATGCCAGCAAGACCTCCTGATCCGCTTTTTCATGGAGGCAGAAGGGAAGCAGCGGCTGTGGAACCAGATCAGGTCAGGGGAAGCTGCCTTGTGGGGACAGAGGCTGAGGGATGGAGCAATGTCATTTACTGGTTGGGCACAGAGGAGTGGTGGGAGGAAGCAGCCGGGGAACCAGGAAGGGAAGACGGCTCAGAGCCGAAGGAGTGGAGGTGGAGGAAGGATGAGCGGTCAGAGGGAGAAGAGGGAGAAGTCTGTGAAGAGGAGGTGTCAGAAGCTGAAGGGGAAACAGAGCTTAGTGAGCTGGGAGACTCTGTGGCAGAATGCAGTGCAGAATCAGAGGCAGAAGAGGAAGGAGGCAAGTGGGAGAGGAAGGTTGAGAGGTTGAGGTGAGTCAGGATAAGGAGGAACCACCGGTGGCTCCCTCTCCTTTTGCAGGAAGCCACCCTCCCTACTTTTCTCTCAGAGCCAGGAGACCCCCTGCAATGCAGGAATCTCTGCTAGATCATCCAAGACAGATGGCCATCCAAAAGAGGCTTATTTCATTTCTAGATTGATAACTGAATGCAAAAATAGTTTTCTAAGCAGTGGACAAATGAGAACAAATAGCGGCCTGGATTCACCTAACCAGCCCCATCGGCTGCAAAATGGGGCCTGCCCCCCATTCCTCCCCTTCTCCATGCCCCCATGAATCCCTCGAATTTGGCTCTAGTTCTTAGGAGGGAACAGCTCAGGAGGAGAGGAGAAAGTGGATCCTTCTATTGGGGAAACTGGAATGCTTGCCTAGGCAGAATGACTTGAATAACACAAGGTGGAATACAACCTATTTGCACAAAAACGAATACCCATAATTTAAACTTAGAATAAAATAAGCATCCATAAATAAAATGTGCAGCAAAGCAATCCTATTGAAACAACTCCCCTGCGTGAGTGCCCGAGGGCCCTGCTCCTGCCACTCACCACCTGGCCCAGGGCGGGGCCTGAAGCCTCACAAGGACAGTTGTTGCTGCTGCTGCTGGCCAGGAGGACTCGGAGCGGCGCAATGTTCTTTTAAAAATTTTCTTTTTTCCCTTTTGATTACTTTTTTTGTGGGGGGTGGGATGGATGTTTGGTTGGGTTTGGGAATTTGTTTGATTTTAATGTGTTTGTAATTTTTACAGTTTTTTGTTTGTATTGTTCTTTCTTTTTTTTAAGGGTTTTATTTTGTTCTTAAGGGGAGGGGTCAGGGCTGCCGGGGAGTGGGTCCCAGCCCACAAAATAGCTGGGGCATGTTCCATGGGGGGGATGCACTGGGACAACCGATCTCAGTGATCACGGGTAGGAGGAGGAGTTACGCTAAGACCAGACCACGTCATTACAGAGGAGGCAGGTTTAGTCGTTGTTGGAGGACTATCCCTGCCTCCGGGTCTGGTCCTGACTGGACGGATACTAGAATCAGCAAGGGATACCCACATGACCTGAAGGTGCTGCTCTGCAATGCCAGGTCAATGATTCATAAAACCACTGCCATCCATGACTTGATCATGGATGGAGGACTTGACCTGGCATGTGTAACAGAGACTTGGTTGGATGAAGCAGATGGGCCTGTCCTTGCCGCTGCTTGTCCACCAGGTTTCTCTTACGCACAGCAACCCAGGTCTTGTTGGCGAGGAGGGGGGGTTGCGGTGCCATGGTCGGATCACTTCCTAGTGCAACTGGACTTCTCCGTGACCCTTCCCCTCTGCATGGAGGTGGGACCGATTCAGATGGTCCGCCCCCGCCACTTAATGGCTCCAAATGGTTTCCAGAGAGTGGTAGGGGATGCTTTATCCCATGTTGATGGCCTTTCAGCTGATTCCCTGGTGGCCTGCTGGAATGTGGAGTTAACCAGGGCTATTGACTCTTTGGCTCTGAAGCGCCCTCTTCGATTGCATGAAGCCTACACTGGCTCCCAGAACGTTTCTGAGCACAATTCAAAGTGTTTCTGCTGACCTTGAAAGCCCTAAACGGCCTCGGTCCAGTATACCTGAAGGAGCGTCTCCACCTCCATCGTTCTTCCCAGACAGTGAGATCCAGTGCTGAGGGCCTTCTGGCGGTTCCCTTGCTGCGAGAAGCCAAGTTACAGGGAAGCAGGCAGAGGGCCTTCTCGGTAGTGGCACCCGCCCTGTGGAACGCCCTCCCACCAGATGACCGATAGTACGCCCTCCCACCAGATGACCTCCCATCGAGTGACCGATAGTACAAAAACAAAAAGACAAAAAAAACTGCTGAGGCTGGAGGAAGATCGTTAAAGGGGTCCTTCAGCTCCTCAGATTTGTCCTAGCTCCATTGTCCTTGTACAATAAAGCTACTTGGAACTTCGTTCGATTGTGCAGCGTATCGACTGCAGCTGTGGTGTTAAAAAAGAAGTTAGTGCCGCTTTCCTCTTCATCACACTGAGCAGGAAGTTAGCTGTCATCTCGGTAATCCAACAATCAGAATCCTGCAAAAAAAAGGGACACTATCCAGGGCTGGATTGGGAGATGAAGCTTGTTCATGAGAGGAGTTAAAAACCGAGATCTTTCATCTGTCCAGTTGGGACAGAAGAGCATTACATGTTCCATAGTCCCCAGAACCGTGTCATTACAGGTGCATGTTCTGTTTGCGATGGGGACTCTGGAATAACGACCCGACAGAACTGCTGTAGGAAAACAGTTGAGACGGGCACAGGTAAAGGCCCTTCGCTTAGCCTCCGAAGAAATTGTGAAGCAGTATAGAGGGATTCCTTCAGGGGGAGGAATAGCTGGGGCTAGGCCTGAACACGGCCCTCTTGCATCGGCAGCTGTGTTAGAGAAGTCAAGTTGCTGTAGCTTCTTTTTAATTGAAGGTAGGGCCGCCGGACTGATACACTCTAAGTTAAGAACAGTTTTGCAATTCAGATTGAAAAGAGAGCGGAGTTTGAGGTTAATTGTAGTTTTCCAAGGGGAGTTATGAATATCTCTTAGGATCAGATTGGAAAAACCACCTCTAATTCGAGCGTCCGATGCTAGTAGGTGGGAGCTATAGGAAATGGCTCGACTCCATGCTCGTTTTACAATTGAGGGCTGGGCGAACTCAAGTCGTAGGGCTGCACCTGAGACGCATCTCGGGACACCGGAAAGAGATCTCAGAAACATATGAAGTGGGCGATCCAAGTTACCTGATATTGCTGTAGTCCATACTTCACAGCCATATAATAATTTAGGAACAACTTTGGCATTAAATATTTGAATTGCTGCTGGAAGGTGTTTGCCGCCCTTCTGGTGGTAAAATCGGACAATGGCATTGGAGGTCGTGGTTGCGGCGAAAAAGGCAGATTGTAGATGGGTGGTCCAGGAGAGATTATAAGTGAATATTAAGCCTAGATATTTAAAGGCTTTTACCTTATCTAAGTAGCCACCTGTGATCTTAAGCGGCTCCAGCTTGAGTTTGCGGGAACGAGTGAAGTGAAGGACTTTCGATTTTTTATAATTAATATTAAGAGCTTCCGCCTTACAATAGGCGATAAATGCATTAACTGCATTTGCTAGGTCCGCAGCTGTTCTGGATAAGATGACGGCATCATCTGCATAGAAAAGGGAAGCAACGGGGTGACCTGCTAAGTGAGGAGGATACTTAGTTGCTAGCTTCAAAGGGGAAATTGCATCATGAAGATAGAGATTAAACAGTAAAGGGGCCAAGAGACAACCTTGTCGGACGCCCTTGGCCGTTGGGAATGGAGTGGTAAGGGAGCCGTTGGGACCACTTCGGACGCAAGCTGTGGTGTTTGAATAAAGGGAAATAATTAGGGAGAGGAGGTGCAGATCAATTCCCAGATGGGCAAGTTTGGACCATAATCTCTGCCTAGGAATGGAATCAAAGGCGGCCTCCAGGTCCATGAAAGCGGCAAATAGGTGGCCTTGCCTTGGTGCAGTGTATTTACTGGCAAGGTGATAAAGAGTTAGACAGTGATCCATGGTTGATGCTGACTTTCGGAAGCCAATCTGTTCTAGCGGTAGAATGTTCCTCTCCTGGACCCATGAAAGAAGTTCTTCCAGTAATACAGCGGCAAATATTTTTCCCGGAATAGATAATAAACTGATGGGGCGATAGTTCCTAGGGATGTTTGGCTGGCCGGATGGGCGGGGTATACATTAATAATAATAATAATAATAATAATAATAATAATAATAATAATTAACAGGAAGGAAACAACAGAGGATTGTGTAGCAGATCATATTTCTGCTGTCTCAGAGGAGGACATTTCCCTTTTTCTTTTAGGGTCCAGTGTGCTTTGAAGATGTCGCTGTTTGTTTCACGGACGAGGAGTGGGCGTTGCTGGATCCTGACCAGAGAGCTCTGCATAAGGACGTCATGGAGGAGAATTGTGGGATATTGGCCTCTCTTGGTAAGGCTCCCTGTGGGATCGTCCTATCTGCCTGGAAATTCAAAAAATACATCTATGGACCAACCTCATATATTTTCACAGAGTTCAACAGTGCCCCCTATAAAACCTGGGAACCTAACACCCCCACAATAAACAGTAACTTACAGTTTTTTCTTTGAACAATCTTCTTCAAAATATTCCTTTTTCTACCACGATTGGGCTGGTGTGAACTTTCCAGGCCATTTTCAGTGTCAGCTTCAACCTTCCACAATTTTGACCACTACCATATATCAGACAAAACTCTTCGGGGGGGTCAATTTAGTCCAGGGGTCCGGCACACTTCCTCCGCGCAGCTCTGCTCTTCCCCCCTGGGACCTTTGACTCCAGCAGAGTAAACACAGCAGAAGTAGAAGCTTGAACGTTCAGTCGTGTGGAAGCAATAACTCAGGCTGAAACACAGCAATCTCCTTATCTTTAAAGTCTTTATTGCTGTACAGATCAACACATCGTAAATCTTCCCGGTGAGACGCAGCTCATGTTGCTCCTTTCTCCATAGAGCTTAACACGCAGACTGAAAGCACACGGAGAAATCCACACCCCTGCCGTGTTCTCTGCCCGCCCTCTCAGAATGTGAGGCGTCATCACTCAGAACTCTTAACCCTGTAAGTTCTGAGCCCCCTCAACACCCCCTCTCGAATCACATTCTGAGAGGACTTCTGAGTGTTCAACACCTTCCCCATTGCCTTCCGCCCCTTCCTGGCATCGTTGTTAGGCACCTGTTGAACCTCACAAACCTCAGGTTCGCACTGTGCGAAACCAACCCACGCATTTGTGACCTGAAACCTCTCAGGTGGAATTCCCTTTGTTGCCCTTGAAGACCGCCTGGGCACAAACTGGGGTGCTCCTCCTGACCCACTGGGGCCAGCATGTGCGTCTTCATCATCCGAAGACTCCCCCTCTGACTTGACACGTCTGTTAGCTTTCTCCATTATGCGCACAGGAGATGAGGGCTCACTCTTGGACACTCCCTTAACAACCTGTGGAGACGCCCTACTCTGTTCAGGGTCCTGGTCTCCACCAGCAGGTTCAGGCTCTGGCTCTCTTTCCTCCTCAGAGTCGGACAGACAATCTGAGTGAACGTGAGAGCGCACTTTGCGCCTTGCCCAGCCATCCTGCTCAAAGAACTCAGCCTGTTTACTGACCAGAAGCTTGGTCTGATCACCTTCTGGGTATGCGAATCTCCACCCCTTGGTCGCGGGTTCATACCCACAGAAGATCATTTCCTGGTACTTTGGACCACCTTCTTGCTGCAACCACTTTGGTACAGGCACCATGGCCCTGCAACC
The DNA here is from genome assembly GCF_964270895.1 of Podarcis filfolensis. NCBI lineage: Eukaryota > Metazoa > Chordata > Lepidosauria > Squamata > Lacertidae > Podarcis > Podarcis filfolensis. Next base: position 101,548,765 of record NC_139607.1, on the reverse strand, counting down.
AAAAGTGCGAAAGAAATGCACAAGCGGCTTCTGCCGATGAAGCAGGAAATATGGGGTGTCACCTACCACTGCATTGTAGCACCTGTTCATCGAGAAATTGGCCGTTTTTACCGCCTCCCCCCAAAAACTGTGAGGCAAACCAGAGTCATCCAGTAGAATCTCGGATGCTCGGACCAGAGCTTTACTCCTCAGCTCTGCCACGCCACTCTTCTGAGGCGAAGTCACCTTGTGACGTATCCCCCTCTGGCGAAAGAAACCCTTTAGAGCAGACCCAGTGACCTCAGAACCACGGTCAAACTGGAAACCTTGCACCTTGGTAGAGAACCTCTGTTCCACCTCTGCAACCCAATCTTTGATCAGTTGCGCTGCTACCTCCTTAGCTTTCAGCGTGAAAGCCCATGCGTTCTGCGTATAATCATCTGTCAGCACCATCAGCCACTTGGCCTTGCCCAGACTTGGCTGTGGCATACCAAAAAGGTCTGCGTGCACAAGCTCAAAAGGCTTTGTGGTGACCCTCTCCACCCTGGGATCATTAAACCCCTTGTTTCTGGCTTTTCTGCAAGCCTTGCAATTCAAAGGTTTACCACATTCTTTTACCTTGCAACCTTTGGTGCACTCTGATAACATCTGGACGTCCTCACAGGACCCATGTGACATCCTCTTGTGCCACACGCAAGCACACGACACATGAGTGTGATCAGTGGCTTTCCCCTCACCCTCGAGAGGTGATTCCAGAACAAAGAGGTTGTTCTGATTTTTTCCAACACTTACGAGCTGTTTGCCCCCTCTGGAAATTGTACAGACATTCTTTTCAAAACTCACAGAATATCCCTCCTGTAAAAGGCATGGTACAGATAGCAGGCAATGTTTTATCTCAGGGAGAACATAAACCTTCAATTCAGCCTGTAAAAAAGAGACGAACATGTTAGAAATATGTGTTACACGGCCCTGTGCACCTGTAGCAAATCTAACAGTTTTCTCAGTTGAAACAGCTTTGCAGTTCCACATTTGTCCATCAGGTGGCGCTGTTACCAAATGGGCATTCGCAGCTGAGTCAACAACCCAACGTAGGACCCTCCCCCCTCTGGAGTTGTCCTTCTTTGTTGCCTTAGCAACTGACTTCCTGCTCCTCCCGACCTTGGAGCTCTCGTTGCAGGTGGTGTTGCTGTCCAAAACCGCCATAGAAGCAGTCAGCTGATAAGCCGTCTCACGCCTGCTCCCGCTGTTGCCATGGAAACCCGGCTGGTTCCCATGGGAAATGTCCTTGGGCGCATCCTGCCTTGGCTTCGTTGCTCTCTGTGGGCAGCTACGGCGCAGGTGCTCCGGAGAACCGCAAACAAAACAGCAACGAATGGAAAACTTTGCAAATTTGCCTTTGTTCTTTTCTGCCCCCCCAACCTTTCCAGCAGCCCTCCTCCTTGAGGCTTTTCTGCCGTTGGGAAAATGGCTTTTGGCTTCTGCTGTGGTTTCTCTGCAAACCCCTTCCAGCTCCTGCCAAACAGCCTGGGCACTCTCAAGACCCTTGGAATTGCTTGCACCCCCATTCTCTGGTGCAATTCTCTTCTCTTCTCTCAGCTGTTCTCTGGCATGCAGCTCACGTATTGGGGCATTCTGGCAGCCCTCCAACACAGTCCCAGCCCACTTTGGGCTTCCAGGGCGCCCCACAGCCCCTCCTGGACTCTCTGGGCGTTCCCCAGCTTCTGTGCAGCTCTTGGCCCCCTCTGGGCTTCTTGGTGCCTTCTCAGAGCAATTCTCAGCCCCCTCTCGCCTGGCTCCCACTGCTTTCTTCAGTGCCTGCCTTCTCTCGGCCCAGGGCTTGCTCCCGTCCACCTTATCAAAAGGGATTGACGACTTCTGGCTATCTGCCATCTCTCCCCGGGGCCCAGCTTACTCACGAGTACCTCCGGTCCGGCAGATCTCAGCTCCTCCCAGCACACTCCTGGCTGGCTTTTGGCTGCAGTTTCCCTTTCCCAGCGTCTCATCAGCTGGCCTTTGGCTGCTCCTCAGCCGATTCTGCCTGCAGCTTCCTCACACGCACGAACGTTGCTTATCTTTATTGCTGACACCCATAACCTCTTCGGGGGGGCCAATTTAGTCCAGGGGTCCGGCACACTTCCTCCGCGCAGCTCTGCTCTTCCCCCCTGGGACCTTTGACTCCAGCAGAGTAAACACAGCAGAAGTAGAAGCTTGAACGTTCAGTCGTGTGGAAGCAATAACTCAGGCTGAAACACAGCAATCTCCTTATCTTTAAAGTCTTTATTGCTGTACAGATCAACACATCGTAAATCTTCCCGGTGAGACGCAGCTCATGTTGCTCCTTTCTCCATAGAGCTTAACACGCAGACTGAAAGCACACGGAGAAATCCACACCCCTGCCGTGTTCTCTGCCCGCCCTCTCAGAATGTGAGGCGTCATCACTCAGAACTCTTAACCCTGTAAGTTCTGAGCCCCCTCAACATTCAACAACTCTTCAGAATCTAATAATAAATTTGTTGGTAAAATGACAAACAACACAGGTAATGAACACACACTCAACTCGTTTCATTTCTTCTCCATTTCTTCCTGAGGCTCTAATCTCTTTTTGTCTCCATTGCAGATTCTGATGAATTGGAAATTGAGAGCAAAAGTGACCACGATAAAATCCCCAGGGAGGAGAAGCCACGTAAAAATTTGGAGTGTGGAGAAAGCTGCAGTCAGAGATCCCATTCCACTTCCCATCAACAAAGTCTCATTGGAAAGAAACTCTATCAGTGCATGGAATGTGGAAAAAGCTTCAGGAAGAGCTCCGATCTCACTTCCCATCGCAGAATTCATACAGGGGAGAAACCCTATAAGTGCGTGGAATGTGGAAAGAGCTTCAGGAATAGCTCCCATCTCACTTCCCATCAAATAATTCATACAGGGGAAAAACCCTATCAGTGTGTGGAATGTGGAAAGAGCTTCACAGATAGTTCCTCTCTCATTTCCCATCAAAGAATTCATACAGGGGAGAAACCCTATCAGTGTGTGGAATGTGGAAAGAGCTTCAGGAAGAGCTCCTCTCTCACTTCCCATCAGAGAATTCATACAGGGGAGAAACCCTATCAGTGTGTGGAATGTGGAAAGAGCTTCAGTCAGAGTGCCAATCTTACTTCCCATCAAAGAATTCATACAGGGGAGAAACCCTATCAGTGTGTGGAATGTGGAAAGAGCTTCAGTCAGAGTGCCAATCTCACTAAGCATCAGAGAATTCATACAGGGGAGAAACCCTATCAGTGTGTCAAATGTGGAAAGAGCTTCACTGAAAGCTCCTCTCTCACTTTCCATCAAATAATTCATACAGGGGAGAAACCCTATCAGTGTGTGGAATGTGGAAAGAACTTCAGGAAGAGTTCCCATCTCACTAAGCATCAGAGAATTCATACAGGGGAGAAACCCTATCAGTGCATGGAATGTGGAAAGAGCTTCACTCACAGCCACAGTCTCACTTCCCATCAAAGAATTCATACAGGGGAGAAACCCTATCAGTGTGTGGAATGTGGAAAGAGCTTCAGTCAGAGCTCCTCTCTCACTTCCCATCAAATAATTCATACAGGGGAGAAACCCTATCAGTGCATGGAATGTGGAAAGAGCTTCACTCACAACCACAGTCTCACTTTCCATCAAAGAATTCATACAGGGGAGAAACCCTATCAGTGTGTGGAATGTGGAAAGAGCTTCAGGAATAGCTCCTCCCTTACTTCCCATCAAAGAATTCATACAGGGGAGAAACCCTATCAGTGTGTGGAATGTGGAAAAACCTTCTCTCACAGCCACAGTCTCACTTCCCATCAAAGAATTCATACAGGGGAGAAACCCTATCAGTGTGTGGAATGTGGAAAGACCTACACATGTAGCTCCTCTCTCACTTCCCATCGCAGAATTCATACAGGGGAGAAACCCTATCAGTGCGTGGAATGTGGAAAGAGCTTCACTCACAGCCACAATCTCACTTCCCATCAAAGAATTCATACAGGGGAGAAACCCTATCAGTGTGTGGAATGTGGAAAGAGCTTCAGTCAGAGTGCCAATCTTACTTTCCATCAAAGAATTCATACAGGGGAGAAACCCTATCAGTGTGTGGAATGTGGAAAGAGCTTCAGTCAGAGCTCCTCTCTCACTTTCCATCAAATAATTCATACAGGGGAGAAACCCTATCAGTGTGTGGAATGTGGAAAGAACTTCAGGAAGAGTTCCAATCTTACTAAGCATCAGAGAATTCATACAGGGGAGAAACCCTATCAGTGTGTGGAATGTGGAAAGACCTTCACATGTAGCTCCTCTCTCACTTCACATCGCAGAATTCATACAGGGGAGAAACCCTATCAGTGTGTGGAATGTGGAAAGAGCTTCACGCATAGCTCCTCTCTCACTTCCCATCAAAGAATTCATACAGGGGAGAAACCCTATCAGTGTGTGGAATGTGGAAAGAGCTTCACTCACAGCCACAATCTCACTAAGCATCAGAGAATTCATACAATGGTCAGAAAAACCATTATACAGCTTTAGGAGCCAGGCGAATCCGCACCTTTTTAACCAGGCTTTTGGCTAATTCACATCTAATGCCCTTTTAATATGTGGTTTTTTTAAATCGTTTTTTAAAATGTTGTAACTGTCCTGAGACCTGTGGGTGTAGGGAATAGGTGCCATCTCTTAAAGGCCTAGTGGTCTTTGCCCCACCCCCAATAAAATATTTAAGGATGCCACCCCCCAGTTTTTTTCAAACACAACCTTTTATGCTTCTGCAACTTGCCATACAATTTCTCTTTCAATTTACCCTCTTAAAAAATAAAAAAAATAAACGCACAAAGGTCATGAAGAAAACAAAATACAAGAAGATACAAACATGGACGGGTCCCATCTTTGCGGGCAAAATAGAAAAGTTGCTTTGAAGCAGGCTTTCCCACACTTGGGTCCCCAGCAGCTCCTGGACTACAGTTCCCATCATCCCTTCCCACTGGTCCTGCTAGCTAGGGATGATGGGAGTTCTGTGGGAGCCAGGAAGTCATGGCGCTTGTAGCGCCACCTGGTGCCTTGCTGACCTCGGTGACCAGCATGTCTGTGCCTTACCATGTATTAGAATTGTATTGACCTTAAAAGGAGTTGTGTTTCCTCTGGGCAGTGATGACCCTATATGGTGTGGGTGGGTTTAAGCCATGACCAGATGAGGTAACATGAGACACTGGGATGCAGCCATGCGGCTGGAGAGAACAAAGGATAATAAAAAAGGACCGGAGAGGGAGAAGATGTCTGAATGAGCTGCCCTCCGTCCATGGAAATATGCTAGCTCTCTGCGTCTTTATTTTATGCTAAAATAAGCGCCATTTGTAACGGCTGGCTCCGACAAGTGGTGCCCCTTGTGAGGCTGAATAAAAGAATACAACTGAGGTTTTTAAAAGAGAGCTAAGAAGCAAGACTTAAAGCAAACAGTCTGAGGCAGACTATATGATTTTTGATCCAAGCAGTGGATATCATCGACTTACCTCGCCCGGAAAGGGTTGCAAGCGCTAATCATCTTCGGATCCATGGTGAGTCGATCCCTTAAATATTGATTTTAGAAAAATGGGCAGCTCTTTGACTACTCCCCAACAGAAATTTTTAAAAGACTTAAAATTTCTCCTCTCCTCCAACAAATTGGAAGTTCCTGAGGGTGATTTGATACAGCTCATTCTGGCAATTGATGAGCATTGTCCCTGGTTTCCTGCAGATGGGACTTGGGAATTAAAACATTGGGATAAGATTGGAACACATTTTCATGGGCATCCCAGCATTGGTGTTCGGATTTTAAGTGCATGGTGCAAGGTTCGATATGCTATGGGTTCTTTATCACCAAAAAATATCTCCATGGCTGCATTGCCAGTACAACCTTCAGCTTCTTTAATTCAGCCTGCTGTCCTGCCATGTGTTCCAGCCCTTGCTTTGCCTGCAGCCCCAGACCCCAAACCTCCGGACTACAGTTCCTCACCAGAGGACCCAATCCTGCAAAAATACCGTGGTCTGGCTGGAAATGACCCTGCTCTTTCAGCAGCAGCAGCAGAACCAGCTACCCCTTTTCAACGTGCAGTCCTTGCCTGTTCCTTATCTCAGGATACTATGGCATTCCCTGTTATTGTGCCCCCTGCTGGTGCTCCAGCAGGAACTCAAGCCCAGCACCAACCTTTTGACTTTAAAATCTTGAAAGAGCTCCAATTGTCAGTTAGGACAAATGGACTGCAAGCTCCTTTTACACAAGCTCTTTTGGAAACCACATTAGCCCAGCTTTTGGTTCCAGATGACATCAAGCTTTTGGCACGTACAGTTTTACCCCCATCAGCTGGTGTATTATTTGCTCACGAATGGGAAACTGCCTGCCGTGGTTATGCTCCAGCCTTGTTACAACAAATCAGAGGAAATAATCCAAATATTACCCTCGCAGATGTCATAGATGCCATGATGGGGCGTGGCCCCTTTGCTCAGGCTTCAGTACAAGCCACACTGCTGCGGATCTTATTGAGGGATACTGCTCTTGCTGCTCAACAAGCAATGAGAAAAATCCCGGAACCCACCAGTATTCAGTCTAGGTGGGGTTCAATCAGACAAGAACCTAGAGAATCATATTCTTCCTTTATGGACAGGCTGATTACAGCAGTGAGTAGACAAATTGAAAATCCTGAAGCCAAACAAATAATTATCAAACAATTGGCCTTTGAAAATGCAAATGAGGATTGTAAGGTTGCGTTGCGCCCGATAATACACAATCCTGCCACAGACACAGCAGCCATGCTTCGCATTTGTCAGTCTGTTGGTACAGCCACCCACAAGGCTCATTTGCTGGCAGCAGCGCAAAATAAAAACCAGCCTGTAGCCACCGATACAACGTTTCCAGCATGGCAAACAAAGATCACTGATACCTCAGTGTGGGTAGAACAGTGGCCTCCACCAAAAGAAAAATCCGCAGCAATGGCACCATCTCGTTTTTGAACAGCTTATTTCTGAACAATTGACTTTCGGCCACATTGAACCATCTTCATCCCACTGGATCCAGCAGACAGGAACAGTTTGCTTTTACATTGCCAGTATATAACAATTTGCAATCCACCCAGCGATATCAGTGGGTTGTTCTGCCACAAGGCATGCGGAACTCCCCTACACTTTGCCAAAATTTTGTGAATGAAGCATCGAAACCTTTCCGCATGCGCCACCTAGAGGTGCTGAACACAAGCTGCATCTGGCAGTATTTGCTGCACCATTGTAGCCAACAGGAAATTTATATGCTCAGACGGACAAGAAGAAGACTATCTGCATTATAGAATGGTTACATTTACCTCATACCCCTTCGAAGAACATTTATTCCGTAACTGAATCCGCATCAGACATTGTTATCAAAGAACGTTCACGTGCTATAACTTTGAGCGGTTTTGATGTTGCATCAATTTATATGCCTTTTTCACAGACTGAACAGCAGCATTTATTGATCACAAATGCTGCCGTACAAATTGTTTTGGCTGATTTTATAGGTCATCATTTTTAATCCTCCAAAGGATGACCGTTTGACATTTCTGACACAGGTCACCTATGTTTTGACTAACCCCTTGTCTCTCACACCTCCCCCCTCTGCACTAACCCTCTTCACGGATGGAACAAGAAGTATGGGAGTAGTGACGTGGGAGGAGGGAGGAAAATGGAAATGTTATTTACCCCTCCACAGTCTTCTGCCCAGCGAGCTGAGCTAGCGGCTGTGATTCTTGCCTTTCAATCCTTTCCTACTCATCCTTTCAATCTTATTGTGGATACTCAGTATGTATATCGCCTTTTTGCTATTTTACCAATATCTTATATAACTCCTTCCTTGGATTCTGACTTGTTTTCCTTGTTTCTTGCCCTGCAAGCCTTACTTCAGCACAGAGAGTTTCCTTTTTATGCTGCACATCTTGGCTCCCACACATCACACCCAGGGTATTTAGCAGAGGGAAATTCAAGAGCAGATTCAGCTTTGAAGAACATTTCTGCCTTTTCTCTCTTTTCTGATGCTATACTAGGTCATAACACCTTTCATCTCCCTGCGAAAGCATTGGCTAAGCAGTTTTCTATTCCTTTGGCCCAAGCTAGGGATATTGTGTCCCAATGTGCTTCCTGTTCTAAATCTCAGCTGGCCATTCCTTTTGATGCTGTCAATCCTAGGGGCACGTCTGCATTGGCGTGTTGGCAGATGGATGTCACACACACACCTGTGTTGGCTCCACTCTCCAAGGTTCACCTCACGGTGGACACCCACTCTGGATTCATATGGGCTACGCCCATGAGGGGGGAAACAGCTCGGCATGTCATTCAGCACACTATCCGCTGTTTCTCAGTCATGGGTAAACCTGCGCGCATCAAAACTGATAATGGTCCAGCATATATTTCTAAAACATTTTCGGAATTTTGTATGTTGTGGAATGTGAAATTAACTCATGGTATACCCTTTAACTCCACAGGGCAAGCGATAGTGGAAAGGGCGCACCTGACGTTCAAAACACTATTGCTTAAACAGCTTGGCGGCCGAAGCATACCAACAGCAGACATTCCTTCGGCAGTTCACCAAGTTCTTTTTGTGCTTAACCATCTTTATATCCACATACTAGGACCCATACTCCCGCGGAATTGCATTTTAGGAAGGAGGAGGCACTGCCCCACCCCTTGGTGGTGTACCGACGCTTGCCTGATCCCACGTGGCATGGACCTGTCCCGCTGATCACGTGGGGACGAGGGTACGCGGCAGTGGACGTCGAGGACAAGCCTTTATGGGTTCCAGCTCGATGCGTGCGGCCATGGCAAGTCCCTTCAACTGCGAAAGTGCCTTCCTAACCATTTGCCTTGCCATCTTTTGCTGCACCGTTTTACAAGGAAGAGAAGCAGACGACACAGACCAGTTGAAACCACCATATTAGCGTTGTTGAATAAGACTTTTAGGGGTGAAAATTATCATAAGATATGGAGGAATAATATTTTTGTACAAGATATGATTAAGTTTACTAGTCTATTGCATGCTTCTAAATGTTGGGTATGTATGCCTGCCCCCATTTGTTTTCAAATTAAGGAGGGGGAAGAATCATGGGGCATATATCCAAACTGTCAATATACATTGAAATTCATGTTTAATAGCTCATACAGTGACCAATCTCAGTGCTATAGAAGCGATACCAGTGCATGGCTAAAAACTAGGAAAGAAACCTACCATGCAAATTGGAGTCTGAATTCTTCTATCCCTGGCTTAGCAAATGCCACAGATGAGCAATTTCATATCAGTTCCTTATTTACTGAAGCCTTTAGTTGGTCCCAACAGAGTAGTAATATCAGCTATTTACTCCAAAGAGAGTTATGGTTGCTTTGTGGCGAAAAAGCATACAAAGCCATTCCTCGAAACCTCACAGGCACATGTACATTGGGTCTCGTGGTTCCGTTGTTGTATAAGGTTGATAAGTTACCATCTTCTCTTAGACTACGGAATCGTCGGGAGGTTAATTCACCCATAAATCAATATATTGATTGGCCCAGGTCTCTCGGGCCTTGCTGCCCTCAGTGGGTGCAGCAATGAACTATAGGGACCTCCATCGGCTAGCAAATTGGACTGAAGGATTATTCAATGATACCATAAAAGCTTTGAGGAAACTCAACCAGGAGTTGTCTGCAATGAGAGAAGTGGTTTTACAGAATCGCTTTGCTTTGGATGTGATTTTAGCCTCAAAAGGAGGAGTTTGTGCACTTGTTCATTCTCATTGTTGTATGTTTATTCCTGATAATAATGTCAGCATATCTGCGACGATCGACCATATGGAAACCATGGTAGCCCACAATCCGTTTGCCCCCCCTCCTTCCGTTGATCCATGGGCATGGTTATATTCTTGGCTTCCAGATGGAAGTTGGCTTCGACATTTATTGATTATAGTGATTATTATAGTAGTTATTTGCATTATTTTGTGTTGCTGTATACAATGTATTCCTTCTTTAATTTCTGTATGTACTGCATGGTTCTCCAGTCCGCGGCCCGCTTCCGGTCTCACAAGAGTCGCCTATCGCTCTCGATATAACCGTATTGGTACTGATATATATGATTCTGATTAAAATATAAAGAAAGAGGGCATGTGGGAGCCAGGAAGTCATGGCAAAGGCTTGTAGCGCCACCTGGTGCCTTGCTGACCTCGGTGACCAGCATGTCTGTGCCTTACCATGTATTAGAATTGTATTGACCTTAAAAGGAGTTGTGTTTCCTCTGGGCAGTGATGACCCTATATGGTGTGGGTGGGTTTAAGCCATGACCAGATGAGGTAACATGAGACACTGGGATGCAGCCATGCGGCTGGAGAGAACAAAGGATAATAAAAAAGGACCGGAGAGGGAGAAGATGTCTGAATGAGCTGCCCTCCGTCCATGGAAATATGCTAGCTCTCTGCGTCTTTATTTTATGCTAAAATAAGCGCCATTTGTAACGGCTGGCTCCGACAGGGTTCTAGTCCAAAAACAGCTGGAGACCCAAGTTTGCTTTAAAGGGAAAGTAGGCTGGCCCTGTGACACCCTCTGCTGGACAAAAGCACTGCCCCAGAATGTGAACCACCCCCAGTACTGCTAATTGGAATTAATAGAGCACAACACTGAAGTTTGATCGGCACTTCAACCTCTAGTCAGCTTCTAGGTGAGTACCTAGAAGTACCCACAGAATTGTGGCTTCTACTGACAACACACATAGGAGAACAAATGAAAGACAAACACAAGAGGCAGGAAAAAACCTGGAAAGGGCCATACCAAATGGACATCCGGTGTGAAGAGGTCACTTTCCCCACTGCTGAACAATGCCACAGGTAGAGGAGATGGAATGCTAGAAGTGTCTCTGGGGCAAGGGGAGCTGCTGGGAAATTGAACTACGGGCTCAAAATATTACTTTTTTAAAAAGTTGCTTCCATTATAGGCATTGCCATTCTAATGACATGCATGCTGTGAAACACAAGAGCAGTCAAGTACAACATTCCTGGAGTGAACATGTTTACACATGGGGAGGGATGTTTGTCCACCCAGCAGGTAAACTTCCTGTTTCCTTCTGGGCTGGGACAGACTTCCTCTGCATGTGACTAGAGGTGGGTGTGGCCTCACCTGTGCAGGTAATGACAAAACACAAGGCAGGGCAGCCATCTCTCTTTCTCTTTCACCACATGCATCGAGGACACAACATCTACTAAGCCAGAGATGCCCTCTTGGCTTCCAGCCAAGAGAGGAAAAAGGGACTGTCTTCTTAAGAGATAGACTCCAAGTGTATGTTACTTCATTAAGCTAAGTCTGCTTTCTGGGATCTGATTGTGAACAGAATGTGAGTAAACTCTTTTTATATTTTTGTAAAAGACTGTGTCGTCTCTTCTATTTTGTGAGGGAATAAGGGGGAAATACCAGAACAGTTATTATAGAGGCTTTAGCGAGCCTGAGCAAACGCAGACGCTGCAAATTTAAAATAAAAGGGAATGTTACTCTGCTGATATTGTGGAAGTTGAGCTGTTTAACCCTGTAAGCTCAGGTTCTCCTGACAGAGGAAGCTGGTAAAGTGTGACTGAATGAGGTAACTGTTAGGTGGATTTGACTGACCCAACCCAAAGAGGACTCCTTCATGGTTCCTCCTCATCCTGGGGAAAAGTGACAAGAGGGGTGCTGTAGGGTTCTGTCCTGGGCCTGTTGTTGTTCAACGTCTTGATAAATGACATGGATGAAGGAACTGAGGGGATGCTCATCACATTTGCAGACGAGACCAAACGGATCATAATGGCATCCTCTCTCTTCTTCAGCAACAGACAGGGAGACAAAGAACAGTGCAAAAGCACAGCAGAGCGGAAGAGATAAGCCTGACTTCTGTTCTTACACTTCCCAAGCCTAGGAAAGTAAACAGGGGCATGTGACATACTAGCAACAGGGTGCTCCCCCACACGCAGGGGAGAGGAGGAGGACCCCGAGCCATGCATGAAAGCCCTTATATAGACATTTTTAATTGCCCGCCCTGGAGTCCAAGACCACCCCCAGATACATCATACCCACATCACAGAAAAGGCTGTCAGCCCCCTCCCTGTCATAGACTTTGGAAAGAGATAGCTGTGGCCACTCTGGTGGCTTTTGTTGTTGCTGCTGCAGGTAATAAATAGTCTTGTGGTCACGAGGAATTGGGCGGAGGGTTTTCCATCACTGGGTCTGTGTTGACATCTGTAGAAAGGATATCCTGTAAATGGGAGGGTGGGGCAGGACTGTTGGGACTTAAAGAGACAGTTATAAAGGGAAGAGATAAAAGCCAAAAGGGGGAGAATCTCCTTCAGTTTTCTTGGGAAGCTGCAAACAATAAAAATCTTGGCGAGTTAAGCATTTTATTCATTTCAATACTATTATCCCATTTCCATATAATTACTACTGTTATTATATGCTAAAATTACAAAAAAGTAAAAATATAAAAGGAAAACAAAAGGAAAAAAGAAAGATTACCAGTTAAACAATTTTTTCCAGATAAAAAATAAATGGACTTGACAGAACAACAGCGGATTTTTTTTAAAAAAAATATTATTAAATAATACAAAGATATTATCAGAACCACACAGATTGTTACTGGACTGGAACCTTAAGGACTAGGAGGTGGAGGAGGTGATGGTGAAATGGACACACGATTGTGGATATCCAATGAAGATGAAAAATGAGGGAAATTATGGGAAAAGACTTAAAATTCATCACATGCTATTTGATTTTTAGATGGTACCTGACCCCATCCAAATCAGTCAAAATAAATAAATATCAGCAATAAGTGTTGGAGATGCAGACAAAATGAGGGAACCTTATTCCACATGTGGTGGACATGTTCCCAAAGGGAAAATAAAATAAAAGAAATGCTATTTATTTTAAAGAAAACCAAAGCCTTCCTATTTGATATTCTAATGATAAGCATACCAAATGAAAATAAAAGAGAGTTTCTTTTTTTTAATAAAATATTTTATTAAGATTTTACAAAAACATAGGTTTACAAAATACAAAAAAGACATATAAAAAGAAAAAGATACATAAAAAAGAAAAAAGAAAAAGAAAAATACAAAAAATGAATAGATAAAAAAGAATTAAAAACAAATCCATTTTTGTTACTTTAAACTCATTAGCTTGTTTCCTTGACCTCCTCACACCTCCCCTTTTTGTATTCCCATTTAAAAAATCATTTCAGCAAATCCTTACCCTCTTTCATTTATCTTTACTCTGTATCTTAACCTATTATAACTATGCATTTTCATCCATTATCAATCCATATTTGCATATTCTTATTAATCTTATTACCAATACCACTTATTTTCAATACAACATCGTTTTAACATTCATTAATTTTACAGTGTTTCTGCAAATAGTCTTTAAATTTCTTCCAATCTTCTTCCACCAACTCTTCTCCCTGGTCTCGGATTCTGCCAGTCATTTCCGCCAGTTCCATATAGTCCATCACCTTCATCTGCCATTCTTCCAAGGTGGGTGGTTCTTGTGTCTTCCAGTACTTTGCAATAAGTATTCTTGCTGCTGTTGTTGCATACATGAAGAAAGTTCTATCCTTCTTTAGCACCAATTGGCCGACTATGCCCAGGAGAAAGGCCTCTGGTTTCTTCAAGAAGGTATATTTAAATACCTTTTTCAATGTTCCCTCTCTTCCTAAGGGGTTTTTAGTTCTCCAAATATCAATCAAGTCCATATTGTCAGTCAGTTCAAAAAATGTTTTTGGTAGTCTGCCATCTTTAGTTACAATCTGTCTCTGCGACTTGTCCATATTTGTAGATACCACTCCATTCATATCTCCCATCATAATAATGTTATAATCCATGTAGTCTAACAATGTCTCATGTAATTTCTTAAAAAATTAAGGTTTCCCCTCATTTGGTGCATAAACTCCTACTATTAAATTTTTTTCTCCTTGTGATTGAATTTCGATTGCCACAAATCTTCCTTCATCATCTTTAAAAACAAATTTTGGTGATAGGCTCTCTTTAGCATAGATTATAACTCCTCTCTTTTTTACCTTATCCGATGAAATAAACTCTTGACCCAATCTTTTATTAATCAATACTTTCCTGTGTAGCCGTATCACATGTGTTTCCTGTAAACAAATTAAGTCCAACTGTTCCTTTTTCAATAAATGAAAAACTTTCCTCCTCTTCTCCGGGGAATTAAATCCATGAATGTTCCAACTTAGCAATTGTAGAGACGTTGTGATTATTCTACTTTCCTCCAACTGCTCCCAGTAATTCCTCTTGTTCTGATGGTGGTATCACTTTTGCTGGTTTGTCCAATCCCAAAGATGGTGGTGCTATGTCTAATACTCCTGGTTTTAAGGCTCTTGACTCTTCTAAAGCTTATTTCTGCAGGTCTTCTTCGTGGTCTCTCAGAAATTTTCCCTTGTCTTCCACTGATCTTATTTTAATTTTTTTCCCTTTAAATGTAAAGGATAGCCCCTGGGGGAATTCCCACCTAAAAACAATTCTGTTTCTTCTCAGCAGGGCCATCAAGTCTCCGTAGTTAGTTCTAAGATCCAGTAAATATTTCGGAATATCCTTAAAAATCTCCACTCTTGAATCGTTTATTTCCAAGCTTTTCTGGTAGTGCAGACTCAGTATTTTATCTCTCTCTTCTTTCATTCGGAGGGTGACCAAACAGCCTCTCACCCTGTTTTTTCTCCCTCCTCTTCCAAGTCTGAAAGCACTCACTATCTTGAAGTCTTGATTAGCATCAAGATTCCAAAATTTTGCAAATTCCTGCTCAAGGTAGTCACATAGGTTATCTTTTTCCAATTCCGGTACCGCCCTGATCCTCAAATTAGTCTGTTTCTCCCTCAGTTCAATCATAGACAGAAGCGACTGATGGTCCCTGAGCTGTTTACGCATCGGTTTTATTTCTTCCTCTACTGCCGCTGCTTTTTCTTTTGCTTCCTCAGCTATCTTTCGATTAGAAGCAGATTCTTGCAACAATTTTTCAATAGATTCTGTATTGGAATTCACCTTCTGTCCCAAGCTATTAATGCTAACAGTATTATGGTCAATTTTAGTTGTTTGTTCAGTAACTTGTTTACTTAAACTTTCCAATTTTTCAAAAATTTTGTTTAGTACCGAAGTAAATCCCTCTTCTGAGGCCATTCCTTTTAGCCCAGCTTGTGCAGTATCTTCCCCCTGTGTTGCAGGAGGGCCAGGAACAGATGGTCTACGCTGCTGGGATGCTGCACTAGGCTGCTGCACTCTAACCTTGCCGGATCTTGTTGTTTTTTCATTCATCACCCTTTGTCTATGAGTCAAGGTCAATCCCACGGTAAAAGCTTGCAATGGAAATTCCCCAGGGTTAAAAGTTAAAAGTGGAAAAATCCCCCAGCTGGGTGTATAGTTCCAATGTTCCTCTAGGGGGACACTGTAGCAGTCATTAATGTTACAATAAACTGTCTTATCCAACATTCCAAAGTCCCCCTCAGCAAAGCAAGCAACAGTTTCAAATCCAAAGAAGACCTTTAACAAATATCTCCTTTGCAGAGTTAACCATTAAAAAGTTACATTGTCCATAAGTAGTGCGACTCTCAGTGCAACAATTCTAACGATCCTTGCAGTCCGTTCCCAGGAATTAGGTGGTGGTCTCTATTCCCTTTTCCTTTCTTTTGCAGGCAAAAAAGTCACTTTCCCCTCCTCCCCCCCCCTCTCCTGCAACCTCGGGAGGGAGTTCTTTTACTTTGATGTTCAGATTTGGAGCTTTGAAGCACCGCTCTCCAGGTCTTAGCTCAGAGCGTCTTTGCTTTGATCTGTATACAGAAAGGAAGGCGGACTTCCTGTTTACACCTTCCCGCTTCAGTGCTGAATCAATCCCTTTTTTCTCCTTTTAATCCCAGATCTTAAGCTTCACCTACTCACGGGTAGTTGTTTAACAGCCAAATTGTCACAGAAAAAAGGTCAGCGCTCTCCGGCAACAGCTGTGCGGCTTCACCCCACGGAAAGAGCAATTGACTCTCAGCACCGCGCCAAGCTCCCGTTACGCTCCGGAGCCCCTTGCAGGGTTCCTTCGCAAATCCAGGGGGCGCTTAAGGTGCCCGCCGAGTCCCACATTCACAGGCTTCTCCTGCCTGTGATTTTCGAAAGGGTCTCCGCTTCACCGTAGCAGATAGACCCGATTTCCGTGGAGCTTCTCCCTCCAGACTAGGAGACGACCACCATTGCCGTTGGCGCTGCTTCCGGAGAGTTTCTTTACACGACAATAGCGGCTAGGATGTTAATAGCAAAATACTGGAAAATGAGTTAACATCAACAAGATGAGTGGCAATTAAAGTTGTGCTGGTACCTTGAACTAGCCACAATGACAGAACTTCCAAGAGACTGAGATCTACTCCCAGTAATAAAAATCCTGCCAGTGATCTACCCATTGTCTCTGCCCAGAGTTCTTGAGCTTTTCTCAGGGAGCAGTGACCAGAGTTGTGGATCGACCACAAGATCATCTAACAAATTAAAATTATATAAACAATCGTGCTATAAAAGTACATACCATATATGAAGTATCCAGATAATGGAACTTATAACATAGTGGTTTCTGCAGTGAACAACAACTCTTACAATGTATATAGACAGGCACAGCATTGATTTTAGTTACAGGTGACAGCAATCTGCAGCTGTAAGGTTTTCTTCTTAAAGTGAGCCTTTTAAAACAACAAATGTAAAACAAACTTTATCCATACACACGTTTGTTAATTTGTTAAAATATGTTGAATTATGACATTATATTCATTTACATTACTTAGAATATGTACAACGGATGAAGCCCATGATATTGTGATAATGTCACAGGAACACCCCCCCCCATCATTCAGTTTGTACAAACTTCACACACACACACTCACACTCACACACTACATACGCTACGCTTCTGTTATAAATTCATAGAAAATCAGCCATACATCAGATTTCCACTGTTCTACTTTTATTTTACTCCATGAAGGAAGGACTACAAAATGGGGAAGGTTTGAAAGAGGGCAGCCATAATCCCTTGAGCATACCAGCACATACACAGGAGCCCTGCCCAGTTGCTATGCCAACCCTGATGGTCCTAGACAGAAGACCATCAAGATCACAAAGAACTTGCATATGGGAGTGGATTCAGCATGGACTGGAACAAAGGACAATGATCAGCTCTTCCCTCTGGGGGCAGGAAACTGCAAACTCCCTTCTGTCACCTGGAAAGTACTCATGGGGAGGGGGAAAGGGGGAACCAGCCAGGTGACAGGACACTCAGGTTACCACCACAACCCCTCCCTCAACCCCTCCTTTCTGGGATGTAGGTGTGATGTTTCTGGGGGTGGGCTTGATCTACAGGGTGGCAATTTCAAAAGTCTTTATAAGGCTTTGTACACTATTTTTCTGGGTCCTTCCTCTCTCCTGCAAGTGAGGGGAGCACCCTGTTGCAACAGTTCAATAAAGGCCAAGCCTACAGGCTGCTGTTTTTCTCCAAGTTATCCTGGTTGGTGTCTTTGTTTTTGTCCAAGGGAGCCCTCGGATTTTTCCGTTAACAGTTTGGCAACCATGCTCAGGGACTCTTGGTCCTCCTGTGAAGGTGAGGGGGAAGATAGAGGGGATCGGGCGCCACTGGGCAACCTTAGCCCAGGGATCCTTTTTCCTCTCCTTGCCTCCTCTTTGCGTCACCAGAAAGCTCAACCAGGGGAGCAAAGGCAAGGTCAAGCCGGCCAAAGAAAAGGATCCTGGGATCCACGAGGGACATTCAAGGATGTGAGTATGGTTTGAAGTTAGTACGGTGGGAGGGGGGTGAAAGAATAATGTCTCCACGGCAGCTGAACTTTTCTTTTTTCTCTCCTTGACGTCTTCTCTCAGAGTGTGGCCGGAAGCGTCCTGGAAGTCCTCTCTCTCTCTCTCCTGATTCTCTTCTTCGGAGTGTGGCCAAAGGGATCGTGGAAAATCTCTTTTTTCTCTCCTTGACGCCTTCTTTCGGAGCGTGGCCGGAATCTCAAAAATAACTTAAACAAGGTTTTAATAAGAAAAACAAAAACTCCTTTTATACTAAATACATTAACAACCAAACCAGACCCAACCACCAACCCATCCCCCAGGGTAATGGGAGAGCTAGGTGCTGCTCCTTATATACTACACCCAAATGCTGACACACCTTAATCAAATACAACTCAGCAGCACCTGCTATGTTTCACAGCTGTAAAGCTGGGTCTCATTATCTTGCTCTGGCCCTTGCTCTGGCCCCTTAAAGACATACACATCGGATGGAACAATGATGAACCTTTACATTTAAAGAAACCATTCAACATTTCCCCTGCGGTTCATCATTGTGGAACAAAAACATAAAGCATACTTTGTACATTTCTTTCATGTGTAACCTTTGGAAGTGCTTTAGTAAAAATGTCCGCAATTTGATTGTCCCCTGGAACATATTCAAATACAATCATTTCATCAGCAATTAGTTTCTTTACAAACTGTAAACGTAACCTTAAGACTCTAGTGCGCTGCGTATTGGTCTCTGAACACAGGATAGCAAGGCCGCTCTGGGAATCAAGGTAAACTTTTACTGGTAGTGTTACTTGCATCTGTAGGTCTGCAAATACTTGCAGATACCATTCTACATCACGAGTGGCCTGAACGCATGCACATAATTCTCACTCTGTTGTGGAGAGACAAATAATGGTTTGTGTCTGGGACTTCCATTCAAATGGACAACCGTTATAACAAAACACCACACCAGACACACCCCTGCAATTATTTTGTTCCACTGCATGAGATGCATCGCAGAAAATTTCAAAACCTTTGTCAATACATGTTGTAAACTGCAACCTATAATGTTTGGTGTGTTTAAGGTACATTACCACTCTCTTAAGAGCAGAGAAACATTGTGTAGTAGGCTTTTCCACAAATTTTGCCAGAAAGTGAAAAGCATAAGTTATATCTGGTCTTGAGATTCTTTGAATGAAATTTAGCTTGCCTATAGCAGAACGATACAAAGTTTTGTTAGGAAATGGCTTATCTTCACCTGTAAAGGTGAAACCACACACCATAGGCGTTTCCGTCCCATTTGCATTTTCTAAACATAGCATTTCAACAAGATCATCAATTTTTGCAGTTTTGATGAACCAGAAAAGATCCATTTTTGCCTTTCTCAATTTGCATGGGTAAGTAATTTTTAGCTATGCCTAATTCCACCACATCAAATTTCTTCTCTAACTGTGATACTACCAGTTCATATTCCTGTTTAGTTTTTGTAGAAATTAACACGTCATCTACATACACACATATTTTTGTTACAGAGTTTGCCCTTTCCTTTATAAACACACAGTTGTCTGCCTTTCCTTGTCAAAAACCAATATCCAGCAATTCTTTTGCTAAAGTTTGGTGCCAATTCCTTCCACTTTGGTGCAGACCATAAAGGGATTTATTTAATTTGCATACCAAACCTTCAGTGGCGTCTATGCCTTCAGGAACACGCATAAAAATTTGTTCTTTTAAATCTGCAAACAAATATGCAGTTTTTATATCTAGGTGATAAACAGAATGTCCACGTTGTGATGCATCTTTTAACAAAAGCTTAACTGTTTCATATTTTACGCTTGGTGAGTAACACAAATCATAATCTTCGCCTGGAATTTGTTGAAAACCCCTAGCAACTAATCTTGCTTTGTACCTTACAACTTCATTTTTGTCATTCATTTTAACTCTATAAACCCATTTTGAATCAATAAGTCTCATATCTGGGGTTTGTGGTACAAGAGACCAAGTGTTATGCTCTTTTAAAGAAGCTATCTCAGAGTTCATAGCTTTATACCAATTTGCAGCTTGGTACTTAGGTAAATTCTGAACATCATTGTAGCTTTTTGGCTCAAAAACCGCCTTATTGGCATACACAGTATTAAAATGTTCATCTGCAAAACGTTGTGGCTTCTGTCTCTTTCTATCTGAACGTTTCAGTCCGGAAGGAGAGTCAGACTCCTCAGACTTAATGGGGCTAAGTGAACCACTAGTTTCAGGTTGTAACTCATTGTCAGATTGAAGAGATGCCTGTAGGCTAAGCTCATGGTCAGAAAACTCAAGAGAATCTAACCTCCCCTCGGGTGCCTGTGACTTTAAATCATCAAACAAATCAGATTCAACAGACTTTTTGTCTTTTTCCATTAATTCAGAAGCACCATCGCCTGCTGCTGCTGCTTCTTCCTCTTCTTCCTCAGTATTATCTATACCATCAGTATCTTGGAAGACAGCAACTCCATTCCAATTTACAGTTTGTATCATGCTTCTGGTAATATGAAATTTGCCAGTTGCTGGTATGTAAATTCTGTACACCCCCTGCTGGTAGCCCATTAATTTTCCCTGAACACTACGCTCACCCAATTTCTGCTTAGCAGGATAATGCATAATTACATCTGAACCCCAAATGCGTAGGTATTTCAGATTAGGGCATTTTTTAAACAGCTTCTCATAGGGGGTGACATCTAAACCAGAATGATAACTGCAATTTCTAACATAACAAAATGCATTAAGCGCTTCAGCCCAAAAGTCTTTGGGCAGATTAGCATTGTGCAGATACGTTTTAACCCCTGCCTGTAGGTCACGCTGCACAACTTCAACAAGCCCATTTTGCCAGGGACTTCAGGGGCAAGATAACTCATGAGTAGTCCCCTGCGCTTCCAGGAATTTCTCAAAATCCTCAGAAATAAATTCCCCGCCCCGGTCAGAAAACAGGTTCTTAATTGGTTTGTTAAAGTGCGTTTTTACCCAGTTGCAAAAAACTTTGTACTTCTCAAATGCTTGGGACTTCTCAGCTATTGCATAAGTCCAACAATATCTACTATACTGGTCTATCAGAGTGAGCCAGTACTTAGAACCTCCTAATGATGGTGGGAGTGGCCCAACTAAATCACAATGTACATGCTCAAATGGCTCAGTTACTTTCCTATCTGAGCACCTACCCTTGCGTGCAACCTTAATCTTATTCTTGCAACAGGATAGACATTGCATAAAGAATTTACATGGTTTTAAGTTGAGGCCATTAACAATATTCTTTGTCTTAATTACATCAGCAAAATTCAGGTGTCCCAGAATTCTGTGTGCCTCATGGACACACCTGGAATGAGGCCTTACATTCCTCAACCCCTGGCTTGACTGTGTTGCTCTGCAGTTTATAGGCAATTGTGAGTAGGTGCGGAAATACAGTCTATATAAACCATCAGATTCCCGGGCATACAATAGACGTTTGTTCCCATCGAAAAACTCACACATTAACTTTAAGAAACGCACAGTTATGCCTTGACGAGCAAAGCACCTTACTGACAATAAATTGTCCACTGACGGGCAGTAAATGCAGTTCGCTATTGTAATGTTTAAAGAGTCAAGTTTAACGGTACCCCTGCCAAGCTACTGCAAGACTTGTGAATTGGCTAAATGTACATTACCAATTTCCTCTTCGAAAGAAATAAACAAGCTTTGATCATTGCAAACGTGCTGAGATGCTCCTGAGTCGATAATAAAAGACTTCCACTTGGCACCTTTAATTCTTTTACGATCTGTTGTCCGAGCATGAAAAGCTCGCGGCTTGCTTCTGTCTTTACGGTGCGATGTTGTCTGCTGAGATGACAACCGTGACTGACGAACAGAAACAGGCTTGGGAGTACTTTGCTTTCTTTTGGCTCTGCAGTCCTTTGCAAAATGTCCCTGGTTATTGCAGAACCAACAACGCTTGGCAGCTTTAAATGCAGTCGTATCACCACAAGTTTGCATATGGCGTTCCTCATTACTTCTGGAAATAGGAGTGCTTATGGCACAAGCCCCCCTTCTGTCCAACTCGCCCATTAATCTTGCCGTCACCCCTTCCACAGTTAATTGTGCTGGTGGAACGGCAGATATCTGGCTAGCTATACCATCAAAGTCCTCGTTAAGGGAACAAAGAATGATAAAAACATACTGAATATCAGGTATGTCCATGTCCCTTCGAATTAATTCACCGCGTATTGCCTCCAGACGTCTCAAGTGTGCTGCCAAATCACCACCAGGCTGCAACTTTGTCTGGTACAACTGCTTGAAAAACGTCAATGCAGATGCTGACTCTTTTCTAACATGCACTGCTGCAAGACTGTCCCACATTTCTTTGGCAGTTTTCTTATTTCTTATATAGACTACTTGCTGGTCGCTGACTGCCAAATTAATTATCGCCCTGGCTTTTGCTTCTCCTTTCGACCAAGCATTAGTCACAGGGTCAGGAGGGTCATCAGTTACATAGGTCCATACTTCTCTAGAGGTCAAAAGCGCCTCCACCCGAAAAGACCATAAACTATAGTTCTCATCTGTTAGCTGTGGGAAGACCAGAGCCTTCTCAGCTTCAGGAACCCGGTCAACCATTCTGGAACTCTTCCAGACCCACAGAACTATGCTAACACAGGAGAAGGAGTTTTCAATCCTTTCTCAGAGTCCAAAGATATGCAGTCATCCACTCAGCAGCTGGGCCCATAACCAAAGATGTTGGCTGTTTGCAGTATGGTAGCGCTGCAGAGAGCTTGCTGGGGAGACCATACATTAAAAAAAAAAGGACTCAAAAATAACTTAAACAAGGTTTTAATAAGAAAAACAAAAACTCCTTTTACACTAAATATATTAACAACCAAACCAGACTCAACCACCAACCCATCCCCCAGGGTAATGGGAGAGCTAGGTGCTGCTCCTTATATACTACACCCAAATGCTGACACACCTTAATCAAATACAACTCAGCAGCACCTGCTATGTTTCACAGCTGTAAAGCTGGGTCTCGTTATCTTGCTCTGGCCCTTGCTCTGGCCCCTTAAAGACATACACATCGGGTGGAACAATGATGAACCTTTACATTTAAAGAAACCATTCAACAGCCTTTTCTCCCCTGGTTGAGCTTTCTGGTGACAATTGATTACTGCCCGCAAAGAGAGGCAAGGAGAGGAAAAAGGATCCCTGGGCTAAGGTTGCCCAGTGGCGCCCGATCCCCTCTATCTTCCCCCTCACCTTCACAGGAGGACCAAGAGTCCCTGAGCATGGTCGCCAAACTGTTAACGGAAAAATCTGAGGGCTCCCTTGGACAAAAACAAAGACACCAACCAGGATAACTTGGAGAAAAACAGCAGCCTGTAGGCTTGGCCTTTATTGAACTGTTGCAACAGGGTGCTCCCCTCACTTGCAGGAGAGAGGAAGGACCCAGAAAAATAGTGTACAAAGCCTTATAAAGACTTTTGAAATTGCCACCCTGTAGATCAAGCCCACCCCCAGAAACATCATACATACATCACAGAAGGGGTGTAACCCAAGACCACCCCTCAGATACATCACACCTACATCCCAGAAAGGAGGGGTTGAGGGAGGGGTTGTGGTGGTAACCTGAGTGTCCTGTCCCCTGGCTGGTTCTTCCTTTCCCCCTCCCCATGAATACTTTCCAGGTGACAGAGGGGAGTTTGCAGTTTCCTGCCCCCAGAGGGAAGAGCTGATCATTGTCCTTTGTTCCAGTCCATGCTGAATCCACTCCCATATGCAAGTTCTTTGTGATCTTGATGGTCTTCTGTCTAGGACCATCAGGGTTGGCATAGCAACTGGGCAGGGCTCCTGTGTATGTGCTGGTATGCTCAAGGGATTATGGCTGCCCTCTTTCAAACCTTCCCCATTTTGTAGTCCTTCCTTCATGGAGTAAAATAAAAGTGGAACAGTGGAAATCTGATGTATGGTTGATTTTCTATGAATTTATAACAGAAGCGTAGCGTATGTAGTGTGTGAGTGTGTGTGTGTGAAGTTTGTACAAACTGAATGATGGGGGGTGTTCCTGTGACATCACAATATCATGGGCTTCATCCTTTGCACATATTCTAAGTAATGTAAATGAATATAATGTCATAATTCAACATATTTTAACAAATTAACAAACCTGTGTATGGATAAAGTTTGTTTTACATTTGTTGTTTTAAAAGGCTCACTTTAAGAAGAAAACCTTACAGCTGCAGATTGCTGTCACCTGTAACTAAAATCAATGCTGTGCCTGTCTATATACATTGTAAGAGTTGTTGTTCACTGCAGAAACCACTATGTTATAAGTTCCATTATCTGGATACTTCATATGTGGTATGTACTTTTATAGCACGATTGTTTATATAATTTTAATTTGTTAGATGATCTTGTGGTCGATCCACAACTCTGGTCACTGCTCCCTGAGAAAAGCTCAAGAACTCTGGGCAGAGACAATGGGTAGATCACTGGCAGGATTTTTATTACTGGGAGTAGATCTCAGTCTCTTGGAAGTTCTGCCATTGTGGCTAGTTCAAGGTACCAGCACAACTTTAATTGCCACTCATCTTGTTGCTGTTAACTCATTTTCCAGTATTTTGCTATTAACATCCTAGCCGCTATTGTCGTGTAAAGAAACTCTCTTTTATTTTCATTTGGTATGCTTATCATTAGAATATCAAATAGGAAGGCTTTGGTTTTCTTTAAAATAAATAGCATTTCTTTTATTTTATTTTCCCTTTGGGGACATGTCCACCACATGTGGAATAAGGTTCCCTCATTTTGTCTGCATCTCCAACACTTATTGCTGATATTTATTTATTTTGACTGATTTGGATGGGGTCAGGTACCATCTAAAAATCAAATAGCATGTGGTGAATTTTAAGTCTTTTCCCATAATTTCCCTCATTTTTCGTCTTCATTGGATATCCACAATCGTGTGTCCATTTCACCATCACCTCCTTCACCTCCTAGTCCTTAAGGTTCCAGTCCAGTAACAATCTGTGTGGTTCTGATAATATCTTTGTATTATTTAATAATATATATTTTTTTAAAAAAATCCGCTGTTGTTCTGTCAAGTCCATTTATTTTTTATCTGGAAAAAATTGTTTAACTGGTAATCTTTCTTTTTTCCTTTTGTTTTCCTTTTATATTTTTACTTTTTTGTAATTTTAGCATATAATAACAGTAGTAATTATATGGAAATGGGATAATAGTATTGAAATGAATAAAATGCTTAACTCGCCAAGATTTTATTGTTTGCAGCTTCCCAAGAGAACTGAAGGAGATTCTCCCCCTTTTGGCTTTTATCTCTTCCCTTTATAACTGTCTCTTTAAGTCCCAACAGTCCTGCCCCACCCTCCCGCTTACAGGATATCCCTTCTACAGATGTCAACGCAGACCCAGTGATGG
Organism: Podarcis filfolensis; assembly: GCF_964270895.1. NCBI lineage: Eukaryota > Metazoa > Chordata > Lepidosauria > Squamata > Lacertidae > Podarcis > Podarcis filfolensis. The sequence goes on along the minus strand of NC_139607.1, from coordinate 101,523,569 downwards.
AAAACCCTCCGCCCAATTCCTCGTGACCACAAGACTATTTATTACCTACAGCAGCAACAACAAAAGCCACCAGAGTGGCCACAGCTATCTCTTTCCAAAGTCTATGACAGGGAGGGGGCTGACAGCCTTTTCTGTGATGTGGGTATGATGTATCTGGGGGTGGTCTTGGACTCCAGGGCGGGCAATTAAAAATGTCTATATAAGGGCTTTCATGCATGGCTCGGGGTCCTCCTCCTCTCCCCTGCGTGTGGGGGAGTACCCTGTTGCTAGTATGTCACATGCCCCTGTTTACTTTCCTAGGCTTGGGAAGTGTAAGAACAGAAGTCAGTCTTATCTCTTCTGCTCTGCTGTGCTTTTGCACTGTTCTTTGTCTCCCTGTCTGTTGCTGAAGAAGAGAGAGGATGCCATTATGATCCGTTTGGTGTCATCTGCAAATGTGATGAGCATCCCCAAAGTTCCTTCATCCATGTCATTTATCAAGACGTTGAACAACAACAGGCCCAGGACAGAACCCTGCAGCACCCCTCTTGTCACTTTTCCCCAGGATGAGGAGGAACCATGAAGGAGTCCTCTTTGGGTTGGGTCAGTCAAATCCACCTAACAGTTACCTCATTCAGTCACACTTTACCAGCTTCCTCTGTCAGGAGAACCTGAGCTTACAGGGTTAAACAGCTCAGAGTGTACGCCCTGCCTACAATTTGGGAGGGGGGAGATTATGCGTCATTTCCGAGAGTCTCCAGCCTTTTTCTTCTTCTCTACTTTCGCTTTTGAGGAGAGAGGACGTGTTTTCACGATGCTGTTCGCTGTGATAGACAATGGATAGTCTGCTGTAAATAAAAACTGCTTTTAGCTGCTAAGATCCTGAGTGGACTTTATTTAAGCACACTGAGGAAAGCACTTGAGTTTACAGCTTTCTGTGACCGCTGTTGATCTCTGCGTGTTGCTCAGAGCCTTTGGAATGTGGCCTTTGAAGTCCGGAGGCCTGGCCGGTAGCTGCGCAGCCGAAGCGGGCTGGACGCCAGGCTTTATCTGAGCAATAAATCTTCTTCATCCTCGCATAAATATAGAGGACTCTGTCAAAAGCCTTACTGAAATCAAGATGCACTATTTCCACAACAGTCCACTGATCAACGAAGTTTTTAATCCATCCAAGAAAAGAAGAGATTTCTCTAGCTTGTCTTGTTTTTGAGAAGCCATGCTTTCATCCTGTATGTTTATATTGTAAAAACTTCAGATGAAGGGCAACTAAATTTTAAAAGCACAAATGAGGATATTGACAAGCTGGAACTTGTGCAAAGGAAGGAGATTTATGTCTTTAATTTGGAAACCACATGACCCAGTGGTGCTGACTTGGATAAAATATTGGTGGAGGGCCAGGTAAGGCCCGCCTTGCACAATCCATCATATGATGCATGTGTGGGAATGTTCAGGGATGCAGGAAAGGATATATTGTCTGAGTATATCCTTATCCAACCTGTGTTAACAACTTCCACAATATCAGCAGAGTAACATTCCCTTTTATTTTAAATTTGCAGCGTCTGCGTTTGCTCAGGCTCGCTAAAGCCTCTATAATAACTGTTCTGGTATTTTCCCCTTATTCCCTCATAAAATAGAAGAGACGACACAGTCTTTTACAAAAATATAAAAAGAGTTTACTCACATTATGTTCACAATCAGATCCCAGAAGGCAGACTTAGCTTAATGAAGTAACATACACTTGGAGTCGATCTCTTAAGAAGACAGTCCCTTTTTCCTCTCTTGGCTGGAAGCCAAGAGGGCATCCCTGGCTTAGTAGATGTTGTGTCTTCGATGCATGTGGTGAAAGAGAGAGAGAGATGGCTGCCCTGCCCTGTGCTTTTGTCATTACCTGCACAGGTGAGGCCATACCCATCTCTAGTCACATGCAGAGGAAGTCTGTCCCAGCCCAGAAGGAAACAGGAAGTTTACCTGCTGGGTGGACAAACATCCCTCCCCATGTGTAAACATGTTCACTCCAGGAATGTTGTACTTGACTGCTCTTGTGTTTCACAGCATGCATGTCATTAGAATGGCAATGCCTATAATGGAAGCAACTTTTAAAAAAAGTAATATTTTGAGCCCGTAGTTCAATTTCCCAGCAGCTCCCCTTGCCCCAGAGACACTTCTAGCATTCCATCTCCTCTACCTGTGGCATTGTTCAGCAGTGGGGAAAGTGACCTCTTCACACCGGATGTCCATTTGGTATGGCCCTTTCCAGGTTTGTCTTTCATTTGTTCTCCTATGTGTGTTGTCAGTAGAAGCCACAATTCTGTGGGTACTCTAGGTGGTGCAGAAAGCACCTAGAAGCTCCCTAGAGGTTGAAGTGCCGATCAAACTTCAGTTTTGCGCTCTATTAATTCCAATTAGCAGCACTGGGGGTGGTTCAGATTCTGGGGCAGTGCTTTTGTCCAGCAGAGGGTGTCACAGGGCCAGCCTACTTTCCCTTTAAAGCAAACTTGGGTCTCCAGCTGCTTTTGGACTAGAACTCCCATCATCCCTAGCTAGCAGGACCAGTGGGAAGGGATGATGGGAACTGTAGTCCAGGAGCTGTTGGGGACCCAAGTGTGGGAAAGCCTGCTTCAAAGCAACTTTTCTATTTTGCCCGCAAAGATGGGACCCGTCCATGTTTGTATCTTCTTGTATTTTGTTTTCTTCATGACCTTTGTGCATTTATTTTTTTATTTTTTAAGAGGGCAAATTGAAAGAGAAATTGTATGGCAAGTTGCAGAAGAATAAAAGGTTGTGTTTGAAAAAAACACACCAAAAACTGGGGGGTGGCATCCTTAAATATTTTATTGGGGGTGGGGCAAAGACCACTATGCCTTTAAGAGATGGCACCTATTCCCTACACCCACAGGTCTCAGGACAGTTACAAGATTTTTAAAAACGATTTAAAAAAACCACATATTAAAAGGGCATTAGATGTGAATTAGCCAAAAGCCTGGTTAAAAAGGTGCGGATTTCAATGGCTCCTAAAGCTGTACAATGGTTTTTCTGACCATTGTATGGATTCTTTGGTGGGAAGTAAGATTGGCACTCTGACTGAAGCTCTTTCCACATTCCACACACTGATAGGGTTTCTCCCCTGTATGAATTCTTTGATGGGAAGTGAGATTTTGGTTCTGACTGAAGCTCTTTCCACATTCCACGCACTGATAGGTTTTCTCCCCTGTGTGAATTCTTTTATGGTAAGTGAGAGAGGAGCTATTTCTGAAGTTCTTTCCACATTCCACACACTGATACGGTTTTCCCCCTGTGTGAATTCTTTGATGGGAAGTGAGATTGGAGCTATCAGTGAAGCTCTTTCCACATTCCACACACTGATAGGGTTTCTCCCCTGTATGAATTCTTTGATGCTTAGTGAGATCGGAGCTCTGACTGAAGCTCTTTCCACATTCCACACACTGATAGGGTTTCTCCCCTGTATGAATTCTTTGATGGGAAGTGAGAGAGCAGCTCTTCCTGTAGCTCTTTCCACATTCCACACACTGATAGGGTTTTTCCCCTGTATGAATTCTTTGATGGGAAGTGAGACTGTGGCTGTGAGTGAAGCTCTTTCCACATTCCACACACTGATAGGGTTTCTCCCCTGTATGAATTCTTTGATGGGAAGTGAGACTGTGGCTGTAAGTGAAGCTCTTTCCACATTCCACACACTGATAGGGTTTCTCCCCTGTATGAATTCTTTGATGCTTAGTGAGATCGGAGCTCTGACTGAAGCTCTTTCCACATTCCACACACTGATAGGGTTTCTCCCCTGTATGAATTCTTTGATGGGAAGTGAGACTGTTGCTGTGAGTGAATCTCTTTCCACATTCCACACACTGATACGGTTTTTCCCCTGTGTGAATTCTTTGATGGGAAGTGAGATGGGAGCTATGAGTGAAGCTCTTTCCACATTCCACACACTGATAGGGTTTCTCCCCTGTATGAATTCTTTGATGATAAGTGAGAGAGGAGCTATGAGTGAAGCTCTTTCCACATTCCATGCACTGATAGAGTTTCTTTCCAATGACATTTTGTTGATGGGAAGTGGAATGGGAGCTCTGACTGCAGCTTTCTCCACACTCCAAATTTTTGTGTGGCTTCTCCTCTCTGGGGAATTTTTCGTTGTCACCTTTGCTCTCAATTTCCAATTCATCACAATCTGCAATGGAGAAAAAAAGGGATTAGAGCCTCAGGAAGAAATGGAAAAGAACTGAAGGGAGTTGGGTGTGTGTTCATTACCTGTATTTTTTGTCATTAACCAACATATTTATTATGTGATTCTGATGAGTTGTTGAATGTTGCTTTGTTTGATATACAGTAGTGGTCAAAATTGTGGAAGACTTTTGGAAAAAAGTGTATTTCAGAGGTTTGCTGGCTCATAACACCACTTCATTTGGAGTAATGTCATAAAATTATATATCAGTGGAAAGATAATTCGATCAAGAATGCAATCAAGATTGCAATCCAACAAAGTTTGTTCAATTACCCGTATTCTATCAAAAGTATAGCCAAATAACCAGAAAAAGAAAGCACAACTTGCTTAGGTTGACTTTTGTCAGTGTGTTATGTGATTGCTATCAAGTTGGTTGGTTTTTTGTGTTCTTTCATTTAGTGAGGGTGTAAAACATAATAAAAATATAGAAATGGCACAAAGAGTTGACTGGTCCCCAGCAAGTAAGATTGTACTATTAAGTGAAGAAGGCTATAGTTATGGAGAAATTAGAAGAGAGATTGGGGAAAACTTAACCAAAGTTGGCCTTTCTATATTTTTGAAGAGGTATAAGGAGACTCAGTCACTACAAAATCAGACTTGTTAAGGCAGGGAATGTGTACAAAGGCAAGTGATGATGGACGAGTCGAGAGACAGTGCCTACATGACAGAAGAAAATCATCTGGCTGTATACAAGATGACATGGCACAATGTAATGGGAAGTTGAGTGCAAGGACTGGTCTAAATGTTAGAATTCTAAGGAAAAAGCCATTGTTATCTCTCAAGCAAAGGTTGAAAAGATTAAACCCACGTTAACTGGACAGCAGAAGAATGGGACACTACCTTACTTGACAGGTTGTCTCAAGATATGGCAAAGAGAAATTTCCAAATTCCTGTGGGAGGGGAAGAAACCTAGGATTAAACACCTGATCTTAATAGACATAAAAGAGAAAGGAGGCTTTTCCCTACCCGACCTAAAACTTTACTACGAGGCAGCCTGTTTCACCTGGCTAAAAGGATTGGTACACGTTGCAGGATCCGGACCTCCTGGACCTGGAAGGTTTTGACAATCGTTGGGGATGGCACGCCTACCTGATATATGGAAAAGCGAAAATTCATAAAATTTTTACCAACCATATAATAAGAAAGTCACTCTTTGTTGTATGGGAAAAATATAAAGACCTGATGGAGCCTAAAGTCCCGTGGTAGACTTCTCCAATAGAAGCCATAGCAGTAAAACGGAAAAATACTCAGGAAAGCTGGCCAACATATAAAATACTTCTAAAAAATGAAGATAACCAAATAAAATTAAAAAACTTTGAGGAAATCAACCAGCAGAATGCTGCTGATTCATAGTAAAGTTTAATGTCTGGCAGGGCAAACCCACCTCTTTCCTTTACATCGGTTAATATTTAATAATTTTATTCTGGGTTTTTTGCCCTGCCAGACAAATTTAGAAATATCTCTCTGCCACCTCTTGAAACAATCCATCTTGTCCACAATCTGCAAAGTCTGAAACAAAAATAACATTTTTGGCAATACATTCATCTTTATAGCTGCAATTCGACCCAACAAGGAAAGCTTCAAATTAGACCAAATTTCTAAATCTTTTTTAACTTCTGACCAGCATTTCTCATAATTATCTTTAAATAGATTCAAATTTTTCGCAGTCATATTAATCCCAAGGTATTTCACTTTCTTAACCACAGTTAAACCTGTTTCATTCTGAAACCTTTCTTTTTCCATTGATGTTAAATTCTTCTCTAAAACCTTAGTTTTTAGCTTCTTTAATCTAAATCCTGCCACATGACCAAATTCTTGAATCAATTCTAAAACCCTTTTCGTACTAGATTCTGGCTCCTGTAATGTCAAAACCAGGTCATCTGCAAAAGCCTTCAATTTATATTGTTTAGCTCCGACCTGAATTCCTTTAATACACCGATCCCTTCTAATCATGCTCAACAGCACCTCCAGGACCGAAATAAATAATAATGGAGAGATAGGGCAGCCCTGACGTGTTCCTTTTTCTATCTTAAATTCTTCTGTCACCACATTATTTACTATCAATTTTGCTTTTTGTTCTGAATAAATTGCTTCTATACCATTTTCAAACCCCTGTCCCACTCCCATTCCTTTAAGATTTTTCTTCATAAAATTCCAAGAAATATTATCAAAGGCCTTCTCCGCATCAGTAAAAATCAATACTGCTTTTGTATTAATATTCATTTGCAACAGCTCCAAAATATAAATTATATTCCTTGTATTATCAGACAAATGTCTGCCTGGTAGAAAGCCTGCCTGATCCTTATGTATTACTTCAACTAACACTTTTTTTTAATCTGTTAGCTAAAATATCTGCAAAAATTTTGTAATCCACATTTAAAAGGGAGATGGGACGGTAGTTCTTTAGTTGTGTCTTTTCAGATTCTGTCTTCGGTATCAGTGTGATGAATGCTTCCTTCCACGACTCCGGCGCCTTCTTCCCCTCCATAATTTCATTACAAACCTCCTTTAGTGGTTGAATTAAGTAGTCTTTCAAAGTCCTATAATACTTGGAGGTTAGCCCGTCCGGCCCTGGAGACTTGCCCAATTGCATATTCTGAATGGCACCTTCAATCTCCTGTTCTGTAATTTTATAGTTTAATATTGTCTTATTTTCTTGAGATATTTTTTGCAGTCCATTGGTTCTTAAAAATTGATCTATATCAGTCTCTTTCTGTGGCCCTTGCGTATAAAGTTGTTTAAAGTATCTCTGGAAACACTTTCTAATCTTTTAAAAGAGGCAGGTGGAATCTCCACGGTTGCTAACAGCAGAATGTTGACAGGCTAGTGAAATATGGGGAGCCCTAGAGCATCTGCTTGGCATGCAGAATGTCCCAGGGTCAACCCCTGACATCTCCTGCAAGGGCCGGATGAAATCCCTGCCTGAAACTCTGGGGAGCTGCTGCCAGTCAGTGTAGGCCAGGGGTCCTCAATCTATGTCCCACGGGTCAAATCCAGCCCGGCAGGGTTGTGAATCTGGCCTGCCAGTGTTACGAAAAAGGAGCAATGCAGAAGCGAGCTCCAGGTGGCTGGAATGGTAAACAGGAAACTGATGTTATTGGAATGTACCGTGGGAACAAGAGACAGTGCACTGAGTGCCGGATGTTAGCTCAGAGTGGCACATGACCCTGTACTGGAAGTACATGGGTGGAGTTATTCTCTCTCTGCAGTTGTGAATCAGAGGGTACAGACGTGTTTTCTCTGTACTGCTGAAAGACAGGAATAAAGACATGTAAATATATTTCTGTCTGTCTCTTTCCCCCCCTGGATATGGGAGGGGGAGGAATGGTGTGTTCTTTTCACGTTGAAAAGGATCGCCGAAGAGACCTCGCCTTCATCCTGCTGGAGAATGCAGCCAGGGAGGTCAACAAGGATTCAAGCCGGGCACCTGGAGGGTGGCCAATTTTCCTCTGGACTGCGCTGGCTCTGCTGGCTTGAAACCGACATCTGGTAGCAGTGCCGATGGCTAAAGATCTATGAGAATCTGCATGAGAGATGAGAGGTCGATGAATCGTTGCCATCCTCTGCACCTAAGGAGATAAAGAAAGCGTCTGCTTGCAGCCAGAAAGCTGATCAGACAGCTGGACACCGAAAGGCAACGGAGCCCCAAAAAGGTATGCTGAATTATTTTCTGTTCACGAAAGAGCTGCATTTAAGAAAAACAGCTCTGAAAGAAAGGCTGGCATACCAGGAATTCCTGTGGTAGATAAGGATTCCCGTCCCGAGAAAGGTTGCTAGGCAACGACCGCCAGTACTTGTAAAGTTACTGAATGGCTCAAAAAGAGCCTGGGAAGTGGAATTGTTTTGAATTCTGCGCAGCATGTGCGAGGATTTTGAAAACAGCCCAAAGGTTTGCCTGCCAGTGAAAGCAGTAAACAGCCCAGAAGAGAACTTTTGGATTTTACTGGCTTGAAAGTGAAAGCAGGCTTGAGAGAGAAAGCACAGACTTGAGTTCAGCATGGATTCCAAGAAGGGGGGAGGGTTACCCTATCCACCTCCCCTGACTAATGACAATTATTCATCTTGGTCTATAAAGATGAAGGCCCTGCTGCAGAATCAGAGGATCTTTGACGTGATTGAGAACCCCATCCCTGCAGCACCAACCCGAGGTTGGGAGTCACAGAATCTGAAAGCCAGAACGGCTATAATTCTGTGTGTGTCAGATGACCAATTGGTGCATATTCAGGGTTTGGAATATGCACGGGAAATTTGGGAAATGCTGCGTAGAACACATCAGAGGGATGCTGGTTCTTCAGCATTGCTGTATTTTGAGAAGCTGACCAATCTGAGGCTTGCGCCTGATGGAGATGTTCAAGCGCACCTGACGGAGATGAAATATCTGCGCCAGCAGATGGTGGAACGCAATTTCCGTCTGCAGGAGGAAGTGTTTTGCTTCATGATGATCAACAGCCTAAATCGGACTTACAAAACCGTTGCCAGTCAGCTTGGTTCCCTCCCCGCTCACGATTTGACCGCGGAAAGGGTGTGTGCCGTCGTTTTGAATGAACAGGACAGACTTGCTGCACTGGAAGTAAAGGACAGGGGGAGGGAGGAACGGAGTTCTAATTCCCCCGCAGATGAAGCTACTGGAGAGAAAGCTCTAGCTTTGAACGCTGTCCGATGTTACAATTGTGGACAGGCTGGGCATCTTCAGCGGAACTGTAAGAAGCCACGTCAGCCAAAAGGAGCTAAGGGCCGCTCAGCAAAGCTTGAGGCGTCAGGCAAAGGTCATACCAAGCCTTCGGTGAGACCTGGAAAGGCTTTGATGGCGAAAGGAACCACGCCAGGTGTTGGGAACTCATTTGTTATTGACACTGGAGCCACCGTCCATATGTCCCCACACAGAGAACTCTTTTCAACGTTTAAGAAGCAAAGCTTCGCTGTGAAACAGGCCAACGGTCAGGAGCTGGAAGCGACCGGTGTAGGGACTGTCTATCTTAAGAGTCTGAACTTGACAATAAACAATGTTTATTTGGTTCCTGAATTGAAGTTCAATCTGCTGAGTGTTTCACAGATTGCAAAGAAAGGACTGAGATTGTCCTACGATGCTGAGAGCTGCAAGATCTACAAAGATGGAGAGTTATTTCTTTCGGCCGGAGAGAAGGATGGACTATATTTGTTGACTTTTGCACAAAGTGATTACATGGAATGTAATTCATCTGTGTCTAACCTAGTTTCTCTTGCAGGTGTGAGCAAGAAGGTGACCGGGGTCAACAGAGCATTTCAGCGGGTGTATGCTGATGTGATTGGTCCTCTAGAACCATATAGAGGCAATGCAAGATTTTATCTTGTGTGTGTGGATCATTTCTCTAACTATGTCTGGGTTTATGTGTTGAGAAAGCCACAGGAAGCCTTGGAGAGGTTTCAGGAGTTTTGTGACAAGGTTAAGAGTATGCATGATGCTAACATTGATTGTCTATTCACAGATGAGAAGCAGATTTTTCTTTTACAGGATTTCCAGAGTTTTCTGCAGAAGAAAGGAATAAGACACAAAGTTGCTGTTTCAGCGGAAGCATGGAACAGGGGTGTCTGTGTACGGGTGAACAAAGAATTGCAAAAGGGGATGAATGCGCAATTGCTTAGTTCACATCTGCCACATGAGTACTGGGCCGAGTCTCTAATGTCGTATTGTTATACGAAAGTGAGAAAGGTTTCAAAAGAGTTGGGAAGTTCTCCTTTTGAGAAACTGTTCCATAGAAAACCTTCTGTTGCCCATTTCAAGGTTTTTGGGTCTCATGTGAGGACTAGAAGCTCCAGGTGGAGTAAAGAATGCCAGAGGCATTTTTGTGGGGTATGAAAAGGGTCTCTACAGAGTAATTTTGTCTGAATCTGGTCAGGTGATTCTCACAAAATTTCTAGAGAGTGCTCCTGAACAGGAGAGAGTGATAGTACACACATTTCCCACTGAGGACGATTCAGATGATGATGATTTTACTGATTACAGTGGTACTGAGAGTGATGACACTGATAGCTCGGAGAGCTCAGTTGTCACAGTCATTGAGAGGAAGTCTCACACAATGGATAGGCCTTCACAACTGAAGGATGAACCACTGTTTACCATTGGAACTGGTTCTCCAAAGAGTCCTGAGACTGGACCAGTGAGCAGAGAGGATCAGCACCTCATGCGTAGGTCTGAGAGAGTTACAAAGGGTCAACCACCTAAGAGGTACTCAAAAGAGTTTGCTAACTTAGCTGTTGCATGTGTTGCTGTTGTAAACAACCGAGAACAGGTTGGAGCTGTGCCTAAGTCAGAGACAAAGACACAACAGAGAGTTGCTAGCCAAGGGAGTGCAGATGCACTCGTTCCTTGGAAACCAGACAACCAGAGAGGTACACTGGGGAAACCAGTGGCGGGGAGTTCCAAGGGTGGAACTGAAACAACAGGGGAGTGTTATGTGTATAACAACTGTTTGTTTTCTTCTCTGGATCACGCTTTGCTTGCCGCAACACGCATTGATTCTTTTGGGGGAGGATGTTACGAAAAAGGAGCAATGCAGAAGCGAGCTCCAGGTGGCTGGAATGGTAAACAGGAAACTGATGTTATTGGAATGTACCGTGGGAACAAGAGACAGTGCACTGAGTGCCGGATGTTAGCTCAGAGTGGCACATGACCCTGTACTGGAAGTACATGGGTGGAGTTATTCTCTCTCTGCAGTTGTGAATCAGAGGGTACAGACGTGTTTTCTCTGTACTGCTGAAAGACAGGAATAAAGACATGTAAATATATTTCTGTCTGTCTCTTTCCCCCCCTGGATATGGGAGGGGGAGGAATGGTGTGTTCTTTTCACGTTGAAAAGGATCGCCGAAGAGACCTCGCCTTCATCCTGCTGGAGAATGCAGCCAGGGAGGTCAACAAGGATTCAAGCCGGGCACCTGGAGGGTGGCCAATTTTCCTCTGGACTGCGCTGGCTCTGCTGGCTTGAAACCGACAGCCAGAACCCGCCAAGTGTCTGAGGCTGAAAGCATCTCGCCGGCCGCTCAGTCAGTCCCCGTGAGGTACATGCCACTAGTGTTGTGGCAGCTCTACCAATGAATGGCGAGGGGGTTTCACCCGGGGACGGGAAAGTGTTGTCTTTTGGCTTGAAGAGTGAAGTTCAGGTTGGCGGAGGAAGGCCGACTTCGGTTTCATTACGTAGAGGTTTACTTTAAAAGTGGGGAAAGGAATGCTCATTCATCTACAGTGGTACCTCGGGTTACATACTTAATTCGTTCTGGAGGTCCGTTATTAACCTGAAACTGTTCTTAACCTGAAGCACTACTTTAGCTAATGGGGCTCCTGCTGCCGCCGCACCACCATAGCACGATTTCTGTTCTCATCCTGAAGCAAAGTTGTTAACCTGAAGCACTATTTCTGGGTTAGCAGAGTCTGTAACCTGAAGAGTATGTAACCCAAGGTACCACTGTATAGTCCTATTTCTGTGAATGGTGCAGCGGTCTTTCCACTCATGTGGTTTACATGCTCTGAAAGTTGGGATCTGTTTGGATATTTAAATTTTAAAAGGATGGAGCGGAACTAGATATTGATCATCTCTTTGGCCTGGGGAGCCACATTCTGGTTGAAGGAGGCCAGGATTGGGCCCCAAGGCCTGGGATGTCCCTCCTCCCCTGCAGTAGGACTTGAAATCCAGGAGAAAACTCTTGGAATAGCCTTGCCAGGTGCTCAGGGATGGACTCACCTGTCCCCATGTCCTTCTCTTTGCAGATGTGCTGCGGTTGCACATCCCTCCCCCAGGGGTGAGTATTGGGGAGAACCAGATCAGGGACTCAGACCTGCCCTCCTTGCCCCACACTCTGCACTCTCGGATGTGGAGAAGCCCTCCCTTTGTGAGGAATTGACAGCCTGACTTTTGCCTTTCACCTGCTGGAGGAAGACCAGCTGTACCTGCCGGAGGTGATTCAGAACTGCCAGGCAGCTCAGCTCAGGGGGCTCCGAACCCAGAACTGCTCCAAGCAGGAGACAGCCAAAGCCATCCTGGTGAGTGATGGGAGGTGTGGGAGACCCCCATGGGGAAGTGGGGGAGGGAGGGGCTTTGGGAGAGGGGTTGTCCGTCTGCCGGTGAGGAGGACCCTACTGGCCTAGGTTCACGTATCCTGTTTGAAAGGGAAATCATCTGAGGGACTTCCTGTGGACATCTGGGTCAGGAATGCTGTTCCTGGAATGGACAAACACACAAGACGTAACCGGCTGTGCATTCACATAAACAATACTCTTCTATATATTCTTATCACAATATCAAATGTTTACCTTGCACATAAACAACACATAAAGTGCAATAATATAGACGGAAGTCCCAATAAATCAGTTCATTCATAAAGACCAAACGTCTGCTAGTTTCTGTTCCACATATGTTCATAAAGTCCAAATTGGAGCCTACTACAATTCTACAGCATTCACAAGGATTCATAGCTGTCAACTTTCAGATTTGAAAATAAGGGATCAGCAGCCTCACCTGTCCTGGAGACAGTCTACGGGATATCTAACAATCCGGGATAGCAGCGGGAAACAGCGCTGGAATAAGGGAATTTCCCGCAAAAAAAGGGAAGGTTGACAGCTATGCAAGGATTTCCAGAATAATGCCTTGTTTCGCTCTCATGGGCTTCATCCGTTGTACATATTCTAAGCAACAGAAATGAATATAATGTCGCAATTCATCATATTTTAACAAATGTACATCATATTTTAATAATATTATTAATAATAAATTTTATTTATACCCCGCCCTCCCCAGCCGAAGCTGGGCTCAGGGCGGCTAACAACAATCAAAATAACCCAACATTCTAAAAACCTTTCATTATAAAAATTAATCAAATCAAATTGATGGCAACCATTAAGCAAAATTCTGTGCAGATTGCCAGAGGAGGGGGTCAGGCTGCGCCCTGACCAAAGGCCTGGTGGAACAGCTCTGTCTTACAGGCCCTGCGGAAAGATGTCAAGTCCCGCAGGGCCCTAGTCTCTTGTGACAGAGCGCTCCACCAGATTGGAGCCGCAGCCAAGAAAGCCCTGGCTCTAGTTGAGGCCAGACTAACCTCTCTGAGGCCTGGGACCTTCAGGATGTTTTTATTTGAAGACAGTAAGTTCTTCTGTGGGACATACCAGGAGAGGCGGTCCCGTAGGTACGAGGGTCCTAGGCCGTATAGGGCTTTAAAGGTTAAAAGCAGCACCTTAAACCTGATCCTGTACTCCACCGGGAGCCAGTGCAGCTGGTATAGTACCGGATGAATGTGATCTCGCAGTGAAGACCCCATAAGGAGTCTCGCCGCGGCATTCTGCCCCCGCTGGAGTTTCTGGGTCAGTCTCAAGGGCAGCCCCACGTAGAGCGAGTTACAATAATCCAGTCTGGAGGTGACCGTCGCGTGGATCACAGTGGCTAGGTCAGGGCGAGAGAGATAAGGAGCCAACTGCTTAGATTGGCGGAGATGAAAAAATGCTGCCTTTGTTATAGCTGTAATCTGCGCCTCCATAGAGAGGGAGGTATCGAAGATTACACCCAAACTCTTAACGGACGATGCTAGCATTAATTGCACCCCCGCAAGAGATGGGAGTTGCCCCCTCAATCCCATATCGCCCCGTCCCAGCCAGAGGACCTCTGTCTTCGAATGATTCAACTTCAACCGGCTCCCACGTAACCATCCAGCCACAGCTTCCAGACATCTGGTCAGTGTGTCTGGGGCCGAGTCAGGATGGCCATCCATCAACAGATAGAGTTGCGTGTCATCGGCATACTGATAGCAACCCAGCCCAAAACTCCGGACAAGCTGGGCGAGGGGGCGCATAAAGATGTTAAAAAGCATCGGGGAGAGAATTGCACCCTGAGGCACTCCACACACCAAGGAGTGGCGCGATGACAATTCCCCCCCCCAGCGCCACCCTCTGTCCCCGACCAGAGAGAAATGAGCGCAGCCATTGAAGGACTGTGCCCTGGATCCCCACGTCGGCAAGACGGTGGTCCAGGAGTTCGTGATCGACCATGTCGAAGGCTGCTGACAGGTCTAGAAGAATTAGCAGCCCCGACCCGCCTCGATCCAGCTGCCTGCGGAGATCATCTGTTAGGGCGACCAGAGCCGTCTCGGTCCCATGACCAGCGCGGAAGCCAGACTGGAATGGATCAAGAGCCGATGTTTCATCCAGAAACCTACCAAGCTGTTCAGCAACCGCTCTCTCAATCACCTTTTTAAAAATAAAAATAATAATAATTTTTATTAACCGGCCAATCAAATCAAATCACATCACATAAATTCCGAATTACAGAGCCGAATTTTAAACTTTGTTGAGGGGACCCATATTTCAAGATCCGAAGGGGGATTCTGATCATCTTCTTGCTACTGCGTTAATGTCCAAATCAGTCCAAACAAAGTTCATAATTCTATCCAGTCTTATCTTGCTGTTTCCACATCACATCTTGTTCATATATTTTCTCTTTTTTCTTTATGATCTCTTCTGATAGTCTCCTTAAGCCGATAAACACCAATAATAATCCTGTGTGAATTTTTCCGTTCATCCAATCCTCAAATCAAGATGGTTTCCATATATCATCGCCTTCATAGATAACAGCGCTCTTTCCATCATTAATTACAGAACTGTCGTTCTTAAGTCGCACTGAGGAGTTTCACCCACAATATAAAAACAGCTCGATTTGTCTATTTCTCCTCTCAGACTTAAGTCCTCCGACAGAACAATATGGCGACGGCATTTTTAACTGCGTCATTCCAAAGCCCTTATACATTCCACGCTCTTCTTAAAACATGCTTTGGTTCGAAAGTTTATCTCCACACAGTCTTAAATCCACAGCTTAAGTCCTTAACACGACATTTCTGACTTGTGAGGGGGGATGATTCTTGTTTAATCACATAAAAGAAAGAAAGGAAGGTTTCCCCCCCCCTCCCTCATCAGTCCCTTTGCCATACCGAGTCTTGGCATATCTTCTCATGATTTATACTTGTTCCTCCGACTCGTCTTGTTTTATCAGAGATCTCCTCTGTTAGCAGTTTTTTACTCCCCCTTCTTCCTTGAAATATGTGCATTCACTTCATCCAAATTGTTTCTTTTGAAGTTCTTGCAGCTAGTGGCGCGGATCAGAGACGGCGTCCAGGAGCGCCGAAATCCCACAGGAGGGCATTGTGCCTAGTGCCCCCATCCCCTCAAATTCGGGGGTGGTATAGGGCACAGCAGGCAAGGGCAGTCCCCCCCCCGTAATCCTGGGGGGGGTAGGGAGGCTATTTACTCCAAATTACCTCGTGTGGGTCGGAGAGATGTTATTGTCAGCCATCTTCTGATGCGCCCCTAGTGGCCCCTCCCCTCTCTCAATCACCTTACCCAGGAATGGAAGATTCGAAACCGGGCGGTAATTGGATAGATCTAAGGGATCTAATGATGTTTTCTTTAAGAGCAGGCGCACCACTGCCTCCTTCAGTTCTCCTGAGAATATCCCGGTGCCAAGGGACAAATTGATGATATCACCCAGGGGGGCCCGCACCTCGTCCGGACATGCTCTAATAAGCCAAGACGGGCACGGGTCAAGAGGACAGGTGGTGGGCTTTCCAGCTTGGAGGAGTCTGTCCACATCGGCTGGGGATATCCGGTCAAAGTGGTCCAATACTGGACCCGAGGACAGTCGAGGGGCCTCCAGTTCCCTTATTGTATCCAAATTGGCAGGGAGGTCATGGCGGAGCAACAGGACCTTCTTTGCAAGAAAGCTCGCAAATGCCTCACAGCTGTGTGTCAAATTGTTATTTAAATTTGGTTGTCCTTCAAGGGACGTTAAAGACCTAATTATACTAAATAATTGCGCCAGGCGAGAGCTAGGCAATGGAGGCCGAGAAGTAGGACTTCTTAGCGGCCTTCACTGCCATCTCGTAGGTTTTCATAAAAACCCCATAAGATGTTATTGAGGCTCTGTCACGGGCACCCCGCCATACTCGCTCTAGCCGTCTGAGGTCCCGCTTCATTTTCCGAAGCTCCTCGGTAAACCAGGGAGCCCGGTTTCTGCGGTGCGATCTCATCGATGGCTGCTAGGAGCTGGATATTCCAGCCCTCAACAAGCTCAGTCAATGAGTTGCCAGGGGGAGCAAGGTCCCGCAAGGCCTGATGGAATCTATCAGGGTCCATCAGCCTCTGTGGGCGAGCCCAAATTGGCTCGCCACCTAAGCAGGGTGGGGGTGGAAAATCAATCCTGGCTTTCAGAGCGTAGTGATCAGACCATGGCACCTTCATCGAAGGAGACATGATCACATCTATACCGACGCCAAAGATCAAATCCAGCGTGTGGCCTGCTTGATGTGTGCGGCCCGAAACAAACTGGGAGAGCCCTAGTGTTGCCATGGAAGACACCAGGTCCAGAGCCTGTGAGGAGGGAGTGGCATCAGCATGGATGTTGAAGTCCCCCAATACCAATAGGTTAGGGAATTCCAAGGCCCAGCCGGCCACCGCCTCCAGCAGGCCTGACAGGGTGGCTGCTGGTGCGCTAGGTGGCCGGTACACCAGCCAGACAGCCAAGCTCACCTCAGAGCCCCACACTAGGCCAACACATTCAATGCCGGGGATCGATGGCGATGTTAGAGCCCTGAAAGAACAATCTACCCAGATTAATAATGCCACCCCTCCCCCCTGGCCCACAGTCCATGACTGGTGGAGGACAGAGAAACCCGGGGGCGCCATCTCTCGTAAGGTAAGAGTTTCCTCTTCGCGCACCCAGGTCTCCGTCACACAAGCCAGGTCAACCCCCTGCAAGGTGAAGAAATCTCGCAGGGTGGCGGGTTTGTTGCCTATAGACCTGGCATTGCACAACACCAGTGACGGAGGTGAGTAATCCTTGCTCACCCTACCCTCGTCCCTCGGGATGGGGCGCAGATTGGAAGGGGTACGAGCATATCCGGATCTCGATCCCCTTCGCCTATGACATCTGCCCCCACCGCCGTACCTCCCTCGCCCCACCACGGTAGCAATCCCAAGCCTCATACCAACCTCCATTTACAAAATAGAAAGGCAAACCAAACCAAAAACAATTGTACCAAACAAAACCAATCCCCACCCCACTCAATATCCAACCCCAAACCAAAATAAAACGGAACAAAATAAAAATACATCAATAAACACCACCGTTCACGGTGGTACAACAAAGTAAAAAAGTAAAAACCCCTTTAAAACATTTTTAACATTTGCTGCTGCAGCACCAGTGTCCTTAAAGCTGTAGCGGTGGCGAGTGTGGGCCCCGCCCCCAAGGCCTGGTGGAGTGGGCCTACAGGAGGGAGCGGCCTTCCCCAACACCCACGGTGCAGCAGCAGCAGCAGCAGCAGCAGCGGTGTCCCAGTGCCTCATGAGGCCTCTTAAGCTGGGGCGGTGGTGAGTCAGTTTAACAATTTAACAGAATGTACAACAAAATACGAACGTGTGTATGGATAAAGTTTGTTTTTCATTTGTTGTTTTAAAGAGGTCACTTTAAGAAGAAAACCTTACAGCTGCAGATTGCTGTCACCTGTAACTAAAATCAATGCTGCGCCTGTCTATATCATCTTACATTGTAAGAGTTGTTGTTCACTGCAGAAACCACTATGTTATAAGTTCCATTATCTTGATACTTCATATACGGTATGTACTTTTAAAGCACAATTGTTTATATGATTTTAATTTGTTAAATGATCTAGTGGTCGATCCACCACTCTGGTCACTGCTCCCTGAGAAAAGCTCAAGAACTCTGGGCAAAGACAATGGGTAGATCACTGGCAGGATTTTTATTACTGGGAGTAGATCTCAGTCTCTTGGAAGTTCTGGCATTGTGGCTGGTTCAAGGTACTAGCACAACTTTAATTGCCACTCATCTTTTGTTGATATTAATTTTCCAGTATTAACATCCTACCCACTGTGGTCGTGTAAAGAAACACTTTTATTTTCATTTGGGATGCTTATCGTTAGAATGTTAAATAGGAAAGCTTTGGTTTTCTTTAAAATAAATAGCATTTATTTTATTTTATTTTATTTTATTTTATTATTTTCCCTTTGGGGACATGTTCACATGTGGAATAAGGTTCCCTCGTTTTGTCTGCATCTCCAATGCTTACTGCTGATATTTATTTATTTTGACCGATTTGTTTGTTTTTAAATAATTTTTATTGAATGATTTTATGTTACAAAAAACATTACAACCATACTACCACAAAATATAATTGAGAAATAAAAATTACATACATAAATATTTTGTTTGTTATTTTTTATTTACTGTCTTATTTCCTCCCAAATATTCCATACAAAACACACTCCCGCAGAAACACAAAAAATACAATAAAATAAATAGTGATAATAATGAAAATAAATATTTTTTCCCTTTTATCTTACAAAATCTTTTCTTCAGTTTTGACTTCCTATCAAGTCCCTTCGCATATATTTTATCTTACAATTGAATGTACACAAAACAATAAACCTTTCTATATAAATTTTCCAATAGATTCTGAAAACATAATAAATCCTTAATAGTTGTCCACCTTCTTTTAGTTCCTTTATCACTCGAATGCGAGCACGGAGTCAAAACTATTATTGTATTTTTGAACATATCTTCTATAACCATCCCAGTTTTCCACGATTTTTTGCTTTGAGTTTCCTCTGAGTTTACTAGTCATTTGAGCCATCTCCACAAATTCCTGTAATTTGATTTGACAATCTGTTATTTTTGGAGCCTCCTGATCTTTCCATCTCAAATATATATATATATATATATATATATATATATATATATATATACACACATATATATATAATATGTTCCTCAATGTACCAAGCAAACACATATATCAATATATAAACCACATGTCCAAAACCCAGAAGAAAAGTCCTAAAGCCGTTTTGACTCTTTCACTCACCTCAAATATTTCTCTACAAGGTCAAAGGAAATGCAGAAACCTCCCCATTGTCTCTGTCCTCACAAATCCTGCCTTAAGGGCACATTTAAGGTGTGAATAGGGTGAGCCTGTGACCTGGCTCAGGAATGAAGTATTATCATTACAAAAGAATGGCCAGCCTCTCCAGGTCATCCAGTCAAGCGACCATTAACAGGTAACCCTGCAGAAAGGGTAAAAACAACACACTTCCACTGCGACCAGTGCTTTCCCTGTCATCTAGCAGAGTTTGCGAACAGCGATGTGGCCTGTGTGAAGAAAGCTCAGGCAAGCAGAAAAAGACTCCGTACGCAGCTTCTTTCTAATCTAAGAAGCTTTATTGTACAGCGGCAAAATAAATCAGCAGTCCGGGAGAAAGAGCTGACATGCTGTCTCTCCCCTTCAAAGCAAAACAGAAAGTAAAGTATTTCACATTACAAAGTGTACAAACCCCGTATGTGAACACACCCCCAGCGACAGGATATAACTTCCTGAGCTATTAACCCTATAAGCTCTGGGTCTCCTCACACCCCCTTTCGTCCTGTATCGCTGGGGTGAATGTAAGCACTACCACTTACCCCAAACCCAACCCTTCACAGAACTCCCCCTGTTTTTGGAAGCTCAAAGGTTTAGTGAACCCATCTGCCAGATTCTTCTGGCTCGGACAGTACTTCAGCTTCACTAAGCCTGTCTGAACACTCTGACATGCATTTTGGAAACGTATGTCCAAATGTTTGGTTCTGGACATAAACTGTCCAGACTCTGCTAACTTCAAAGAGGGTTGATTGTCTTCCCAAATGGTGATGGGCAAGCAACACTCTCCACAGATCTCTTGGACCAAACACTTTAGAACTCTAGTTCCCTACAAAGCTCTGACAACGCACTGAATTCAGCTTCTGGTTTTTTTACAAATGTCAATTTGAACATTTTTTTCCCAATTCATTATATATCACTTCCCACAATTTTTAAACTTCTCTACATTTCCACCACATATGATAAAAAGTCTCTTCTTTTTCTTTACATTTCCAACATATGTTTGACTTGGTTTTATATATTTTTGCTTTCTATATATTTTCAAACTACAGTGGTACCTCGGGTTAAGTACTTAATTCATTCCGGAGGTCCGTTCTTAACCTGAAACTGTTCTTAACCTGAAGCACCAATTTAGCTAATGGGGCCTCCTGCTGCCGCCGCGCCGCCGGAGCATAATTTCTGTTCTCATCCTGAAGCAAAGTTCTTAACCTGAGGTACTATTTCTGGGTTAGTGGAGTCTGTACCCTGAAGTGTATGCAACCTGAAGCGTATGTAAACTAAGGTACCAATGTAATTTTCTTTCAAAAGATAACAGTGTAAATTTCAAATTTACTTTCCACAATTTTTCCCAGTCCTCAAATTGTATGTTATGTCCTATATCTTGTGCTCATTTGATTATGACCGATTCGACCTCATCTTTTGTTCCCCATTCTAGCAAAATACTATACACTTTCTTCAGCACCTGCACTTCTTCTATAATTTCCTGTTGAAATCTAGAAAATGTATAACTAAACCCTTTCTTATTATCTTCCTTGTACAACTCATGTAATTGTCTGTAGTGTAACCAACTCTGCAAATGATCTTTTATTTCCTCATATTCTTTTAATTACCATTTCCCCTCAGCAAATCTATGTATGTAGGCCACGTCCCCTTTTTCTCTCGCTCCTGTATGAATTCTCTGATGGGAAAACAGAGAGGAGCTTTCACTGAAGCTCTTTCCACATTCCACACACTAATAGGGTTTCTCCCCTGTATGAATTCTTTGATGGAAAGTGAAAGAGGACCTCTGACTGAAGTTCTTTCCACATTCCACACATTGATATGGTTTCTCCCCTGTATGAATTCTTTGATGGAAAGTGAAAGAGGACCTCTGACTGAAGTTCTTTCCACATTCCACACATTGATATGGTTTCTCCCCTGTATGAATTCTCTGATGGGAAGTGAGAGAGGAGCTCTTCCTGAAGTTCTTTCCACATTCCATGCACTGATATGGTTTCTCCCCTGTATGAATTCTTTGATGGGAAGTGAGAGAGGAGCTATCAGTGAAGCTCTTTCCACATTCCACACAATGATAGGGTTTCTCCCCTGTATGAATTCTTTGATGGGAAGTGAGAGAGGAGCTCTTCCTGAAGTTCTTTCCACATTCTATGCACTGATATGGTTTTTCCCCTGTATGAATTCTTTGATGGGAAGTGAGAGAGGACCTCTGATTGAAGCTCTTTCCACATTCCACACACTGATAGGGTTTCTCCCCTGTATGAATTCTCTGATGCTTAGTGAGATTGGAGCTCTTCCTGAAGCTCTTTCCACATTTCACACACTGATAGGGTTTCTCCCCCGTATGAATTCGTTGATGGGAAGTGAGAGAGGAGCTATCAGTGAAGCTCTTTCCACATTCCACACACTGATAGGGTTTCTCCCCTGTATGAATTCTTTGATGGGAAGTGAGACTGTGGCTGTGAGTGAAGCTCTTTCCACATTCCACACACTGATAGGGTTTCTCCCCTGTATGAATTCTTTGATGGGAAGTGAGAGAGGAGCTATGAGTGAAGCTCTTTCCACATTCCACACACTGATAGGATTTCTCCCCTGTATGAACTTTTTGATGGGAAGCGAGTTTAGAGCTATCAGTGAAGCTCTTTCCACATTCCACACACTGATATGGTTTCTCCCCTGTATGAATTCTTTGATGGAAAGTGAGAGAGGAGCTCTGAGTGAAACTCTTTCCACATTCCACACACTGATAGGGTTTCTCCCCTGTATGAATTATTTGATGGGACGTGAGAGAAGAGCTCTTCCTGAAGCTCTTTCCACATTCCACACACTGATAGGGTTTCTCCCCTGTATGAATTCTTTGATGGGAAGTGAGAGAGGAGCTATGCGTGAAGCTCTTTCTACATTCCACACACTGATAGGGTTTCTCCCCTGTATGAATTCTTTGATGGGAAGTGAGAGAGGAGCTATCAGTGAAGCTCTTTCCACATTCCATGCACTGATAGGGTTTCTCCCCTGTATGAATTCTTTGATGGGAAGTGAGACTGTGGCTGCGACTAAAGCTCTTTCCACATTCAAAGCACTGAAAAGGTTTCTCCCCTGTATGAATTCTTTGATGGGAAGTGAGATCGCAGCTCCTCCTGAAGCTCTTTCCACATTCTACACACTGATACGGTTTCTTTCCTGTATGAATTCTTTGATGGGAAGTGAGAGAGGAGCTCTGACTGAAGCTCTTTCCACATTCCATGCATTGATATAGTTTCTTTCCAAGGAGATTTTGTTGATGGGAAGTCGAATAGGAGCTCTGACTGAAAGTTTCCCCACACTCCAAATTTTTACATGGCTTCTCCTCTCTGGGGATTTTGTCGTGGTCACCTTTGTTCTCGATTTCCAATTCATCACCATCTGCAATATAAACAAAAAGGGATTAGAGCTTCAGGAACAAATGGAGAAGATCTGAAGGGAGTTGGGTGTGTGTTCATTACCTGTGTTGTTTGTTTATTATGAGATTCTGATGAGTTGTTGAATGTTGCTTTGTTATACAGTCGTGGTCAAAATTGTGGACGACCTCCGGAAAAAAGTGTATTTCAGAGGTTTGATGGCTCAAAACACCACTTCTTTTAGAGTAATATCATAAAATTATATATCAATGGAAAGATAATTCAATCAAGAATGTAATCCAACAAAGTTTGTTCAATTACCTGTATTTTATCAAACGTTATAGCCAATAACCAAAAAATGAAGCACAACTTGCTTAGGTTGACTTTTTTCAGTGTGTTATGTGATTGCTATCAAGTTGGTTGGTTTTTTGTGTTCCTTCATTTAGTGAGGTTGTAAAACATAATAAAATTATAGAAACGGCACAAAGAGTTGACTGGTCACCCAGAAAGCGATGTAAGATTCTAATATTAAGTGAACAAAGCTACAGTTATGAAGAAATTAGATGAAAGATTGGGGAAAACAAAACCAAAGCTGGCCTTTCTATATTTTTGAAGGGGTATAAGGAGACTCAGTCACTACAAAATCTGACTGGTAAGGCAAGTGATGATGAACGAGTGGAGAGACTGTCCCTACATGACAGAAGAAAATCTTCTGGGTGTATACAAGATGACATGGCGCAATGTAATGGGAAGTTGAGCGCAAGGACTGATCTAAATGTTAGAATTCTAAGGAAAAAGCCATTGTAATCTCTCAAGCAAAAGTTGAAAAGATTAAACCCATGTTAACTGGACAGCGGAACAATGGGACACTACCTTGCTTGGTAGTGATGGCATGAAATACGCAAGTTTCTTTAACTGGGCAAGAGGAGAAGAATCAGAGAAGATTTACATCCTACTTGCATTACACCGACTGTGAAACACCCAGACAGTGTGATGATCTGGGGTTGTATGGCAGCAAAAGGTATGGGCACAATTTGCATCATTAATGGGAATGTTGAGCCGAAACTGAAGCGTTCCACAAGTGATCTTTTCCCAGATACTGAAGCATTTCTATATATATTTATACAAATCTTTCTTTCTTTCTTTCTTTCTTTCTTTCTTTCTTTCTTTCTTTCTTTCTTTCTTTCTTTCCTATTTCAACAGGATTCAGTTCCATGAATGTTCCATGCTGTGTGCAAAAGGTGCTTTAAAGATAATCCTATTGCACTGCTGGAATGGCTTGGGAATAGCCCAAACATTAACCCAATCAGAAATCTATGGCGCCAACTGTGGCATTCGTATGGAGTCCCCGGTCACCTCACGGACTATTGACCCGTACACCACTAATCCGCTGCCACCAACCAGTTGGCCAGTTAAAGCAAAATGGAATCCAGCATAGATGGGAATTTCCAGAAGGAATTTCCTTCTATTACAAAGACAAGAGGTTCAAACTAAGTAGCCTTCAGGATCTGGAAAAATTCTCCAGAAGATATGATAAAGAGTTGGGAAAAGCGGAGAAGGTAAGACCAGGATGGGACCAGTCTGAAGAGGAGAAAAGGAGAGGGGAAGAAGAGGAAGAGGAAGAAGAGGAGAAAGAAGAAGAGGGAGAAGAGGAAGAAGAGGATAATAATAACAAGGACCCCCAAGTTTGATAGTAGACTTATACAAACCAGAAAAAGGCTCTGAAAATACTTTCATAGAATGTGAATGGACTTAATAGTGAAAATAAAAGGCACAAAATCAAACATGTCTTGATTAAATGGAATTTAGATATAACCTGTTTACAGGAAACACATGTCGCAAGGAAACATAAGAGGATTTTAAGAACTAAAAGATTGGGGAAAGACTTTATTGCCTCAGACACAAACAAGAAAAGAGGGGTTGTATTGTATATAAAGGAGAAATATAACCCAAAATTAATTTATAAAGATGAGGAGGGGAAAGTGCTGATAGTGCAAATTACCTTCCAGGGGGGAAAGGTACCGTAATCATTGTGGGAATCTACGCACCTAATGACAAAAAAGCCGACTTTTATTTGAAGCTCAATGAAACATTATCAGAATTTTTGGATCAGAGAGTGATAGTAATGGGGGATTTCAACAGTGTGGTTATTCCAGATTTGGATAGATCAATGACAAGGCGAGACACAAATGAAGGTAAACTACCAAAAATATTTTGATATATCAGACACTATGGGGCTAACAGATATTTGGAGACTTAGAAATCCCAAAACAAAACAGTTCACATTCTTTCCAGGTCCAAATCCAAGCTTTGGTAGAAAAAATTACATTTGGACTTCTAAAGAATTGGTGCCAAGAATTTCCAAAATTGAGATTCTCCCAAGGACATTATCAGAACATAATTCGTTATTGTAATGGGAAATGGTGTTGCTAATGCGTAAAACTCCAAACTGCTCCAAGCAGGTTATATAGCTCAAAATTTCCCTGGTTTGACAGCGCCTTGCAACGCGACTGTCTTAATCACTGGCAGAATCCGTCAGTGGGCGTTTCCTGAACTTCTTCCAACATAAAAATTCCTTGACAGCCAGTCTCCGCCTAGCTTCTCTGCGCGGAAGCCTTCTGCGCAGAGTAGGCGTGCCAAGCGGAGGTCCTGCGCTCTCCCCACTGATCTCACTGGAAGAGTCTCGGAGCCTTCCCTCCGAAGTACTCTCAGCCTCCCCTTTCTTCCTGGTGTCACCTTGGTTTCCTTCCCCAGCGGAAGCTCTCCCTCTCTCCTTGCTGGTTCCCTCCCCTGCATCCTCGGAGCGACTTCCCTCTCCGTTGATCTCTGATGTCAGTTCCCTGACAGTTATATTTGGAGTTAAAAGGAAAAGACCCTTCATCATTCAGATGGAGGATGAATGAAAGTTTATTCAATGACCAAAAGATAGTAAATTAGGCAGAAGAGACAATTACAGAATAAGTGGAATTTAAACAAAGGAACACCCATTGAAACAGTATGGGATGCACGCAAAGCTGTAATGAGAGGATTCCTGATCCAAAAGAACAGTTTTCAGAAAAGAGGAAGGGAGAAGTAGAAAGAAGAAATCCTGCCCCATCTCATGGAGAATGAGAGACTGCTGAAATAAAACCAAAAGATGAGCTAATAAGACAAAATATTAAATTGTTGCAGACTCAGTTCTCTATGTTGGTGAGTCAGGATGTAGAGTGGAAAACAAAAACAATGAGACAAAGGAATTTTGAATCCGCCAACAAAACTGGAAAATTATTGGCGTGGCAATTAAAGGCTAGACAAAAACAAAAAACAATTTGTAAGATAAGAGAGGCAGAAAACATCATTGAAGACCCCAAAGAAATTAGAAAGACCTTTCTGAAATTTTATAAAGATTTGTATAAGACAGAGAAAGAAGATGGTAAGAAAATAGAAAAGTCATCAATTACAGCAGATCCCCCCAGGAGAAAAGGAACAATTAAACCAGATAATTACAGAACAAGAAATTGAGAAGGTGATAAAGAGAATGAAGATAGGGAAAGCTCCAGGCCCCGATGGCATTCGGGCAAAATATTATAAGACACTATGTGGACCATTATTACCTGTGCTGTGTGAGGTTATGAATAACATTTTGAAGGAAGAGAAAATTCCAAATTCCTGGAAAGAGGCGTACATCACTTTAATCCCAAAGAAAGATACAGATGATTTGAGTGTAAAAATTTTAAACCTATTTCCTTATTGAACAATGACTATAAATTATTTGTGGATGTGCTGGCCGACAGATTAAAAAAACTTTTAAAGGAAGTAATACATAAAGATCAAGCTGGTTTCCTACCAGGGCGACAACTGAAGGACAATGTTAGCAAAATAGTGGCTATAATTGAGTACTTGGGAGTCTAGAAATGATAAACAAGCGGCCTTGGTGTTCATTGATGCAGAGAAAGCATTTGATAATGTTTCATGGCGGTTTATGAAAGAAAACCTAAAAACAATGGGAATAGGAGAAATGTTTTTGAAAGGTATTGAGGCTATATACTCAGAACAAAAAGCCAAACTTATTATAAATAATAATTTGTCTGACAACTTTGAAATCTCTAAAGGTACCAGGCAGGGTGTCCTTTGTCGCTCCTGTTGTTTATTACACTTTTGGAGGTATTAAACAAGAATTTGAGAGAAGTGTCAGAAATCAGAGGTATTAAGGTGGGATCGAAAGAGTTTAAAGTAAAAGCGTTTGCTGATGATTTAGTTTTAACATTAGAAGACCCAAAGAACAGTGTACAAAAAGCCCTAGAGAGAATGGAGGAATTTGGAAAAGTTGCAGGATTTAAACTCAATAGAAATAAGACCAAAATGCTGGTAAAAAATATGAATAAAGAAGAGACAGAGGAATTGCAACACAGGACAGGAATTATGGTGGTTAAGAAAGTGAAATACCTTGGAATTTGGTTGACAACAGGGGAAAAATTGTATAAAGATAATTATGAAACCACATGGAGAGAGATTAAGAAGGATTTAGAAATTTGGAACAGTTTGAAATTATCCTTTTCAGGCAGAATATCGGTGATTAAGATGAACGTTTTACCTAGAATGTTATTCTTATTCCAAACAATTCCAGTGATTAAAGGGACAGGACAATGTAGAGAATGGCAATAAATAGTGTCAAGATTTGTCTGGCAGGGAAAGAAGCTGAGGATCAAAATGAAAATGTTGATAGATGAAAAAGAAAGAGGTGGATTTGCCTTACCAGGTATGAATCTCTATTATGAAGCATCCTGTCTCGTATTGTTAAAGGAATGGATAACATTGGAAAATACGGACCTATTGGATTTAGAAGGTCATGACAACAGGTACGGGTGGCACTCGTACCTGTGGTATGATAAGGTAAAAGTTCATAAAGGTTTTTTAAACCATGTGATCAGAAGGTCAATTTATGAAGTATGGGAAGAAACAAATATTTATTGGAAAGGAAAACCCCATGGTGGATATCGCCAATAGAGGTACTGACAGTTAAAAAAGTAAATATGGAAGGAAGGTGAGCCACCTATGAGGAAATTATTAGAAAAATGGAACAAGGGTTAAAACTTAAACCATAAGAGTAAAGAGAGGGCATGTTTACAGGTTGGTTGCAATACCATCAGGTGAATGATATATTGAGTGAGGATAAAAGGAAAGCCGGGTTTAAGGATAAAAAAATCAAGATTTCAGTTAGAATTAGAGGAAGGCAGAGGTAGAATACTATCTAGGATATATGATTTGTTATTAGAATGGTTTCAAAAGTTGAAGAGGTGAAAGAAGGAATGATAAAATGGGCTATAGATTTTAGGCATAATATTGAACTGGATGCACGGCTAAAATTACGGAACAAAACTATGAAATTCACGGCGTGTACGGCTTTAAAAGAAAATTTAATGAGGATGATATATAGGTGGCATTTGACACCAGTAAAACTGGCGAAAATATATAGGATGAGGGATAAGAAATGCTGGAAATGGACTTCCGGGTTAGCGCCATCGCCTAATGGTGGATTCCCTCCGAGCTCCGGAGGGAATCGGCTTAGTAGGGGTCGGGTCCTGCCGCGGCGGTCAGAAACCACAGGCGCTGAAGCCTGTGGACCTGGTGACTCGGCGGGCAGCATTTGCGCCCCCCGACCCACGAAGGAGCCTTTTTAAAGGCTTCGGAACGGGGGACGGAGAGGAGTGCGGTGCTGAGAGTCGACTGCTTCCCCTACTGAGTGAAGCCGCATGCCATGGACGGAGAGCGCTGACTTCTTTCTCTGAACATTTGGACTAAAAGTAACAACCCGTGAGTAATACGGAAATTGGACTTAAAAAGGGAAAATTTTTCTTGGGAATTAGGCACGACCGGGGAAGGCGCAAAGAGGAAGTCCGTCTACCCGCCTTGTAAACATCTTAAAGCAAGGATTTGATAACTAAGGTTGAGAGAACACCTTTCTCTTTAGTGGATAAAAGCAATTAACTCCACGTTTTGGCAATATAAGTGATTTTGCTGGAGGATAAGAGCTAATATTGAGAGCGGAATTGTCACCCCTCCCCCAGGACCCGGGAGCGATCGGTGAGAGAGCCTGCTGAAGAGTTATAGAAGACTTTGACAGCTGTCAAACTAGCTGTCAAAGTTGGGGAAAAAGGAGAACTTTGTTTCTGTTGTCTTTGCTGGTTATATTTGTTACAATTTGGTAATAAATTGTTAAAAATAAAGAAGAAAAGGCTAATTTGACTTTTGGGTTGGAACTGGAAGATACTAAGAAACCAGAACTCCTCTAGAGGAGGTTCAGGGACATTACAAGAATGGCTGTAAGTGGAAAAATACTGGCTGAACTGGAGAGGACTTTTTTTCTCTTGGGAAAGTTACAAGAACAAAGTGATGTTTTGGCTACAAATGTTACAATATTGAATGAAACAGTAAATAAAACTACTGAGCCTGGAAGGGACTTGACTCAAGTCTTTGCAGCTGAACTAAAAATCTCTGCAGCTGAACAAGAAAAGAAATCTGAGAAATTTGAGAATGTGAGGAAAGAGATATATGATGATTTAAAGGAAAAGGAAGGAGGAGCTATAATGCCACAGATGATTAAGGAGAGCCAGAGGCCTGTTAAGATGGATACAAAGGAAAATAAGAACAGGATGATGAAAATTTGGTTTGAATTGAAGAATGGAGAATGGAGAGATCTCCTCATGTGGAGATCTGAAGACCTATGGATTACAAACCTGGCTAAAGTGGAAACTGGAGCTTTTGGGACATTAGGACTTAAGAGAAGCAAGAAACAAGATTTCGGCTCCACTTTTAAATATGGAGGTCTGGCTGGAAGAAACATGGACCTTATTGGGACAGAGCTTCTTTGAGATTTGGTGTCCAATACAAAGGACTATCAAAAAAACCGGCAGAGAGGAATTGAGAGAGAATTAAGAGCCTCGGACGTGAGGTCACCAGGCTGACAGCAGATAGACTGATGGACATTTGTTGGGGTTCAAAACCGGGAAAGGGGGGGTGGGGCTTTGGGAATCCAAAGGGTGTACAATTATACTCTGTTTCATTTAATTTTGTTTTGCTACTAATATAAAAATGGGGAATTTGTGGAAGGGAATTGGGGTCGGCCTTAGAAAAAGATTTTTAAGAATAAGTACTGATGTATAAAGACTGAGGTTTATAAGTTAAAATTGGTTAACTAAAATGAATTAAATATAATAAGGTAAAATTTGGGGACAAGAACTTGCTGAGCTAAAAATTGGAACTGGAATACAAAAAGGGGAGGTGTGGGGAAGTCAAGGAAATATGTTATTGAAAGTAAGGAATGAAAATTTTATGTGTTTTTAATTGTTTTTTTTGTTTTTTCTCTATTTTTTGGAAACTCAAATAAATATCTATTAAAAAAAATGCTGGAAATGTAAAAAGGTGGATGGAGACTTCTATCATATGTGGTGGATAAAGATTTTTTGGGAGTTGATCTATAATGAACTTAAGAAACTACTTAAATATACCTTTCCCAAAAAACTAGAGGCTTTTTTGTTGGGTTTGAAGGGGAAGGAGGTTAAGAAAACAGACCAAAGGCTATTTATGTACGCCACAGCTGCGGCAAGGAATATATTGGCCCCAAACTGGAAATTACAATAAATTCCCTCCATTGTGGAGTAGCAGACGAAAATGATGAACTACACGGAATTAGCCAAATTGACTGGCAGGATTCGGGATCAGGACGATCAGAGATTTCAGGAAAGTTGGAGTAAATGTACTGTGTACTTAAAGGATAATTGTAAAAAATTTAAAAACACTGGCAGGATTGAAATACCTCCTACAATGTGTAAGACAGATACAAGGTTAAAAATTAAAATACGCGACTGGAGAAAATAAGGGATACCTGCTGAAGGGAAGGAGGGAAGTCGCAAGCTCGGCAGAGCTAAAAGTATATATGTGATTTAATGTATTGTAAAATGACTGTGTAAAGAAAACAATAAAAATTGATTGGTAAAAAAAATAAAATAAAGTTAATGTTCTTTTTATATGGGATCAGATTATAATGATTTATGTTTCATGTTTATATATATGTCGGAAGCCGCCCAGAATGGCTGGAGGAACCCAGCCAGATGGGCAGGGTAGAAATAAAAAATTATTATTATTATTACTACAGTGGTACCTCGATTTAAGAACAGTCCTCTTCCAGAAACTTTTAAGTTTCTTATTATTGTTGCTGTTGTTGTTGCTGTTGTTGTTATTATTATTATTATTATTATTATTATTATTAAGTTTGTAAACCGAGGTACCACTGTATTACTATCATCATCATCATCATCATCATCATCATCATCATCACCACCGCTACTTTTCCTGAGATTCAATAAGTCTAGTTCTTCTCTGGGATGAATTTTGTTTGGCCCAGTCATGGCATCCCCTCCATCTCCATTGTCAGTCGTCTCTTTGGTCAATCCAAGACTGACAGGAGCAAAAACAGAAAACCTGAAACTACTTATCTTTCTGAAGCTGACACTGAAGATGGCCTGGGCAGTTGAGACCAGCCCAATCGTGGTAGAAAGAGGAATAATTTGAAGAAAATTGTTCAAAGAAAAAACTGTAAGTTACTCTTTATTGTGGGGGTGTTAGGTTCCCAGGTGTTATAGGGGGCGCTGTTGAGCTCTGTGAAAATATATGAGATTGGTCACATAGAGGTATTTTTTGTATTTCCAGGCAGATATGACAATCCCACAGGGAGCCTTACCAAGAGAGGCCACGATCCCACAATTCTCCTCCATGACGTCCTTATGCAGAGCTCTCTGGTCAGGATCCAGCAACGCCCACTCCTCGTCCGTGAAACGAACAGCGACATCTTCAAAGCACACTGGACCCTAAATGAAAAAGGGAAATGTCCTCCTCTGAGACAGCAGAAATATGATCTGCTACACAATGCTCTGTTGATTCCTTCCTGTAAATTGCGGTGTTGTTTCAATAGGATTGCTTTGCTGCACATTTTATTTATGGATGCTTATTTTATTCTGCATTTTAATTATGGGTATTCGTTTTTGTGCAAATAGGTGGTACTCCACCTTGTGTTTTCAGGCGACTATTTGTTCTCATTTGTCCACTGCTTAGAAACCAATTTTTGCATTCAGTTATCAATCTAGAAATAAAATATGCCTCTTTTGGTCTTGGATGATCTAGCAGAGATTCCTGCATTGCAGGGGGTCTCCTGGCTCTGAGAGACAAGCAGGGAGGGTGGCTTCTGGCAGAAGGAGAGGGAGCCACCGGTGGCTCCTCCTTCTCCTGACTCACCTCAGCCTCTCGACCTTCCTCTCCCACTCGCCTCCTTCCTCTTCTGCCTCTGATTCTGCACTGCATTCTGCCACAGAGTCTCCCAGCTCACTAAGCCCTGTTACCCCTTCAGCTTCTGACACCTCCTCTTCCCAGGCTTCTCCCTCTTCTCCCTCTGACCGCCCATCCTTCCTCCACCTCCACTCCTTCGGCTCTGAGCCGTCTTCCCTTCCTGGTTCCCCGGCTGCTTCCTCCCACCATTCCTCTGTGCCCCACCAGTAAATGACATTGCTCCATCCCTCAGCCTCTTTCCCCACAAGGCAGCTTCCCCTGACCTGATCTGGTTCCACAGCCGCTGCTTCCCTTCTGCCCCCATGAAAAAGCGGATCAGGAGGTCTTGCTGGCATCCTTCTGCCACCTGCAAGAGAAAAAAGGTAAGCAGGACGCCAGGAGTGCCTGCTTCTCTCACAGGTGAAACAGGGCATCTCTAACTACAGATGGGCCTTTGAGAAAGACTTACCTGCTTAGAGCATTTAGACATTTGTGACTATTTCATATGTTTGTTTGTGCAGAAATACATCTCCCCTCCTCTGGACCCTTGTTCCCAACCATCTATCCCCAAAACAAGATGAAAAAACCCTCAGATGAGTTGGGAAACCAACAGAATGAGACCAAACGGAGAAAAACCACCTTCCTCCTTACCCAGTGGCCTCTCTCTGGTGTCCAACGGAGGCCTCTCTGCCTCACAGGAATCCAGGTCCATTTCTGCAAAGAGATCCTTTCCCTGGAAAAGAAACAAGGATTTAAAAAAGAGAATGGTGAGAAATATTACAAAGAAAATGACAAAGACTTGAAGGGTGTGAGATCTCATTCCATGGATGCTCTCCCAGAAAAAGGATGGGCCATCAGCAGACCATTATGGGATGTTCTCTGTCCTGTTTGGAGCCCCTTGGGAGTATCCAGAGGTAAGTCTCTCTCACCTGCTTTCTCTCCTCTGCCTGACTCAGGAGGAAACCTTCGGCCAGGGCCACCGCCTGGGAACTGGTCTCCGCTCCACAGTCCCTCACCCAGCTCTCCATCTCCGGTGGAAGGACAGCCAGGAACTGCTCCAAGATCACCAGGTCCAGCATCTCAGCTTTCGTGTGCCTTTCTGGCTTCAGCCACTGATGGTCAAGGTGGTAGAGTCGGCTGCAAACCTCTCGCGGTCCTTTGGCCTCCTGGCAGCAGAACTGCCTCAACTGCTGGCTCTGAACCTCTGAGCGGAGGGTGTCCTCCTCACCCAGGATCTTCTGCACAGAGTTTTCCCAGAATCCCCCACTGCTCCCAGTTTGGATGGCATGGCCCCTTCCTGCTCCAGGGCCATCTGAGTCTTGCTCATCCATCTGTGCTCTCAGGAAGCCTCTGAGAGATCGGAAGAAACCCTTTGGTCTTCTGCCAAGTTCTGTCCATCTAAATGAGAAGCTGCAGCAAATCCTACAAAGCAAATACATTGTTCTGTTACAGAATCTGTAGGACAGGAGGGGAAATGGGCTGGACTTCACCGCATCTCAGACCATGAGCTAACTTTTTGAAAAGAAAAGGAGGAAGAGGAGAAGAAATAAGTCTCTAGCCTTCTAGCAATACAAAATGTGGAGGCAACTGAAGGGATTTCTGTGAGATTAATCAACCTGGTTTCTGCTGCCTCCCAGTCAATTCATGAAGTCAGAACCGAATGACAAAGGAGTCATTTGTATCTCATGATAAATGGATGCTTGGCTCTAGTGGGGGTCCTCACCTGGGGGTCCTCAGGAGTTGCTCCCCACCCCCACCCCCACTCCCCTGCTTCTGTCTCTTTTTCTTGCACTTGGACTCTCTCTCGCTCTCCAGACAGACTCCTGGGGTGGGGTCCCTTTTTCTTTGCTCTGAGGGCCAGGTATGTATCTGGAAAACCCCAGAGAGCCAAGTGGACGGGGCCAAATACGTCTCACTTGAAATTCAGACGGGCAATTTATTATTATTATTCTGTTAGCCAGCTTAACACACACACAGCCATCGATGCCAAGGTCCCTGGAGGCTCAGTGAGCAGCAGCGCCCATTTCCGGCTGGTTTTCCAGCAATAATCCCTTTGGGAGAGAGAGGATGTGGTCCTGGGATGCCCTGCTCTGGGTGCGAGGGGATGGCTGCAGTGGCCTCCGTGGGGAGCTGCCCTGGGAGACACTGGGAAACTGGTTTGCAATGCAGCAGCCAGACTCTGGGCTGGGATCCCTCTCTTTATCCTGGCCTTTCTCTCCCACCTTAACTTCCTCCCTCCCTGTGGGGTGTTTCTTTGGGGGGGGGCTAGTCCACCTCCTCCTCCAGCTTAGCAAAACCATTTGCACATGTTTCCTCTGTTGTGCAATGAGGCTGAGCGATGTCACTCAGAGTTAAAGTCCCAGGGACTCCCTTTGTTTAAAGAAGGGAGATATTTTCTGAAGGGGGGGGCAGAGGGCCAAATGAGTTTGGGATCCTCTGATCTGCAGGAAGGAGAGCATGGCGGAGTTGCTCCCCAGCCCCACCCCCACCCCACCCCACCTCCACTCCCTGCTTCTGTCTCCTTTTCTGCAATCTCTGCCGCTGTCCAGACAGATTCGTGGGGTGAGGTCTCTTTTTCTCTCTTCTGAGGGCCAGGAATGTATCTGGCCAACCCCCAGAGGGCCAAGTGGGCGGGGCCAAAGACCTCTCCCTTGATTTTTTGTTGTTCTGTTAGATAGCTTAACACAAACTGGTTTGCAATGCAGCAGCCAGACTATGGCCTGGGATCCCTCTTTTTATTCCTGGTCTCTCTTTCCTACTTTTCCTTCCTTCCTGCCCGTTGTTTTTTTTTGGGGGGGGGGGCTAGTCCACCTCCTGTTCAACTTTGGAAAACCATTTGCACCTGTTTCCTCGGTTGTGCAATGACGCTGAGCGATGTCACACAGAGTTAAAGTCCCAGGGACTCCTTTGTTTAAAGAAGGGAGATTTCGTGGGAGTCAGGGATCCTGTGATCTGCAGGAAGGAGAGCATGGCAGACCTGGCCCCTCCCTGATCAGGCCCCCCAGGCACCCTCTCCTGCTGCAGCCCTGGGACCCCCCCCCCCCGTCTCCCCACTGCACCCTCTGGGGGGAGAGAGAGGAGACTCACCAGATCCCAGGAGGGGACAGCGAGGCAGCCCTTGCAGGAGAGACCCCAAAGCAAGGAAAGGACTGGGGAGGGAGGGGGCTTGGCTCTGGAGGACCTGGCCCCCTCTTGCTTCCTGGCCTCTCTAGGAAGGCAGCTCGGTTCCCTTTAACCCTTGCAAAGCCGAGTCCTCCCTCGCTCAGCCCTCTCTCGCTTGGCAGATCCTCAGATTCTTATTATTTTTTATGGATTAAGGGGGGCACCGGCCCCCCCCCGGCTCCGCCAATGCCCAGATATCCTTTGGGGGGTGAGGCTCCTGTCTGGACTCTGAGCATCTCCCTCCCTTGGACAGAAACCAGAGGAAGAGCTTGCAGGGAAAAGGGCTTTGCAGGAGGCAAGGAAGCTCCTCCTAGAATTCAGGAGTGGAGAGATAGGAGGGGATCCCAGGGTCATCTAGTCCAACCCGAAGCAAGAGGGGGCCGGGTCTAGTTCCCTAAACAGGCAGCCCTGTTGAGGGAAGCTTTTAATGTTTAATAGGTTATTGTAATTTAGTGTTTTATTGGAAGCTGCCCAGAGTGGCTGGGGAAACCCAGCCAGATGGGCGGGATATAAATTTATTATTATTATTATTATTATTATTATTATTATTATTATTATTATTTTATTACAACCCGAAGCAATGCAGGAATCTCAGCTAAAGCATCCATGGCAGATGGCCGTCCGATCTGTGCCCAACTGCTCTTAGATGTCCCTCAAGGCAGCGGGTCCTGAGTTCTAGCCCTGCTGAAAGAATCGCACTGGCTGCCAAGGAGGAACCCAGCGAAGTTCAAAATAAGTAAATCCTATTCTCATCATAAATGAGTAATACCTTCTTATGCAAGCTTTTTATACTAATATACAAAAGTATGCCATTTCCCTTTCCAGAAATGGATGGTTGTTGTTATTATGTTTAGGGAAGCTTTTAATATTTGCTGAATTATTGTATTTTAATATTTTGTTGGAAGCCGTCCAGAGTGGCTGGGGAACCCAGCCATATGGGTGGGGTATAAATAATTATTATTATTATTATTATTATTATTATTATTATTAATCAGGTGAGTGTTCTCCTTTCAAAAGAGGCAGGTGGAATCTCCACGGTTGCTAATAGTATAACGTTGAAAGTGCAGGGAAATATCGGGAGCACTTGAGCATCTGCTTGGCATGCAGAATGTCCCAGGGTCAACCCCTGACATCTCCTGCCAGGGCTGGACAAAATCCCTGCCTGAAACTCTGGGGAGCTGCTGCCAGTCAGTGTAGGCCAGGGGTCCTCAAACTATGTCCCGCAGGCCGAATCCAGCCCTCCAGGGTCGTGAATCTGGCCTGCACGACCATTTCAGAACCCGCCAAGTGTTCGAGGCTGAAAGCATCTCACCACCAACTCAGTCAGTCCTTGCGCCGTGCTGAGGTATAACACCGGTCTTGAAAGACCTACATTGGCTCCCATTACGTTTCTGAGCACAATTCAAAGTGTTGGTGTTGACTTTTAAAGCCCTAAACGGCCTCGGCCCAGCATACCCAAAAGAGCGTCTCCACCCCCATTGTTCTGCCCGGACACTGAGGTCCAGCTCCAAGGGCCTTTAGGCGGTTCCCTCATTGCGAGAAGCAAAGCTACAGGGAACCAGGCAGAGGGCCTTCTCGGTAGTGGCCCCCGCCCTGTGGAACGCCCTCCCATCAGATGTCAAAGCGATAAACAACTACCTGACATTCAGAAGACATCTTAAGGCAGCCCTGTTCAGAAAAGTTTTTAATGTGTGACATTTTTGTGTATTTTTGGTTGCTGTGGAAGCCGCTTAGAGTGGCTGGGGAAACCCAGCCAGATGGGCGGAGTACAAATAAATTATTATTATTATTATTATTATTAGTTGTTGTTGTTGTTGTTGTTCTTTAGTCGTTTAGTTGTGTCCAACTCTTTGTGACCCCATGGACCAGAGCATGCCAGGCACTCCTGTCTTCCACTGCCTCCCGCAGTTTGGTCAGACTCCCCTGCAGTAGGGCTTGGAATCCAGGAGAAAACTCTTGGAATAGCCTTGCCAGGTGCTCAGGGATGGACTCACCTGTCCCCATGTCCTTCTCTTTGCAGATGTGCTGCGGTTGCACATCCCTCCCCCACAGGTGAGTATTGGAGAGAACCAGATCAGGGACTCAGACCTGCCCTCCTTGCCCCCCACTCTGCACTCCCTTCGTGAGGAACTGACAGCCTGACTTTTGCCTTTCAGCTGCTGGAGGAAGATCAGCTGTACCTGCCGGAGGTGATCCAGAACTGCCAGGCAGCTCAGCTCAGGGGGCTCCGAACCCTGAAGTGTTCCAAGCAGGAGATGGCCAAAGCCATCCTGGTGAGTGATGGGTGGTGTGGGAGACCCCCATGGGGAAGTGGGGGAGGGAGGGGCTTTGGGGGAGGGGAAGTATCTGGGAATTTGGATGACGGCAAAGAATATAAATCTTCTTAATGACAATTATCAACCAGTCTCGAGTTAAAAAAGATGTTTAAGTACAGTTTTCCCAAAAAGCCGGAAGAATTTTTGCTAGGTTTGGTGGGAGAAGGGATTAAAAAGATAGATCAAAGATTATACGCAACAACAGAGTTCTGATAGCTCTAAAGTGGAAGCAACAGGAGATGCCGACGATAAGAGAATGGCAGATAAAGTTGGTTGAGTATGCTGAGATGGCTAAATTGACACACAGAATTCGCAATCAGGAGGAGACAAAGTACCAAAAAGAATGGTGTAAATTTATGGTTTATATAAGTGAGCATTGTACAAATATGAAAACATTGGAAGGATTGAAACAAATCTCATGTCATGGTATAATTTATAATTAAAGAAATTTAAACTATAGAATGGAATAGGAAAACTGATGGAAGGGAAGGACGGAAGCTAATGGATCTATGAAACACAAAGTAGGATACATGTAATAAGATGTCATGTTTTGGTGGTGGGGGTTGGTTGGTGATTGTAAATTTCAATAAAAATCATTAATAAAAAGAAGAAGAAGGGGTTGTCTGTCTGCCGGAGAGGAGGACTCTACTGGCCTAGCTTCATGTATCCTGTTTGAAAGGGAAATCATCTTAGGGACTTCCTGTGAACATCTGGGTCAGGAATGCTGTTCCTGGAATGGACAAACACACAAGAGGTAACCGGCTGTGCATTCCCATAAACAATACTCTTCTATATATTCTTATCACAATATCAAATTTTATCTTGCACATAAACAACACATAAAGTGCAATAATATAGATGGAAGTCCCAATAAATCAGTTCATTCATAAAGACCAAATGTCTGCACATTTCTGTTCCACATATGTTCATAAAGTCCAAATTGGGGACTACTACAGTTCCACATTGTTGGCAAGGTGTGATGGCCTGGGATTCGGACTTAGATGCTGAACCTGAGGGATCCCAGCCTGCACAGGAGACCCCGGCTCCAGAACCAGCTGAGCCAGGGCTGGGGCATGAGCCTGAAGGGTCCTCACCTGTGCTGGATCCTCAGGTGCAGGCTCCAGCTGAGTCTGCTCTGTCTCCTGAGGTGATGGAGGACCCATTGCCTGCAGGTGCTCCACTCTCAGCCCCGTCAGAGAAAGCAGAGGTTGCCTCTGGGTCCGGTAACCCTCCACCCTCTCCTGAGCTGCAGAGGCTCAGGGTTAGAGAGGAGAGTCACCAGAGGATCGAGGCCACCCTATGCCTCAGGGCAGAAAAAAGCCGGCCAGCCCCAGTTCCAAGTTGCAGAAGCAACATTGTTGGTTGCTAGTTCCTGCCTGAGCTCCTGACCCGCCCTGGCTCCCTGCTTGCAAGCCTGTTCCTAACTTCACCCAACTCCCTGCCCTGCACCCAGCTTCAGCTACTACGGACTGCCTCCACATTGCACCTTTGACCATGGACTGGACTTGGACCTTGCCTCGGGTAAATTCAATGGGTCCCCGGCCAGCTTTCCCATGTTTCTTCCCCAGACCAAGTTATATATTCAGAAGCAAGCCCGGAATTTCCCCGATGACTGCACCAAGATGCACTTCCTGATCAGCTGCTCCGGCAAGACTCTCCCTTGCTGACAGACTATACAGCGTTTTGCAACCATCTGGAAACCGCATTCGGCAACACTCAGAAGTGTAGTCAAGGGGAGTCAAGCCAAATCAGGCAATTTGGCAGTTGAAACAGGACAAGTGCATAGTGGCCGCCTACGCCACAGAATTTCGGCCGTTGGCACAGGACTTGTTCTGGAATGACTCCACCCTTCAGGACCAGTATCTCAAGGGGCTTTCGGATGAGATACTGGACCAGCTGGCCATGATGGATCGCCCCACCACTCTGGACACCCTCATTCAACGGAGACTGCAGATAGACGATCCGTTGGAGGACCATCGCCAGCACTCCCGGCTCCCGGCTCCGGTCCTTCCCAGCAGTTCCACGGCCACAGCCAAGTCGCTGGAGGAGCCAATGCAGCTCGGGGCAGCGCGGCCTCGCCTCTCCCCCTCAAAGAAGACTCGGCGTCTGGAGGGGAAGCTGTGTCTCTACTGCGGCGGGAGTGGACACTATGCCCAATCCTGTCCCGAGAAAACGCCGGCCACAGGGAAATGGCCAACCCCAGTAGCCGATGGCCCAGGCTACCTGGGGTCCCAGACATCGCATGATTGGCCCTCACCGGCGGAATTGCAACACCTCATGGTGCCGGTGCGTCTATACCCCCTGGCGGGCCCTGGATTCTCACCCACACTCTGGTAGATTCAGGGGCAACCCGCTACTATATGGACTCTGCCTTCGCTGCCCGTCATCAGGTGCCACTCCAGGACAAGCCAGAACCAGTACAGGTGGAGGCAATTGACGGACGGCTCCTGCGCTCGGGTGCCGTTACTCAGGAGACTCAGCCCTTGGTCCTGTGTCACCAGCAGCACCGGGAGGTGCGCACCTTGGACATTGCCACCATGCCCCGGTTTCCACTGGTGCTCGGGATGGACTGGCTGGAGTCTCACAATGTTCAGATCGACTGGGTCAATCAGACTGTGCGCTTCCCAAACCCGTGTCCCCATGCTCGGTCTGAGATGCTAGTGGCCGCCCCCACAGGGGAAGCTGCGTCAATGCTCCCCGCTGATTATCAGGAGTATCAAGAAGTGTTCAAGGAACACTTGGTCTTTCAACTGCGGCATAGACCTCCAGCCCGGGGTGCCCCTGCCTGTGAGCTGCCTATACTCTCTTACGGAGCCAGAGGACTAAGCCTTGCAGGACTTCCTTCGCAAGAACCTGGAGGGCGGGTTCATTCGGCCCAATACCACGCCCACCACTGCTCCAGTACACTTCGTTAAGAAGTGTAGGGAGCTTTGTCCCTGCCATGATTACCGGGTCCTGAATAAGATTACCATACCAGACCGGTATCGCTTGCCCCTTATTGCAGAGTTGCTGAAACAGGTGCAAGGGGCGCAGATGTTCACCAAGCTGGACCTTCGGGGGGCCTACAATTTGATTAGGATCCGAGCCGGGGATGAGTGGAAGACAGCATTTGGGACCCGGTATGGACAGTTTGAATACCTTGTAATGCCTTTCGGGTTGTGCAATGCGCCTGCCGTGTTCCAACAGTACATCAACCATGTGTTCCAGGACTTGCTAGATAAGTATGTGGTGGTGTACCTAGGTGACATTCTGATTTACTCCCACGACCCAGCTCGCCACGAGGGTCATGTCCGGTCCATGTTGCCACGCTTGCGGGAGCAACGCCTGTATGCTAAGCTCAGCAAGTGAAAGTTCCACCAGCGGTCAGTGGACTTCCTCGGTCACCAACTCTCCCCTGATGGGGTGCAGATGGATCCCAGGAAGGTGGCAGCAGTTTGGGAATGGGCAGCTTACAACAATGCGGTGAACGCCTCCACCCAGCAGACCCTGTTCCAGGCCACTTATGGTTACCATTCGCGTTTGTTCCCGGACGTGCTGCCAGCATCTGCTGACAGATTGGCTCCAGGAGCTCCAGTCTCAGGACCAACTATTGATGGAGCAACTGCACCATGCCAAGGATGCGTACAAGGCCCAGGCCGACCACCGCCACCAAGTGGGACCAGAACTCCACATCGGCGAGCCATGGGGCTATATAAATTCTTATTGCACTCCGTTGGAATTGGGCAAGTGTATCCAGGCTGCAATTAGCTTTTTGGTCCCCTAGGAACAACTGAGCACCTTCCTTAAGAGTGCAAAACCAGAGCCTATAATAATAACAATAAAAACCCCATAGAAAGGCCAAGGCAAAGACATCTCTCTCAAGAAATGCCCAAACCTGTGCCACTACAAGGTGACATGGTCAATATGAAAGCCCTACAGGGATTCACCAGGGATTGTTGCTGCTGTGATATGATGGAGGTGTGAGACCAGAGGAGAGCTAGCTTTGACACCTGGGAACACACAAAAAAGGCAGAAACAAAACAAACTGCATTTTTCACTCATTATTTGACCTTCCCGCTAAGTGTAAAGCAGAGACCACTATTGAGAATGTTTCTCCCAAAGTGCTAGAATGCCACAAGTAATTTAGAAACAAAATGCAACATGTGTTATTTTTTATGTGATATCCTATGTCCAGCTATGTGCACTGCTACATCTGCAAACAGCTTTAAGAGGCCTGACATGCAAGTCTCTTAAGATTTAAACGAAGGCATCCATTTACAACATACCAGGTTATTATTTGTGGGGCAACAATTTTTTAGAAAAAATATATAGCCCCAAAGGGGGGAATTGTTATAATTTTTTTTAGTAAATATAAATCTAAATTTACCAATCAAACACATATATAGATATATAAACCACATGTCCAAAACCCACAGGAAAAGCCCTAAAGCCATATTGACTCTTTCACTCTTTCAGTCACCTCAAATATTTCTCAAGGTAAAAACAATGCACTCATATTTCTTTTGTAGACTGCCTTTTCTGTGATGTATGTATGATGTTTCTGGCGGTGGTCTTGGACTTACCTTTTTCAAGGTAAAAACAATGCACTCAGATTTCTGTTGTAGACTGCCTTTTCTGTGATGTATGTGTAATGTTTCTGGGGGTGGTCTTGGACTCCAGGGCAGGCAATTAAAAATGTCTCTATCAAGGGCTTGCATGCATGGCTCGGGGTCCTCCTCCTCTCTCCTGAGTGTGGGGGAGAACCCTGTTGCAACAGTTAATAAACAAAAGGCTTACTAGCTGCTTTGCTTCTCAATATTCTCTGGTTGGTCTCTGTTATTTTCTCCTACCGATAGAGAACCTACAAAAGGACTGTATATGGGCCCTTGGGTACCCCATAAGGAAAAAGGAGCAGGTTTTTTTCCTTATATCACCTGCAATCATGTGTGGTGAGTTAGCAATTCACTCCTCCCATTGCTGGATATGTGGCTAGTATGTCACATGCCCGTTTACTTTCCTAGGCTTGGAAAGTGTAAGAACGGACGTCAGTCTTATCTCTTCCGCTCTGCTGTGCTTTTGCACTGTTTTTTGTCTCCCTGTCTGTTGCTGAAGAAGAGAGAGGGCGCCATCATGATCCGTTTGGTGTTGTCTGCAAATGTGATGAGCATCCCCTCAGTTCCTTCGTCCATGTCATTTATCGAGACGTTGAACAACAACAGGCCCAGGACAGAACCCTGCAGCACCCCTCTGGTCACTTTCCCCCAGGATGAGGAGGAACCATGAAGGAGTCCTCTTTGGGGTCGGTACCTCATTCAGCCTCATTTTACCAGCTTCCTCACATAAATATCACAGAGGACTTTGTCAAAAGCCTTACTGAAATCAAAATACACAATTTCCACAGCAGTCCACGGATCAACAAAGTTTATAACTCCATCCAAGAAAAGAAAAGAAAAGAAAAGAAAAGAAAAGAAAAGGAGACATTTCTCTGGCTTGTATTGTTTTTGAGAAAGTCAGGCTTTCATCCTGTATGTTTCTAATGTAAAATCTTCACAAGATGGGCAGATACATTTTAAAAAGCATAAATGAGGATCTTGGCAAGCTGGAAAATGTGCAAAGGAAGTGATTTATGTATTTATTTAATTAATTTGTAAAGCACCCAACCCAGTGGTGTCGACTTGAATAAAATATTGGTGGGCGCCAGGTAAGGCCCGCCTTGCACTATCAATCACATGGTGCATGCACACCGTTAGAATGGCAATGTCTATAATGGCAGTGACTTTTTTAAAAAGTAGTATTTTGCGCCCGTAGTTCAATTTCTCAGCAGCTCCCCTTGCCCCGGAGAACACTTTTAGCATTTCATCTCCTCTACCTATGGCATTGTTCAGCAGAGGGTAAAGTGACCTCTTCACACCGGATGTCCATTTGGTATGGCCCTTTCCAGGTTTGTCTTTCATTTGTTCTCCTGTGTGTGTTGCCAGTAGAAGCCACAATTCTGTGGGTACTCTAGGTGGCGCAGAAAGCACCTAGAAGCTCCCTAGTGGTTGAAGTGCCGATCAAACTTCAGTTTTGCGCTCTATAAATTCCAATTAGGAGTACTGGGGGTGGTTCAGATTCTGGGGCAGTGCTTTTGGCCAGCAGAGGGAATAACAGGGCCAGCCTACTTTCCCTTTAAAGCAAACTTGGGTCTCCAGCTGTTTTTGGACTACAACTCCCATCATCCCTAGCTAGCAGGACCAGTGGGAAGGGATGATGGAAACTATCGTCCCGGGAGCTGCTGGGGACCCAAGTTTGGGAAAGCCTCCTTTAAAGCAACTTTTGCGTTTGGCCCACAAAGATGGGACCTGTCCACATTTGTATTTTCTTGTATTTTGTTTTTCTCATGACCTTTGTGCGGTTTTTAAAAATTTCTTAAAAGGGCAAATAGCAAAACTGTATGGCAAGTAGCGGAAGAATAAAAGGTTGCATTTGAAAAATACACAAAGAAAAGCTGGGGGGTGGCCTCCTCAAATATTTTATGGGGGGGCAAAGACGCCTAGGAATTTAAGAGTGGCTGTATTCATACACCCACATGTCTCAGAATGCTTAGAATATAAAAACACAACATAAAAACACAAAACATCACATGTTAAAATAGTATTAGATGTCAATAAGAAAAAGGCCTGGTTAAAAAGGTGTGGATTTGCCTGGCTGCTAAAGCTGTATACTGGTTTTTCCAATCTTTGTATGGATTCTTTGATGGGAAGTGAGAGAGGAGCTCTTCCTGAAACTCTTTCCACATTCCACACACTGATAGGGTTTCGCCCCTGTATGAATTCTTTGATGGGAAGTGAAATTGGACCTCCTACTGAAGCTCTTTCCACATTCCACACACTGATAGGGTTTCTCCCCTGTATGAATTCTTTGATGGGAAGTGAGATGGGAGCTATTCCTGAAGCTCTTTTCACATTCCACACACTGATAGGGTTTCTCCCCTGTATGAATTCTTTGATGCTTAGTGAGATCGGAGCTCTGATTGAAGGTCT
The DNA here is from genome assembly GCF_964270895.1 of Podarcis filfolensis. Lineage (NCBI taxonomy): Eukaryota > Metazoa > Chordata > Lepidosauria > Squamata > Lacertidae > Podarcis > Podarcis filfolensis. Next base: position 101,479,261 of record NC_139607.1, on the reverse strand, counting down.
TTCCACATTCCACACACTGATAGGGTTTCTCCCCTGTATGAATTCTCTGATGCCTAGTGAAACTGGAGCTATCAGTGAAGCTCTTTCCACATTCCACACACTGATAGGGTTTCTCCCCTGTATGAATTCTGTGATGGGAAGTGAGAGAGGAGCTATCTGTGAAGCTCTTTCCACATTCCACACACTGATAGGGTTTCTCCCCTGTATGAATTCTTTGATGGGAAATGAGAGAGGAGCTTTCAGTGAAGCTCTTTCCACATTCCACACACTGATAGGGTTTCTCCCCTGTATGAATTCTTTGATGGGAAGTGAGATGGGAGCTCTTCCTGAAGCTCTTTCCACATTCCACACACTGATAGGGTTTCTCCCCTGTATGAATTCTTTGATGGGAAGTGAGTTTGGAGCTTTCAGTGAAGCTCTTTCCACATTCCACACACTGATAGGGTTTCTCCCCTGTATGAATTCTTTGATGGGAAGTGAGAGAGGAGCTGTTCCTGAAGCTCTTTCCACATTCCGCACACTGATAGACTTTATTTCCAATGAGATTTTGTTGATGGGAAGTGGAATGGGAGTTTTGACTGCAGCTTTCTCCACACTCCAAATTTTTATGTGGCTTCTCCTCCCTGGGGATTTTTTCGTGGTCACCTTTGTTCTCAATTTCTGATTCATCACAATCTGCAATGGAGACAAAAAGGGATTAGTGCCTCAGGAGCAAATGGAGAAGAACTCAAGGGAGTTGGGGGTGTGTTCATTACCTGTGTTGTTTGTCATTAACCAACATATTTATTATGAGATTCTGATGCGTTGTTGAATGTTGCTTTGTTTGATTTAAAGTAGTGGTCAAAATTGTGGAAGACTTGGAAAAAAGTGTCGTTCTTCTTTTGGAGTAATATTATAAATTTATATATCAATGGAAAGATAATTTGATCAAGAATGCAATCAAGAATGCAATCCAACGAAGTTTTTTCAATTACCCATATTCTATCAAACCATATAGCCAAATAACCAGGAAAAGGAAGCACTACTTGCTTACGTTGACTTTTGTCAGTGTCTTATGTGATTGCTATCAAGTTGGTCATTTAGTGAGGTTGAAAAACATAATCAAATTTAAAAAATGACACAAAGAGTTGACTGGTCACCCAGAATGCGATGTAAAATTGTACTATTACGTGAACAAGGCTACAGTTATGAAGAAATTAGATGAAAGATTGGGAAAAACTAAACCAAAGCTGGCCTTTCTATATTTTTGAAGAGGTATAAGGAGACTCAGTCACTACAAAATCAGACTGGTAAAGGCAGGAAATGTTGGGAAAGAAACATTCTGCATAGAAACAGTAAAGATGTTTGTACCTTTAAGAACAGTTTCTGTAAGCTCTGGGTAAATTGGGTACAGCTGGCCATCACTACAAAGGGAGAAAAGCTGCAGTTTGAACCTGCCTGCAGGAAAAACACCAACAAGCTAATAAAACCTTTATTTAATTTGGTTTTACACCAGTCTTGTGGTGTCACAGTTTCTGTCATCTGCCACCAGTGGAAAATCCCCCTCTAACAGGAAAAGGTGCACAAAGGCAAGTGACGGTTGAAGAATGGAGAGACTGTGCCTACATGACAGAAAAAAATCATCTGGGTGTATACAAGACGATATGGTGCAATGTAATGGGAAGATGAGTGCAAGGACTGGTCTAAATGTTAGAATTCTAAGGGGAAAGCCATTGTTATCTCTCAAGCAAAGGTTGGAAAGATTAAACCTGTGTTAACTGGACAGCGGAACAATGGGACACTACCTTGCTTGGTAGTGATGGCATGAAATACGTGAGTTTCTTTCTTTAATCGGATAAGAGGAGAAGAATCAGAGAAGATTTACATCCTACTTGCATTACACCGACCGTGAAACACCCAGATAGTGTGATGATCTGGGGTTGTATGGCAGCCAAAGGTGTGGGCAGAATTTGCGTCATTAATGGGAATATAAATGCTCCAAAATGCATAAACGAAATATTTGAGCCCAAACTGAAGTGTTCCGCAGGTGATCTTTTCCCAGATACTGAAGCATTTATATATATTTAATATATATCATTCCAAAATGGCGGCGGCGTTAGTGGTAGCGTCGACTTCAGCTCCGCATCAGTTGATGCTGTTTTTATTATTTTTATCACTTTTTATTAGCTTTTATCAGCCTCAGTATTTTATCTTTGTTATTTGGCAGCTATTAATTTACAATGCTTGAGCCAAGGGCATGAGCTAAAAGCTTTAAAGAAAGTCTGGAAAGTTCCGGAGAAAGCCTTAATTAGCTCCGGCTCTGCAGGAGTGGAGATTAGACGCCTATCGTGGGCTTCCTTGATTTACAACAGAAATTAGCAGCCGCTCTATCTCTGGGAAATGCCTATGAAAAAGAAACGACCGGCCTCATCTCCACAAGTGAGCCCACAGAAGAGCAAGCAGAGGAAAATGGATGATTTTGTAAGAGCACAGAATTCAGAACTCACTGCACCAAACAGAACTCATTCCCAGGTAGGTGGGGATGCATTAATGGGTGAAGATCACCCAGCGGAGAATGCTGAGATGAGCGCTCATGAACTACCATCTGAGGGGGCACCGCTCTATGCGGAAATACTCACGGACCACTGTCTGTCCATTTCGTGAATATATAACGGGGTTTGACATAATAATGCTGCAGGAAACTTGGGCAACTGACAACATAGTTCTCGACGGTTACGACGCTTATGAAATCAAGGCCTCTAAACCGCTCGGAAGGGGACGACCGAGGGGGGCCTAGTAATTCTGGTTTCCACTCAATTGGCGTCACAAGTTACTGAGTGCTCAGTTTTCGAGCAGCTGGCACTGGGGATCACTTTGCATCTAGAATCCAAGGGTATCATTCTTGTTTCAGCTTATATCCCACCATATACAGTGCAAACACAGATAGAGAGCACATGGCGTAAATTCCATAGTTTCCTTTATTCCCTACAAATTAGGCACCCTGGATCGCCTTTTTACCTAATGGGAGATATGAATGCCAGAATAGGCTCAAATGATGATAGCCTGGAAATAAAATTCCCAATATTAAGAGATCTAAAGGAAAATAACGCCCTCTTTCTAAACCCACCCCCACGTAGACATTCGAAAGATTGCCAAATCAACTATGCCGGATTCTGCCTGGCTTTTTTTACAAATAAGTCTTGACCTCATCATTGCTAATGGGGCATTCCCTGTTAGGATATTTCCGTTCCACCTTAAAAGGGAGCAGGATGTTTGTGTCACAGCCTGCGTATTTCCTGTCTCACAGGATGTTTATGTTGTCAGTTCCTTTCATTTTCCGCTGTTTGCCTGAGCAGCCGGAGCAGGCGGTCATGGTTTCTTTGTTCTGACCAACGCTGAATAAACTATAAATATGCTCTCCTGCTGTGCATCTTTTGCTGTGTGAATTCTGCTGATAGAGTGTGCACAAGTCCAAGAATGTGGCTATCTTTTCTTGAGGCTTCCTGCCGCTGATTGCTGATATTGCCTGACTACGGGAGGTCGATGGATCGTCCGGCACCGAGCTTGGGGGCTCAGATGGACTTTATCTCCCTGGCAGTATCCCAACAACAGGTTTCGGGCCCGGATTCACGGCACTTACAGGAGAGTAAGACAGCGACAGACTGCTGAGGTATGTGTTGGAAAAGTGAAAGCAGAGGCTTTTCTGTTTGCCGCGGAATACGTCTTTGAAGTCCGGCTGGTCTAATTGGCCTGGGAGCCGAGCCAGAGGCATCGTGATTAATGGGCTGCCGAGATAAGACGTCTTTGAAGGCATAAAGGCTCACGTAAAAAGCTGGAATGGAGATTTTCCAAGCTTCTGAGGCCACTGAGTGCCCGAAGTTAAATCGGCACAATTATCAGACCTGGGCAAAATGGTGTGAGAGTTTGCTGCGTCAGTTTGGAGTCTGGCATACTGTGTCTGAAGCCACTCCAGTTCCTCGGACAGAGAAATGGGAGGCCCAGAATTCGAGGGCCATAGACATAATAGTCTTATCTGTCTCTCTGGAGGATATAAAAACGCTTGCTGGAAATCTCACGGCACGTGACATGTGGGATGCTTTGAAAAAAGCCCATCTGCCAATCGTCCCAGCCCAGAGTATGAATGCATCGGAGGTCCTGGTTGTTTCCCAGAATGCGAGTGAATGCAGGGATGCTGAGGGCACCGGTTGCAAGCTGCAGGGGGAGCAGACTGTAACGTCATCCCAGGCAGCATTCCAGCCTCCAGGGGGAGCCAAGGAGTCGGCAGCTGAGAGCTCTGTTTCTCGTGAGAACCAAGGTCATCACCGGAAGGCCAGAGGTAAACAGAGCAAGATGCCTGCAGATGGCCCGAAGCAGAGGGAGGGTGAAGAAACCACGCCAGTGGAAAACAAGGCTTTGTTAGCTGGCACAGCTTCACCAAAGGCAAAAGGCACGCCTGATGGCCAGGAGCAGGGGGGCAAGCTGCAAAAGCCCACGCTGGTGGAAAACAAGTTTTTGTTTGCTGCAAAAGCTGCTCCAAAGGCCAAGGCCAGGTTTATTGTTGACTCTGGGGCCAGTCGCCATCTTGCGAAGGACCGCCACCTGTTTATCTCCTTCACACCTCAAGATGGTGAGATCCACCTGGCTGATGGAAGGACTTTGCAAATTGCAGGAGTTGGGACTGTGAAACTTGCAAGTCTGCATACTACCATCAGAAATGTACTCTTTGTTCCAGGAGCTGCGGACAATTTGCTTAGTGTCCCACAGCTGACTGGGCGTGGTTTTGAGGTTTCCTTCAAGAGGACCGTCTGTGTCATCAGAAAAGGCAAAGAGGACATTTTGCATGCAAAGTTGATGGATGGTTTGTTCTGTCTAACTTATGATGACAATGCTGTTATATCTGATGTTGATTCTTGTTGTGTTGCACAAACTAACAAGGTTCTTCATGCAGGATGCATTCACGATGCACATCGAAGATTTGGTCACCTGTCTTGGCAAGCGCTGGCCAAGATGCCAGAGATGGTTGAGGGTTTGAACATCAAACCCTGTAAGTTTCACATGAAATGTGTATCTTGTGCAGAGAACAAGGTGAAGGTTGCTCCGAAAGGCAAGGAGTCTAGCAGGCAGGCTTCCAAACCCTACCAGCTAGTGCACATAGACCTGGTAGGTCCTCTTGCACCCTCTTTGGGAGGAGCAAGGTACTTCATGGTTCTAATTGATTCTTTTTCCAGGTACATTCATGTGTTTATGCTCGAGCAGAAATCGCAAGCGTTTCCTAGGTTCAAGGCATTCTGTGCTTGGTTGGAGAATGCTCACGGTAAACGTATTGGCTGTCTGTTTACTGATCGGGGCGGGGAGTTCACTTCTCAGCAGTTTGAAGCTTTCCTGGCTGAGAAGGGAATCCAGCATGACTTGTCAACGCCTAGATCGCCATGGATGAATGGGCTTGCGGAGTGAGCAAATCAAACGTTGCTGCAAGGAATGAAAACCTTGTTGCATGATGCCAATCTCCCTGAGAAGTTCTGGGGGGGAGGCTTTGGTGAATTTTGTTTATTCTTTTAACAGGAGACTGTCATCACCTATTGGTTGTACTCCCTATGAGAAGATGTTTGGCAACAAACCTAACGTCAAGCACATGAGAATCTTTGGTTCTGACATGTGGGTACACACCCCACAAAGCAACAAGCTTGGGAAGCGTGGGGCACATGGTTTGTTCATGGGGTACGAAAAAGGTGCATACAGGGTATGGATGACTAACTCTAAATCCATAAAGTTCACAAGGAGTGTTGAGTACAATCCTATGTGGGGGGGAAATGTGGGAATTTTCCAGTGTTACCCAGAGGAGGATGAAGGTGATGTGAAGAAAGCAGATCATGCTGAGGAAGCTGAGGATGATGATGATGGTGATGATGATGATGATCAGAGTTCGGATTCCAGTTCAGTGGGCGGCGCTGCTGCTGCTGTCAGTGACAGTGATGACACAGCAGACTACAAGAGGGCAAAGGCCTCAGTCAGACCATCTGATGAGTCTGACAATGAACTGGAAGAACCACTGTTCACCATTGGTCACTTTTCTCCTAAGAAGGAGGAGATGAGTCCAGAAGACTTGCGTCTGGTTCGCAGGTCTGAAAGGGCGACAAAAGGCAAACCTCCAAAGAGATTTGCAGATGAGTTTGCTAAGACGGCAACTGCTGTTCTTAGTAGCTCAGAGAAGGTGTGGGAACCTTCAAGCTTCAAAGAGGTTCAGGAGTTAACCTCTAAAGATGCTGAGCCTTGGCTTAATGCCATGAAGGCTGAAGTTGATTCCTTGAATAGGAACCAAACTTGGGAGCTGGTACCGGTAGTCCCAGGGATGAGACTGGTTGGCAGCAAATGGGTCTTCAAGGCCAAGACAGACCAGAATGGCAAGGTTGTCAGACACAAAGCCAGATTGGTTGCCAGAGGTTTTTCACAGGTACCAGGACAGGATTACCACGAGACCTACTCGCCCACCGTCAAATATGAGAGCGTTCGGCTGATGCTCAAGATCGCTGCGGAGGAGAAACTGCATGTTTCCCATCATGACATTAATACAGCTTTTTTGTACGGGATTTTGGGGGAGGAGCTGTACATGCTTCCACCTGATGGAATGCAGATACAGAAGGGAATGGTCTGTAAACTGCGGAAATCCTTATATGGTCTCAAGCAGAGTGCCAGGTGTTGGAACACAAAACTCACTGAAACATTGCTTTCTCTAGGTTTTCACCAGGGCAAAGCTGATCCGTGTGTGTTTGTCAAGGAGGAGGGGCAAAACAAACTGTATTGTTTATGTTTTGTTGATGATCTTCTGATGTTTTGGAAGAATCAGGCTTTCTACCAAAGCACCCTAGCTCAGCTGAAGGAGCACTTTGACATGAAGGATCTTGGTGAGGTATCCAACTATCTTTCTCTGCAGGTGGAGAGGGACCAAGCAGGTAATTTTCTGGTACACCAAACACAGAAAATTGCTGATGTATTAACCAGGTTGAATTTGGTTGATGCAAACCCAGCAGACACACCGATGGTGACAGGTTACCAGGTAGACAGTACTGCTGAAGCGTTTTCTGACACTACGCTGTACAGATGCATCTAGGCAAGTTGAATTTCATTGTTCAAGACCTGACATTGCTGTAAGCACTAACCTGCTTAGCAGACATGCTAACAATCCTACTGTTCAGGATTGGAAAGCTCTGAAGCGCATAGCCCGGTATTTGAAAGGGACTATGCACTACAGGCTGAGGTTCACCAGTCAGAAGACTGGAGGTCTTGAAATCTTTGCAGATGCGAGTTTTGGAAGTGACACCACGGATGGTACAAGCACTTCTGGAGTGTGCTACATGTACAACCACTGCCTGTTTGACTGGTTGTGCAGGAAGCAGACGACAGTGAGCCTAAGCCCCTGTGAAGCAGAACTCAATGCTCTGTCATTTTCACTCATGGATTGTGAATGGTTGATGCAATTGTTTAAGGACATTGGGGTTTCTGTGAAATGTCCTATACAAGTGTATCAAGACAATAGATCTTGTTTGGCTTTGCTGAACTCGGAGAGTTGCAAGCAAAGAACCAAGTACTTGCAGATTAAGCTACATCGTGCAAGGGAGTGTATTCAGAAAGGACTCATTCAGGTGTCCTACATGCCAGGAAATGAAATTCCTGCTGATCTGTTGTCTAAGGTTGTTAACAGAGAACAACTTAAGGTTTACGTACAAAGGTTGCAACTGGGTTGAACCACAGGTACTACAGGTTACACGGAAAGGGGGAGGATGTTAGGATATTTCCGTTCCACCTTAAAAGGGAGCAGGATGTTTGTGTCACAGCCTGCGTATTTCCTGTCTCACAGGATGTTTATGTTGTCAGTTCCTTTCGTTTTCCGCTGTTTGCCTGAGCAGCCGGAGCAGGCGGTCATGGTTTCTTTGTTCTGACCAACGCTAAATAAACTATAAATATGCTCTCCTGCTGTGCATCTTTTGCTGTGTGAATTCTGCTGATAGAGTGTGCACAAGTCCAAGAATGTGGCTATCTTTTCTTGAGGCTTCGTGCCGCTGATTGCTGGTATTGCCTGACTACGGGAGGTCGATGGATCGTCCGGCACCGAGCTTGGGGGCTCAGATGGACTTTATCTCCCTGGCAGTATCCCAACATTCCCCGGGGACAGAGAAGGCGAGTACACATTCATAAAGACAAATGGAGCCAGCACAGCACTGCCTCACAAACAGAGAGGTCTTCGAATCAATTAAAAAATTCACCATAGATAATAGGACTGAAAGCGGCCACCTACCTCTAATCATCTCCACTACTGGACAAAATTCAATTCAGCGCTCTCACATAGAACATGAGGTCATAGATAAAGCAAATTATCCAGCATTGCGTAGGAAAAAATGGACACCTGGGATAGCAATTGCAGTTGAGAATAGATTGAATTCACAAACTGCAATTAAGTTAAGATCAATTATAATAAACAATCTATCAATAGACTCCTCCCTGATGGAGGAGGAAAATCTCAGTGAGTCCCTGCAGGATGTGGTTTCGGTTAACATAAACTCAGCCGGCAAGCCACGCACTGCAAAAGGGCACGGTTGGAGTGCCGCACAAAGAAGGAAGCCTTAAGGAACGCTTATTTGGCCTATAGAAACGCTGGATTAAACTACTTACCTCCATCTTATTTTAAAATCAAAAAAGAGTATTAAGCCCTTTTGGCCTCAAAAAAAAGACAGTCCGAACAAAATTCCTGGTCCCTGCTATTGAATGCCTCACTAAACAATGAAACTAAACTCTTCTGGCTACTGGTCTCCGACTCAATGAAAAATAGTTCCTCAGCCCCCAGCTGTGTCATTCCAGCTCAGGTTTGGGAGAATCACTTCAGAAATATATTTATGGAAAATCCAAACCTCCCTTCCAGCTTACAGGAGGATGACAGGGCAGAACTGTCACTGCTCCCTAATTGGAGGCCGGTTACTGTGGAGGAAGTCCATACATTAATTGGGAATCTGAAGCATGGAAAGGCTCTGGGGAAAGACTTTGTGGAGTTTGGAGTTTACAGGGTTAAAACTCCTTGGTGTCCTGTATCTGGGGAGTGGCCTGACGCAGGGCCTTAAGTCACAGGCTTTGTCCGTCTTTGTCTGTGAGAGTTGCTTTCACTTTAGATTGAAAGAAGCAGCAGAGAGACTGCGTGTGCTTTTAGCACGGAGAGATGCCGGAAACTTCTGATGGATTTATTGCTGTGTAAATAAACTTTTAGAGATAGCAACGAACTGTCTCTGGACTTGATTTATCCCTCTATCTCACACGGACGGCAGGACCGCTGCAACTCTGTTTTTCCTGCCCAGGGCAGCCCCTAAGACGAACTACGCAGGGAAGCGCTGACTGGACGGCAGGATTTAATGGCCAAAGACTTTATCCCAGGAGAGTTGATTACATCAAACCAGCGCTGGTGGGCTCTGCTTCTGGCAGCACTCTTTACGGTAGTAAATAACTCGGGTAAGGTACCATATAGCTGGAAACATGCTATAGTAGTTCCAATCTTTAAGAGAGGCCACCCAAATGTACCTTCCAATTATAGGCCAATTAGCCTGTTCTCAATAATTGGGAAGCTGTATGCCCGTTTCCTCAGTAGCAAACTGACAACCTTTCTAAATGAACATAATATACTATCTGAAGCTCAGGCAGCTTTTCGTGAGAACCATTCAACAACAGACCACTGTCTAATGCTGTCCTTCCTAGCTGAGAAGTATACCAGGCCTCTACAGGGTAAACTCTTCGTGGCCTTTATGGATCTGAAATCAGCATTTGACTCCATCTCCAGATCCCAGCTATGGTCCAAATTAAGCCTGATTTTGCAGGACAAACGACTTCTCTTTCTCATAAAAGCCCTGTACAATGGAACCAAACTGCAGGTCCGATGCGGTCGACAGGGACAGCTATCGAACAGCATCGAGATGATTGGGGGGGTGAGACAGGGTTGTATTTTGGCCCCCACATTGTTTTGTCTATTCTTAAATGACCTAGAAGAGAACTTAATGGACCCAGATGGACACATTCCAAAAACAGGAATGAGAAGGACCCCTCTGTTGTTATATGCTGATGATGCGGCCATCATCTCACGTTCCAGACCGGGTTTGAATTATCTGCTGAGGAAATTTTCTGATTACTGTTCTGGAAATGGTTTATCCATTAATTATGAAAAATCTAAAATCTTAGTCTTTGAAAGAAGATTCTCCCAGTCTAAATGGGTGCTGGATGGCCATAACCTTGAACAGGTAAAATACTTCAATTACCTAGGGCTCACATTTCATCATACAGGATCGTGGAAGCACCATTGGCAAACCTCCCTTCAAAAGGCGGAGATTGCAAAGCTAGCCATACATAGATTCTTCTTCACAAAGGGCGGCAATATGTTCCAGCAGCCTTAAGGGTTTTCAACGCAAAGCCCGTTTCCCAACTCCTGTATGCAGCAAATGTCTGGCATAATGGGGACCTGCCAAAGCTAGATGGCTTTCAGGCAAAACTTATACGATCTCTGCTGCAGGTACCTAACTGCGTCCCCAACACTGTACTTCTGTTAGAAGCTGGTGAATGCCCAATTTCAACTAAAGCATGGTGGTCTGCCCTAAAACATTGGCTCAGGATTTTAGTGTTTGATCTAGGGAAGGGTCTGTACCAACATCTGACCAATGAGGAATTTGTCAGCAAATGGCAGAAAACCATGGCTAAAAAAGCCACCTCTATTGGTTTCTCCCCCCCCCCAACTGTATTACCTGGGCTATGAAGGCGCCCAAAAGGTTTTAAAGCAAAGATTATGGGACAATGCACACAGTGACTTGCCATCTCGATCACACGCAGTCTGTAGTCCGCTGGCAGCAGGAGTTCAATATGGGTATGTCTTTAAGTTGACATCTTACATCAAAAACCTGACAGTACCTAACTACCGAAGGCTTTTCACCAAAGCCAGACTAAATGTCTTCCCCTCTGCAGTGCTGGATGGTAGGTTGAGAGGAGTTCCCTACCAGGACAGACTTTGCTCGTGTGCTCAAGACATCAATTCCATAAATCATATTTTGTTGCATTGTGCAAAATATGAGCAGGCCAGGGCTGAACCGATACTACCCTTGCTGGTACCCTTCCCGGGAAAATCAGAGGCTCAGTATGTCAGGTTCCTACTGGAAGACCGGACAAAAACTAGAACGTTAGCAGTGGCAAAGTTTTTATCGGTGGTTGCAAGAACAAATTTATTATTAGATTCTGAAGAGTTGTTGAATGTTGTTTTGTCTGATATATAGTAGTGGTCAAAATTGTGGAAGGTTGAAGCTGACACTGAAGATGGCCTGGAAAGTTCACACCAGCCCAATCGTGGTAGAAAAAGGAATATTTTGAAGAAGATTGTTCAAAGAAAAAACTGTAAGTTACTGTTTATTGTGGGGGTGTTAGGTTCCCAGGTGTTATAGGGGGCGCTGTTGAGCTCTGTGAAAATATATGACGTTGGTCACATAGAGGTATTTTTTGAATTTCCAGGCAGATAGGACGATCCCACAGGGAGCCTTACCAAGAGAGGCCACGATCCCACAATTCTCCTCCATGACGTCCTTATGCAGAGCTCTCTGGTCAGGATCCAGCAACGCCCACTCTTCGTCCGTGAAACAAACAGCAACATCTTCAAAGCACACTGGACCCTAAAAGAAAAAGGGAAATGTCCTCCTCTGAGACAGCAGAAATATGATCTGCTGCACAATGCTCTGTTGCTTCCAGTTTGCCTGATGGAAGGATCCAATTACTCCTCTCCTCTTGAGCTGTTCTTGAAAGGTTCCCTCCCAATGCCGTAAAGCCAAATTCAAGGGGTTCATGGGAGCATGGAGAGGGGGAGGATTGGGGGGGCAGGCCCCATTTTTCATCCGATGGGGCTGGTTAGGTGAATCCAGGTCACTATTTGTTCTCATTTGTCCACTGCTTAGAAAACAATTTTAGCATTCAGTGATCAATCTACAATTAAAATAAGCCTATTTTGGTCTCTTGGCTCTGAGAGACAAGCAGGGAGGGTGGCTTCTGGCAAAAGGAGAGGGAGTCACCGGTGGTTCCTCCTTCTCCTGACTCACCTCAGCTTCTCAACCTTCCTCTCCCACTTGCCTCCTTCCTCTTCTGCCTCTGATTCTGCACTGCATTCTGCCACAGAGTCTCCCAGCCCACTAAGCCCTGTTACCATTCCAGCTTCTGACACCTCCTCTTCCCAGGCTTCTCCCTCTTCTCCCTCTACCCGCTCATCCTTCCTCCAACTCCACTCCTTTGGCTCTGAGCCGTCTTCCCTTCCTGGTTCCCCGGCTGCTTCCTCCCACCATTCCTCTGTGCCCCACCAGTCCATGACATTGCTCCATCCCTCAGCCTCTGTCCCCACAAGGCAGCTTCCCCTGACCTGATCTGGTTCCACAGCCGCTGCTTCCCTTCTGCCCCCATGAAAAGGCGGATCAGGAGGTCTTGCTGGCATCCTTCTGCCACCTGTAAGAGAAAAAAGGTAAGCAGGACGCCAGAAGTGCCTGCTTCTCTCACAGGTGAAACAGGGCACCTCTAACTGCAGATGGGCCTTTGAGAAAGACTTACCTGCTGAGAGCATTTGGACGTTTGTGCGCATTTCATATGTTTGTTGTGCAGAAATACATCTCCCCTCTTCTGGACCCTTGTTCCCAACTGTCTCCCCCCAAAACAAGATGAAAAAACCCTTAGATGAGTTGGAAAACCAACAGAATGAGACCAAACGGAGAAAACCCACCTTCCTCCTTACCCAGTGGCTTCTCTCTGGTGTCCAACGGAGGCCTCTCTGCCTCACATGAATCCAGGTCCATTTCTGCAAAGAGATCCTTTCCCTGAAAAAGAAACAAGGATTCAAAAGAGAGAATGAATGGCAAAAAATATTAGGAAGAGAATGACAAAGACAAAAACATTAAGGGTGTTAGATCTCATTCCATGGATGCCAGAAAAAGGATGGGCCATCAGCAGACCATTATGGGATGTTCTCTGTCCTGTTTGGAGCCCCTTGGGAGTATCCAGAGGAAAGTCTCTCTCACCTGCTTTCTCTCCTCTGTCTGACTCAGGAGGAAACCTTCGGCCAGGGCCACCGCCTGGGAACTGGTCTCCACTCCACAGTCCCTCACCCAGCTCTCCATCTCCAGTGGAAGGACAGCCAGGAACTGCTCCAAGATCACCAGGTCCAGCATCTCAGCTTTCGTGTGCCTTTCTGGCTTCAGCCACTGATGGTCAAGGTGGTAGAGTCGGCTGCAAACCTCTCGGGGTCCTTTGGCCTCCTGGCAGCAGAACTGCCTCACCTGCTGGCTCTGCACCTCTGAGGGAAGGGTGTCCTCCTCACCCAGGATCTTCTGCACAGAGTTTTTCCAGAATCCCCCACTGCTCCCAGTTTGGATGGCATGGCCTCTTCCTGCTTTAGGGCCATCTGAGTCTTGCTCATCCATCTGTGCTCTCAGGAAGCCTCTGAGAGATCGGAAGGAACCCTTTGGTCTTCTGCCAAGTTCTGTCCATCTAAATGAGAAGCTGCAGCAAATCCTACAAAGCAAATACATTGTTCTGTTACAGAATCTGTAGGACGGGGGGGGGGGGAATGGGCTGGACTTCACCGCATCTCAGACCATGAGCTATCTTTTTGAAAAGGAGGAGAAGAAATAAGTCTCTAGCCTTCTAGCAATGCAGAATGTGGAGGCAACTGAAGGGATTTCTGTGAGATTAATCACCTTGGTTTCTGCTGCCTCCCAGTCAATGCATGAAGTCAGAAGTGACTGACAAGGGAATCATTTGTATCTCGTGATAAATGGATGTTTGGCTCTAGTGGGGGTCCTCACCCGGGGGGGCCTCAGGAGTTGCTCCCCCCACCCCACCCCACTCACCTGCTTCTGTCTCTTTTTCTTGCACTTGGACTCTCTGCCCCTCTCCAGACAGACTCCTGGGGTGGGGTCCCTTTTTCTTTGCTTTGAGGGCCAGGTATGTATCTGGAAAACCCCTGAGGGCCAAGTGGACGGGGCCAAATACGTCTCACTTGAAATTCAGGCGGGCAATTTATTATTATTATTCTGTTAGACAGCTTAACACACACACAGCCACTGATGCCAAGGTCCCTGGAGGCTCAGTGAGTAGCAGCGCCCATTTCCGGCTGCTTTGCCAGCAACAATCCCTTTGGGAGAGAGAGGATGTGGTCCTGGGATGCCATGCTCTGGGTGCGAGGGGATTGCTGCAGTGGCCTCCGTGGGGAGCTGCCCTGGGAGACACTGGGAAACTGGTCCCCAATGCAGCAGCCGGACTATGGGCTGGGATCCCTCTCTTTATCCCTGGCCTTTCTCTCCCTCCCTCCCCATTGCTTTTTTTTGGGGGGGCTAGTCCACCTCCTTGTCCAGCTTTGGAAAACCATTTGCAGGTCTTTCCTCTCTTGTGCAATGAGGCTGAGCGATGTCACACAGAGTTAAGTGACTCCTTTGTTTTAAAAAGGGAGATTTCGTGGGAGTCAGGGATCCTCTGATCTGCAGGAAGGAGAGCGTGGCAGACCTGGCCCCTACCTGGCAGGACCCTCTCCTCCCTGACTTGGGGTCCCCCCCTCTTCCCGGCACGCGCTCTCTCCTTCCCTGACCTTCCTCCTGGGGAGACTGGCAAAAAGCTCTGGCTCTCAGTCCCGGGGCTCCTTCCTCCTCTGGGTAGCAGGAGCATATGGGGGGTCTTTGCACCCCTGACCCTCTCCTCCCTGACTTGGGGTCCCCCCCCTGCAGGAGCAGATCAGGCCCCCCAGCATCCTCCCCTGCTGCAGCCCTGGGACCCCCACCAGATCCCAGAGAGAGAGGAGACTCACCAGATCCCAGGAGAGACCCCAAAGCAAGGAAAGAACTGGGGAGGGAGGGGCCTTGGCTCTGGAGGACCTGGCCCCCCTTGCTTCCTGTCCTTTCTAGGAAGGCAGCTCAGTTCCCTTTAACCCTTGCCAAGCCGAGTCCCTCCAGCTCAGCCCTCTCTCAGATTTTTATTATTTTTTATGCATTTAGGGGGGGGCAACTGCTCCCCTGGCTACGCCAATGCCCAGATATCCTTTTGGGGGGGAGGCTCTTGGCTGGACTCTGAGCATCTCCCTCCCTTGGCCAGAAACCAGAAGAAGAGCTTGCAGGGAAAAGGGCTTTGCAGGAGGCAAGGAAGCTCCTCCTAGAATTCAGGAGTGGAGAGATAGGAGGGGATCCCAGGGTCATCTAGTCCAACCCGAAGCAAGAGGGGGCCGGGTCTAGTTCCCCAAACAGGCAGCCCTGTTTAGGGAAGCTTTCAATGTTTAATAGGTTATTGTATTTTAGTGTTTGATTGGAAGCCGCCCAGAGTGGCTGGGGAAACCCAGCCAGATGGGCGGGATATAAATAAATTATTATTATTATTATTATTATTATTATTATTATTACAACCCCCAGGAATGCAGGAATCTCAGCTAAAGCATCCATGGCAGATGGCCGTCCGATCTCTGCTTAGATACCTCCAAGGAAGGAGAGTCCACCGCCTCCCAAGGGAGACCTTTCTCCTGCCCAACTGCTCTTAGATGACCCTCAAGGCAGCGGGTCCTGAGTTCTAGCCCTGCATAAACAATCGCACTGGCTGCCAAGGAGGAATCCAGCGAAGTTCAAAATAAATAAATCCCATTCTCATCATAAATGAGTAATACCTTCTTATGCATGCTTTTTATACTAATATACAAAAGTATGCCATTTCCCTTTCCAGAAATGGATGGTTGTTGTTATTATGTTTAGGGAAGCTTTTAATATTTGATGGACTATTGTATTTTAATATTTTGTTGGAAGCCGCCCAGAGTGGCTGGGGAAACCCAACCAGATGGGCAGAGTATAAATGTATTATTATTATTATTATTATTATTATTATTATTATTAATCAGGGGAGTGTTCTCCTTTCAAAAGTGGCAGGTGGAATATCCACGGTTGCTAATAGCATAGCATTGAAAGTGCAGGGAAATATGGGGAGCCCTAGAGCATCTGCTTGGCATGCAGAATGTCCCAGGGTCAACCCCTGACATGTCCTGCAAGGGCTGGACGAAATCCCTGCCTGAAACTCTGGGGAGCTGCTGCCAGTCAGTGTAGGCCAGGGGTCCTCAATCTATGTCCCGTGGGCTGAATCCAGCCCGCCAGGGTCATGAATCTGGCCTGCACGGCCATTTCAGAACCCGCCAAGTGTCCGAGGCTGAAAGCATCTCGCCGCCCGCTCAGTCATTCCTTGCGCAGCACTGAAGTAAATGCCACTGGTGTTGTGGCAGCTCTACCAATGAAAGGCCAGGGGGTTTCGCCCGGGGATGGGGAAGTGTTGTCTTTTGGCTTGAAGAGCGAAGTTGAGGTTGGCAGAGGTAGGCAGGGTCAATTCGGTTTAGTTACTTAGAGGGTTACTTTAAAGGTGAGATTTTCTTTAAAGCCTCCTAGGGCTAGACTGGTTTGATGCCCTCGGCTTGGAAGTCACCGGCATCAACTGCATCTCTAACGCAGAGACTGAGGGTCTGGTCAAAGACTTTGCCGAGGTTTTTGAAGGTACGCCTATCTCCTTTAGCTTTGATCCACAAGTCGCCCCCATCAAGCTAAAGCCATGCCGGGTTCCCTTTGCTCTCAAGGCTAAGGTGGACGAACAACTGGACAAGCTGATCGCCCAAGGAGTTTTGGAGCCGGTTGACCACGCCAAGTGGGAAACCCCCATCGTCACGCCTGTCAAGCCAGACGGGTTGGTGAGAATCTGCGCTGACTACAAGTGCATGATCAACAAGGCACTTCAGCAGCATGCTTATCCGGTTCCTGTTGTCCAACACCTGCTGCATTCCCTGGGTGAGGGTAAGGCCTTTGCTAAGCTGGACCTTGCCCAAGCCTATCAACAACTGCCCATCGATGATGCCACTATTGAAGCCCAGACGATCGTCACCCACCGAGGGGCATTCCATTGCCACCGTTCGGGGTGAGTGTGGCTCCTGGCATCTTCCAAAGCCTTATGGAGCATCTCCTGCAAGGGCTTCCGGGCGTGGTACCATATTTTGATGACGTCTTGGTGTCCGCAGACTCACACCAGCAGCTGTTCAAGCGCCTCCGTGCCGTGCTGACCAGGTTCCAGGAGGCCGGGTTCAAGTAAAGAGGGAGAAGTGCCAGATCGCTGTTCCACAGGTGGAGTTCCTGGGCTATCTTATTGACGCCTCCAGCCTTCACCCGACCGCATCCAAGATCCGCGCTATCCAGCAGGCCCCCATCCCAAAGAACAAGACGGAGTTGCAGGCATTCGTGGGGCTGCTGAACTTTTATAACATGTTCCTGCCCCACAAAGCCATGGTGGGTGAGCCTCCTTGGTCCCTCAGTCTCTGCGTTAGACCCTCAGTCTCTGCGTTAGAGATGCAGTTGATGCCGGTGACTTCCAAGCCGAGGGCATCAAACCAGTCTAGCCCTAGGAGGCTTTAAAGAAAATCTCACCTTTAAAGTAACCCTCTAAGTAACTAAACCGAATTGACCCAAGCCTGCCTACCTCTGCCAACCTCAACTTCGCTCTTCAAGCCAAAGACACCTTGGTCCTGGGGTCATCGGGAGACGGCCGCCTTCAACGGGGTCAAGGCTCTCTTTTCATCGGACAGTGTGCTGGTACAGTACAGTGAAGCCAGACCGCTGGTCCTTGCCTGCGATGCCTCACCTTTTGGCATCGGCGCTGTCCTTAGCCACCATTTTCCAGATGGAAGAGAAGCACCGCTCACCTACTTTTCCAGGACACTATCTCTGACTGAACGGAATTACAGCCAGCTTGACAAGGAGGCACTGGCACTTGTGGCTGGAGTGAAGAGGTTCCATGAATACCTCTATGGCAGGACTTTTGACCTCATCACTGACCACAAGCCACTCCTGGGCCTCCTCGCCGGTGATCGTCCAACTCCACCGGTCCTCTCGCCACGCATGCTGTGATGGACTGTTTTCCTGGCTGCCTACCACTACCGGCTCGTCCATTGCCTGGGGAAATCGATGGGCCATGCCGACGCCCTCAGCCGTTGCCCTCTTCCAGCGTTTGTGGAAGACCCGGCTCCTGCTTCATCGCTCCTCCTGATTGAGGATCTTCCGGCAGCACCTGTATCGGCTGCCACTGTGGCCTCTGCATCTGCCCAGGATCGCACCATCAGCCGTGTGCTCACCTGGGTGTGGACGGGGTGGCCACAAGGGCCTTTTGCATTGGAGTTCCAGCCCTTCGCAACCAGACAACATGAACTCTCGGCTCATCGCAGCTGTCTGCTGTGGAGAGACCACGTTGTTATTCCCCAAAGACAACGTGTCCTGGAGGCTCTGCACGTTGGCCACCCGGGAATCGTCAAAATGAAGGCGTTGGCTCGGTGTTACGTCTGGTGGCCTAACATGGACGATGCCATCACTGCCTGGGTTTCCGCCTGTCAACCGTGCCAAGAATCGAGGCCTGCACCACCGGCAGCTAAGGGTCACACCTGGGAGACGCCCAAGACACCCTGGTCAAGGGTGCACATCGATCTGGCTGGCCCCTTTCACGGCCGGACCTTTATGGTAGTGGTGGACGCCTATTCCAAATGGCTGGAGGTGGCTCTGATGCCCTCCACCACTACCAAGGCCGTCATCCGGGTGCTGCGAGGCCTCTTTGCGACGCATGGGTGTCCTGATGTCCTGGTCTCCGACAATGGACCACAGTTCACGTCAGGCACTTTTGAGCTGTATCTTTTGAGACTAGGCATTCGCCATGCCCTAATGGCACCATTTCATCCATCCAGCAACGGGCAAGCAGAGAGAATGGTGTGCTCGGCAAAAGAGGCACTGGCGCGCCTGGATCGGGGAGACTGGAATGAGCGGGTCGCTGAATACTTGTTCGTACAACACATCACCCCTCATGCAGCCACAGGGCGGAGTCCTGCCGAACTGCTTATGGGCCGCCGCCACAGGTCCCTGCTCGACCGGCTGCACCCGGACTTTGCCGTGGCCAAACCCCCAGGCTGTGCCAACGCGCCACGATCATTTGTTCCAGGAAACCAGGTCTTTGCCCAGAACTTTGTGGGGGACATTCCTTGGGTGCCATGCACAGTAGTGGGAGTCAATGGACCTCGCTCGTACCAGGTGGCACTCGAAGACAGACGCTTGCGGCGCCGGCACATAGACCAGCTTAGGCGCAGGGTTGGGGACTTGGACACTACCGTGGGGCCCCCAACTGCACTCATGGCTCCGGAAGAGACACTTACAGATGGTGAGGCTCCACCTACACCTCCCTCGCAAACTGCCGGTGTGGAGCCGAACCAAGCCACTTCAGAGGGTCTGTCAGAGTTACCACAGACTCAGACCACTGCCGTGCCTGACATTCCGCCAACTCCACTTGCGGAGGTTCCATCCACAGCAGCGGATCCAGGGGACTTGGTTTCAACGCCACCTAGGGTCGCACCACAGCCTCAGCAAGAATTGGGTGGCCGATCGGGGAGTGGGGACGGAGGCGGAGAGAGTGGAGAAGGAGAGAGGGAGACAAATTCAGGACAAGAGAGGGAAGGAGAAGAGATAGACGATAAAAAACAGTAGATTTAATCTAGACTTGTTATCTTATTATTTGCATATAAGTGATGGCTCTAAAAGTTCTGACCTGGAACGTGAACGGACTCAACAATAAAAATAAAAGGAACCAGATTGCGCATATTTTACTAAAAAAGAACCTCGATTTAATCTGCCTACAAGAGACTCACGTAATAAGAAAGCATAAGAGAATTTTAAGCAATAAGAGATTAGGATTGGATTTTGTGGCTTCAGATAGAGTTAAGAAACGAGGAGTGGTTCTATATATAAAGGAAAAACTTGATCCAAAATTACTGTATAAAGATGAACAAGGGAGAATGATTGTAGTACAGATTATGTTTCAAGGAGTAAAGATTATTGTCGTCGGACTATACGCACCTAATGACAGAAAAGCAGTCTTTTTCTCTGAATTAGGTATTAAGTTAACAGAGTGGATGGATCAAAAAATGATAGTGATGGGTGACTTTAATGGGGTGGTGTCACCAAATCTGGATAGATCAACAAGAAAACAAGAGATTAAGGAAGGCAAGTTACCACGGACTTTTTTTGATTTGGTTGATAATATGGGACTAATTGACGCGTGGAGATTCAAAAACCCTACTGTAAAACAATATACTTTTTTCTCAAATCCTAACCAGAGTTGGGGGAGAATAGATGGTATTTGGATCACTAAGGAATTGATACAGAACTTAATCAAATCTGAAATTCTCCCACAGACTATATCTGATCATAACCCAGTATATTTAGAGTTAAAGGGTAAAGAGGCTAGAGTACTTAGATGGAGAATGAACGAATCTCTATTTAATGATCAAAAGATAGTGATTAAGGCAAAAGAAACAATTGAAGAGTACTTCAAGTGGAATTTAAATAAAGGGACAGCTTTAGAAACGGTTTGGGACGCAGGGAAAGCCGTCATGAGGGGCTTTCTAATTCAGAAAAACAGCCATCAAAGAAAAGAAAAAGAGAAAAAGGAGGAGATTTTAGTACAGTTAATGGAGAATGAAAGACAATTAACTATTAAGCCAGGTGATGAGACTATAAAACAAAATATAAAGTTATTACAAGCCCAATTTTCTATGATAGTAAACCAGGAGATTGAGTGGAAAGTTAAAATGTTGAAACAGAAGAGTTTTGAATCCGCTAATAAAATAGGGAAATATTTGGCCTGGCAACTAAGAGAAAGGAAAAAACAAAATATGATCTGTAGGATAAGGGATGGAGATAAGATAGTGGAAGACCCAAATGAAATAAAAAGGTTGTTTCAGAAATACTATAAGGATTTATATAAAAGAGGTAAGGAGACAGGCTATGATATAGAACGCTATCTGAAAGAACATCATTTACAACAGATATCAACCGAAGAAAAAGAATTATTAAATCAGCTGATTACAGAGGAGGAGGTAAGGAAGGCAATATCAAAGATGAAAATCGGTAAAGCGCCGGGGCCAGATGGTCTGTCAGCCAAATATTATAAAGTATTAAGTGATCAAATAAGCCCAACCCTATGTGAAGTGATGAACAATACTTTAAAAGAAGGGAAGACCCGGAATACCTGGAAGGAAGCCTATATTACATTAATTCCTAAAAAAGATGTGGATGCCTTAGAGGTGAAAAACTATAGGCCGATTTCATTATTAAATAACGACTATAAACTGTTTGCGGATGTAATGGCAGAAAGATTAAAAAAAGTATTAAATAACAGAATCCATAAAGATCAAACGGGCTTCCTTCCAGGGAGACAATTGAAGGACAACGTAAGAAATGTGATAGATATCATTGAATATTTGGAAACCAGAATAGACAAACAAGCCGCTTTGATTTTCATTAATGCCGAATAGGCCTTTGATAATGTTTCTTGGTGCTTCCTGACAGAAAATCTAAAAACGATGGGGCTGGGTGAAAGATTTAGAAAAGGTATAGAAGCTATCTATAATGAACAAAAAGCTAAGCTAATAATAAATAACTCGACATCAGAATTTTTTGACATATCTAAAGGGACTAGACAAGGCTGCCCCCTGTCTCCTCTGTTATTTATAACAGTACTTGAAGTACTTACTAAGAGACTGAGAGAGGCAGCGGAAGTGAAAGGGATTAAGGTAGGGACTAAAGAACATAAGATAAAAGCTTTCGCGGATGATATTGTATTAACTCTAGAAGACCCCAAAAATAGTATGAAAGAAGCCTTGCAAAAATTTGAAGAGTTTGGAGCGGTGTCAGGCCTCAAGATTAATAAAAATAAGACTAAAATGTTGACTAAAAATCTAACTAAGGAAGATATTGTAGAACTAGAACAAAAGATGGGAATTATGACAGCAAAGAAAGTGAAATATCTTGGAGTGTGGATATCAGCGAAAAATATTAACCTATATAAGGATAATTATGAAGTCACTTGGAAGAATATTAAGAAAGATCTTGAAATCTGGGAGAGATTGAGGTTATATTTTCTGGGGAGGATAGCAGTTATCAAAATGAACGTTCTCCCCAGAATGTTATTTTTGTTCCAAACCATTCCGGTACTAAAAGGTCTAAAGCAGTGTAAAGAGTGGCAAAGAGCCTTAGCGAGATACATCTGGCAAGGCAAAAGACCACGAATGAAAATGAAAATATTGGTGGACAAAAAAGAAAGAGGGGGATTCTCTCTACCAGATCTAAGTTTATATTATGAAGCGGCGTGTTTATTGTGGCTGAAGGATTGGATAAGATTGGAAAATAGGGACATCTTGGACTTGGAAGGTTTCGATAACAGGTACGGGTGGTGAAAGTTCATAGAGGCTTTCTAAATCATATTTTTAGGGGACCACTATTCCAAGTATGGGAAAGAAATAAAAATATATTGGAAAGGAAGACACCTTGGTGGATTTCACCAATAGAGGTGTTAACTATAAAAAAAATAAACATGGAAGGGAAGAATGCCACCTATGAAGAACTAACTTGGAAGACAGATCAAGGGTTTAAACTTAGACCATATGAAGAGATCAAAAATTTATTTACAGGGTGGTTGCAATACCACCAAGTAAATGATCTGCTAAAAGAAGACAAAAAGAAAGTAGGATTTGAAGATAAAAAATCTAAATTTAATGTAGAAGTTATAGAAGGTAAGAACAAAACACTGTCAAGGATGTATGATATTTTGCTGGAGTGGTATACAAAAGATGAGGAGGTGAAGGAGGCTATGACTAAGTGGGCGATAGATATTGGATATAACATCGACTTTGAGAGGTGGTTGGAACTATGGAACAAGAATATGAGATTTACGGCATGCACGGCACTAAAGGAAAACCTGTGGAAAATGATCTACAGGTGGTATCACACACCAGTGAAATTAGCGAAGATTTATAAGTTGAAGGATAAAAGATGCTGGAAATGTAGAGAGGTAGAAGGTGACCTCTACCATATGTGGTGGTCGTGTTGCAAAGTGAGAGGCTTTTGGGAATTGGTTTATAATGAACTTAAAAAAATCTTGAAATATACATTTCCCAAAAAGCCAGAAGCTTTTTTGTTAGGAATGGTCGGTAAAGAAATTAAAAAAGAAGACAAGATCTTGTTTCTATATGCTACGACAGCTGCAAGAATTATGTTAGCACAAAATTGGAAATTAGAAGTAATACCCAACATAAGTGATTGGCAGGTTAAAATGATAAATTATGCTGAGCTTGATAGAATATCAGGAAGATTAAGGGACCAAGACGAACAGAAATTTCATGATAATTGGAAGAAATATTTAATGTATATGGAATCTAAATCTCAGGTGACACTGGCGGGGTTGAAATAACTCTAACAGCGGGAAAGGCCTATGTAAAAGAGTTAAAAAGTACGCGACTGTCAGGGGCTCAGGAGCAGAAGCACAAGGGAGAGAGGAAATGGAGAGCGAAGGGGAAGAATCTGAGGGCAGCGTAGGGGAGTATGACAGTGACCCGAGAGATTCCATGAGCTTCTCCAGCGAATCAGAAGATTCCCAGAAGGGGGCGCCGATGGTCAGGGCAAGGGGGGTCCCAGGGGGGACGCACCAGAAACAAGGGGCCAGCGGGGACTCCCAAAGCAGCAGCAGGAGATCAGGACCAGCTTCCCCACCAGAGCGTAATGGGGGGGAAGAGTCACATGTGTCAGGACCAGCGTCTCCTCCAGCGGGGAGAGAAGATGAGTCAGGGCTGACCATGCCTCCATCGGAGAGTGGGGGAACGGAGGGGAGGTCAGTTCCAGCTAGCCTCCCCGAAGGGGGAAGCAGTGACAGCAGCAGTGTAACGGTCAGGAGGAAGGTTGCCGGCTGGGCGCGCGCGCCAAGTTCGAATGTACAGGTGCGCGGGACAGCAGAAAACCCGGATTGGGAACCAGGTCCTAAAGCCCGCCGGAGGGAGGGGGAAGACTCAGGGGACTCAGCGTCAGAAGAGTCTAGGAAGCGCGAGACCCCGACGGAGAGGCGGAACCAGAGGAGGAGAGAGCAAAGGAAGAGGTGGAGCAAGGCTAGAGTCTTAAACTGGTGTCTGGGGGGAGAAGATTCAGACGGAGCTTCAGCGGTCTAGAGTTTGAGACGTAGAGCTGCACGCTGTGGCTGTGAAAGTGAAACTGAACTTCAATAAAGACTTTAGTACTTAACAACGAACCGGCGTTGGTCCTTTGTGAGCTGGGACCTCGGGCAGCTCTGACAGTAAGCTCCATCTCCGTATAGAATTGAACCCTCGCAGCGTGAGTTGGTGCAGCGAGGGGCAAAACTTGGCGTTTTGCGAGCTCACAAAGATAGGCAAAGATGACTACAGAGGAGAAGGTGACAGAACTGCAAGCAGCAGTCACGACGCTTTACGCAGAAGTAGCAGCATCCAGAAAGAGAGAAGAAGAAGCAGTAGCGCTCTGCCGGGATCTGCAGACCAGGTGGGAACGTTTGGGCAAGGAGGGGCTGCCAGGACCCAAGCCGGAGGGAGTTGGCCTCGGGAAGAGGGGGGCAGCATAGTAGCCCACTTCGACGGGAACCTGCAGCAGTATCCTAACTTCAGAGCAGACATAGTTTTCACGCTCAATTTGCTTCGGAAAGACTTTAGAGATGAGGAGGAGAAAGTAGGCTTCATAATAACTCATCTGCATGGGGAAGCTAAATCGTGGCTGCGCAATTTATGGCGCGAAAATGATCCCGCCCTCCAAGATTCAAACGCATTTATCAAGGCTATGGACGATTGTTTTAAATCAACGGTAGATGTGGATGTGGCCAGGAGGGAAATGCATGGGCTGAAGCAGGGCAAAGCCACGGTGAGACAATATCACTCCCGCTTTTTTGCGTTAGTAAATGTGCTGGGCTGGGAGAAGGACTCCGCTGCCGTAAGGGATCTGTTCTGGGAGGGACTAAATGGGGCCGTGAAAGATGAGCTGGCGAGGGGAGAGAGACCTAAAAGCACCACAGAAGTCATCCAGAGAGCGCTGGCAATAGGGGTGCGCCTGGAAGACCGCCCTTGGAGCAGGGATGAGGGACGTATGGCAAGCACACCAGCCAGAACAAATCCCTTCCTACCCAGAGAGACAGGGCGCGCGCAATCCACGCCTCCACTGGGGAGGGGAGAAGAGCCAATGGAGATAGGTGGTGCCAGGGCTCAGATAGCGAGCAGAGCCCAAACACCAGGAGCAGTAAAGGCGAAGGCTCCTAGAGGGAGCAGGAAGTGTTATATCTGCGACAGTGCACAGCACATGGCCAAAGAGTGTCCCCAGAGGATCCAGAAGTACACTGCAGCCTTAGCAACAGTAAGGGGAGCAGTTCAGCAGGGGGAACAGCTACAGGGAAACGACGAAGCCTGGTTGGAGGGAGAGGCACTGGGGCCCAGCCAGGCGAGTCAGTGAAGCAGTCCCCAGAGATTTTATAGCCCACAGACCCCCTCCCACCCAAACCAGTGGTGCAACTCACCGCATCGCTCCAGCTGCCCAATGGACTCACCCTGGAAGTCCCTATTACCATTGACTCTGGTAGTAATGCAGATTTTGTAGGAGTGGACTTCATCAGGCAAAATCGCATAGCACTCCTACCAGCCACGATGCCCCTAAACGTCGTCACGGTCGATGGCAGGGAGATACTGGGAGGAGAGGTGGCACAGCAAACACCGCCTATGGTAATGCAAATTGGAAATCACCGCGAGGTCATCAGCTTCAACGTCACCCACCTGTCAGACACGCCCATAGTGTTGGGCATGAGTTGGCTGGATAGGCACAGCCCGGCATTAGCATGGTACCAGCGGCAATTGACCTTCTGCTCCTCCTACTGCGCAGAACACTGCGTCCAGACCAGCCAGGAAGAAGAGGGGCAAGGGGATGAACCGCAGCTACACCTAGGCATGGTGCAAGCGGTACCCAACAAGTACAAGGCGTTTTTGGAGGTCTTCTGCGAGAAGGAAGCGGACAAGCTGCCTCCCCACAGGCCCTATGACTGCAAGATTGACTTCCTGCCGGGGGCGACGCTGCCGACTGGAAAACTGTATTCCATGTCTGAAGACGAACTGCAAGAACTCAGGGAGTTCATAGATCACAACTTGAAGCGGGGATTCATCCAAGAATCCAAAGCAGTGGGGGGCAGTCCCGTGTTTTTCGTGAAGAAGAAAGACACGCCCCAACGGAGGCTGGTAGTTGATTATAGAATCATCAATTCCAGGACAAAGCCCACAGCATTCCCCATGCCCAAGATCGACGACCTGCTCGTGACGGTGAGGAAGGGACGGATCTTCACCAAGTTGGATCTAAGAGGGGCGTACAACCTTATACGCATGCGGGAGGGCGATGAGTGGAAGACGGCCATGTTTATGCCTTTAGGCACCTATGAATATCGAGTTATGCCGTTTGGTCTGCAAAATGGCTCCCATTGTTTCCAAGCCTTCATGCACCACGTGTTAGCGGGACTCCTCTACAAGAAGTGCGTCTGCTTCCTAGACGACATCCTGATCTTCTCGGAATCGCTGGAGGCTCACAAGGGGGACGTCAAGGAGGTCCTGCAGAGACTAAGGGAGCACAGACTTTACGCTAAACTGGAGAAGTGCCAGTTCTACATGACGGAGGTGGATTTCCTGGGCTACAAGCTGTCCGACAAGGGACTCGCCATGGACAGCACCAAGGTCCGCTCGGTGTTGGACTGGAAGAGCCCGTGCAATCGGAAGGAGGTCCAGAAGTTTGTCGGCTTCGCCAACTTTTATCGCAAGTTCATCAAGGGGTTCGCGATGGAGACAGCGGCCATCACGGACACCCTCAGCTCCAAGAAGAAGTTCACCTGGACGGACCAGGCGGAGCAGTCCTTTCAGAGGCTCAAGCGTCTCTTCGCGTCCGAAGAACAGCTGCTACACGTAAACCCCAGCAAACCAATGAGGGTTGAAACGGATGCCTCGGACAGAGCGGTGGGGGCGGTCCTGTTGCAGCAAGATCCGCAAGGGGACTGGAGGCCATGCGCATTCTACTCCAGGAAACTCAGCAAGTCGGAGCAGAACTACACCATCTGGGACAGGGAGTTGTTGGCCATTCATGCAGCCTTCAAGGCATGGCGGCACTTCCTCATCGGAGCCAGACACACAGTGCAGGTCCACACGGACCATAAGAACCTGGAGTACTGGCGCACGGCGCGTTTCGTGAACCAGAGACACATCCGCTGGGCGGAGTTCTTTGCGGATTTCGATTTCTGGATAGAATACATCCCGGGAGACAACAACGTCATGGCGGATACACTATCCAGGAAGCCGCAGTATCTCGAGGAAGCGGCACCGGTGGCGGCCAAACACATTTTCGCACCGAAAGCGTGGGCGTGCGCTTCAGCCACCGTGGACCTGGACGCGGTGCACAGCACGCTGCAGACGGATTCGTTCGCACAATCCAAGATGGAGGAGGTGCGAAGAGGCACGGCGAAGGACGACGAGTTCCAGATACGCGACGGACTGCTCATCCGCAAAGGGGCTCTCTACGTACCGGGAGACGACCTCCGGGCGAAAGTCCTGCAGCAGTTACACGACTCGCCCAGCGCTGGGCACTTCGGCAAGGACAAGACGGCGGAATTGGTAACCAGAGACTTTTGGTGGCCCAAGATGAGGGGAGAAGTCGTGGATTACGTCTCTAGGTGTGACACATGCCAAAGGGCCAAACCAGTACACAGGAAGCCGGCGGGACTGCTGGAACCGCTACAGACGCCGCTCGAACCGTGGGAAAAAGTGGCCCTGGACTTTGTCACAGATCTGCCCAGCTCGCGAGGCAAAACAGCGGTACTCGTGGTCGTAGACCTGTTCACCAAGATGGCGCACTTCATTCCTTGCGCGAAGGTGGCCACAGCGGAACAGACCGCCAAGCTGTTCCTAGACCACGTGTTCAAAGTTCACGGCTTGCCGCGGTCTATCCTGTCCGACCGGGGTCGCCAATTCATCTCGAGCTTCTGGCAGAAGCTGCTGGGCATCCTGAACGTCAAGATCAACTTAGCGTCGGCACGACACCCGCAGACCAACGGACAAGCGGAGAGGGTCAACGCCATCATGCAGCAGTACCTGCGATGCTACGCGAATCAACAGCCCTTGACCTGGGTGGACTACCTACCGCTGGCCGAGTTTGCCTACAACAACACGAAGCACTGGTCTACAGGGGTGACACCGTTCTTCGCCAACAATGGGCGGCATCCCAGAACCTTCCCGGGGTTAGAAGCGAAAGGGGAGGGGAGCCACGGGGAGCAGAGCACTTAGCAGCAGAGTTACAGGAGGTCCACGAGCAACTCCGAAGGCACTTGGAACTAGCAAAACACGCCTACAAGATGCAGGCAGACAGGCACAGGAGGGTCAGGGAAGACATCCAGGTGGGGGACTGGGTCTGGTTAGCAGCCCAGGCAGTGCCGGCCAGAACGTTAGCTAAGAAGAAGCTCGGACACAAGCAGCTGGGGCCTTACCAAGTCGCGGCACAAATCAATCCAGTGGCCTTCCGGTTGACACTCCCGGAGGGCGCCAGAATGCACCCGGTCTTTCATAGGTCAGTGCTCACACCCTACAAGGCACCCCACAGGTTTCAGGCGCCAGCGAACGCGCCAGAACCATTCAGCAAATCGCCAACAGGGGAGGGGTCACCGAGGGCGGTGCCACTCAACGAGGTCACAGAGATTTTGGACTCGAGATGGGGGGAAGAGGGAGTTGAATATCTCCTCGCAAGGGAAGGTACCCC
The DNA here is from genome assembly GCF_964270895.1 of Podarcis filfolensis. Classification (NCBI taxonomy): domain Eukaryota; kingdom Metazoa; phylum Chordata; class Lepidosauria; order Squamata; family Lacertidae; genus Podarcis; species Podarcis filfolensis. Next base: position 101,450,579 of record NC_139607.1, on the reverse strand, counting down.
GGCCAGCGCCAACAGGTGGGTACCGTACTATGCTGTGGAGGAGCACTACCTCAAAGACGAGTTCCATGCACTCTTTCCACACAGACCTATGCCGGCAGAGTATTTCGACGACTGGCTTTTCACACCCACACTGTCAGCCAGTACGTTCCAGGGGTTCTCATCAGCTGAGGAGACGGCGCCAGAAACAAGCTCCCCGGAGGGGTCACTCTCGGGGTTTGTCACAGACCGCTCTTATTGGTGGGACAATCAACCGGAGGTGGGGTGGAGCAGGGAACTGCTGAGGGGGCCCTTACACGCAGCATCACCCGAGGTAACAGGCGGAGGGAAGGACATGGACGTGTTGGGGGAGGACCCTGGGTTCGAGCACACCTGCAGAGAGATGGGAGCAGAGGAAATCGACGTCGATGAGCCCATTGCGGGCTGGCCGGATCCCGCTGGCCGGCTGCACACCAGGGGGAAAGAACGGGATCCCGCACTCACACCCACAGCACTGGAGCACCCGGAACCCACACCTGAAGAGGGGGAGGGGGAAGGGGGGCTTCGAGGGGGGGATGGATGTCAGGGGCTCAGGAGTAGAAGCACAAGGGAGAGAGGAAATGGAGAGCGAAGGGGAAGAATCTGAGGGCAGCGTAGGGGAGTATGACAGTGACCCGAGAGATTCCATGAGCTTCTCCAGCGAATCAGAAGATTCCCAGAAGGGGGCGCCGATGGTCAGGGCAAGGGGGGTCCCAGGGGGGACGCACCAGAAACAAGGGGCCAGCGGGGACTCCCAAAGCAGCAGCAGGAGATCAGGACCAGCTTCCCCACCAGAGCGTAGTGGGGGGAAGAGTCACATGTGTCAGGACCAGCGTCTCCTCCAGCGGGGAGAGAAGATGAGTCAGGGCTGACCACGCCTCCATTGGAGAGTGGGGGAACGGAGGGGAGGTCAGTTCCAGCTAGCCTCCCCGAAGGGGGAAGCAGTGACAGCAGCAGTGTAACGGTCAGGAGGAAGGTTGCCGGCTGGGCGCGCGCGCCAAGTTCGAATGTACAGGTGCGCGGGACAGCAGAAAACCCGGATTGGGAACCAGGTCCTAAAGCCCGCCGGAGGGAGGGGGAAGACTCAGGGGACTCAGCGTCAGAAGAGTCTAGGAAGGGCGAGACCCCGACGGAGAGGTGAAACCAGAGGAGGAGAGAGCAAAGGAAGAGGTGGAGCAAGGCTAGAGTCTTAAACTGGTGTCTGGGGGGAGGAGATTCAGACGGAGCTTCAGCGGTCTAGAGTTTGAGACGCAGAGCTGCACGCTGTGGCTGTGAAAGTGAAACTGAACTTCAATAAAGACTTTAGTACTTAACAACGAACCGGCGTTGGTCCTTTGTGAGCTGGGACCTCGGGCAGCTCTGACAGCGACTATATAATTTATTCGATACTTACCAAAGGAGTGGAGGGAAGTCCAAGGCTCAGTTGAGACTAACTCAGTTATGTATTTTATTTATGATTTGTGAAGTGGATATAATTTGTATAAGGTATGTGGTGGATTTTTTGTTTATGTTTTTCCTGGATATATGTGCAAATATGAATAAAAATTTATAAAAGAAAAAAAAAAGAATTGGGTGGCCCCCCGGACTTGGCTACCAGTCCCCGGCGGTCTGGCAGAGCTTCCAAGTGCCCAACTTATTTAAAGGACTATGTTGTTGGACATGTATAACTGCTGGTCTAAGTATGTGAAATGTAACTGATATGCTTTTGTGCCTAATTGAACCATTCCGTGTAGTGCTGTATATAAGGAAAGCATTACGATTGTAACTAACGCCTTATCTCGGTGGGGAGGGGTGTTATGTACTGAAGTTCTCACCCTGGGCCAGCAGGGGGATACTGTAGATAGTTATGCAAATGAAGGATAGAAAGTGACGTTCAGTGATTGGATAGTTTGTATGCAAATGAAGGATCGAAAAGTGACGTTCAGTGATTGGATAGTTTTAGAAAAGTTGCAACAGTTACGCTGTTCTGGAGCTCTATATAAGCAGGCTGACTGAGCTCCTCAGTTCAGTTCTGTTCTGGCCTTTTGAATAAACAAGAGCTGTTTGAAGAATCACTGTGTCGTCTGATATGTTCGCCCACAACTTAACACAGACCATGTGGGGGGCCAGACTATATATTTTCTGGGGGGATGAACCAATTCCTATACCCCACAAATAATCCAGAGGGGCATTTTAAATAAAAGGACACATTCTACTCATCTAAAAACACACTGATTCGTGAATCGTCCGTGGGCTGGATTGAGAAGACGATTGGGCCACATCCAGCCCCCAGGCCTTCATTTGCTTGGGGAGCCACATTCTGGTTGAAGGAGGCCAGGATTGACCTCCAAGGCTTGGGATGTCACTCCCCTGTAGTAGTATTTGGAATCCAGGAGAAAACTCTTGGAATAGCCTTGCCAGGTGCTCAGGGACAGACTCACCTGTCCCCATGTCCTTGCACATCTGTCCCCCAGGGGTGAGTATTGGGGAGAACCAGAGCAGAGACTCAGACCTGCCCTCCTTGCCCCCCACTCGGCACTCTCGGATGTGGAGAAGCCCTCCCTTCGTGAGGAACTGACAGCCTGACTTTTGCCTTTCACCTGCTGGAGGAAGACCAGCTGTACCTGCCGGAGGTGATTCAGAACTGCCAGGCAGCTCAGCTCAGGGGGCTCCGAACCCTGAAGTGCTCCAAGCAGGAGACGACCAAAGCCATCCTGGTATCTGATGGGAGGTGTGGGGCCCCCCCGGGGAAGTAGGGGAGGGAGGGGCTTTGGGGGAGGGGTTGTCCGTCTGCTGGAGAGGAGGACCCTACTGGCCCAGGTTCACGTATCCTGTTTGAAAGGGGAATCATCTGAGGGACTTCCTGTAGACATCTGGTTCAGGAATGCTGTTCCTGGAATGGACAAACACACAAGACGTAACCGGTTGTGCAGTCACATAAACAATAATCTTCTATATATTCTTATCACAATATCAAATGTTTATCTTGCACATAAACAACACATAAAGTGCAATAATATAGACGGAAGTCCCAATAAATCAGTTCATTCATAAAGACCAAATGTCTGCACATTTCTGTTCCACATATGTTCATAAAGTCCAAATTGGGGACTACTACAGTTCCACATTGTTGGCAAGGTGTGATGGCCTGGGATTCGGACTTAGATGCTGAACCTGAGGGATCCCAGCCTGCACAGGAGACCCCGGCTCCAGAACCAGCTGAGCTGGGGCTGGGGCATGAGCCTGAAGGGTCCTCACCTGTGACCCATTGCCTGCAGGTACTCCACTCTCAGCCCCGTCAGAGAAAGCTGAGGTTGCCTCTGGGTCCGGTAACCCTCCAGCCTCTCCTGAGCTGCAGAGGGTCAGGGTTAGAGAGGAGAGTCACCAGAGGATCGGGGCCGCCCTATGCCTCAGTGCAGATAAAAGCCGGCCAGCCCCAGTCCCATGTTGCGGGAGCAACATTGTTGGTTGCTAGTTCCTGCCTGAGGTTCTGACCCACCCTGGCTACCTGCTTGCAAGCCTGTTCTTGACTTCACCCAACTCCCTGCCCTGCACCCAGCTTCAGCTACTACGGACTGCCTCCACATTGCACCTTTGACCATGGACCAGACTTGGATTTAGCCTCTCGGTTAACCCAGGGGACTAGCACAGTTTGCTCCCGCCACACCCGCACTCCCCCTTCGTTGGGGTGCGTTCAGGAGGAACCAGAAGCCATGGCTGACCAGGCGGCTGCGCTGGTGGCATTGGCTCAGGAAAACCAGGTCTTGACCCACACCGTTCAGCAGCTAAGCAATGCAGCTACAGCGCTTCAGCAGCGTTTGGACGCCTTATTAGATCCTGGTGTCGACACCCCACCTTCTGGCAAGTACCCAGTGGCCCTGCCAAAGAAATTCAATGGATCCCTGGCCAGCTTTCCCATGTTTCTTGCCCAGACCAAGCTGTATATTCAGGGGCGAGCCCGGAATTTCCCCGATGACTGCACCAAGGTGCACTTCCTCAACAGCTTGCTGAAGGACTGGGAGGCCAAGTGGGCATTGACGCTGCTCCGGCAAGACTCTCCCTTGCTGACAGACTATACAGGGTTTTGCAACCATCTGGAAACCGCGTTCAGCAACACTCAGAAGGGGAGTCAAGCCAATTGGGCGATTCGGCGGCTGAAACAGGACAAGTCCAAAGTGGCCGCCTACGCCACAGAATTTCAGTTGTTTGCACAGGACTTGTCCTGGAATGACTCCACCCTTCAGGACCAGTATCTCAAGGGGCTTTCGGATGAGATACTGGACCAGCTGGCCATGATGGATCGACCCAACACGCTGGACACCCTCATTCAGCGGAGCCTGCAGATAGACGATCAGTTGGAGGACAGTCGCCAGGCTCAATATCGCCAGCACTCCCGGCTCCGGTCCTTCCCAGCAGTTCCACGGCCACAGCCAAGTCGCTGGAGGAGCCAATGCAGCTCGGGGCAGCACGGCCTCGCCTCTCCCCCTCGGAGAAGACTCGGCGTCTGGAGGGGAACCTGTGTCTCTACTGCGGCGGGAGTGGACACTATGCCCAATCCTGTCCCGAGAAAACGCCAGCCACAGGGAAATGGCCAACCCCAGTAGCCGATGGCCCAGGCTACCTGGGGTCCCAGACATCGCATGATTGGCCCTCACCGGTGGAATTGAAACACCTCATGGTTCTGGTGCGTCTATACCCCCTGGCGGGCCCTGGATTCTCACCCACACTCTGGTAGATTCAGGGGCAACCTGCTCCTATATGGACTCTGCCTTCGCTGCCCATCATCAAGTGCCACTGCAGGACAAGCCAGAACCGGTACAGGTGGAGGCAATTGACGGACGGCTCCTGCGCTCAGGTGCCATTACTCAGGAGACTCAGCCCTTGGTCCTGTGTCACCAGCAGCACCGGGAGGTGTGCACCTTGGACATTGCCACCATGCCCCGGTTTCCCCTGGTGCTCGGGATGGACTGGCTGGAATCTCACAATCCTCAGATTGACTGGGTCAATCAGACGGTGCGCTTCCCAGACTCGTGTTCCCATGCTCAGTCTGAGATGCTAGCGGCCACCCCCACAGGGGAAGCTGTGTCAACGCTCCCCGCTGCTTACCAGGACTACCAAGAAGTGTTTGAGGAACAGGGGGCAGACCAGCTGCCACCTCATTGGTCTTTCGACTGCGGCATAGACCTCCAGCCTGGAGTGACCCTGCCTGTGAGCCGCCTGTACTGTCTTACGGAGCCAGAGCGCTAAGCTTTGTAGGACTTCCGTCGCAAGAATCTGGAGTGCGGGTTCATTTGGCCCTCTACCTCGCCCACCGCCGCTCCAGTACTCTTCGTTAAGAAGTGTGGGGAGCTTCGTCCCTGCCATGATTACTGGGATTACCATCCCAGACCGGTATCCCTTGCCCCTTATTGCAGAGTTGCTGGAGCGGGTGCAAGGGGCGCAGATGTTCACCAAGCTGCACCTTCGGGGAGCCTACAATTTGATTAGGATCCGAGACGGGGATGAGTGGAAGACAGCATTTGGGACACGGTATGGGCAGTTCGAATACCTGGTAATGCCTTTCGGGTTGTGCAATGCACCTGCCGTGTTCCAACGGTACATCAACCACATGTTCCAGGTCTTGCTATACAAGTACGTGGTGGTGTACTTAGATGACATTTTGATTTACTCCCACGACCCAACTTGCCACGAGGGTCATGTCTGGTCCATGTTGCAGCGCTTGCGGGAGCAACGCCTGTATGCTAAGCTCAGCAAGTGAAAGTTCCACCAGCGGTCGGTGGACTTCCTTGGTCACCAACTCTCCCCCTGATGAGGTGCAGATGGATCCCAGGAAGGTGGCAGCAGTTCAGGAGTGGGCGGCACCCCAGAAGCGCAAGGACCTACAGCGGTTCCTGGGGTTCGTCAACTATTATTGGACCTTCATTGTGGACTATGCTCATCGCGCCACCCCGCTGACCCGACTGCTGTGCCCCAAGACACCTTTCTCCTGGGACAAGGAGGCAGAGGTGGCGTTTCAGGGGTTGAAAGCCTGTCTCCAGAGGGCGCCGCTTTTACAGCATCCTAATCCCTCTTGTCCCTTCGTGGTGAAGACCGACGCCTCCAGTACGGCTGGTGGTGCCGTCTTGTCCCAGCAGCACGGTCCTGATGCACTGCTGTTACTCTGCGCCTACTATTCTTGCCAGCTTCTTCTGGCAGAGTGTAACTATACCGTGTGGGAGCGGGAACTACTGGCCATCAAGGTGGCCTTTGAGGTCTGGGGCCATCATCTTGAGGGGGCAAGACACCTGGTGGATGTGAGAACCGACCACCGGAACCTGGAGTACCTCCAGACTGGGTCGACAACTTGGCATTGGAGGAGTTCGCTTACAACAACGCTGTGAACACCTCCACCCAGCAGACCCTGTTCCAGGCCACTTACAGTTACCATCTGCGTTTGTTCCCGGACGTGCTGCCAGCATCTGCAGTCCCCACGGTGACTGATTGGCTCTAGGAGCTCCAGTCTCAGCACCAACTATTGATGGCACAACTGCACCAGGCCAAGGATGCGTACAAGGCCCAGGCCGACCGCCACCACCAGGTGGGGCCGGAACTCCGCGTCGGCAAACCATGGGGCTATATAAATTCTAATTGGACTCCGTTGGAATTGGGCAAGTGTATCCAGGCTGCAATTAGCTTTTTGGTCCCTTAGGAACAACTGAGCAACTTCCCTAGAGTGGAAGACCAGAGCCTATTATAATAAAAATCCCATAGAAAGGCCAAGGCAAAGACATCTCTCTCAAGAAATGTCCAAACCCGTGCCACTACAAGGTGACATGGTCAATATGAAAGCCCTACAGGGATTCACCAGGGATTGTTGCTGCTGTGATATGATGGAGGTGTGAGACCAGACGAGAGCTAGCTTTGACACCTGGGAACACACACAAAAGGCAGAAACAAAACAAACTGCATTTTTCACTCATTATTTGACCTTCCCGCTAAGTGTAAAGCATAGACCACTATTGAGAATGTTTCTCCCAAACTTCTAGAATGCCACAAGTAATTTAGTACAAAATGCAACATGTGTTATTTTTTATGTGATATCCTATGTCCAGCTATGTGCACTGCTACACCTGCAAATAGCCTTAAGAGGCCTGACATGCAAGTCTCTTAAGATTTACACGAGGGCATCCATTTGCAACATAACAGGCTATTATTTGCGGGGCAACAATTTTTTAGAAAAAAATTATATCCCCAAAGGGAGGAATTGTTATAAGAATTTTTAGGAGATTATATGTGTGTGTATGTGTATGTGTGTGTGTGTGTGTGTGTGTGTGTGTATAAATATATAAATGTACCAAGCAAACACATATATTTTATGGGGGGGCAAAGACCCCTAGGAATATAAGAGTGGCTGTATTCCTTACACCCACAAGTCTCAGAATGCTTAGAACATAAAAATACAACATAAAAACACAAAACATCACGTGTTAAAATTGCATTAGATGCCAATAAGAAAAAGGCCTGGTTAAAAAGGTGCGGATCTGCCTGGCTCCTAAAGCTGTACAATGGTTTTTCCGACCTTTGTATGGATTCTTTGGTGGGAAGTGAGTTTAGAGCTAACAGTGAAGTTTTTTCCACATTCCACACACCAATAAGGTTTCTCCCCTGTATGAATTGTTTGATGGGAAGTGAGAGAGGAGCTCTGACTGAAGCTCTTTCCACATTCCACGCACTGATAGGGTTTCTCCCCTGTATTAATTCTCTGATGCTTAGTGAGATTGGAGCTGTTCCTGAAGCTCTTTCCACATTATACACACAGAGATAGCGTTTCTCCTCTGTATGATTTCTGTGATGGGAAGTGAGAGAGGAGCTACATGTGAAGCTCTTTCCACATTCCACACACTGATAGGGTTTCTCCCCTGTATGAATTCTTTGATGGGAAGTGAGATCAGAGTTTCTAATGAAGCTTTTTCCACATTCCGCACACTGATAGGGTTTCTCCCCTGTATGAATTATTTGATGGGAAGTGAGAGAGGAGCTCTGACTGAAGCTCTTTCCACATTCTATGCACGGATAGGGTTTCTCCCCTGTATGAATTCTTTGATGGGAAGTGAGATTGGAGCTCTGACTGAAGCGCTTTCCACATTCCACACACTGATAGGGTTTATCCTATCAGTAGTAATGGGGGACTTCAATTACCCGGATATTTGTTGGATGTCAAACTCAGCCAAGAGCATAAGGTCAAACAGATTCCTCACTGGCCTTGCAGACAACTTCATTGTCCAGAAAGTGGGAGAAGCAACAAGAGGAACAGCCATTTTAGATCTGGTCCTAACCAATGTTGATGACCTGGTTAGTGGGGTAGAAGTGGAAGGATCATTAGGCGCGAGTGATCATGCTCTTCTGAAGTTTACTATACAGCGGAAAGGAGCAGCCAAGCATACTAGGACTCAATTTCTCGACTTTAAGAAAGCCGACTTCATAAAACTTAGGGAAGTGCTGGGTGAGATCCCATGGACAGTAATACTAAAAGGAAAGGGAGTTCACGATGGCTGGGAGTTTGTTAAGAGGGAGATAGTAAAAGCACAACTTCAGGCAATACCAATGAGACGGAAACATGGAAGGTGCGTAAAGAAGCCAGGATGGCTATCTAAAGAACTTTTAACTGAGTTAAGATTAAAAAAGGATGTGTACAAAAAATGGAAAAGGGGGGAAACCACCAAAGAGGAATTCAAACAAATAGCCAGCACGTGTAGACACAAAGTCAGAAAAGCTAAAGCACAGAATGAACTCAGGCTTGCTAGAGAGGTTAAAAGCAACAAAAAAGGCTTTTATGGGTATGTTTGTAGCAAAAGGAAGAACAAAGAAACAGTGGGGTCACTCAGAGGAGAAGATGGTGAAATGCAAACAGGGGACACAGAAAGGGCTGAACTCCTCAATGCCTTCTTTGCCTCAGTTTTCTCTGATAAAGAAAACAATGCCCGACCTGAAGAATTTGGAGCAAATGATTCAGCAGAGGAAACACAGCCCAGAATAACTAAGGAGATAGTACAAGAATACTTGGCTAGTCTAGATGTATTCAAGTCTCCAGGGCCAGATGAACTGCATCCAAGAGTATTAAAAGAACTGGCAGATGTGATTTCAGAACCACTGGCAGTCATCTTTGAGAATTCCTGGAGAACAGGCGAAGTCCCGGCAGACTGGAGGAGGGCAAATGTTGTCCCTATTTTCAAAAAGGGGAAACGAGAGGACCCAAATAATTACCGCCCAGTCAGTCTGACATCAATACCAGGGAAGATTCTGGAGCAGATCATTAAGCAAACAGTCTGTGAGCACCTAGAAAGGAATGCTGTGATCACCAATAGTCAGCATGGATTTCTGAAAAATAAGTCATGTCAGACTAACCTGATCTCATTTTTTGACAGAATTACAAGCCTGGTAGATGAAGGGAACGCAGTGGATGTAGCCTACCTTGATTTCAGCAAGGCGTTTGACAAGGTGCCCCATGATATTCTTGTAAAGAAGCTGGTAAAATGCGGTCTTGACTATGCTACCACTCAGTGGATTTGTAACTGGCTGACTGACTGAACCCAAAGGGTGCTCATCAATGGTTCCTCTTCATCCTGGAGAAGAGTGACTAGTGGGGTGCCACAGGGTTCTGTCTTGGGCCCGGTCTTATTCAACATCTTTATCAACGACTTGGATGATGGACTCAAGGGCATCCTGATCAAATTTGCAGATGACACCAAACTGGGAGGGGTGGCTAACACCCCAGAGGACAGGATCACACTTCAAAATGAACTTGACAGATTAGAGAACTGGGCCAAAACAAACAAGATGAATTTTAACAGGGAGAAATGTAAAGTATTGCACTTGGGCAAAAAAAAATGAGAGGCACAAATACAAGATGGGTGACACCTGGCTTGAGAGCACTACATGTGAAAAGGATCTAGGAGTCTTGGTTGACCACAAACTTGACATGAGCCAACAGTGTGACGCGGCAGCTAAAAAAGCCAATGCAATTCTGGGCTGCATCAATAGGAGTATAGCATCTAGATCAAGGGAAGTAATAGTGCCACTGTATTCTTAATGAAATCAGCCCTGAGTGCTCACTGGAAGGACAGATCGTGAAGCTGAGGCTCCAGTACTTTGGCCACCTCATGAGAAGAGAAGACTCCCTGGAGAAGACACTGATGCTGGGAAAGATGGAGGGCACAAGGAGAAGGGGGCGACAGAGGATGAGATGGTTGGATAGTGTTTTCGAGGTTACCGGCATGAGTTTGACCAAACTGCAGGAGGTAGTGGAGGACAGAGGTGCCTGGCGTGCTCTGGTCCATGGGGTCACGAAGAGTCGGACACGACTAAACGACTAAACAACAACATTCTGCTCTGGTCAGACCTCACCTGGAGTACTGTGTCCAGTTCTGGGCACCACAGTTCAAGAAGGACACTGACAAACTGGAACGTGTCCAGAGGAGGGCAACCAAAATGGTCAAAGGCCTGGAAACAATGCCTTATGAGGAACGGCTAAGGGAGCTGGGCATGTTTAGCCTGGAGAAGAGGAGGTTAAGGGGTGATATGATAGCTATGTTCAAATATATAAAAGGATGTCACATAGAGGAGGGAGAAAGGTTGTTTTCTGCTGCTCCAGAGAAGCGGACACGGAGCAATGGATCCAAACTACAAGAAAGAAGATTCCACCTAAACATTAGGAAGAACTTCCTGACAGTAAGAGCCAGTGTGGTGTAGTGGTTAAGAGCGGTAGTCTCGTAATCTGGGGTACCGGGTTCGCGTCTCCGCTCCTCCGCATGCAGCTGCTGGGTGACCTTGGGCCAGTCACACTTCTTTGAAGTCTCTCAGCCCCACTCACCTCACAGAGTGTTTGTTGTGGGGGAGGAAGGGAAAGGAGAATGATAGCCGCTTTGAGACTCCTTAAAGGGAGTGAAAGGCGGGATATCAAATCCAAACTCTTCTTCTTCTTCTCTTCTTCGACAGTGGAATGTGCTGCCAAGGAGTGTGGTGGAGTCTCCTTCTTTGGAGGTCTTTAAGCAGAGGCTTGACAACCATATGTCAGGAGTGCTCTGATGGTGTTTCCTGCTTAGCAGGGGGTTGGACTCGATGGCCCTTGTGGTCTCTTCCAACTCTATGATTCTATGATTCTATGATTCTATGAATTGTTTGATGGGAAGTGAGAGAGGAGCTCTTCCTGAAGCTCTTTCCACATTCCACACACTGATAGGGTTTCTCCCCTATATGAATTCTATGATGAGAAGTGAGGTCGGAGCTCTTTCTGAAGCTCTTTCCGCATTCCACACACTGATAGGGTTTTGATGACATATAACACCACTTCATTTGGAGTAAGGTCATAAAATTATATATCAATGGAAAGATAATTCGATCAAAAATGCAATCAAAAATGCAATCCAACAAAGTTTGTTCAATTACCCGTATTCTATCAAAATTATAGCGAAATAACCAGAAAAAGAAAGCACAACTTGCTTAGGTTGACGTTTGTCGGTGTGTTATTTGATTGCTATCAAGTTGGTTGGTTTTTTGTGTTCTTTCATTTAGTGAGGGTGTAAGACATAATAAAATTATATAAATGGCACAAGTTGAGTGGTCCCCAGAAAGTGATGTAAGATTGTACTATTAAGTGAGCAAGGCTACAGTTATGAAGAAATTAGAAGACAGATTGGGGAAAACTTAACCAAAGTTGGCCTTTCTATATTTTTGAAGAGGTATAAGGAGACTCAGTCACTACAAAAGTGACGATGGACGAGTGGAGAGACTGTGCCTACATGACAGAAGAAAATCATCTGGGTGTATACAAGATGACATGGCGCAATGTAATGGGAAGTTGAGTGCAAGGACTGGTCTAAATGTTAGAATTCTAAGGAAAAAGCCATTGTTATCTCTCAAGCAAAGGTTGAAAAGATGAAACCCATGTTAACTGGACAGTGGAACAATGGGGCAGTGTTATTTGGAGCGATGAGACCCAAATCTCCTTGCTTGGTAGTGATGGCATGAAATACCCGAGGAGAAGAATCAGATAAGATTTACATCCTACTTGCATTACACTGACCGTGAAACACCCAGACAGATTTATTGCTTTATTGTATGGCGCCCAGCCACGCTCCCCTGCAAGTCTCTGCAGCTTCTGTTGACGCAGTGTGGCTTTGGAGCGGTCGTAAAGCAATTAGCAGAATTACACAGCGTCTGTGTGTGAAAGGGCAGTAAAAAAGTCCAGACGTTTCTTCTATTCTAATACATCTTTATTGGAAAACAAAACAGCATATTTACAATCCATAACAGCCATCAGTCTGTAGCTGCATTTTCTCTGCGTCCTTCTCTCTCAGCTTGCAGCTATGCAACAGAACTGCTTTCGCTTTCCACTCAGCTCACAGCATTCCAAGCTGCTTTCGTCACATCCTGGCATACTTCCCTTGTACGCGCCTCCTCTCAGGCTCGAGGCACAGGAGGTTAACCCTTCACTACACCCAACACCCCCTCTTGTCTCGCGCCTGAGGGGAGAATCGACCCTTGGTTGTCCCAAACCCAGACCTTCGCAAAACTCCCCATGTCTTTGGAAGGAGAGTGGCTTCGTGAACCCATCAGCTAGGTTCTTGGCAGAGGGACAATACTTCAGCGCAACTAATCCCTCCTGAACACTCTGGCACACATTCCGAAAGCGAATGTCTAGGTGTTTAGTTCTAGCCTTGAACTGACCTGACTCTGCCAAACGCAGGCATGGTTGATTGTCCTCGAAAACACGTATCGGTTGACAATCCACTTCGCAGAGTTCCTGCACTAAGCAAGCATAGAACTCTACTTCTCTGCACACCTCTGAAAGAGCACTGAACTCAGCCTCAGTGGATGAGAGCGCTATAAGACTTTGCTTCTTGGACCTCCATCCAACTACTGAGTTCCCAAACTTCACTACTAGGCCAGTCACAGACTTGCGATCCTCAAGATTAGCCCAATCTGAGTCCACAAGTCAGTTTGACTTCTCCTTGCGCTGGCAACCTAAGACAAAAGTCTTTGGTTTCCTGCAAATACCTCAGAACTCTCTTGATGCCATTCCAGGCTTGCACACTAGGGTTTGAAGCTTCCCTGCTGAGCAGATTGACAGCAAACGCTATATCAGGTCTGCTCCACTGCGATAAGTACAACAAACTCCCTAGGGCTGACTGAAACACTTCAGCATTTTCGAACGCAGCGCGTTCTACTTGCTGGCTGTCCTTCACAAAACTAGTCTCCATAGGACTTCTCACTCCTGCACAATCACTCATCCTCATTTTCTGAAGCAGTTGCTCGATTTTGCCTTTCTGGTTGAGCAAGAAACTTCCATCCTGTGCACGCTCAACACTGGCACCTAGATAGGTTTTGACAGCACCAAGCTGTTTAAGCTTGAACCGTTTACCTAGCTCTTTGGCAAACTTCTCTGCCTGTTCATCCATCTCTGAAAAGAATAACAAGTCATCAACCCAAATCTGCAAATACTCTTGTGTTGCACCTGAACCTCTCAAATAAAAGCAACTATCAGCAACACTTCTCCTGAAACCTAGCTCTTCTAAGGCTTCATTCAGACACATGTTCCAGTTTCTAGCAGATTGACGTAATCCATAGATGGATTTGTGTAATCTCCACACAACATCCTGCCTTAAGTTCTCAAACCCCGGAGGAGAAATCATGTATAGCTCCTCCTTGAGATCTGAGTTTAGGTAGGCAACATCCACATCAAAGTGGTTTACCTTCCAGCCTCTCTGTGCTGCACAAGCTAAAAGCGTTCTCAGAGTCTCCGCTTGTGACGTTGGCGAATACACCTCCGTGAAGTGTATTCCCTTTCTCTGAGTGAATCCTCGAGCAACTAACCTAGCTTTATACTGTGGCTCTCCAGCGTCAGTGGGTTTCAAGCGGTAAACCCACCTGCAACTCACAGCCTGCTTTCCTGGTGGCAACTCTGTGAGTGAGAAAACACCTAGGTCTTCAATGGACTTCATCTCTTTGTCCATTGCCCTGTGCCACTTATCTGCTTCTTCCTCAGGTAAACTCTGAATATCCTCGAAGGATTCAGGTTCACATCTGGCTGAACCTACCCAGACGCTTGAAGCGTCGTACCAATCAGGAGGCCGCCTTGTCCTCGCTGATCTCAGTGTGAATCCTGGTGACCCTGCTGCTTCACTGGGTCCAGCTGAATCTTCCACAACTTCAGTGTCTTCCCCCTCTGACCTGCTGCGCCTCTTGGGCCTTACAGCTGGTCCAGCAGGTGAAGAAGGCTCACTCTTTGGCTCAAACTTGACACTTGCCTGAGGAGGTGTTCTAGGTTCCCCCCTCTGAGGGATCCTGAGCTGTCCCTGCCTTGGACTCTGTCTCTGTGGTGGACCTTGTTGCTCTGGACTGTAGTCCCCAGCAACAAGTTCCTCTTCCCCCTCAACGTCTGAGTCATAGAACGGCTGTGGAATCACGTCTGGATTGGCGTGCAGACGTTTCCAACCAGCTTGCTCACAGAACTCAGTGCTATTGCTGATAACCAACCTTGACTGGTTTCCACTTGGGTACGCAAACCGCCAGGCCTTTGAGCCAGGCTCATACCCTACAAAGATCATTCTTTCAGATCTTGGCTCACCTTTCTTGCGTAGAGCCTTTGGGATAAGCACCCAAGCCTCACAACCAAAAACACGAAGGTAGTGTACCTTGGGTTCCTTTCCATGCAGCAAGAAATATGGCGTATTTCCTACACTAGTGTTGTACACTCTATTCTGCGTATGGACCACAAATCTCGAAGCTTCAGACCAATATTTCTGGGGTAGTCCTGCGTCCCACAGGATCGCAGACACAGCTTCCTGCACCGTCCTGTTCTTTCTCTCTGCGACCCCATTCTGTTGCGGAGAGTAAGGAGCGGTCAGTCTGTGGCTAATCCCCTTCTCCCTAAAGAAATCCTGTAAAGCAGAACCAGTGAACTCGGAACCTCTATCACTTTGAAAGCCACGAACTTTGGTGGAAAAGGTTACCTCAACTGTGGTGATCCAATCCCTGATCAGTTTAGCCGCCTCCCCTTTAGTTTTCAGGGCAAAGGTCCAAGCAGAC
Organism: Podarcis filfolensis; assembly: GCF_964270895.1. Taxonomy (NCBI): domain Eukaryota; kingdom Metazoa; phylum Chordata; class Lepidosauria; order Squamata; family Lacertidae; genus Podarcis; species Podarcis filfolensis. Next base: position 101,435,519 of record NC_139607.1, on the reverse strand, counting down.
CTCGAGAAATCATCAATCAGAAGCAGGGAATACTTTGATCCTCCCAGTGACTCAACTGACATGGGGCCACACAGATCTGCATGAATTAATTCAAAGGGTTGTGTGGTCTGCCGCTCTGACTTTGGATAGGAGCATGTCACAATTTTTGCCTGCTTACATGCATTGCAATCTAAAAATTTGTCACAAACATTAAATTTGCACCCTTGTGTCAGCTCTGGCGCTTTCTGAAGATATCTCCAATTCAAATGGGCGAAGCGTCTGTGCCAAATATGTGAACAACCATGGTGAGGCGCTACATTCACACATTGGCCCTTCGCTTCTTCGGTGTCATCCTCTCCTGTAGAAAAAGGCACATTTACAGCAAACAAATTGCCTTTAGACTGCACTGTGTACACGTGTTTCCCATCCTTGGAAAACTCACATTTTGTACCTGCAAAAGAGACATGAAAACCATCAGTGAGTAAATCATGCACACTTAACAAACAGTTAGTCTCACTGCCCCCCTCCTTGGGGCCTCTGCAGATGTCCTCTCTGGTTGTCATGGCAACAGACTCCCCCCGGCAGGGAGACTTGCCCACGACCTTCACAGCTTCCGTAGATGCAACTCTCTCAGTTGCCTTGGAGACCGGACTTGTCTCAGCGTTCCCACACAACTCCACAGCTCTTATCTCTACTTGCTGCAGGTGGCCGGCCTTGAAGCCTCCAGGACGGCTAGGCTTCAGCTCTTGGTGTAAACAACTCTTGGCAGCTTTTGGAGAAAGAGGCGTCTCTGAGCTTTCGCTGCTCACTGCCCCCCCACTACTCACGGGGCTCCCAGGACATTTTCCTGCACCCCCTCTGGTGGGTAAAGGGCCCCCAACACTTGGCCTCTCTCCAGGCTCCTCACACAGGCACGTTGCAGCATCCATACAGCTCCCAGGCTCAGCAAAAGCACCAGCAGCCTCACCAGCAACAGCAACAGTCCCTTCGCCCCCCTGTGGGGGCTCACAGCTCTTCCCAGCTGTGTGTTGACTCTCAAGAATGTGGCCGGCGCCATCTTGCCTCTCCCTTTCGGATGCAGCCACGTCTCGACCCTTGCTTCCCACCCCAGCTCCACAAGCTTCTCGGAGTGCTAGCCAAGTGGCCTCTGGCTTTCCTGCACCCAGGACAACTGGTACTAGATGAGCATCCACATTTTCTGCCAAAAAAAGCAAGCACACGCTTCTCAACTTCACTTTGCTCTGCAGCCCTTTCAGCCTCTGCTTTCCCAGCTGCGTTCTGTGGTGGCTGGACTATGTCCCAAAGCTGCTCCCCCACCAGCAAAAGCTCCACTTGAAAGCTCCACTGCAGCCAATTTTGGCTACCCAGTTTCTGACATGGCAGCTTAAGATCAAAGCCATGTTCTCGGGGCTGGGCCATTGCCTCCCTTCTGTTGGCCTTCGCAAAAGTACTCACTCAGCAGCCAAACCGGGCACTCCGGACGACGTGGCTCTCAGCTCCCTCTCCGTCAGCCTCCTCCGATCTGCCCTCTGCTCTCTTTGAAGCCCTGGCAGTCGATCAAGCTGACTTTCAGTCTTTTAAAGTCTTCCAAAGCCCTTTCTCACACGCTTCACGTTGACCCATAACCTCTTCCGATAGATTTATTGCTTTATTGTACGCGCCTCCTCTCAGGCTCGAGGCACAGGAGGTTAACCCTTGACTACACCCAACATGATCTGGGGTTGTATGGCAGCAAAAGGTGTGGGCAGAATTTGCGTCGTTAATGGGAATATAAATGCGGAAAAATGCATAAACGAAATATGTGAGCCCAAACTGAAGTGTTCCGCAGGTGATCTTTTCCCAGATACCGAAGCATTTATATATTTTCAACAGGATTCAGCTCTATGTCGTGTTGCTGCTGTGTGCAAAAGGCGCATTCAAGATAATGATATTTCACTGCTGGAATGGCCTGGGAATAGCCCACACTTTAACCCAATCAGAAATCTTTGGAGCCGACTAGAGAAACTTGTAAGTCAGAAGCAACCCAGCAATAAAGCTCAATTAACAGAGGCCATAATTCAGTCTTGGTTTCCCATTATTACAGCTGCAGAAGTAAAAACTTGGTTCACTTCATGGGAAGGCGTTGTAAGGCCGTAATTAAAGCTAAAGGTTACCAATAGTTACCAAAGGTTTCACGTTTTTTCTTTATGACTGCTGTTCTAATAAATACTCCTTCATAAAATTCATTGCATTACATTCTTCATTAAATTATCTTTCCATTGCTATATAATTTTATGGGATTACTCCACACAAAAGTGGTGTTATGAGCCACCAAACCTCAGAAATACACTTTTCACAAAAGGTTTCCACAATTTCGGCCACTAGGAGAAGTTGTTCATTTTAAAGTTAATGCTCTTTTATATGGAATCAGATTGTTATTATTTATGTTTCATGTTTATATGTGTGTTGGAAGCCGCCCAGAGTGGCTGGGGGAATGCAGCCAGATGGGCAGGGTATAAATAAAAATTATTATTATTACTACGGTGGTACCTTGATTTAAGAATAGTCCTGTTCCGGAAAGTTTGTAAACTGAGGTACCACTGTATCATCATCATCACCACCACCACCACCACTGCTACTTCTACCTGAAATTCAGTAAGTCTAGCTCTTCTCTGGGATGAATTTTGTTTGGCCCAGTCATGGCATCCCCTCCATCTCCAATGTCAGTCGTCTCTTTGGTCAAACCAAGATTGACAGGAGCAAAAACAAAAGCAGAAAACCTGAAGCTACTATCTTTCCTAACAATTCTGAAGCTGACATTTGAGATGGCCTGGGCAGTTCAGACCAGCCGAATCGTGGTATAAAAAGGCAGAACTAGAGGGAAATGGTTCACAGAAAAAACTGCAATTTGCTGTTTCTTCTGGGGGTGTTAGGTTCCCAGGTGTTGTAGGGGGCGCTGTTGAGCTCTGTGAAAATATATGACGTTGGTCACATAGAGGTATTTTTTGAATTTCCAGGCAGATAGGACGATCCCACAGGGAGCCTTACCAAGAGAGGCCACGATCCCGCGATTCTCCTCCATGACGTCTTTATGCAGAGCTCTCTGGTCAGGATCCAGCAACGCCCACTCCTCATCCGTGAAACGAACAGCGACATCTTCAAAGCACACTGGACCCTAAAAGAAAAAGGGAAATGCCCTCCTCTGAGACAGCAGAAATATGATCTGCTCCACAATCCTCTGTTGTTTCCTTCCTGTAAATTGCAGTGTTGTTTCAATAGGATTGTTTTGCAGCACATTTTAAATATGGGTGCTTATTTTATTTTAAGTTTTATTTATGGGTATTTGTCTTTGTACAAATAGGTGGTACTCCACATGTGGTTTTCAAATCATTCTGCCTACCCAAGCATTCCAGTTTGCCTGATGGAAGGAGAGAGGGAGGGGGAGGATTGGGGGGCAGGCCCCATTTTGCAGCCGATGGGGCTGGTTAGGTGAATCCAGGCCGCTATTTGTTCTCATTTGTACTCTGCTTAGATACCTATTTTTGCATTCAGATATCAATCTAGAAATAAAATAAGCCTGTTTTGGATGGCCATCTGTCTTGGATGATCTAGCAGAGATTCCTGCAATGCACGGGGCCTCCTGGCTCTGAGAGACAAGCAGGGAGGGTGGCTTCTGGCAGAAGGAGAGGGAGCCTCCGGTGGTCCTCCTTCTCCTGACTCACCTCTGCCTCTCGACCTTCCTCTCCCACTTGCCTCCTTCCTCTTCTGCCTCTGATTCTGCACAGCATTCTGCCAGAGTCTCCCAGCTCACTAAGCCCTGTTACCCCTTCAGCTTCTGACACCTCCTCTTCCCAGGCTTCTCCCTCTTCTCCCTCTGACCGCCCATCCTTCCTCCACCTCCACTCCTTGGGCTCTGAGCCATCTTCCCTTCCTGGTTCCCCGGCTGCTTCCTCCCACAACTCCTCTCTGCCCAACCAGTCCATGACATTGCTCCATCCCTCAGCCTCTGTCCCCACAAGGCAGCTTCCCCTGATCTGATCTGGTTCCACAGCCGCTGCTTCCCTTCTACCCCCATGAAAAGGCAGATCAGGAGGTCTTCCCGGCATCCTTCTGCCACCTGCAAGAGAAAAAAGGTAAGCAGGATGCTAGGAGTGCCTGCTTCTCCCCTGCCAGACTTGAAATTATACTACGAAGCATCATGCCTCTGTTGGATAAAGGAATGGATTAAATTGGAGAATGGAGAATTGTTAGATTTAGAAGGATTTGATAACAGATTTGGTTGGCATGCATATCTATGGTATGAAAAGAAACAAATTCATAAAGGATTTGAGAACCACATCTTTCGAAGATCACTGTGTTGGGATTCGCAGGATACTGGATAAGTCTGCAGGCTTCAACAGGATGATGCAATACTCTGCTGAGTCAGAGTGACTCAGCAGGAGTGTGATTAGTGTGATTGGCTCTCACCTGTTTTAAAAGGAAAGCCTGTTTAATGGTGGTTGTGCTGTAGTGTGGTGGTGCTGTGGTGGAGAGTATTCGTTTGTAAGTACTCTGTATGGACTGTTTCTTTTGTAAATGCCTGTATATAGCTCACATTAAAAAAGACTGAACTGGAAAAACCTGGAACTCTTAGTGTTTCGCTGAAAGCGCCGCGTGGAATACGCGACAGGGTTATGGGCCCAGCACGCTTCCGCTGCGCAAGAGTACAGGTGGCAGTTATCTAGCCGTGGGTGCTGGAGGTGAGCTGCAGGGATGGAGCAGTCCAGAACTGGCGTGTTGCTGGAGAAGCTGACGGCCACGAACTACAGCACCTGGTCGGTCCGCATGCAACACTTCCTCAAGCGTGAGGGCCTGTGGAAGGTGGTGGAAACTCCACCGCAGCCCCGAGGAGGATGAGGACGACAATGAAAAGCTGGCACTAGCAGAGGCCCAGCTTGAAAAGGATGAGAAAGCTTTGGCTACGATCATCCTTAGAGTGGACGACAGCCAGCTAGTCTACGTAGCTGATAAGGGGACTCCCTGGTAAACCACCTAAAATTCCTAACAGGCTGTTTCCAGGAGCTAGCCTTAAGAGGGAGGCCTGTGGGTGAAGAGGACAAAGTCTTTATAGTCCTGAGTTCCCTTGATGACAGCTATGATATGCTGGTCAACTCCCTCGAGTCGGTAGAGACTGATAAGCTGACTCTGGAATACGTTACCGGACGGTTGTATGCAGAGGAGGACAGGCGTGCAGAGCGAAAGATGACCTCAGCCCAACTGTTGGAGCATCCCAGAGGGAACAACAGCCGGGAAGAGCAGAGGTGTCGGGAGCCAGAGAAACAGCCAGGAAGAGCTGCTGCAGACCAGCCGGTGGTCAACAAAGTAAAAAGGTGTTTTTGCTGCAAGTCCAGTGGACATCTGCTGCGGGACTGCCCAAGAAAACAACAAAAACAGCAGAAGCACAAGAGGCAGCAGAGGGAGTCTACCGCTTGGGTGTCTGCAGATGGTCAAGAAAATGAAGAGCTGTGGGTTCTGGACAGTGGAGCTTCTCAAACCTTTTGTAAAAGAAAAGGACTGCTAACTGATGCTAGGGCTTCAAACAAAAAACATGTAAGTCTTGCTACGGGCCAGAAAGCTAATGTGGTTTGTGAGGGGGAGGTTGTGTTCCCACAGCTGGGACACACATTCAGGAATGTGTTGTGTGTGCCTAGTTTGCAAAACAATCCCCTGAGCATTCCTGACTTGGCAAAAGCAGGCTTTGAAGTAAACTTTGTGGGAGATCAGTGCCAGATAAAGCAAAATGGGACAGTGTTGGCAAATGCTAACCTTAGAACTAATATGTATGTACTGCAGTGTGAGTCTAAGGTTGCGAATGTGCAAAATGTCCCAACCCATGATATGTGCATTCATCTCCTGCACAGGCGTCTGGCTCATGCTAGCTTTAAGGTGCTGAACAAAACATTAGAGTTGTGTGGGGGAATGAAAAACATTAAAAGTTGTGATAATTACTTAGACTGCAATATCTGCAAGGAGGTTAAAAGCAGGGCTTGCCCAGTAGCAAGAGCAAGCCAGAGAGAAACCAAAAAACCACTGGAGTTGATTCATGCTGATGTAACTGGTCCTTTTCCACCAAGTGTCTCCCACAACAAGTACTGTTTGATCCTAGTGGATGACTATTCTAGATTTGGCTGGGTCTATCCATTAAAGCAAAAGTCTGACGTTGCCCAAACTTTGAAGTTCTGGGTAAGAAGGGTAGAAAGGCAACTTGGCGAAAAGGTGTGCTCTATTCAGACAGACAGGGGAGGAGAGTTTATGGCAAGCTCCCTAAAAAACTGGTTGCGTTCCCAGGGGATTAAACATAGGCTTACCAATGTGGCGACGCCTCAGGAGAACGGGGTAGCAGAGCGTAGGGGAGGTGTCTTGCAGACACAAATGAAAGCATTGTTAGCAGATGCAAATCTTCCAATTAAGTACTGGGCTGAGAGTATTAAGACCGCAAATTATATTGGGAATCGCTTGTGGTCAAGGGTACTAGATGACATACCCTATAAAATTCTCTATAACAAAAGTCCCAGTTTGCAACATTTGAGAATCTTTGGGACAAAGGCGTGGGTTGACATACCTGTAAAAAACCGAAGAAAAGGTGGGAAAAGGGCACAGCAGTTGCTATTTCTTGGGTATGAAAGTGGTACGAAAGCCTACAGGTTTGAAGATGATAAAAATCTTTTGAGTTATAGTCGATCAGCCAGCTTTAATGAGCAAAGAAATTGGCCCAAGATACATGCAAACCTGCTGCCAGAAAAAGTTTTACTGCCGAGCATACCTGATAAGGCAGTTGAAACAAAGCTGAGAATTGGCAGCTCTCCCAGAGAAACTGAAAGGGAGGAGGTAAAGGTTGAGCATTTTTCTCCAGCTGCTAGCATAAAGCAGGGGAGAGAAGAAAGTGCAACAGGGACAGGAGGAGGTAGATCTACAGAGTCAATCCACCCCAAAAGCAGTCCTGAAGGTAGCCCAGGGGGTGAGATTAATGAACCAAGGAGGTCTGCAAGAAGTAATAAAGGTCAACCTCCAGACCGTTATGGGTTCCCAGCCACCATAAACCAGGTTTGTGTAACTGAGCCAGAAAACTTTGAAGAAGTGCAAGAGTTACCTACTCTAGAAAAAGAGGCGTGGTTAAAGGCAATGCAGGCAGAGTATAACTCTCTGCTAAACAACAATGTCTTTGTACCTACAGAATTGCCTGAAGGTAAAAAGCCCATAAGCTGTAAGTGGGTTTTTAAAGTGAAAAAGCTGGCTGATGGTAGTTGTCAGAGGAAAGCCAGGTTGGTTGCAAGGGGCTTTACACAAAGGAAAAAGATACATTATGATGAAGTGTTTGCCCCAACAGCAAAGGCTGAAACAGTAAAATCAGTTTTAGCAATGGCAAGTCTGAGAGGGTTGAAAGTTAATCATTTTGATGTTGCCTCAGCATATTTAAATGCTCCTATTGACGCTGAGGTGTATTTACAGCAAATACCAGGTTATGAGCTGGAAAAAGACAGCATGGTGTTAAAACTGCAAAGGGCACTATACGGTTTGCACCAAAGTGCACGTCTATGGCATGAATGCATAGACACAACTTTGAAAAAGATGGGATTCAAACAAAGCCTGGCTGATTCCTGTTTATATTCAGCAATGGTGCAAGGAAGTGTTTGTTATTTACTTTTGTATGTTGATGATATCTGTCTAATAACAACTGCACAAAAGCAAGTGTCTTGGTTTATAACCAGCCTAGGTAACAAATACAAACTAAAGTATTTGGGAGAGATTCAGAATTACTTAGGAGGTTCAGAGAAATGAAGAGGGCGTCTACTCTCTGAGTCAGAAGGAAAAAATCGAAAAGTTACTGAAGACATATGGAATGGAGAGGGCAAATGAGGTTGACACTCCCATAACTACCCAGTACAAAAATGAAACAGAAGGGCAAAAATGTGAGAATGCAACAGCGTTTCATTCTCTGTTGGGTTCTCTGTTATATTTAAGTTGTTGGACAAGACCCGACATAACATTGGCAGTGCACATGTTAAGCCAAAGAAATGCAGACCCGGCTCAGAGAGATTGGGTAGCACTTAAAAGAATCCTAAGGTATCTGAAAGGCACAAAAGATTACAAACTGGTGCTGGATACAGGATATGATCAGCAAGTGTATGCATACGCTGATGCCAGCTGGGGGGACAGAGAAAATGGAAAGTCTACCACTGGCTATGCCATATATATTGGAAATGCCCTGGTTCAGTGGAAATCCCAGAAACAAACATTTGTTGCCACAAGTACTTGTGAAGCAGAGTACTCGGCCATAAGCGAATGTGTATCACAAATAGAATGGTTTGCTTGCCTAGCAAAAGAGCTTGGAATACCTTCTGAAATGCCAATCACTGTGCTAAGTGACAACATGGCTGCACAACAGCTTGCCAACCAACAGAACTTTAAAAGCAAGAGTAAACATATTGCTATAAGATACGGAAATGTGAAAAATGCTTTGGAAAGAACTGTGTTAAAGGTACGGCACTGTAACACAAAATGTAATGTGGCAGATTTGTATACAAAATGTTTGGATGCTCCTAAATTTCGAGACTTAAGAGAATTATTAGGTCTCAAGCCTTTGACTTAAGGAGGAGTGTTGGGATTCGCAGGATACTAGATAAGTCTGCAGGCTTCAACAGGATGATGCAATACTCTGCTGGGTCAGAGTGACTCAGCAGGAGTGTGATTAGTGTGATTGGCTCTCACCTGTTTTAAAAGGAAAGCCTGTTTAATGGTGGTTGTGCTGTAGTGTGGTTGTGCTGTGGTGGAGAGTATTCGTTTGTAAGTACTCTGTATGGACTGTTTCTTTTGTAAATGCCTGTATATAGCTCACATTAAAAAAGACTGCACTGGAAAAACCTGGAACTCTTAGTGTTTCGCTGAAAGCGCCGCGTGGAATACGCGACACACTGATAGAGGTGTGGGAGAGGTACAAAAATTTGTTGGAACCTAGACTCCCCCGCTGGATTTCACCGTTAGAAGTGCTGAGCGTGAAAAAGATTAATATGAGGGGGAGGTGGATAACATATGGAGAACTGATAGTAAGAGAGGGGGGGAAATGGAAAATGAAAACTTATGAAGAAGTGAAAGAATTTGTTTATGATTGGTTGCATTATTACCAGGTTAATGAAATGTTTAGAAAAGATTGTAAAATGTGTGGGTATGAAGGAAAAGAATCAAAATTTCAAACAGAAGTATTGAATAATGAGCATAAAAATTTGTCTAAAATGTACAAAATGTTGCTAGAATGGCACACAAAAGATGAAGAGGTGAAATCGGTAATGATACATTGGGCCAGAGATTTTGGTTATAATATACAATATGATGATTGGATGAAGCTATGGAATGAAAGGTTAAAATTTACAGCATGTTCTGCGTTGAAGGAAAATGTAATGAAATGGTTTACAGATGGTATATAACGCCAGTTAAACTGGCTAAAATGTATAAAACATGTAATAAGTGTTGGAAATTTAAAGAAAAAGAAGGAACTTTCTATCATATGTGGTGGGAGTGCAAAAGGGTGAAAGGCTTCTGGGAAATGATATATAATGAACTGAAAAAGATGTTGAAATATACATTTGTTAAAAAACCAGAGGCCTTCCTATTAGGTTTGGTAGGAAATGAAATTAACAAGAAAGACTGTAAACTTTTTCAATATGCAGTGACAGCAGCAAGGATACTTCTGGCCCAAAGATGGAAGCAGGAAGAAATTCCAACAGTGGAAGAACGGAGAAGGAAATTGACTGAATATGCAGAATTGGACAAATTGACACGGAAGATTCGAGGGAGCCAGCATACAGCTTCCGGGTCATGTTGCCAGCATGACTAAGCCGCTTCTGGCGAACCAGAGCAGCGCACAGAAACGGAAGGCGAAGGGGTAGATTTAAGAGACCAAATTCCCAAGGGCATAAAACCTCTTCAGTCAGTTTAAAATCCACTTTCCCAGTTTGATGTCCTAAGACATATACCTCATTCAGCCCACATTTTACCAGCTTCCTCACATAAATCTCACAGAGGACTCTGTCAAAAGCCTTGCTGAAATCGAGGTGCGCTATTTCCACAGCAGTTCCCTAATCAACAAAGTTTGTAACTCCATCCAAAAAAAGAAAAGAAGAAAAGGAGAGATTTCTCTGGCTTGACTTGTTTGTGAGAAAGCCATGCTTTCTTCCTGTATGTTGTAAAATCTTCAGATGAAGGGCAAATAAATTTAAAAAAGAATAAATGAGGATATTGACATGTGCAAAGCAAGGCGATTTATGTCTTTATTTAATTTGGAAACCACCCGACCCAGTGGTGCCAACTTGAATAAAATATTGGTGGAGGGCCAAGTAAGGCCCGCCTTGCACAATCAATCACATGATGCATGCACACCATTTGAATGGCAATGCCTATAATGGCAGCAACTTTTTAAAAAAGTAATATTTTGTTGTTGTTTTTGAAAATAATACTTATTACTTTTCCAACAATTTAAACACTACAAAAAAATAGCAATACAATACAAAAACACTGCATAACACTAACACATTAAACTAACAAAACAAAACAAAAACAGTTTAAAACACATCAAACAATTTCAATATTTTATCTTTCATTCACTTATTTCTACGACCTCCTCACACCTCCCTTTTTGTATTCCACTTCTATTAATTGTTTCAGCAATTCCTTTCCATCTTCCTGTTTTCTATCCTATAATTATCTTAACATATTCTAACCTTATTTTTTCCTTTAATACTCTAATAATCTATTTATATTTAATTCCTTATAACATTTCTACTAAAGCCATATAACTTCATTCCCACATTTTTCTAACATTCATTAATTTTACAGTATTTCTGTAAATAGTCTTTAAACTTTTTCCAGTCTTCTTCCACCGACTCTTCTCCCTGGTCTCGGATTCTGCCAGTCATTTCCGCCAGTTCCATATAGTCCATCAACTTCATCTGCCATTCTTCCCGGGTGGGTAAATCTTGTATCTTCCAATACTTCGTGATGAGTATTCTTGCTGCTGTTGTTGCAAACATAAAAAAAGTTCTATCCTTCTTTGGCACCAATTGGCCGACCATGCCCAGGAGAAAGGCCTCTGGTTTCTTCAGGAAGGTATATTTGAATACCTTTTTCATTTCATTATAAATCATCTCCCAGAATGTCTTAATCCTTGGGCATGTCCACCAAAGGTGAAAGAATGTACCTTCAGTCTCATTACATTTCCAACATTTATTATCGGGCAAATGGTAAAATTTTGCAAGCTTGACTGGTGTCATATACCACCTATAAATCATTTTCATTAAATTTTCTCTTAGGGCATTACATGCCGTGAATTTCATACCTGTGGTCCATAACTGTTCCCAGTCAGCCATCATTATGTTATGTCCAACATCTTGTGCCCATTTAATCATAGCTGATTTCACCATTTCATCCTGAGTGTTCCATTTCAACAGCAAGTTATACATTCTTGACAGATTCTTGATTTTTGAATCTAACAATTCTGTTTCCAATTTTGATTTTTCCACCTGGAAACCAACTTTTTTGTCCAAATTGTATGCCTCCATTATTTGATAATAATGGAGCCAATCTTGCACTTTGTTTTTCAATTTTTCAAAGCTCTGCAGTTCTATTCTGTCTCCATCTTGTTCCAGGATTTCCCAATATTTCGGCCATTTGGCCTCCATATTGAGTTTTTTCTGTGCCTTCGCTTCCATTGGTGACAACCATCTTGGTGTGTTGCCAGTAGAAGCCACAATTCTGTGGGTACTCTAGGTGGTGCAGAAAGCACCTAGAACCTCCCTAGAGGTTGAAGTGCCGATCAAACTTCAGTTTTGCGCTCTATTAATTTCAATTAGCAGTACTGGGGGTGGTTCAGATTCTGGGGCAGTTTTTGGCCAGCAGAGGATATCACAAGGCCAGCCTTTTGTTGTTTAGTCGTTTAGTCATGTCCGACTCTTCGTGACCCCATGGACCAGAGCAGGCCAGGCACTTCTGTCTTCCTCTGCCTCCCGCAGTTTGGTCAGACTCATGTTTGTAGCTTCGAAGACACTATCCAACCATCTCGTCCTCTGTCGTCCCCTTCTCCTTGTGCCCTCCATCTTTCCCAACATCAGGGTCTTTTCCAGGGAGTCTTCCCTTCTCATGAGGTGGCCAAAGTATTGGAGCCTCAGCTTCACGATCTGTCCTTCCAGTGAGCACTCAGGGCTGATTTCCTTCAGAATGGATAGGTTTGATCTTCTTGCAGTCCATGGGACTCTCAAGAGTCTCCTCCAGCACCATAATTCAAAAGCATCAATTCTTCGGCGATCAGCCTTCTTTATGGTCCAGCTCTCACTTCCATACATCACTACTGGGAAAACCATAGCTTTTACTATACGGACCTTTGTTGGCAAGATGATGTTTCTGCTTTTTAAGATGCTGTCTAGGTTGGTCATTGCTTTCCTCCCAAGAAGCAGGCGATCTCGAGCTGGTTTTGGACTACAACTCCCATCATCCCTTGCTAGCAGAACCAATGGGGAGGGATGATGGAAACTGTAGTCCGGGAGCTGCTGGGGACCCAAGTTTGGAAAAGCCTCCTTCAAAGCAACTTTTCTATTTTGCCCGCAAAGATGGGACCTGTCCATGTTTGTATCTTGTATTTTGTTTTCCTCATGACCTTTCTGCGTTTATTTTTTTTATTTTTTAAGAGGGCAAATTGAAAGAAAAATTGTATGGCAAGCTGCAGAAGAATAAAAGGTTGTGTTTGAAAAAAGCACACCAAAAACTGGGGGGTGGCATCCTTAAATATTTTATTGGGGGTGGGGCATAGACCCCTAGTCGTTTAAGAGTTGGCACCTATTCCCTACACCCACAGGTCTCAGGATGGTTACAACATAAAAAAAAAGAAACAAAAAAACCCACCACATATTTAAAGGGCATTAGATGTCAATCAGACAAAAGCCTGGTTAAAAAGGTGTGTCTGCCTGGTTCCTAAAGCTGTATAATGGTTTTTCCGACCATTGTATGGATTCTTTGATGTGAAGTGAGATGGGAGCTCTGACTGAAGCTCTTTCCACATTCCACACACTGATAGGGTTTCTCCCCTGTATGAATTCTTTGATGGGAAGTGAGATGGGAGCTCTGACTGAAGCTCTTTCCACATTCCACACACTGATAGGGTTTTTCCCCTGTATGAATTCTTTGATGGGAAGTGAGATGGGAGCTCTTCCTGAAGCTCTTTCCACATTCCACACACTGATAGGGTTTCTCCCCTTTATGAATTGTGTGATGGGAAGTGAGAGAGGAGCTATTTCTGAAGCTCTTTCCACATTCCACGCACTGATAGGGTTTTTCCCCTGTATGAATTCTTTGATGGGAAGTGAGAGAGGAGCTATTTCTGAAGCTCTTTCCACATTCCACGCACTGATAGGGTTTTCCCCCTGTATGAATTCTTTGATGGGAAGTGAGAGAGGAGCTATTTCTGAAGCTCTTTCCACATTCTATGCACTGATAGGGTTTCTCCCCTGTATGAATTATTTGATGGTAAGTGAGAGAGGAGCTATTTCTGAAGCTCTTTCCACATTCCACGCACTGATAGGGTTTTTCACCTGTATGAATTCTTTGATGGGAAGTGAGAGAGGAGCTCTTCCTGAAGTTCTTTCCACATTCCACACACTGATAGGGTTTCTCCCCTGTATGAATTCTTTGATGGAAAGTGAGAGAGGAGCTTTCAGTGAAGCTCTTGCCACATTTGAAACACTGATAGGGTTTCTCCCCTGTATGAATTCTTTGATGGGAAGCGAGATGGGCACTCTGACTGAAGCTCTTTCCACATTCCACACACTGATAGGGTTTCTCCCCTGTATGAATTCTTTGATGGGAAGTGAGATCGGAGTTTCTAATGAAGCTTTTTCCACATTCCGCACACTGATAGGGTTTCTCCCCTGTATGAATTGTGTGATGGGAAGTGAGAGAGGAGCTATTTCTGAAGCTCTTTCCACATTCCACGCACTGATAGGGTTTTTCCCCTGTATGAATTCTTTGATGGGAAGTAAGGGAGGAGCTATTTCTGAAGCTCTTTCCACATTCCATGCACTGATAGGGTTTCTCCCCTGCATGAATTCTTTTATGGTAAGTGAGAGAGGAGCTATTTCTGAAGCTCTTTCCACATTCCACGCACTGGTAGGGTTTCTCCCCTGTATGAATTCTTTGATGGAAAGTGAGAGAGGAGCTCTGACTGAAGCTCTTTCCACATTCCACACACTGATAGGGTTTCTCCCCCGTATGAATTCTTTGATGGGAAGTGAGAGCGGAGCTCTTCCTGAAGCTCTTTCCACATTCCATGCACTGATAGAATTTCTTTCCAATGAGATTTTGTTGATGGGAAGTGGAATGGGAGATCTGACTGCAGCTTTCTCTACACTCCAAATTTTTACGTGGCTTCTCCTCCCTGCGGATTTTATCGTGGTCACCTTTGCTCTCAATTTCCAATTCATCAGAATCTGCAATGGAGACAAAAAGGGATTAGAGCCTCAGGAACAAATGGAGAAGAAATGAAACCAGTTGGGTGTGTGTTTATTACCTGTGTTGTTTGTCATTTTACCAACATATTTATTATTAGATTCTGAAGACTTGTTGAATGTTGTTTTGTCTGATATATAGCAGTGGTCAAAATTGTGGAAGGTTGAAGCTGACACTGAAGATGGCCTGGGAAGTTCACACCAGCCCAATCGTGGTAGAAAAAGAAATATTTTGAAGAAGATTGTTCGAAGAAAAAACTGTAAGTTACTGTTTATTGTGGAGGTGTTAGGTTCCCAGGCGTTATAGGGGGCGCTGTTGAATTCTGTGAAAATATCTGAGGTTGGTCACATAGAGGTATTTTTTGAATTTCCAGGCAGATATGACAATCCCACAGGGAGCCTTACCAAGAGAGGCCAATATCCCACAATTCTCCTCCATGACGTCCTTATGCAGAGCTCTCTGGTCAGGATCCAGCAACGCCCACTCCTCGTCGGTGAAACAAACAGCGACATCTTCAAAGCACACTGGACCCTAAAAGAAAAAGAGAAATGTCCTCCTCTGAGACAGCAGAAATATGATCTGCTACACAATGCTCTGTTGTTTCCTTCCTGTTAATAATAACAACAACAACAACAACAACAACAACAACAACAACAATAATAATAATAATAATAATAATTTATTATTTATACCCCGCCCATCTGGCTGGGTTTCCCCAGCCACTCTGGGCGGCTTCCAAAAAACTCTAAAATACAATAATCTCTTAAACATTAAAAGTGTCCCTAAACAGGGCTGCCTTTAGATGTCTTCTAAAAGTTTGGTAGTTATTTTTCTCTTTGACATCTGAAGGGAGGGCATTCCACAGGGCGGGCGCCACTACCGAGAAGGCCCTCTGCCTGGTTCCCTGTAACTTGGCTTCTCGCAGCGACGGAACCGCCAGAAGGCCCTCAGCACTGGATCTCACTGTCTGGGAAGAACGTGTCAGTGTTTGTAAAAAGCGAAAAAAGGAGGAAAACGTTCTGACCTCCCTTTGTCTCCTCAGCCTGGTCCTCGGACCCTTGTCAGCACAAAAAGAGTCGACGAGAATATCCTTGCAGAGTTTTATTCTTAAAAGTCTTTGTGCAAAACACGACTGAATAACTATATACACCAGCACTAACTAACTAACTAACCAACCAACCAACCCAAACACCAGCCTCAGCAACAAACTAACATTTCTCACTATATATATACAACCTGCTGCAAGCCGCTGAGTCATGCTGACCCAGCTTTATTCGAATTAAAGAAACAGCGGCCATTTTAGCCATGACACCCCTTCTGTTTCTTAAATGCGAAAAACCCCAACAGAAACAATACACACATACATTATATACATAAACCCAGTTTTGTCATTAATTCATTATGGCATGTTGCTGGCAAAGGCTTAATAAACAAATCTGCAATATTATCTTGTGATTGACAATACTCCAGTTTGATCACCCCATTCTGTACACAATCTCTAACATTCGCATGATGGATAGTGTGATGGGATGGTGAGCTGCTTGTGCGTAAAATCCTAGTCCCTCAGAGTTTGGCTAAGTCCACAAACCTCTGTCTCTGACGGAGCTCCTTAAGCATGGCTCCATCAGTCGCTCGTTGAATCGGACAGTGGGCGTTTACGGAACTTCTTCCAGCATAAAAGCTCCTTAACGGAAACGCGTCTTCTGGACTCTCGGCGTGACAGTTTCCGGCGAGGAGTGGGTGTCCCTACAGGAGGTCTTGAAACCTCCCCACTGTTTTCGCTTGAAGTGTCTCTGAGCCCTCCCTCTGACTCACTTTCCCTTGGAACTCCACTTCTCCCCCTGCTGGTCCCCTCCTCAGCTGAATGGTCTCTCTCACCCTCCGTGAGCCCTTTCACCTCCTGCGTCTCAGATGGCAGTTCCCTGACATCCACCTCCCCTCCAGGGCCCCCTTCACCCCCTTCCCTCCCCTCCTCTGCGGGAGGCGAGGGAGCAAAACCCCTGAAGGAACCTCCCTCATCTTCCGAAGTTTCGAACACTTCCCTCCACCTCTTGCTGTTACCGGTTTCCAAGTACTCCTCCTCATCGGAGTCTGTTCCTCCTTCCAACTCCGATTCCCTGAATCCTTCCAGTTCCTCCTCATCGTCGGTGGTGCCAAAGTACTCCCTCCGGAACATCGCTATTGGCTGAGGTTTCCTGGGGAACCTTTGGTGGAACGTTTCGATCAAGATCTCGTCACGGACCTCCTCTGCCGTCACCCAGGTGTTTTCCGACTCCGGTTCCCCTTCCCACGCGACCAAATACTCCACCTGATTACCCTTCCACCTGGAGTCGATGATTTCCGCCACATGGTTGCTGCTTTCCCTTTCTTCTATGGCTGGCCCCCGTGTGGATACCCCTTCACCTTCCCCCCTATATGGTGACAGTAATGACCTGTGGAATACTGGGTGCAGTTTCATGTGGTTCGGTAACCGGAGTCTGAAAGCCACTGGGTTGACCTGTTGGATGACCTCAAATGGTCCCAATCTTTTGGGTCTCAATTTCTTGCAACCCCCCTTGAACGGCAACCCTTGGGTTGATAGCCAGACCTGACTCCCCACCCTAATGGTTTCACCTTCCCTTCTGCTCTTGTCTGCCTGCCTCTTATATTCTTCTTTGGCCCTTTCTAAGTTGAGTTGGAGTTGACGATGGATCGCTTCCATTTCTTCTACAAAAAGTTCAGCGGCCGGGACACTCCATCTCTCCCCTCCTCCCCCTGGAAACGCCCTGGGGTGGTACCCATAATTAGCCAAAAAGGGGCTCATCCCGGTGGACACATTCTCTGCATTATTGTAAGCAAATTCCGCTAGCGCCAACTTTTCGACCCAATCGTTCTCTCTGTCATTGACATAACACCTCAGGTATTGTTGGAGGATACCGTTTGCCCTCTCCGCCTGCCCATTGGTCTCAGGGTGCCTGGCAGTCGAAAAGTTGACCTCTACGTGCAACAAGCTCATAAGTTTCCTCCAGAATCTGGACGTGAACTGTTTCCCTCTGTCGGAGACCACCCTCAAGGGGGCGCCATGCAGCCTAAAAATATGTTCTACAAACAATTTCGCTGTCTCTTCCGCCGTGACTGCATGTGAGCAAGCTACAAAGTGACCCATCTTAGTTAACAGGTCTACTATGACTAGTATGGTGGTTTTCCCCTGGGATTTAGGCAGATCAGTCATAAAATCTATCGATACCGCCTCCCACGGTCGTTCTGGTGTGGGTAACGGTTCTAATAACCCCGCTGGTGCCCGCCTTTCTCCTTTGGCTCTCTGGCATTGGTCACACCTTCTCACATACTCCCGTACATCCTCCCTCACCTTGGGCCACCAAAACTCCCTGGTCACCAACCACATGGTCTTGTGTTGCCCAAAATGCCCCGCTGTGGGATTGTCGTGCAGCTGTTTGAGTACTCTCCCCCTCAATTCCCCTTCGGGTATATATAGAGCCCCTTTGTAATACAATGCCCCGTTTCTTTCTTCAAAACCTCCAGGGTCTTCTCCCTCTCTCCTTAAACCTCTGAGCTTATCCTGGGTGTATTCATCATTTACCGTTCCCTCTACCAGTTCTCTTTGCCCCACCCAGGCCGCCCCACACACCCAGTGGTCCTCTGGGATAATATGTCTCTCTTCAGGCGCTCCCTCCCCCTCCAAATATTCAGGTTTGCGAGAGAGAGCGTCCGCTCTGATGTTTTCTGGACCTGGCACATAGCAGATTTCAAAATGGAATTTGGAGAACTCCTGGGCCCATCTCACTTGTCGTTGGTTGAGCACTCGTGCCGTTCTCCAATACTCCAAATTCTTGTGGTCCGTACACACTTGCACCTTATGCTGTGCGCCAATTAGTAAGTGTCTCCATCTCCGGAATGCTTCGTGAATGGCGAGTAGTTCTCGGTCATATACGGTGTAGTTCCTCTCGGATTTGTTCAGCTTACGCGAAAAGAAGGCACACGGTCTCCATTCCGACTTATTGCTCCCTGGCTGAAGCAGCACCGCCCCCACCGCCCAGTCTGAGGCATCAGTTTCCACTCTCATGGGTTTTTGTAAATCCACATGCAGGAGCTGTTCTTCCGAAGCGAATGCCCTTTTCAATTCCTCAAATGCTTGCTCCGCCTCCGCCGTCCAAATGAATTTCTTCTTGCTGCTTAGACAGTCCGTGATGGGAGCCGTTAAGTGGGCAAAGTTCTTGATGAATTTACGGTAAAAGTTCCCAAACCCTAAGAACCTTTGCACATCCTTTTTCGTTTTCGGTGTCTTCCATTCCAGCACCGCCTGGACCTTGCCTGGATCCATGGCTAATCCCTTGTCTGATAAGCGGTACCCCAGGAATTCCACCTCCTTGGTGTGAAACTGACACTTCTCCAATTTCACCCACAGCTGGTTCGCTTGCAGCTGGCTCAGCACTTCCCTGACATCCTTTACATGCTGCTCCTCATTCTCTGAATATATCAGCACGTCATCGAGGAAGGCCACGCAATTCTTGTACAGCAAAGGTCCCAGGACATGGTTCATGAGCGATTGAAAACAGGCGGAGCCTGATTGTAATCCGAATGGCATAACGAGATATTCAAAAGCCCCCAAAGGGGTGAACATGGTGGTTTTCCATTCATCCCCTTTCTTTATTCGTATCAGGTTGTATGCCCCTCTCAGGTCCAATTTCGTGAATATCTTTCCCTTCCTCACCCTGGTCAAAATGTCATCAATCCTGGGCATGGGGAAAGTCACTGGTTCTGACACAGCATTTAGCCGCCTGTAATCCACTACAAGCCTGGGTTTATCCGTGTTTTTTTTGTCCACAAAAAACACTGGGCTCCCCCCCACCGCTCTGGACTCTCTGATGAAACCCCTCTTCAGGTTTTTATCAATAAACTCCCTTAACTCCTGCATTTCCCTGTCTGACATGGCGTACAGCTTGCCCATGGGGAGCTGGGCCCCAGGGACCAGGTTAATTTGGCAGTCAAAGTCTCTATGCGGTGGTAGTTTATCTGCTTCCCTTTCGCTGAAGACCTTGCTCAGATCAGCGTATTGTTTGGGCACCTTCCCTTTGTCTGCCACTTCCGTCCCTGCTAGAAAGGCTTTTGCCCCTTCCGGCACCTTTCCCTCTCTGCAATGTTCCAGGCAATGTGCTGACCCAAAGGAGACCACTCTCTGATGCCAGCCCACTAGCGGGTCATGCAACGCTAGCCAGCTCATTCCCAAAATGACGGGAGCCCCTCCCAGGGTGGCCACATTGAACGCTATCCTTTCGGTGTGCCTGGCCACCCTCATAACCATTGGGACGGTCTGTAGACTAACTTCTCCTCCCAACAGCTCCCTCCCATCGATCGTGGTCACCTGCAGGGGGTTGCTTAAAGGGAGTGTCTGTATCTGGTGTTCAGCTGCAAACTCCTTACTCATAAAATTACAGGAGCTGCCTGAGTCCAACAGCGCCTTTGTCTTTAGTGGGTATCCGTTTGCCAGCTCTAGCAACACCTCTATTACTAGGGCTGGTCTTGGAGGTTCCGGAGTGGGCACTTTTACTGCTCCTTGGCCTGGCTGCAGTGCCCCGACGGTGGCAGCCAGGCGTTGGCTTTTACTGGCTCCTGGACTCCCTCCTCCTTCCCCCCAACAGCTCCTGCCATCCCTTGCCATTCCTTTCTTTGCGGGCAGACTCTGGCAAAGTGACCTGGCTGCTGGCAGAGATAACATTTCTTGGCTCTCTTTCCCTCCTTCTTCCTCCCTTCACTGGGATTTGAAACTGCGCGCGCGCGCGCTGTTCCAACTTCCATCGGCTCTCCTGGCGGGAAACTTGGCTCTGGAATCTCTGGAATGCGGAAATCCCTCCAACGCTCTCCTTTCCCCTCCCGCTTCTCCAAGGCTCTTGCCTCCTGGCGCGCTCCAATGGTCAGCGCTGATTTGGTCAGCTGGTCCATAGACTCCGCCCTGGGCGCCCGGGAAAGTTCGTCTTTCACCGCCGAAGAAAGCCCTTCTTCAAAGAGCATTTGAATGGGTTCCGCCGATAGGTCCCATCCCAATTTATGTATCAACATTGTAAACTCAGTCCAGTACTCACGAACCGATCGGCTCCCCTGTTTGCAAGCCATCAATTGTCTGTGCACCAGTCCCTGTTCAATCTCGCTGGAAAACATCAAATCCATGGCGCGAAAAAACTTCCTTGTGTCCTTCAGCATTTCACTACTCCCTGCCATCAGGGGTCTAACCCAGTCTCTCGCCCCTCCTTCGAGATGGCCAATCACAAACGCCACTCGCGATGCCTCGTCGGGAAAGTCGTTAAACTGCAACTCGAGAGCATACTGCATCTCTGTCCTAAAGGCTTAATAGTTCCTGGGGTCCCCCCCAAACTTCTGCACCAATCCTGGCATCTTTCTTGCTAGTGGGGCGCCTTTTGTCTTATCTGCATCCTGCGCCCTCCTTTCCTCTAGCCTCGCCGTTTGCAGCGCTAGCTGGAGCTCCAACACCCTGTACCTTTCTTCCAGGCTTGGACCCTCTCCAGCTCCTCCTGCTCCCCCGGCTCCGGCTGGGTTGCTCATGATGCCTCTTTGCACAAGCTGCTTTCAGGGACTGTCCGATTGCTGTGATGGGATGGTGAGCTGCTTGTGCGTAAAATCCTAGTCCCTCAGAGTTTGGCTAAGTCCACAAACCTCTGTCTCTGACGGAGCTCCTTAAGCATGGCTCCATCAGTCGCTCGTTGAATCGGACAGTGGGCGTTTACGGAACTTCTTCCAGCATAAAAGCTCCTTAACGGAAACGCGTCTTCTGGACTCTCGGCGTGACAGTTTCCGGCGAGGAGTGGGTGTCCCTACAGGAGGTCTTGAAACCTCCCCACTGTTTTCACTTGAAGTGTCTCTGAGCCCTCCCTCCGACTCACTTTCCCTTGGAACTCCACTTCTCCCCCTGCTGGTCCCCTCCTCAGCTGAATGGTCTCTCTCACCCTCCGTGAGCCCTTTCACCTCCTGCGTCTCAGATGGCAGTTCCCTGACAGATAGCAATATGTTTTGATGCAGATTTCATTATTTCCGAGCCCGCTAATGCCATGCACGATTGGCTATCTTCATACACTTGGATAGGCAAATCAACTTTACAATCTAGATCTTTTAGTATCTGTATAAACCACATGATTTCATTGCATGCTAGCGACAGGCTCCCATATTCTGCCTCATAGGATGAGGTCGCAACAAATCCTTGTTTCTTTGACCTCCATTCAATTATGGAATTGGCAAACATCATAACCATTCCACTTGTAGATTTTCTGGTAGCTACACAGCTTCCCCAGTCCGCATCAACAAATACTTCTAGTTTTTCATCTTGTGTACTAGATATCTTCAAACATACATTTAATGTCCCCTTTAGATATCTGATAAGCCTTTTCAAAGCACACCAATCAGCAGTACTGGGTTTAGATACACGTTGACTCAGAACATTTGTAGCACATGCAATGTCTGGCCTTGACCACTGGCTTAAATACAACAGTGATCCTATTTTTGAGTGATACAACTCAGGCTGATCAAATTCATCATCACACACTGTCTTTGGGAAATCTGGTGTCATGGGAGTCTGAACTGGCTTGCAGTTTTCCATGCCAAACTGCTCTATCAAATGAAGAATTTTCTCTTTCTGGCTCAATAGGAAGCTTCCATCTGCTTCCTGCCTTACTTCTACTTCTAAAGCCCTAAGGCTTTAAGCTTAAACCTCTTTTCCAGTTGACTTGTGAGCTTCTGGATCTCATCTGTGGAACTCCCTGCTACAAGCAAATCATCAACAAAGACTAAGAGCATTAGATATTTGTTGCCTGTCCCCTTGGTGTACAGGCATGGATCAGCCACACTCCTTTTCAATCCAAGTTTTACAAGGGCTTCATTTAAACACTGGTTCCAACACCTTCCACTTTGTTTGAGACCGTAAACAGCTTTTTTCAAACGCCAGACTGCACCATTCTCCTCTTCAAACCCAGGGGGTTGTCTCATTAACACTTCATGGTCTAAATTTGCATGCAGATATGCAGCATCAACATCAAAATGGTGCACTGCTAGTTGTCTTACA
Organism: Podarcis filfolensis; assembly: GCF_964270895.1. Lineage (NCBI taxonomy): Eukaryota > Metazoa > Chordata > Lepidosauria > Squamata > Lacertidae > Podarcis > Podarcis filfolensis. Next base: position 101,412,967 of record NC_139607.1, on the reverse strand, counting down.
GCAGCAATGGATAGCATTAAATGAAAAGTTTCACTCTTTACAGTGGGAGAAAACACTTCATCATAACTCTCCCCTTTAATTTGAGTGAATCCTCTGGCTACTAATCTGGCTCGAAAACGTGGTTCCCCAGATGCAAGGGTTTTCCTTTTGTAAACCCACTTGCATGACACCACTCTGCCACCAGGTGGCGGCATTATGACCTCAAACACTTTGTTACGTTTAAAAGAGTCCATTTCTTCTTTCATAGCTTGTTCCCACAAAGCACGTTCCCCAGGGGGTAAGTCTAAGACTTCATTATAACTTTGTGGTTCCACACAACTCACATTGCATACTCTTTCTTTTTTAAAATGATATTTATTCAAATTTTCATAAATACATAAACACGAAAAAAGAAACAAGAAAAACAGAAAAATACAGCAAAAAATAAAACAAAAAGAAAAAACAAAAAATAAGAAAAAATACAAATCTCAGATTACAACTTTTCATTTGCTTATTTCTTGAACCTCCTCACACCTCCCTTTTTGTATTCTGATTTAATTCGTTATTCCAGCAAATTCTTCCCATGTTTCTCAATTTTAATTTAAATAATTAATCTTCACAATCTATCTTATTTATTAATTCAACATATCCTTTCCATCTTTTAATATAGTCTGTTATTCAATTTACCTTAATCTCTTTAACCTTATCTTATCTTAAAAATCTTAAGATTTCAAAATTTAAATCATATTCATACATATCTCCTTAAATCATTTCTGCTAACGCCAATTTAGTTCCTTTCCAGCATATTCCCTGATATTTCATTAATGTTGCACTAATTCCATAGTTGACACAAGAATTTCCCTTGATATCTCTAATTTTTATCCAACGTCCCTTCTTCCTGGTTTCGGGTTATGTCAGTCCTTTCTGTCCATTACATCCAGTCCATCAATCTGGTGTTCTTATGTCCGAGGCCCTTAAGTCTCTTCTAGGCCCCTTCTGCAGATTTTCTTGTTCTTGTTTGTGCTTACGCACTTCTTTTTCTATTTTTGGTTTCTTGGGGAGTGGGTCTCCGGAGGGTTCCATCCGGTAATAATTTCCACTTTCCTTCGTCAGACTAGCCCCTTCCCCCCAGTCCCACTCCCCGTCGTCATCTTTGTAATCCAAAAAATATTTGTCCAAAAGATAATTGATCACCTGTTTCATAGTCCCACTAGAGTTAAGAGCTCCCTTGACTTCAAACACTTCCAAGCACTCTCCAAGTTCAATCTTCCAACGCAGTGGCTTTTGTTCCTGCAGGACATTGGATCTCTCCATTTGTGTTGTTTGAGGAGTAAAAACTGCCTCTTCCTTCCTCATCTGCCCTTGGACTTGCCTTGTCAAACCAGATTCCTGAATTGGTTGCTGTATAACTTCTTTATCCTTATTCCCTGTTAAATCATATTCACTGGCCACAGCACTCATCAAGTCCAACTTTTCATGCATCAAGTTCATTTTCTCATGCAGCTGCTCCAGTAAAGCATTTGTCCTGCCAAGGGCAGACACCAAACCTTCCTTCCAACACATTTCTGTTCAAGGTCAAGCGGCTGGTCCCACGATCCCAATCTCACAGCTGTAAGGTCTCCAAGTAAGCTGCAACAACAAGCTGACAGGCTCCCTCTAGGGGACACAATTTCTATTTGTATCGATTTTTTAAATGTACCCAACAAAGGAGATTACTTTCGATTTCAAATACTTTCGATTTTCAGATACTTTGTTTCTTTAAAATCCAGAAATGCAGAAAGTAGCGTTGAAGTTAGTTTGTTTCTCTTTTTTTTAACAATCTGTCAAAGTACTCCATTTTCTTTTCTTTTTTTTATAAGATATTTATTAAGATTTTTTTAAGGTATTACAATAAAGTGAAAAATAAATAAATAAGAAAAATACAAAATAAAAATAATTAAAAACACACAAATTTTCCATTGCTTATTTTCCGTTAACTTGTTTCCCGGACCTCCTCATACCTCCCTTTTTTGTATTCCACCACAAATTGTTGGTTCAGCAAATCCTTACCATTACCTATTTATAATCCTTTTTTTCATATTCTCTTAAAGCATTGCAGCTGGAAACCACTTAATTTCAATCCAACATCATTCTAACATTCATTAATTTTACAATATTTCTGTAGATAGTCTTTAAATTTCTTCCAATCTTCTTCCACCGACTCTTCTCCCTGGTCTCGGATTCTGCCAGTCATTTCTGCCAATCCCATATAGTCCATCACCTTCATCTGCCATTCTTCCCGGGTGTGTCTTCCAATACTTTGCAATAAGTATTCTTGCTGCTGTTGTAGCGTACATAAAAAAAGTTCTGTCCTTCTTTGGCACCAATTGGCCGACAATGCCCAGAAGGAAGGCCTCTGGTTTCTTCAGGAAGGTATATTTAAATACCTTTTTCTTTTCATTATAGATCATTTCCCAGAAAGCCTTAATTCTTGGGCACGTCCACCAAAGGTGAAAGAATGTACCTTCAGTTTCTTTACATTTCCAACATTTATTATCGGGCAAATGATATATTTTTGCAAGCTTGACTGGGGTCATGTACCACCTGTATATCATTTTCATAATATTCTCTCTTAAGGCATTGCATGCCGTAAATTTCATACCTGTGGTCCACAACTGTTCCCAGTCAGCAAACATAATGTTATGTCCAACATCTTGTGCCCATTTAATCATAGCAGATTTCACCATTTCATCCTGAGCATTCCATTTCAACAGCAAGTTATACATCCTTGACAAAATCTTAGTTTTGGGTTCTAACAGTTCTGTTTCTAATTTTGATTTTTCCACCTGGAAGCCAATTTTCTTGTCCAAATTATATGCCTCCATTATCTGATAATAATGAAGCCAATCTCTGTTTTTTAGTTTCTCAAAACTCTGCAGTTTTAGTCTATCTACCTCTTGTTCCAAAATTTCCCAATATTTCGGCCATTTGGCCTCCATATTGAGCTTTTTCTGGGCTTTTGCTTCCATTGGTGACAACCACCTTGGGGTTTTATTTTCCAACAAATCCTTATATCTTATCCAAACATTGAACAAAGCTTTCCTGACAATATGGTTCTTAAATGCTTTATGTGCTTTAACCTTGTCGTACCACAAATATGCATGCCACCCAAAAACATTGTTAAAACCTTCTAGATCCAAAATGTCTGTGTTCTCAAGAAGCAGCCAGTCTTTCAACCAGCAGAAATCCACCCCTTTCCTTTGCATCAATTAATATCTTGAATTTTATTCTGGGCTTCTTGCCCTGCCAGACAAATCTAGAGATATCTTTCTGCCACTTCTTGAAACAATCCATCTTGTCCACAATTTGCAGTGTTTGAAACAAAAACAGCATTCTAGGCAAAACATTCATCTTTATAGCTGCAATTCGACCCAACAAGGAAAGCTTCAAATTTGACCAAATTTCTAAATCTTTTTTCACTTCCGTCCAACATTTTTCATAATTATCTTTAATTAAGTTCCCATTTTTTGCTGTCATGTTAATCCCCAAGTATTTCACTTTCTTGACCACAGTCAGACCTGTCTCATTCTGAAACCTCTCTCTTTCAATCGGTGTTAAATTTTTCTCTAAAACCTTAGTTTTTGACTTGTTCAGTTTGAATCCTGCCACTTGACCAAATTCTTGAATTAGTTCTAAAAACCTTTTAGTACTAGATTCTGGCTCCTGTAACGTCAATACTAAATCATCTGCAAATGCTCTCAATTTGTACTTTTTGGCTCCGACCTGTATACCTTTAACCAACCGGTCCCTTCTAATCATATTCAGCAGAACCTCCAGGACCGATATAAAAAGCAATGGGGAGATTGGGCACCCCTGTCGTGTCCCTTTTTCTATCTTAAATTCTTCCGTCACCACATTATTTACAATTAATTTAGCCTTTTGTTCAGACTATATTGCACCTATACCATTTTCAAAACCTTGGCCTACCCCCATCCCCTGTAGGTTCTTTTTCATAAAACTCCAAGAGATATTGTCAAAAGCTTTCTCCGCGTCCACAAATATCAGAACTGCTTTAGTGTTTATATTCACTTCTAGTTTTTCCAGGATATCAATTATGTTCCTCAAATTATCAGACAAATGTCTTCCCGGGAGAAACCCCGCTTGGTCCTTATGAATCTCTTCCATCAATACTTTTTTCAATCTCTTGGCCAAAATGTCAGCAAAAATTTTGTAATCCATATTAAGTAACGATATAGGGCGGTAGTTCTTAAGCTGAGTCTTTTCAGTCTCTGTTTTCGGTATAAGTGTAATGTATGCCTCTTTCCATGACTCTGGTGCCCTCTTCCCTTCCAGAATTTCATTGCAGACTTCCTTCAAAGGTTGTAATAGCCACTCTTTCAAAGATCTATAATATCTAGAAGTCAGCCCATCCGGTCCTGGAGATTTGCCCAATTGCATATTTTGAATGGCACCTTCTACTTCCTGTTCAGATATTTTATAGTTCAACATTAATTTACTTTCTTGGGAGATTTTTTGTAATCCATTTACTTTCAAAAATCGGTCTATGTCCATTTCTTTCTGTGGCCCTTGTAAGTATAATTGTTTAAAATACCTCTGGAAACAATTTCTTTTTTTTTTAAAAAATATTTTTATTCATTTTCCAAAACAATAATACAAATTATACAAATTTCCATACATTTGATTCCTTTTTGACTTCCTTCAACTTCTCTGATAATCATCCGTATTTACATCTCAAATCCGCATTTCTCTGTTTATATTGCCATTAATCTTCCCTCCCTCCTCTATTGCTTTTTGACAATATATCTCAACTTTTACAGTGCTTCTTGATATCCCGCTAGCGTTGTTTGCACATCACATATTCTTTTCAGATATTCACCGAATTTTCCCCAATCCTCGATAAAGTTTTGGTCTTTAAGGTATCTAATTTTTCCAGTTAATCTATCCAATTCAGAATAATCTGTCAACTTCAGTCTCCATTCTTCTAAAGTCGGAATTTCTTCTTGTTTCCATTTCTGGGCTAGTAGGGTTCTTGCTGCTGTGGCCGCATATTGAAAAAGTTTACAGTCTTTCCTTCTTATTTCATTCCCTGTAATTCCTAAAAGAAAGATCTCTGGTTTTTTGGCAAATGTATATTTTAACATCTTTTTCATTTCGTTGTGAATCATCTCCCAAAAACCCTTTACTTTCCTACATTCCCACCACATGTGGTAAAACGTGCCCTCCTTTTCTTTGCACTTCCAACACCTATTGCACGTCTTATACATTCTTGCGAGTTTTACCGGGGTGATATACCATCTATAAAACATTTTCATTACGTTTTCTTTTAGTACTGTACATGCGGTAAATTTTAAGTTCTGATTCCACAGTCTTTCCCAATCCTCAAACTGTATATTATACCCAATATCTCTGGCCCATTGTATCATCACTGATTTGACTTCTTCATCTTTCAAATTCCATTCTAACAAAATTTTATACATTTTCGATAAGATTTTGCACTCGTTATTTATCACCTCTATTTGAAACCTTGAATCTTTTTCTGCATAGCCCCTTTCTTTAACGTCTTTTTTAAACATCTCATTAACTTGAAAGTAATGCAACCAATCATTAACATGTTCTTTAACTTGTTCATATGGCCTCAATTTCCATTTTCCTCCTTCCTTAATTGTCAATTCACCATATGTAATCCAATTACTTCTCATATTTATTTTCTTTACAGTCATTACCTCTAGTGGTGACAACCAGTGTGGAACTTTTGGCTCTAACAAATTTTTATACCTGTCCCATATTTCCAATAGTGGACCCCTAAATATGTGATTCCCAAAACCTTTATGAATTTTCCTCTTTTCACACCATAAGTACGCGTGCCACCCGAATCTGTTGTCGAAGCCTTCTAAATCTAATAGCTGACTGTTCTCTAATTTTATCCATTCTCTCAACCAGCAGAGACCTGCTGCTTCGTAATACAATTTCAGATCCGGCAGGGCAAAACCGCCTCTCTCCTTTGCATCCGTTAACAACTTATATTTGATTCGCGGCTTCTTGCCCTGCCAGATATATCTTGAGAGCACTCTTTGCCACTCACTAAAAATTGTTACCCCCTTTAATATGGGGATAGTTTGGAACAGAAACAGCATCTTCGGGAGAACACTCATCTTTATCGTGGAAATTCTTCCCCAAAAGGATAGTTTCATTCTCCTCCACACGTCAAGATCTTTCCTTATTCCATTCCAGACAGGTGTATAATTATTCTGATACAAATCAATATTTTTAGGGGTTAGCCAAATTCCTAGATATTTAACCTTTTTTGTCACCTCTATCTCTGTACTTTGTTGCATTATTTCTATCATACCTTGATCCATATTTTTTGTAATTATTTTTGTTTTCTTCTTATTTAGTCTAAACCCTGCCAAATTGCCAAACTTCTCGATTTCATTCAAAACCTCTTTCACGCTTTCTAATGGTTCTTCCGTTGTAATTACCAAATCGTCTGCAAAGGCCTTAACTTTGTATTCATTCTGACCAACTGTTATCCCTTTTATTAATTTATTTTGTCTTATTGAACTCAGGAAAACCTCCAGGACCATTATAAATAGTAGCGGAGAGAGTGGGCATCCCTGTCTAGTACCTTTTGTTATTTTTATGTCTTCTGTGGTTACATTATTTATAATTAACTTTGCTTTCTGCTCTGTATAAATTGCCTTTATTCCATTACAGAACTCAGTTCCCACATCCATAAACTCTAAGTTTTGCAACATGAAATCCCAGGCGATATTATCGAAGGCCTTTTCTGCGTCAACGAACATTAACATAGCTTGTTTTTCATTCCTGGCAGACAGATATTCCAAAATATTTATTACACTCCTTATATTATCTTTCAACTGCCTGCCTGGAAGAAAACCCGCTTGATCTTTATGAATAATTTCTTGCAAAATTTTTTTCAATCTATTCGCTAAAATCCCTGCGAATATTTTATAGTCTACGTTGAGTAGTGAAATAGGCCTATAATTTTTAACTTGTAATAAATCTGAGTCCTGTTTGGGAATCAACGTAATATATGCTTCTTTCCAAGTCTCTGGGATGTCTCTCTCCTTTAAGATATTATTCATAACTTCTTTTAATGGTAACATTAGTACCTCTCTCATTTCTTTATAGTACCCTGCTGTAAAGCCATCTGGACCTGGTGCTTTCCCTCTCTTCAATTCCTTTATGACTTCTTTTAACTCCTCCTCTCCTATTGGGGCATTCAGTTGGTCTTTCTTTTCTGTCGGGATCTTTTGCACCTTTTTTTCTTTCAAAAAACGTTCTATTTTCCTCATATTATTTCTTTCTCTGTTTTTGTATAATTGTCTATAGTAGTCCGTGAATCCTTTCCTGATTTCCTTCGGATTATCCACTTCCTCTCCATTTATTATGATTTTATTAATCGTATTTTGCTCTTTCCTTTTCTTAATTTGCCACGCAAGCCATTTGCCAGATTTATTTGCATATTCAAAGTTCTTTTGTCTTAGTCTTTTAATATTCAATTCTATTTCTTTGTTTATAATCATTGCGAACTGTGATTGTAAAACCTTAATCTCCTGTCTTATTTTTATGTTGTTTGGTTTTTTAATGAGTTTTTGTTCATTGTCCATTATTTGTTTTAAGATTTCTTTTTTCCTTTTTTCTCTATTCTTATTCTTCAATGCGTTCTGTTGAATAAAAAAACCTCTTAGCACTGCCTTGCTTGCGTCCCAGACTACGCTCATCTTCGTTCCTTTGTTGCAATTATCCACAAAGTAGTCCGTTAACTTCTTTCGTGCTTTTTCAACAGTTTTTTGATCATCTAAAAGGTAGTCGTTAATTCTCCATCTAAAGGTTCTTTCCTCAAATCCTTTCAATTCCATTTTTATTGGATTGTGGTCCGAAATTACTCTTGGTTGTATCTCAATTTGAAGAATTCTTGGAGTCAAGTCGTTCGAGACCCATATTTGATCTATTCTTGACAACGACTGATTTGGTTCCGAAAAATAGGTGAACTGTTTGTCCAATGGGTGTCTGAGTCTCCAGATATCTATCAGATTGTAGTTTTTCACCATTGAGAAAAAAGTTTTTGGTAATTTTCCTTCTTTACTCATACCATCTCTAAGCCTATCCAGCTCCAATGAGACCACCGCGTTCATATCTCCCATTACAATAATTTTCTGATCCATATATTCAAATAACATTTCTTCCAATTTCTTATAAAAATCAGTCTTATTTCCATTAGGTGCATAGATCCCGACTATTATCAAATTTTCGCCTTGCCATTTAATCCTAACTGCTATAATTCTTCCTTCTTCGTCTTTAAAAATTTGCTGCGTTTCGATTTTATTTTGAATGTATAGAACTACTCCTCTTTTTTTCTCCTTATCTGATGATATGAATTCGTTCCCTAATCTCTTATTAATCAAAATTTTCTTATGTTTCTTCGCCACATGTGTCTCTTGTAAGCATATGATGTCCAATTTTTTCTTTTTTAAAATTTGTTCAATTTTATTCCATTTTTTTTTCTCATTTATGCCGTTAATATTCCAACTCCACAACTTTAGTGCCATTTTGATTTCAATTAAATAAAATTTATTTGTCTTTCCAGTCTTTTATAATTCCGCCGATTCTTCTTCCTCTTCTCTTTCTTCCTCCTCTTCCTCTTCCGTCCTATCTTCTTTCTCTTCTTCCAATTCATCCTTAGCACTTGCGCCTCTTCCTGGACCTTTAACTTCTTCCAATGTCTCTTCCTCTGTTTTAGGTTCTTTGTACCTCCTCAAAAATTTCCCTGTTTCTTCTGGACTCGTCAATCTTCGTTTTTTGGTTTTATAGAAAAAGGAGATTCCCTCCGGAAATTCCCACCTAAATTCAATATTATTCTTCTTCAGGATCTGTACCAATGGTTTATATGGGTCTCTTCGTTTCAATATTCTTATTGGTATATCTTTAAAGATGATGATGTAGCTTCCGTCTATATACAGTCTTTTCTCTCTGTTCTTCTGTAGAACCAAATTCCTCATCTCTCTATCCTTAAAGGTAATTAGACAGTCCCCTGGAAATTTCTTTGTTTTAGGTGTTTTTACCCTCATTCTGAAGGCATTTTGGACTGTCTTAGCAACCTCTTCTGTTGGTAGCTCTAACCATTGGGCTAACTCAGAGACCAATCTTTCTTTAATATTCTCATTCTGCATCTCCGGAACAGCTCTTAACCTCAAATTAACCTCCCGTTGTCTAAGTTCATTCATCGCAATCAAATCTTTAATTTCTTCTTGGGATTTGTTTAGTTCCATCACCTCCACTCTGATTCTCTCTTCTTCCCGCTTCACTTCCTTCATTTCTTGTTTCGTCTTCTTATATCCTTCCTCCAATGTATGTGTTCTCTTAGAAACATCTCTTATTTGCCCTTTCAGTTCATTAACTGTCTCATCAATTTTTTTGTCCATTTTTCCAATCTTGTTGTCCACAGATTCTAATTTTGATTCTAAGTTTTTTTCACTTTGTTTTATTTCCGCAAACATTTTTAAGATCTCTGCTTTGAACTCTGTTTCTTGTTTAGACCCTTTCCTCTCTGCTGGCGTCCCCCCGTCACCTCCCTTCTTTGCTGCATGTGACATTTTCACTTATATATTTCACTCACTTAGTACACCTTATATCAGATATCGACCTTAACAATCCAAACTTCAATAAGCTAAATATGCCAGGTATACCAAGTAGAGAACAAATTAGTAAGCAGATAGTGAACAAATAGTAAATATATTGATAAAAGAAAAAGAAATCCTGCAAAACCCAAATTAATCTTCTTGCCACCAATTAGGCTATTCCACCGAGGGGGGGAAGGGTTACATCCATTATATTGCAAACAGAGTTCTCTGATGGGTTTTTTATCTTCTTGCCACCAATTAGGCTAAATCCAAATTATGTTTATGCGTTTGAAGGAAAAGGAAAACAAATAACAGAGGTCACATCCAGTCTTTCCAGAGAGGACAGGCGTTCTGAAGTGAGGTAGATTCTAATCCAGCTTCGAAAGTTTCCGGGGGTTGGCTCCAATTAATAATTAAAGTTTCCTTCCAATATAGATCAAACTTGTCACACAAAATGGGAGGTAAGAGTTTTTAGTTATATGAAAACCAATTTATTTAAGCTTCAGAGGCACTTATCCCTTTCCAATATTCCTCATAAAAAAGGAAGAAAGAAAAAAAAACAAAAAAAACTTGAAAACCAAAGTGTAATATCTCCTTTCCGCCACTAGAGTTTATGTGATTTGTCGTCTTCAGGGAGCCAATTTATAGAAAAAAAGAGAATAAAAAGAGGGGGAGAAGAATCCAGTATTATATGACTTAGCTGACAGGTTAACTAAGTTCCTTTTTAATAATAAATGGGGTCAGCAGAAAAAGTTTCCAGTCTCTTTGCCCCCCTCAATGTTCTGCTGCTGCGTAGTCAAACACTAATAATGGCGTCTGAAGTTCCTTTCGTCTTTTGTCTCCAAAGCCTTTGTTCTTTGCTCTCGGGAAGTGAAAGTAACAAATCTCTCCTTTCCTCTGTTTACTTTTCGATATTATCGAGGTCTAAGAAAGTTCAAATCATCACCATCTGCTCTCCCTTTTTAATTCTACAAGCATATGACACTTGTAGCTACCCAGAAAGTTACTTTTTTGAAAACTTTGGGAGAGAAGGGAAACAGTAACCGCAAGCGGCAACTCACTTTCTCTTTCCAGCTCTGCACGCTGCGCTGCGTCTGTGTTGATTCCAGATGACAGTTGAACTCCGAAGTTTTTTTTATTAGCCTCCGATACCTTCCTTAACCAAATTATAACAAATTTATAGTCCAATTGGGCTCGGAGTTCTTATATTTGAGAATGTAGCGCTCCTCTTGCAAGCTCGGGGCTTCGCTATTTGGATATAGAAAATGGCTTCCCTTAGCCCGCTGCCCGCTCCGCCGTTCTCTTCGCCCCTTTTGGAGTTACCTGACGGCCGTGCGAGTTGCTCCTGGCTTCGCTGGGAACCTGACCCTCTGGTATCCCACAGAGGTTAATATTGGGGGCCACTGCGCCCTGTAGCACCCCTTTTTATCCAAAATAGCTCGGGATTCACCTCGCGGTAAAATCCCCGCTTGCGGAGAGAGTCGCGCTGCACCGGAAGTCCTCTCCTGCGACTTTGGTTTTGCCCTCAATTTCTTCTCACTTTCTTTTATTTTCTCCAAAATTTTATCTTTCTTCTCATTTTGACTTCTCTTCTTTATTGCATTCTGTTGTATCAAAAACCCTCTCATAACAGCTTTGCTTGCGTCCCAGGTTACTCTTTTTTCTACATTAGTGTTCATATTTATTTCAAAATAATCTCTCAAAGTTTTTTGGGCCTTTTTATGCACTTCTTCATCTCCAAATAAGGTGTCATTCATCCTCCATCTGAAGGAGCCAGTTGATATTTGCTTCATCTCCATCCTTAGAGCGTTATGGTCGGAGCAAGTTTTTGGGCAGATTTCCACTTTCTTTATCTTTGGTGCCATTCCTCTAGTTACCCATATTTGGTCAATTCTAGTCCATGTCATCTTGGCTTCAGAAAAGAAGGTTCCCTCTCTTCCCAAGGGGTTCTTTGTTCTCCAAATGTCCACTAAGTCCATATTGTCTGTCATCTCAAAAAAGGTTTTTGGTAGTCTACCATCCTTGGTAACTACCTGTCTTTGTGCCTTGTCCATGTTTGTAGATACTACTCCATTCATGTCCCCCATCAAAATCAGATTGTAATCCAAATAGTCCAATAAGGTCTCATGCAACTTTTTAAAAAATTCAGATTTCCCCTCATTCGGTGCATAAATTCCTACAATCAGAAATTTCTCTTCTTGAACTTGAATTTCAATTGCCAGGAATCTTCCTTGTTCATCTTTAAAAATTAATTTCGGTAATAGTCTCTCCTTTGCATATATCACAACTCCTCTTTTTTTAACTTTGTCAGATGAGATAAACTCCTGTCCCAATCTCTTACTGATAAGTAGTTTCCTGTGTAACCTTGTTACATGAGTTTCTTGTAGACAAATCAAGTCCAATTGTTCCTTTTTTAGTAAGTGAAAAACACTTTTTCTCTTCCGAGGAGAGTTAAGGCCGTTGCAATTCCAACTTAAAAGTTGCAGAGCCATGATGGGGTTACTTCGCTTTGCCTCCAACTGCACCAAGTGTCTGTTCTTGTTCTGTCAATGGTGTCTCTTTCTCTGGACCGTGCAATCCAAAAGATAGGTTTGCTATATCTAGTATTCCTTTTTCCAGTGCTCTTGGCTCTTCTCCGGATTCCGCTTCTTTCTGTAGATCTTCTTCGTGGTCTTTCAAAAACCTGTCTTTGTCGTTAACTGATCTTATTTTTATCTTTCTTCCTTTATATTTAAAGGATAGTCCTTGGGGAAATTCCCACCTAAAGAGAATTCTATTTCTTCTCAACAGGGCAACTAGATCTCCGTAGTTAAGCCTTAAGTCCAAAAGATGTTTTGGAATATCCTTAAATACCTCCACTCTTTTGTCGTCAATTTCCAAAGTCCTTTGATAGTGCAGATTCAAAATTTTGTCTCTCTCCTCTTTTGTTCGAAGAGTAATCAAACAGTCCCTCACCTTGTTCCTCCTTTGTCCTCTTCCAAGTCTGAATGCACTCACTATCTTAAATTCTTCCTTCCCCAAGTCCTGTTGCCAAAAATCTGTAAATTCCTGTGTAAGAAAGTCAGCCAGATTATCTTTCTCACGTTCTGGTACAGCCCTGATTCTTAAATTCCTTTGTTTCTCTTTCAATTCAATCATGGACAGTGTCAAACCGTGGTCCTCCAATTGCTTATATACTGGTGGTATCTTCTCTTGAGTAGCAGTTGCAATATCTTTTGCTTCTTCAGCTATCTTTCTGGTCGAAGCAGATTCCTGTAATAATTTTTCAATAGACTGTGTATTGGTATTCACCTTCTGTCCCAAATTATTCATGCTTGTAGTATTCAGATCAATTTTAACTGATGCTTCAGCTACTTGTTTATTTGTCTCAGCTACCTGCTTAGCTAGGTTTTCCAAGGATTCATTAATTTTTCCAAGTGCATGTGCCAAAACGTCTTTGGACGACATAACTTTTGGTTTGACCTGTGGAGGAGCAGCCCCTGATGTTCCAGATGTTGAAGCCCTTCGCTGCTGCGCAGTGTCTGTCCGATAGTGTCTGCCAGACCTAGTAGTCTTTTCCTGCGCCAGCTCTAACTTTCCTCTCCCATCTGCCATAACACTCTCATGAGAGTCCAAGGTCAATCCCACGGTTGAAAGTTTGTTTTGGAAAGGAATTTTCCTATAACCCAGTTGTTATTGTAGCAATGTCAAACCTCCTCTAGGGGGACACAGTAACAGCCGGAGCTTGCAACTTTTAAAAACAAATATAGTCCTTATGAGTCCCCCAATTCACTTAAAAACAACAGTTTCAGTCCACTTAAACAGTTACTTTAAAACCAAGAGAAGTCCAGAAACACTGTATCTCTTTTTGCAGAGGTAAGTCAAAAATCCTCTGCTTACCGATAGGCTTTCCACTGAGCGGCTTTCCTTGTCTAGGGGCAGTCCGTTCCCAGGTTTTAGGCAGAGGATTTTAGCTTCCTTTTCCTCTTGTTTTTGCAGGTAAATACACCTCAAACTTTCCCCCCTCCTCTCCTGCAATCTGGAGGGGAGACCGCTTTCCTGATGTTAAGATTTGAGTCTTTTTCAAAGACGTCTTTCCGAGTTTCCGCTTTACAGTCTCTTTGCTTTAATCTATTTACAAGAAGGGAAGGCAGACTTCCTGTTTATACCTTCCCGCTTCGGTGTCGAATTGGCTTATTCTTACTCCTTTTAAATCCAATTTAATCCTACTCACAGGTAGTTACTTTAAAATCCAATTGTCCCAGGAAAAAGTCAGCGCTCTCTGATCACGGCTGTGCGGCTTCACTCCGTGGAAGAAGCAGTCTACTCTCAGCACCGCGCCGCTCACCCCATCCCGCTCCGGAGCCCTTAAAAGGGTCCCTTCGCAGATTGGTGGGGCGCAAATGGTGCCCGCTGAGTCCCCACGTTCACAGGCTTCCCCCGCCTGTGATTTTTAAAGGGCCCCCGCTTTGCCACAGCGGTAAGACCCGATCCCGCGGAGCTGGTCCCTCCGAGACTCAGAGGGAATCCGCCATTAATCGATGGCGCTGACCCGGAAGTCCAAAGTACTCCACTTTCAATCAATGGACGTCTCAAACAATTTCTGTCCCGACACCCCGTCCCCAGGTTTGGGACAATGGAAACTTAAATTCCTTTACTCTCCTCCTGCAGGATTAAACAGTCAAGTCCCCCCCCCCTTTTCTCCTGCTTCCAAGGGGGGTTTATTGGTTGTGGATGCAGGAAATTTCCAACTTTAAAACAGTTTTCCAGGCTATTAGGTTGCAAGGTCTTTGCTTCAGTCTATATACAAAAAGCGGAAGGCGGACTTCCTGTTTAAACCTTCCTGCTTCGTGCCTAATTCATAAATTTTGCAGATTTCTTGATCTAATTCTCCGTTTTTACTCACGGGTACTTGATTTAGAGTCCAAATGTCATCAGGAAAAAGTCAGCGCTCTCCGGCGATGGCTGTGCGGCTTCCCTCCATGGAAATAGCGATCGGTTCGCAGCACCGCGCTGCTCACCCCACTTCACTCCGGAGCCCCGAAAAGGGGTTTCCCCGTGAGTAGGGGAGGCGCTCTTGGTGCTCTGCCGAACCCCACGTTCCCAGGCTTCTCCGCCTGGGATTTCTAGCGGGCCCCCGCCTTCGCAGTGGCGGGAAGAACCAATTTCCACAGAGCCCGTTCCTCCAATCGGAGGAACTCCGCCATTCGTCGTTGGCGCTAACCCGGAAGTTCCTCACATTGCATACTCTCACTCCTCCTAGGGTCAAACGCTGAGGAGGTACACCCTTGTTTGAACGCTGGGAGCGCCTAGGCACAACTACCTCTTCTTCCCCCCTTATCTCTGGCTCTTCTTCCTCTTCCTCTTGAGAAGTATTATCTATTGCCACATCTTTTGAGGAAATCTATGCCCCCTCCTCATCCTGCTCCTGTGTTGCCAATGGCTGAGAAGATGCCTCTTCTCTTACTTTCAGTGGCAGTAGGCAATCTGGGTTGGCATGGATCGCAGTCCATCTGTCCTGGTCAGCGAAGTCTGCGCTTCGTGACAGAACCACGCGTCCTGGGCGTAAATTGAAACGCCGCCCTTTGCCATAGGACTGATATCCCACAAACCGCAGTTTCTGCGCTCTAGTGCCCCCTTTCTGGCGCTGAGCTTTGGGGATATTTACATGTGCCCAAGAACCCCAGTTATGGAGCACTGTCCACTCTGGTTCTTTCCCAAACAACACACGATATGGAATATCTTTTATAGAGCTAGACCAGGTTCTATTAATCAAAAAAATTGCTGTCAGAAAAGCCTCGCCCCACAGCCTACGGTTGTGACCCAATCCTGCATCCACTAGCAGGCAGTCCTTTACTGACTGTATCACAGCCCCACGTCTTTCACACAGACCATTTTCAGCAGGGCTATAAGGGTTAGTCAAACGGTGAGTGATCCCCTTACGTCGCAACCATGCCCCAAATTGTTTGTTCAGAAATTCTCCGCCCCTATATGTTTGCAACTGCACAACAGGGTGAGCGAAGAGCTTGTCAGCTTGGGCAACCCATTCTCTGAATGTGGGGAAACACTCAGATTTCTGCTTTAACAAAAACAACCAACTAAAACGTGATTTATCATCTATTACCAGAAAAGCATATCTGACGCCCCCTTCAGTCTTCTGTGGAAAAGGACCTATCACGTCACAATGGACAAGTTCTAAAACCTCTTTAGATATTCTGTCACTTTTAGAAGCCACAGGCTTCCTCTTAGATTTGGCCATTTTACATACATTGCAATCTAGGAAACAGTTACAGCTATTTACTTTAAGATTCTTGCACACCTTTTGCATCTCTGAAAGCACACGGAAAATGGCATGACCCAGTTTTCTGTGCAGTTCATGTACACACCCCTTATGAACTGGTAAATTATCCTGAACCATCTGGGCTGCTTTAACAGGCTTGTCCTGCATTACATATAACCCATTTTCCAACTTTGCATGGCCACATACCTGAGATCCATTCTTTATCAGACAGCCATCCTGCGTGAACTTAACACTATACCCTGCATTAATCAAACAGCTTACAGACAGTAAACAATAGTCCAAACTGCTGACAAACAGAGTCTCTGGTAGAGTAGTGTTCAAGCACTGCAGGAAACATGTTCCCTGGCCATCAATCTTGCTTCTACGACCATCAGCAAGATAGATTGAGTCTTTCCCATCAGCTGGCTTCCCCAGGGTCTTAAAGTCCTCCCGACTGTTGCAGATAATCCTGCTGCTCCCAGAGTCCAGCAACCATGTTCCTCGAGGTATCTTCCTCTCCTCTCGAGAAAATGCAGAAACAAACTGAGCAGAACACGTGTTCTTCTTCCCTGAAGAGAACCCCTTCTGCTTACGTTTCTGCGTTGATTGCTGTCTCTGCTCCACGTCATCTCCTGGAAGTCTTGCCCTGCATTGACGCTGGAGATGCCCGGGTTGGTTGCATCTATAGCACCTCCTCACCGCCATGGCCAAGTCCAAACCTTGGCGTTGCTCCATTGGCAGATTCTGCTGCTGGCCCCCTCGACTGTAACTCCTCTGCTCTTGGAGTTCAGCCTGTCTATCTGACCTTCTTTCTGCTTCTTCGGTCAATCTGCCAACCACATACTCAAGGGTCAGATCTCAGGGACGCATACTCTCCATGCTATTAATTACAGGCAACCAGCTTTCAGGCAAACTTGAAAGGATAATGTGTGTTTGGTCAGTCTCATCATAACGCTTACCTCTCTGCTGTAGTTGAAGAAACAGAGATTTCAGCGTTTGAAGATGAGTTGCCAAACTCTCACCTTCTTTCATAACAGTCCTGAACAGCCTTCTGGTCAGATAAATTATAGTTCCAGCAGTTTCTCTGACATGCATTGCCCTTAATAAATTCCAGCACTCAAACGCTATGCTGGCATTTGCTACATGCAATAACTGAGAGTTGCTCAAACACAGCATAATTTGGGCACGGGCCCTTTCATCCAGCCGTTTTTTCTCAGCAGAGTCCTGTCTCAAAACCTCAGTTTCAACACAGTCCCATAGTCCATCTCTCCTTAACAACTGCTGCATTTTAATTGACCAACTCAGCCAGTTCCTTTCTGAGAGAAGTTCAAAAGGGATACCTCCCCAATATTTACAACTTGGGAAGACTGGAAATCTGCCATCTCTGCTGGTGCTTGTTGAGCCCCTTCTGTGGGGCCTCCAGCAATCTCTCCTGACTCTCTCTTTAGAGTCCAACTGGTCCTGGCTGGCACTCACCGGCTTCTAGCTGTTGCCTCTGTTGACCCTCAGGTCCCGCCTGGCTCTGCAACTGGTGTAGCCACTCTGTGAGTCGCCTACTGTGGTCCTCTAGCAGCTCAAACTGTTCCAGTAGCCGACACTGAGTGCTTTGCTGATCCTCAGATCCTAGCCGCTCCAGCGTCACTGCAGACAGTTACAGCTTGCCACCAACTGCTCCAATGCACAGCCACTGGCTTCGTACACCACCAGGACTCACCAGCTCCCTGCTGAGATGCTGTCAGTCATTTTGCACTCTGCACATGCTCAGAAACACTGGGCCCATAACCTGTCAGTGTTTGTAAAAAGCAAAAAAAAAGGAGGAAAAGGTTCTGACCTCCCTTTGTCTCCTCAGCCTGGTCCTCGGACCCTGGTTAGCACAAAAAGAGTCCACGAGAATATCCTTGCAGAGTTTTATTCTTAAAAGTCTTTGTGCAAAACATGACTGAATAACTATATACACCAGCACTAACTAACCAACCAACCAACCCAAACACCAGCCTCAGCAACAAACTAACATTTCTCACTATATATATACAACCTGCTGCAAGCCGCTGAGTCATGCTGACCCAGCTTTATTCGCATTAAAGAAACAGCGGCCATTTTAGCCGTGACAGAACGATGGAGGTGGAGACGCTCCTTCAGGTATACCGGACCGTTTAGGGCTTTCAAGGTCAGCAGAAACACTTTGAATTGTGCTCAGAAACGTTCTGGGAGCCAGTGTAGGTCTTTCAAGACCGGTGTTATATGGTCTCGGCGGCCGCTCCCAGTCACCAGTCTAGCTGCCGCATTTTGGATTAGTTGTAGTTTCCGGGTCACCTTCAAAGGTAGCCCCACATAGAGCGCATTGCAGTAGTCCAAGCGAGAGATAACCAGAGCATGCACCACTCTGGAGAGACAGTCTGCGGGCAGGGAGTGTCTCAGCCTGCATACCAGATGGAGCTGATAAACAGCTGCCCTGGACACACAATTGACCTGTGCTCCCAATGACAGCTGCGAGTCCAGAATGACTCCCAGGTTGCGCACCTGGTCCTTCAGGGGCACAGTTACCCCATTCAGGACCAGGGAGTCCCCCACACGACGCCTCCTGTCCCCCCAAAATAGTACTTTTGTCTTGTCAGGATTCAACCTCAATCTGTTAGCCGCCATCCATCCTCCAACCACCTCTAGACACTCACACAGAAATTTCACCGCCTTCACTGGTTCCGATTTGAAAGAGAGGTAGAGCTGGGTATCATCTGCATACTGATCAACACCCAGCCCAAACCCCATGATGATCTCTCCCAGCAGCTGCATGTAGATGTTGAAAAGCATGGGGGAGAGGACGGAACCCTGAGGCACCCCACAAGTGAGAGCCCAGGGGTCTGAACACTCATCCCCCCCACCACTTTTTGGACACGGCCCAGGAGGAAGGAGCGGAACCACTGTATGACAGTGCCCCCAGTTCCCAGCCCCTCAAGACAGTCCAGAAGGATGTTATGGTCGATGGTATCAAATGCCGCTGAGAGATCCAGCAGAACTAGGAAAGAGAACCAGTGCGACCAAGGCAGTTTCAGTCCCATGATGAGGCCTGAATCCCGACTGGAAGGGATCCAAATGGTGCACTTCTTCCAGGCGTGCCTGGAGTTGTTCAGCAACCACTCGCTCAATCACCTTGCCCAAGAATGGAAGATTTGAGACTGGGCGATAGTTAGCCATATTGGCAGCATCTAAAGATGGTTCTTTAATAAGCGGTTTGATAACCGCCTCTTTCAGCGGGTCTGGGAAGGCTCCCTCACAGAGAGAAGCATTCACAACCCCACGAAGCCCATCTCCCAGCCCTTCCCGGCTACCTTTTATAAGCCAGGATGGGCAAGAATCAAGGAGACAGGTGGTTGGTTTCACTCGTCCAAGCAGCCTGTCCACATCCTCAGAGGTAACAGATTGGAACTGATCCCACACAACTTGACTAGACAGGACACTAGCACTCTCCCGCCCCAGCCCTGCTCCCACGGTGGAGTCTACCTCTTCCTGAATCTGAGCGACTTTATCTGCAAAAAACTTTGCAAAATCATTGCAGGAGATCATGTGGCCCATACTGGGCCCCAATGTAGCAGGTGGTTCCACTAAATTGCGAACCGCCACTTGGTAGGCTCGACATTGAGTTCTAACCCGTGTCTGGTCAGCTTCAGAATGAGTTATCCGTCACCGGCGCTCTAGCCGTCTCAGCGATTGTTTCATTTCCCTCAGATCCGTGGAAAACCACAGGGCTGTCCGGGCTCCATGCAATTGAAGAGGGCGCTTCGGAGCCAAACAGTCAATAGCCCTGGTTAACTCCACATTCCAGCGGGCCACCAGGGAATCAGCTGAAAGGCCATCAACATGGGATAAAGCATCCCCTACCACTCTCTGGAAACCATTTGGAGCCATTAAGTGGCGGGGGCGGACCATCTGAATCGGTCCCACCTCCATGCAGAGGGGAAGGGTCGCGGAGAAGTCCAGTTGCACCAGGAAGTGATCTGACCACGGCACTGCAACCCCCCCTCCCCGCCCACAAGGCCTGGGTTGCTTCCAGGTGGAAAAATCAAAATTGGAAACAGAACTGTTAGACCCCAAAACTAAGAACTTGTCAAGAATGTATAACCTGCTGTTGAAATGGAATACTCAGGATGAAACGGTGAAATCAGCTATAATTAAATGGGCACAAGATGTTGGACATAATATTATGATGGCTGACTGGGAACGGTTATGGACCACAGGTATGAAGTTCACGGCGTGTAATGCCTTAAGAGAGAATATAATGAAAATGATTTACAGGTGGTACATGACACCAGTCAAGCTTGCAAAAATATATCATTTGCCTGATAATAAATGCTGGAAATGTAAAGAGACTGAAGGTACATTCTTTCACCCTTGGTGGACATGCCCAAGGATTAAGACTTTCTGGGAGATGATCTATAATGAAATGAAAAAGGTATTTAAATATATCTTCCTGAAGAAACCAGAGGCCTTTCTCCTGGGCATGGTCGGCCAATCGGTGTCAAAGAAGGATACAACTTTTTTTATGTATGCTACAACAGCAGCAAGAATACTTATTGCAAAGTATTGGAAGACACAAGATCTACCCACCCGGGAAGAATGGCAGATGAAAGTGATGGACTACATGGAATTGGCAGAAATGACCGGCAGAATCCGAGACCAGGGAGAAGAGTCGGTGGAAGAAGATTGGAAGAAATTTAAAGTTTATTTACAGAAACATTGTAAAATTAAGGAATGTTAGAAGGATGTTGGAATCAAGTTACGTGGTTTTAGCAGAAATGCTATAAAAGATTAGGTAAAAATAGATTGTTACGTGGTCAGAATGTAAAGTTACATTATATTAAGATAAATTATTAGGATAAAAACAAAGATGGAAAGGATTTGCTGAAATAGCTAATTGAACTAGAATACAAAAAAGGGAGGTGTGAGGAGGTCAAGGAAACAAGCAAATGAAAGATAAGTTATGGAAGGATTGATTTTTTTTCTTAATTGTTTTTATTTTTCCGTGGTTTTGCTCTTTTTTCTTTTCTTTTTCTTTAATTTTGTAACCTTTCAAAACCTTAATATATATATATTTTTTTTTAAAAAAGGAAGTGATCCAACCATGGCACTGCAACCCCCCCCCCCGCCCACAAGGCCTGGGTTGCTGTGCGTAAGAGATTGTGGCTGATTAGCTGCTTTCTCTGTGCAAAGGTCAGAGGGGGCAGGGCTTCTGTTGAGGTAGGTGATTAGCTGTGGGAGGAGCTTGTCAGAGCTTGTAGGGCAGCAGCTGAAGAAGGAACAAAAAGGGTTTTCTTGTGTGAGTTTCTTGTGGCTGATTAGCTGCTTTCTCTGTGCAAAGGTCAGAGGGGGCAGGGCTTCTGTTGAGGTAGGTGATTAGCTGTGGGAGGAGCTTGCCAGAGCTTGTAGGGCAGCAGCTGAAGAAGGAACAAAAAGGGTTTTCTTGTGTGAGTTTCTTGTGGCTGATTAGCTGCTTTCTCTGTGCAAAGGTCAGAGGGGGCAGGGCTTCTGTTGAGGTAGGTGATTAGCTGTGGGAGGAGCTTGTCAGAGCTTGTAGGGCAGCAGCTGAAGAAGGAACAAAAAGGGTTTTCTTGTGTGAGTTTCTTGTGGCTGATTAGCTGCTTTCTCTGTGCAAAGGTCAGAGGGGGCAGGGCTTCTGTTGAGGTAGGTGATTAGCTGTGGGAGGAGCTTGTCAGAGCTTGTAGGGCAGCAGCTGAAGAAGGAACAAAAAGGGTTTTCTTGTGTGAGTTTCTTGTGGCTGATTAGCTGCTTTCTCTGTGCAAAGGTCAGAGGGGGCAGGGCTTCTGTTGAGGTAGGTGATTAGCTGTGGGAGGAGCTTGTCAGAGCTTGTAGGGCAGCAGCTGAAGAAGGAACAAAAAGGGTTTTCTTGTGTGAGTTTCTTGTGGCTGATTAGCTGCTTTCTCTGTGCAAAGGTCAGAGGGGGCAGGGCTTCTGTTGAGGTAGGTGATTAGCTGTGGGAGGAGCTTGTCAGAGCTTGTAGGGCAGCAGCTGAAGAAGGAACAAAAAGGGTTTTCTTGTGTGAGTTTCTTGTGGCTGATTAGCTGCTTTCTCTGTGCAAAGGTCAGAGGGGGCAGGGCTTCTGTTGAGGTAGGTGATTAGCTGTGGGAGGAGCTTGTCAGAGCTTGTAGGGCAGCAGCTGAAGAAGGAACAAAAAGGGTTTTCTTGTGTGAGTTTCTTGTGGCTGATTAGCTGCTTTCTCTGTGCAAAGGTCAGAGGGGGCAGGGCTTCTGTTGAGGTAGGTGATTAGCTGTGGGAGGAGCTTGTCAGAGCTTGTAGGGCAGCAGCTGAAGAAGGAACAAAAAGGGTTTTCTTGTGTGAGTTTCTTGTGGCTGATTAGCTGCTTTCTCTGTGCAAAGGTCAGAGGGGGCAGGGCTTCTGTTGAGGTAGGTGATTAGCTGTGGGAGGAGCTTGTCAGAGCTTGTAGGGCAGCAGCTGAAGAAGGAACAAAAAGGGTTTTCTTGTGTGAGTTTCTTGTGGCTGATTAGCTGCTTTCTCTGTGCAAAGGTCAGAGGGGGCAGGGCTTCTGTTGAGGTAGGTGATTAGCTGTGGGAGGAGCTTGCCAGAGCTTGTAGGGCAGCAGCTGAAGAAGGAACAAAAAGGGTTTTCTTGTGTGAGTTTCTTGTGGCTGATTAGCTGCTTTCTCTGTGCAAAGGTCAGAGGGGGCAGGGCTTCTGTTGAGGTAGGTGATTAGCTGTGGGAGGAGCTTGTCAGAGCTTGTAGGGCAGCAGCTGAAGAAGGAACAAAAAGGGTTTTCTTGTGTGAGTTTCTTGTGGCTGATTAGCTGCTTTCTCTGTGCAAAGGTCAGAGGGGGCAGGGCTTCTGTTGAGGTAGGTGATTAGCTGTGGGAGGAGCTTGTCAGAGCTTGTAGGGCAGCAGCTGAAGAAGGAACAAAAAGGGTTTTCTTGTGTGAGTTTCTTGTGGCTGATTAGCTGCTTTCTCTGTGCAAAGGTCAGAGGGGGCAGGGCTTCTGTTGAGGTAGGTGATTAGCTGTGGGAGGAGCTTGTCAGAGCTTGTAGGGCAGCAGCTGAAGAAGGAACAAAAAGGGTTTTCTTGTGTGAGTTTCTTGTGGCTGATTAGCTGCTTTCTCTGTGCAAAGGTCAGAGGGGGCAGGGCTTCTGTTGAGGTAGGTGATTAGCTGTGGGAGGAGCTTGTCAGAGCTTGTAGGGCAGCAGCTGAAGAAGGAACAAAAAGGGTTTTCTTGTGTGAGTTTCTTGTGGCTGATTAGCTGCTTTCTCTGTGCAAAGGTCAGAGGGGGCAGGGCTTCTGTTGAGGTAGGTGATTAGCTGTGGGAGGAGCTTGTCAGAGCTTGTAGGGCAGCAGCTGAAGAAGGAACAAAAAGGGTTTTCTTGTGTGAGTTTCTTGTGGCTGATTAGCTGCTTTCTCTGTGCAAAGGTCAGAGGGGGCAGGGCTTCTGTTGAGGTAGGTGATTAGCTGTGGGAGGAGCTTGCCAGAGCTTGTAGGGCAGCAGCTGAAGAAGGAACAAAAAGGGTTTTCTTGTGTGAGTTTCTTGTGGCTGATTAGCTGCTTTCTCTGTGCAAAGGTCAGAGGGGGCAGGGCTTCTGTTGAGGTAGGTGATTAGCTGTGGGAGGAGCTTGCCAGAGCTTGTAGGGCAGCAGCTGAAGAAGGAACAAAAAGGGTTTTCTTGTGTGAGTTTCTTGTGGCTGATTAGCTGCTTTCTCTGTGCAAAGGTCAGAGGGGGCAGGGCTTCTGTTGAGGTAGGTGATTAGCTGTGGGAGGAGCTTGTCAGAGCTTGTAGGGCAGCAGCTGAAGAAGGAACAAAAAGGGTTTTCTTGTGTGAGTTTCTTGTGGCTGATTAGCTGCTTTCTCTGTGCAAAGGTCAGAGGGGGCAGGGCTTCTGTTGAGGTAGGTGATTAGCTGTGGGAGGAGCTTGTCAGAGCTTGTAGGGCAGCGGCGCGCGCCTAGCGGCGCGCGCAGTTTGATCCATCTTTTAGATTTAGGGGAGCTAGTCTCAAACGTTTGTTGGGGGAGATATAGGTTTATTTGGGGGGATTTATTTGTCCTGTCTTCACGCTTTTTATGATGGAGGACCGCTGTAGTCACCCCCAACGACACCTTCTCAAGATGGAGGGTGAGGGAACAGCTGCAGTAGCCTGTGGTTCCTGCGCAATGTTTGCCATCTTGCCAAAGGTTGCAGGCAGCTTTACCTGCAGCAATTGCATGTCGATTGCCCTCTTAAAAGACAAAGTCCAGCAACTGGAGGAACGTGTAGCTACGCTCCAAAGAATTAGAGAGCTGGAGCTCTTCTTGGAAGCAACAGAGCACACCGTCTCCACCAAGGAGGAGACAGGGGACTCCCCTGAGAAGGAGGCTAGTTCACCAACACAGGAGCCAGATATATGGAGAAACGTGACTCAAAGAAGTAGGAGGCCCAGGGTTCACTCTGATTGTTTAGAAATACGCAATCGCTTTGAGGTCCTTTCCCCTAGCATGGAAGACGAAGAGCAGACTCCATTTGAGGATCTCTCCCTCATTACAGTCGATCAGGTTAATGAAGACGAGCAGCAAAGGCAGTCCTCAGGGAATGTGCAGGCGACCTTGGAACGGACAGCTCACGGAAGAACCCCGACCAGACCTAAGAGGAGGCGTGTAGTGGTGATAGGGGATTCCCTACTGAGGGGAACAGAAGCAGTGATCTGTGGGCCTGACAAGATGTCTCGGGAAGTGTGCTGTCTCCCCGGGGCTAAGATCCAAGATGTAACTGAACGACTGCAAGGAATCATAAAACCCACTGACAAATACCCCTTCCTCTTGGTTCATGTGGGAACCAATGACACTGCAAGCAATAGCCTCCAGAAGATCAAAAGAGATTACGAGGCTCTGGGCAGGAAATTGAAGCAATTAAATGCACAAATTGTCATCTCATCTGTCCTCCCAGTTGAACGACGTGGCCCAGGGAGAGAGGGAAAAATAGTGGAAGTGAACAACTGGCTTCGCAAATGGTGTAAACAGGAACGGTTTGGATTCTTAGATCACGGAATGCAGTTTCTTGAAGATGGACTTCTGGCAAGCGATGGGCTGCACCTCACAACGGTTGGGAGGAATGTTTTTGCAAAAAATCTCAGAAACCTCATCAGGAGGGCTTTAAACTGACTAATGTGGGGGAGGGAGACAGTGCTCCTGAAGGTAGGAGTCTATCAATTGATGAAGATGATCATCCAAATGTCATAGACCAAATGGAGCAAACAGCACGCAGACCTAGTGGTGGGAGGAAAAAATCCTTAAATAAGAGACACGGGGGAATGATTAATGGACTTCAGTGTCTGTACACTAATGCGCAAAGTATGGGAAATAAACAAGATGAGCTTGAGCTCTTGGTACAGCAAACTAAATATGACATAATAGGAATCACTGAAACCTGGTGGGATAAGTCCCACGATTGGAATGTAGTAATGGAGGGATACAATCTATTTCAGAGAAACAGACCAGACAAGAAAGGAGGAGGAGTGGCGTTATATGTCAGGGATGTGTATACCTGTGAAGAGATCCAAGATTTAGAACCTCAAAGCCAAAGTGAGAGCATTTGGGTCAAAATTAAGGGAGAGAAGAATAACAGTGACCTCATTGTGGGAGTTTACTATAGATCCCCAAGCCAAACGGAGGACATAGATGATGCCTTCCTGGAACAGATGGCCAAGCAAGCAAAAGGAAGGGAGATAGTAGTAATGGGGGACTTCAATTACCCGGATATTTGTTGGATGTCAAACTCAGCCAAGAGCATAAGGTCAAACAGATTCCTCACTGGCCTTGCAGACAACTTCATTGTCCAGAAAGTGGGAGAAGCAACAAGAGGAACAGCCATTTTAGATCTGGTCCTAACCAATGTTGATGACCTGGTTAGGGGGGTAGAAGTGGAAGGATCATTAGGCGCGAGTGATCATGCTCTTCTGAAGTTTACTATACAGCGGAAAGGAGCAGCCAAGCATACTAGGACTCAATTTCTCGACTTTAAGAAAGCCGACTTCATAAAACTTAGGGAAGTGCTAGGTGAGATCCCATGGACAGTAATACTAAAAGGAAAGGGAGTTCATGATGGCTGGGAGTTTGTTAAGAGGGAGATAGTAAAAGCACAACTTCAGGCAATACCAATGAGACGGAAACATGGAAGGTGCCTAAAGAAGCCAGGGTGGCTATCTAAAGAACTTTTAACTGAGTTAAGATTTAAAAAGGATGTGTACAAAAAATGGAAAAGGGGGGAAACCACCAAAGAGGAATTCAAACAAATAGCCAGCACGTGTAGACACAAAGTCAGAAAAGCTAAAGCACAGAATGAACTCAGGCTTGCTAGAGAGGTTAAAAGCAACAAAAAAGGCTTTTATGGGTATGTTCGTAGCAAAAGGAAGAACAAAGAAACAGTGGGGTCACTCAGAGGAGAAGATGGTGAAATGCAAACAGGGGACACAGAAAGGGCTGAACTCCTCAATGCCTTCTTTGCCTCAGTCTTCTCCGATAAAGAAAACAATGCCCGACCTGAAGAATTTGGAGCAAATGATTCAGCAGAGGAAACACAGCCCAGAATAACTAAGGAGATAGTACAAGAATACTTGGCTAGTCTAGATGTATTCAAGTCTCCAGGGCCAGATGAACTGCATCCAAGAGTATTAAAAGAACTGGCAGATGTGATTTCAGAACCACTGGCAGTCATCTTTGAGAATTCCTGGAGAACAGGCGAAGTCCCGGCAGACTGGAGGAGGGCAAATGTTGTCCCTATTTTCAAAAAGGGGAAAAGAGAGGACCCAAATAATTACCGCCCAGTCAGTCTGACATCAATACCAGGGAAGATTCTGGAGCAGATCATTAAGCAAACAGTCTGTGAGCACCTAGAAAGGAATGCTGTGATCACCAATAGTCAGCATGGATTTCTGAAAAATAAGTCATGTCAGACTAACCTGATCTCGTTTTTTGACAGAATTACAAGCCTGGTAGATGAAGGGAACGCAGTGGATGTAGCCTACCTTGATTTCAGCAAGGCATTTGACAAGGTGCCCCATGATATTCTTGTAAAGAAGCTAGTAAAATGCGGTCTTGACTATGCTACCACTCAGTGGATTTGTAACTGGCTGACTGACCGAACCCAAAGGGTGCTCATCAATGGTT
This sequence comes from Podarcis filfolensis, assembly GCF_964270895.1. Classification (NCBI taxonomy): domain Eukaryota; kingdom Metazoa; phylum Chordata; class Lepidosauria; order Squamata; family Lacertidae; genus Podarcis; species Podarcis filfolensis. The sequence goes on along the minus strand of NC_139607.1, from coordinate 101,385,937 downwards.
CCTCTTCATCCTGGAGAAGAGTGACTAGTGGGGTGCCACAGGGTTCTGTCTTGGGCCCGGTCTTATTCAACATCTTTATCAACGACTTGGATGATGGACTCAAGGGCATCCTGATCAAATTTGCAGATGACACCAAACTGGGAGGGGTGGCTAACACCCCAGAGGACAGGATCACACTTCAAAACGACCTTGACAGATTAGAGAACTGGGCCAAAACAAACAAGATGAATTTTAACAGGGAGAAATGTAAAGTATTGCACTTGGGCAAAAAAAATGAGAGACACAAATACAAGATGGGTGACACCTGGCTTGAGAGCAGTACATGTGAAAAGGATCTAGGAGTCTTGGTTGACCACAAACTTGACATGAGCCAACAGTGTGATGCGGCAGCTAAAAAAGCCAATGCAATTCTGGGCTGCATCAATAGGAGTATAGCATCTAGATCAAGGGAAGTAATAGTGCCACTGTATTCTGCTCTGGTCAGACCTCACCTGGAGTACTGTGTCCAGTTCTGGGCACCACAGTTCAAGAAGGACATTGACAAACTGGAACGTGTCCAGAGGAGGGCAACCAAAATGGTCAAAGGCCTGGAAACGATGCCTTATGAGGAACGGCTAAGGGAGCTGGGCATGTTTAGCCTGGAGAAGAGGAGGTTAAGGGGTGATATGATAGCCATGTTCAAATATATAAAAGGATGTCACATAGAGGAGGGAGAAAGGTTGTTTTCTGCTGCTCCAGAGAAGCGGACACGGAGCAATGGATCCAAACTACAAGAAAGAAGATTCCACCTAAACATTAGGAAGAACTTCCTGACAGTAAGAGCTGTTCGACAGTGGAATTTGCTGCCAAGGAGTGTGGTGGAGTCTCCTTCTTTGGAGGTCTTTAAGCAGAGGCTTGACAACCATATGTCAGGAGTGCTCTGATGGTGTTTCCTGCTTGGCAGGGGGTTGGACTCGATGGCCCTTGTGGTCTCTTCCAACTCTATGATTCTATGATTCTATTCTATGATTCTATGAAACCTGGTGGACAAGCAGCGGCAAGGACAGGCCCATCTGCTTCATCCAACCAAGTCTCTGTTACACATGCCAGGTCAAGTCCTCCATGATCAAGTCATGGATGGCAGTGGTTTTATGAATCATTGACCTGGCATTGCAGAGCAGCACCTTCAGGTCATGTGGGTATCCCTTGCTGATTCTAGTATCCGTCCAGTCAGGACCAGACCCGGAGGCAGGGATAGTCCTCCAACAACGACTAAACCTGCCTCCTCTGTAATGACGTGGTCTGGTCTTAGCGTAACTCTTCCTCCTACCCGTGATCACTGAGATCGGTTGTCCCAGTGCATCCCCCCCATGGAACATGCCCCAGCTATTTTGTGGGCTGGGACCCACTCCCCAGCAGCCCTGACCCCCCCCTTAAGAACAAAATAAAACCCTTTAAAAAAAGAAAGAACCCACAATAAAACAATACAAACAAAAAACTTTAAAAATTACAAACACATTAAAATCAAACAAATTCCTGAACCCAACCAAACATCCATCCCACCCCCCACAAAAAAAGTAATCAAAAGGGAAAAAAGAAAATTTTAAAAAACATTTTAAAAAGAACATTGCGCCGCTCCGAGTCCTCCTGGCCAGCAGGAGCAGCAGCAGCAACAACTGTCCTTGTGAGGCTTCAGGCCCCGCCCTGGGCCAGGTGGTGAGTGGCAGGAGCAGGGCCCTCGGGCACTCACGCAGGGGAGTTGTTTCAATAGGATTGCTTTGCTGTACATTTTATTTATGGATGCTTATTTTATTCTAAGTTTAAATTATGGGTATTCGTTTTTGTGCAAATAGGTTGTACTCCACCTTGTGTTATTCAAGTCATTCTGCCTAGGCAAGCATTCCAGTTTCCCCAATGGAAGGATCCACTTTCTCCTCTCCTCCTGAGCTGTTCCCTCCTAAGAACTAGAGCCAAATTCGAGGGGTTCATGGGGGCATGGAGAAGGGGAGGAAGTGGAGGCAGGCCCCATTTTGCAGCCGATGGGGCTGGTTAGGTGAATCCAGGCCACTATTTGTTCTCATTTGTCCACTGCTTAGAAACCAATTTTTGCATTCAGTGATCAATCTAGAAATAAAATAAACCTCTTTGGTCTTGGATTATCTAGCAGAGATTCCTGCACTGCAGGAATAAAATAAGCCTATTTTGAATGGCCATCTGTCTTGGATGATCTAGCAGAGATTCCTGCATTGCAGGGGGTCTCCTGGCTCTGAGAGACAAGCAGGGAGGGTGGCTTCTGGCAGAAGGAGAGGGAGCCACTGGTGGCTCCTCCTTCTCCTGACTCACCTCTGCCTCTCGACCTTCCTCTCCCACTCGCCTCCTTCCTCTTCTGCCTTTGATTCTGCACTGCATTCTGCCACAGAGTCTCCCAGCTCACTACTATGCCTTATTACCCTTTCAGCTTCTGACACCTCCTCTTCCCAGACTTCTCCCTCTTCTCCCTCTGACCGCTCATCCTTCTCCTTTGGCTCTGAGCCGTCTTCCCTTCTTGGTTCCCCAGCTGCATCCTCCCACCATTCCTCTGTGCCCAACCAGTCCATGACATTGCTCCATCCCTCGGCCTCTGTCCCCACAAGGCAGCTTCCCCTGACCTGATCTGGTTCCACAGCCGCTGCTTCCCTTCTGCCCCCATGAAAAGGCGGATCAGGAGGTCTTGCCGGCATCATTCTGTCACCTGCAAAAGAAAAAAGGTAAGCAGGACGCCAGGAGTGTCTGCTTCTCTCACATGTGAAACAGGGCATCTCTAACTACAGATGGGCCTTTGAGAAGGACTTACCTACTGAGAGTATTTGGACGTTTGTGCCCATTTCATATGTTTGTTTGTGCAGAAATACATCTCCCCTCCTCTGGACCCTTGTTCCCAACTGTCTCCCCCCAAAACAAGATGAAAAGAACCCTCAGATGAGTTGGGAAACCAACAGAATGAGACCAGTGGAGAAAAACCACCTTTCTCCTTACCCAGTGGCCTCTCTCTGGTGTCCAACGGAGGCCTCTCTGCCTCACAGGAATCCAGGTCCATTTCTGCAAAGAGATCCTTTCCCTGAAAAAGAAACAAGGATTCAAAACAGAGAATGGTGAGAAATACTAGAAAGAGAATGACAAAGACTTGAAGGGTGTGAGATCTCATTCCATGGATGCTTTCCCAGAAAAAGGATGGGCCATCAGCAGACCATTATGGGATGTTCTCTGTCCTGTTTGGAGCCCCTTGGGAGTATCCAGAGGAAAGTCTCTCTCACCTGCTTTCTCTCCTCTGCCTGACTCAGGAGGAAACCTTCGGCCAGGGCCACCGCCTGGGAACTGGTCTCCGCTCCACAGTCCCTCACCCAGCTCTCCATCTCCAGGGGAAGGACAGCCAGGAACTGCTCCAAGATCACCAGGTCCAGCATCTCAGCTTTCGTGTGCCTTTCTGGCTTCAGCCACTGATGGTCAAGGTGGTGGAGTCGGCTGCAAACCTCTCGGGGTCCTTTGGCCTCCTGGCAGCAGAACTGCCTCAACTGCTGGCTCTGCACCTCTGAGCGGAGGGTGTCCTCCTCACCCAGGATCTTCTGCACAGAGTTTTCCCAGAATCCCCCACTGCTCCCAGTTTGGCTTGCATGGCCTCTTCCTGTTCCAGGGCCAGCTGAGTCTTCCTCATCCATCTGTGCTCTCAGGAAGCCTCTGAGAGATAGGAAGGAACCCTTTGGTCTTCTGCCAAGTTCTGCCCGTCTAAATGAGAAGCTCTAGCAAATCCTACAAAGCAAATACATTGTTCTGTTACAGAATTTGTAGGACGGGGGGGAAATGGTTCCCTGAGCAAGCATGACTGCACCACATCCCAGACCATGAGCTATCTTTTTGAAAGAGAAGAAACAAGTCTCTAGCCTTCTAGCAATGCAAAATGTGGAGGCAACTGAAGGGATTTCTGAGAGATGAATCAACCTGGTTTCTCCATCCTTCCAGTCAACTGATGACGTCGGAACCTACTGACAAAGGAGTCGTTTCTATCTTGTGAAAAATGGATGCTTGGTTCTAGTGGGGGTCTTCATCCAGGGGTCCTCAGGAGTTGCCCCCCACACCTACACCCACTCCCCTGCTTCTGTCTCCTTTTCTTGCACTTGGACTCTCTGCCACTCTCAGAATAGACTTCTGGGGCGGGGTCCCTTTTTCTTTGCTCTGAGGGCCAGGTATGTATCTGGAAAACCCCAGAGAGCCAAGTGGACGGGGCCAAATACGTCTCACTTGAAATTCAGGTGGGCAATTTATTACTATTATTCTGTTAGCCAGCTTAACACACACACAGCCACTGATGCCCAGGTCCCTGGAGGCTCAGGGAGTAGCAGCGCCCATTTCCGGTTGCTTTGCCAGCAACAATCCTTTTGGGACAGAGAGGATGTGGTCCTGGGATGCCCTGCTCTGGGTGCGAGGGGATGGCTGCAGTGGCCTCCGTGGGGAGCTGCCCTGGGAGACACTGGGAAACTGGTCCCCAATGCAGCAGCCAGACTCTGGGCTGGGATCCCTCTCTTTATTCCTGGCCTCTCTTTCCCACCTTAACTTCAACCCTCCCTGTGGGGTTTTTTTTGGGGGGGGGGGGGACTAGTCCACCTCCTCGTTCAGCTTTGGAAAACCATTTGCACATGTTTCCTCTGCTGTGCAATGAGGCTGAGCGATGTCACACTGCGTTAAAGTCCCAGGGACTCCTTTGTTTAAAGGAGGGAGGTCATTTCTGAAAGGGGGGGCAGCGGAGGGTCAAATTATTTCGGGATCCTCTGATCTGCAGGAAGGAGAGCGTGGCAGACATGGCCCCTCCCTGGCAGGACCCTCTCCTCCCTGACTTGGGGTCCCCCCCCTGCAGGAGCAGATCCGCCCCCCCCCCCGGCCTCCTCCCCTGCTGCAGTCCTGGGACCCCCACCAGATCCCGGAGAGAGAGGAGACTCACCAGATCCCAGGAGGGGGCAGCGAGGCAGCCCTTGCAGGAGAGACACCGAAGCAAGGAAAGGACTGAGAGGGAGGGGCCTTGGCTCTGGAGGACCTGCCCCCCCCCGCTTCCTGTCCTCTCTAGGAAGGCAGCTCACTTCCCTTTAACCCTTGCAAAGCCGAGTCCCTCCAGCTCAGCCCTCTCTCAGATTTTTATTATTTCTTATGGATTTAGGGTGCAGCTGCCCCCCTGGCTACGCCCATGCCCAGATATCCTTTGGGGGGAGGCTCTTGGCTGGACTCTGAGCATCTCCCTCCCTTGGCCAGAAACCAGAGGAAGAGCTTGCAGGGAAAAGGGCTTTGCAGGAGGCAAGGAAGCTCCTCCTAGAATTCAGGAGTGGAGAGATAGGAGGGGATCCCAGGGTCATCTAGTCCAACCCGAAGCAAGAGGGGGCTGGTCTAGTTCCCCAAACAGGCAGCCCTGTTTAATAGGTTATTGTAATTTAGTGTTTGATTGGAAGCCGCCCAGAGTGGCTGGGGAAACCCAGCCAGAGGGGCGGGATATAAATAAATTATTATTATTATTATTATTATTATTATTATTATTATTATTATTATTACAACCCCCAGCAATGCAGGAATCTCAGCTAAAGCATCCATGGCAGATGGCCGTCCGATCTGTGCCCAACTGCTCTTAGGTGTCCCTCAAGGCAGCGGGTCCTGAGTTCTAGCCCTGCTGAAACAATCGCACTGGCTGCCAAGGAGGAATCCAGCGAAGTTCAAAATAAATAAATCCTATTCTCATCATAAATGAGTAATACCTTCTTATGCAAGCTTTTTATACTAATATACAAAAGTATGCCATTTCCCTTTCCAGAAATGGATGGTTGTTGTTATTAGGTTTAGGGAAGCTTTTAATATTTGTTGGACTATTGTATTTTAATATTTTGTTGGAAGCCGCCCAGAGTGGCTGGGGAAACCCAACCAGATGGGCAGAGTATAAATGTATTATTATTATTATTATTATTTATTAAATTGATCAGGTGAGTTTTCTCCTTTCGAAAGAGGCAGGTGGAATCTCCACGGTTGCTAATAGCATAACGTTGAAAGACTAGGGAAATATGGGGAGCCCTAGAGCATCTGCTTGGCATGCAGAATGTCCCAGGGTCAACCCCTGACATCTCCTGCAAGGGCTGGACGAAATCCCTGCATGAAACTCTGGGGAGCTGCTGCCAGTCAGTGTAGACCAGGGGTCCACAAACTATGTCCCGCGGGCCGAATCCAGCCCTCCAGGGTCGTGAATCTGGCCTGCACGGCAGTTTCAGAGCCCACCAAGTGTCCGAGGCTGAAAGCATCTCACCACCCGCTCAGTCAGTCCCTGCATTGCGCAGAGGTAAATGCTACCGGGGTGGTGGCGGCTCAACCAATGGAAGGCCAGGGGGTTTCGCTCAGGGATGGGGAAGTGTTGTCTTTTGACTTGAAGAGGGAAGTTCAGGTTGGTGGAGGTTGGTGGAGGAAGGCAGACTTGGGTCGATTTGGTTTTGTTACTTTAAAGGTGGTAGAAGGAAGTATAGTCCTATTTCTGTGAGTGGCACAGGGGTCTTTCCACTCATGTCGTTTACATGCTCTGAGAGATGGGATATATTTTGTTATTTTAATTTTAAAAGGGTGGAGTGGAACCGGAGATTGACCATCTTGTTAGCCTGGGGCATTGGTCAGCAACCTTTTTCAGCCGTGGGCTGGTCCACTGTCCCTCAGACCATGTAGTGGGGTCAGACTATGTTGGGGGGGGGAATGAACAAATTCCTATGCCCCACAAATAACCCAGAGACGCATTTTAGAAAAAAGGACACATTCTAAATCATGTAAAAACACACTGATTCCCAAATTGTCCGCAGGCCGGATTGAGAAGCTTGCCTACCCCTGGCCTGGGGAGCCACATTCTGGTTGAAGGAGGCCAGGACTGGCCCTCAAGGCTTCGGATGTCCCTCCTCCCCTGCAGTAGGACTTGGAATCCAGGAGAAAACTCTTGGAATAGCCTTGCCAGGTGCTCAGGGACGGACTCACCTGTCCCCATGTCCTTCTATTTGCAGATGTGCTGCGGTTGCACATCCCTCCCCCAGAGGTGAATATTGGGGAGAACCAGAGCAGGGACTCAGACCTGCCCTCCTTTGCCCCACACTCTGCTCTCTCGGATGTGGAGAAGCCCTCCCTTTGTGAGGAACTGACAGACTGACTTGCCTTTCGGGTATTTACCCGACAGAGAAAAAGATGGCGAACGGCACTTAGTCAGCGTGAGTGTGAGCTCCCTGATTTATCTTTTAAGACTGTTTTAATGAGTATAGAAACCTATTAACTTTTAACTTTAGTTTTTAGTTTTTTAGTTTTAGTTTTAAATTAGTAAGTAGGAGGACGCCTCTTTCTATCAGGGAGACAACCATTGACCTTGAAACCGGGGCGGCTGCATGAAGAGAAAAATGACTAAGCAATTATACAGCCCTGCCTGTGGGAAAGGAACTGGGAAACGTACCAGAGATTCCAGAGATTTAGACGACACAGAGGAACTGAGATGCCTGCCTCTTGCTAAACAAACAAAAATTAGTGAATCTGAAAGTACAAAGGATATTTTTAATATTCCGGTTTCAAACTCTTTCACACTGCTAGCAGAGATGAATGACGAGGAAACCATTGTGAAAGAACCTTTTGATAACCTGCCTACTAAACCTTCAAGCAATAATAATACTGGTATCCACTCGAATGACTGCACTAGAGCCCGTGAAAGCTGCATTGATGAGATACTATTTGAACACTCGACTACTCTAGACCTAGTCGCTAAAACAGTGGACTATATCTTTAAATACATAAAAGACATCCGAGGATCCTTGGAGAAGATTATCTCGCTTGTATCCCTAACAGGTAAAAACAGTTCCCCTGATGTACCACCTGAGATGAAGCCCATACAAATGCCCAGAGCACCCGTTTTACCTCATACCTCCTGTATAATTCCTCAAGTTGCTGGCAATCAGAAAAGTGAGCCAAGTGAGCAAAATAAGAAGGAACAACACTTTGCACCTCCTCACAAACTGCTGCTGCAAGCTACCAAAATCTGCCTAACGGTTTGCCCCTTTAGAGGCAAGGTGATAAACTGGCATTTTAAGAGTGATATAAGGAGACACCTAGCGGAGCTTCTGAGGGTAATCCCTAGCTCTGTTGACCTGAAGCATACTGACCATATTAGCAGCAGACCTCAGAGGCAGAGAGTGCTGCTCTCCTTTAAAACCAAAAAGCTCCCTGCACTTATTATGTCCTCAAGAAGCCTTCTAATTAACTATGGAATCCTTGCTACAAGAGTCTTTACCAATACCAAGATCTGCCCCCTCTTACCAAACTGCTTGTTCAAAAAGAAAGCAGACAAGTCTGAGGGTCCGCCAATTGCCACGACCCCAACTCCCCTGGCCGCAGATCTAATCAGCTGGATTGACGCCCCCCTGCCTCCACTGACAAAGGCTATACATCTGGAGAATTCTACAGAGCGTGAGTTACTTCTATCCTTCTCCCAATTGCCAAAACTGGAGCGAACAGAGATAACGGACAGATTGGATGAGTTGCTACTCTGTCTCCGTAACTCAGAAGATCATGCTCATGTAAATAAGATGAATTCCTCACCAATTGTAGATCAGTCTACACAAGCCCAAGTGGTACCTGTTTTAACGACCTCTGATCTGCAACCTGGCTGTACACGGCCTCGGGATGTCAAGCCCGGGCAGGATACAGTGGAAGATTCGACAAGCCTCTGGTCAAACCCGGAAGCTGTGGCAAGACTGAATGCTCTTTTGGAGGCAAACCGAAAAGGATGCCTCCCACCTGCCTTACACTGCATGTTCCCTACAGCAACCGCAGATCCAAAAGGCCCACCCCCCTCAATCTTAGAGCATACTTTAAATGCAGAGTCTATGGACCTGTCGTTAAGTGATACTCCCGTGCACCAGAATCCATCCCTGCAGCTACCAATAATTAAGCCTCAATCCATGGCTGCTGCTGCGGTAAGTGGTGCTCGGAAATTGCCTGGTAAGCAAGCTACAATTACTTCCTTCTTCCAGCCTATTGCCCCCCCTCGCCGCATGCATCCCCAGGTGGACTCTGCCGTGCTGGTTCCGCAAGGCCCAGCATGACTCGAAGGGGTGACCAGGGGATTACTTACTTTCTTATCCTGGAATGTAGCTGGCATTAAACCTAAGCTGATGGATCCATCTTTTGTCGCCTACATAAAAGGCAGTCGTATTCTTTTGCTGCAAGAGACCTGGGCTTGTGAGGGCTTCTCCTTATCAGGGTATAAAGGCTTCTACCTGAATGCACAACAGAATTCACTATCACCTGGTAGACCACAAGGTGGGTTGGCTACCTTAGTTTCTTTGGCCTTAAATCTGCAGGTGGAACAAATCGACATCCGGTCGTCATCCATGCTGGGTGTAAAGCTACAAACAGCGGAGGAAGTGTTCGTGGTGGTGAATGTTTATTTGCACCCAACCTATAAGAAAAACCTGGTGGACCAAAGATGGAGGGGAATTCAACTGACTCTTGAAACTCTCCTAGAGAAATATCCTGAAGCCACCTTCCTAGTCGCAGGAGATTTCAACGGCCGATTGTCTCACTCTGATAAATCATTATTTGCTAAATATAATAAATATCCTTCACTACCCATTTTAACCTCAGACCTTTTACCCAGGAACTTTAAAGACAGTGTTGCTACATACACAGGTTTTAAATGTAGACAAACTTTGATGGCTCTTAATTTTCACCTTCTAAACGGAGCTCTCAGTTCTGATTACCCTGCCGAATTTACTTTCTGGTCAGGCTCCCGAGCCTCTACCATAGACTTTATTTGGACATCAGTAGACCTAATTCCCAAAATTTCCAACTTTAGGGTGGTAACGAGGTTGGAAAGTGACCATTTTCCATTAGAACTCTCTCTGATCCTGGATGGAGAATTGGCTACCTATTCCTGTGTGCCTATTACAAATAACCAGCTTCAGATGAGGCCCACTGCCTTAAAATGGACCGACAATATGGCTCAACGGATAAATGAACTCCTGTGGTCTGACCAACTGCAAGAGACAAGGGACTCCCTTATTCAGGCAGTTGAGCCACTGCCAATATATGACAATTTAGTAGAACTGCTAAAACCTTCGTTGGCTAAGGCCCCGGTAATGAATAGTAACCATTTCTCTCATAAAAAGTGGTTTGACGAGGAATGTAGACACTTCAAGAACAACCTATATAATGAATTCTTGGCATATAGGGCATCAAATGACCCCGCACCTAGCAGTCACCTTATGAACCTCAAGAGAAGGTATAAAGCACTATTAAAGGAAAAGAAGCTTGCGGCCGAAAGAAATGATTGGAAGAACCTTCTAAAAGCTGCAGAAAATAGAAATCCCTCCTCCTTTTGGCACCAAATTTCTCAATACCTGGGTAGACCGTTGTCAAGGATAGAACCCCAAATTTCAGCTGACACCTGGGAAAGCTTCTTCTCAGATTTATATGCAGCTCACGCTGCCAGCGGAGGAAGATTAGATTTGGCCCCCTTGCCTGAGTGGGATCCTGTTACCTGCTCTGATGTGGAAACACTTATAGGCCAATTTGAGGCGGGCAAGGCACCCGGAGACGATCTTATTTCCATAGATGTTATTAAAGCCAATAAGGACTGGTGGTGTCCACCCCTAGCAGCTCTTTTTACTTATATAAACAAAACAGCACAATTTCCTCCAAGCTGGAACTCTGCACTGATTGTGTTAATTCACAAGAAAGGGCCAATTTTAGACCAATTAGCCTGCTAAATGTTATCGGGAAGATCTATTCAAGATTTCTACTTAACAAATTAACGACCTGGATGGAAAGCAACAATATCATCGCAGAGGAACAGGCGGGTTTCCGCCCTGGAAGATCAACAACAGACCAAATCTTAATCCTAAATCGCTTGGCCACCAAGTACGCTGGCAATGGCCTAAAAGCCCTAAAGGCCCTAAGCAGGCCTTTGATCTAATTCCCAGGAACCAGCTATGGACAAAATTGGCAGCGACATCTATCGACCGCCGCCTTCTCCTGCTGATTATTAATTTGCATACAAATACCCTCCTGAGGATTAGGCTAGATGGTAAGGGGCTAGTCTCCAATCCGGTTGCCACCACTAGGGGGGTAAGACAGGGCTGTTTGCTTGCCCCTGCTTTGTTTAATTTCTATATTAATTCGCTAGTGGTGCATATGGCAAATGCTGATTTCCATCCACCAAAACTGGCAGGACGAGCCTTGAATGTCCTACTGTATGCGGACGATGCCGTCCTATTAGCTACCTCCCCCATTGGATTAAGGAGGATGCTTCGAGCTCTTCATGAATATGAGACCCAACACGAGCTCCAACTAAATTATGCCAAGACCAAAATAATGGTCTTTGCTGCTCGACTGAAACCTAATTTATGGTCAATTAATGGTATCCCTTTAGAGCAGGTCAGTTGCTTCAAATACCTGGGTCAGGTTGTAAGATCAAATAGGTCCTTCTTGGCGCACAGAGAATACATAGCCTCGAACGCATCCAAAGCAGCCTTGGTGATTAGAACCCTGTACTCCAAGAAACAGGCACAAACTGTCAAAGTTGCCTTGCAACTCTTTAAAATGAAAGTCCTCCCTCTTCTACTGGTGGGCATTGCCTTGGGCTCACGTAGGGACTTTGAAAAATTGGAATCTATTGGAATCAGGGCCATACTCAGGATCCCCCCCTCCGTGGCAGGCGCGATCATGAGATTGGAAACCGGTTGTCAAGCCTTTAGGTATGTGGCCCTGAAAGCGAAGCTATGGCTATGGCTCAAGCTCTGTTTCAGACCGGTGGGTTTGGCCCCCTTAATTCTGAGGGATAACTTTAAATCTCCATGGGAAGGGGAGATAGTGGAGGAAGTGCAGAAGTGCGGGTTGTCCTCCCTTTATATAGAGTCCATGACGTATAGCCACGCAAAGGCGGTGATCGCTCAAAGATTAAGGGATATTGCCAGGCAGGAGGACATAGCCCGTGTGAAACCTGGGTTGTTTTTGGGGGAGCAGTTGTATCGGGCTGCTCCAGCTCGCTACTTGGCAGATATCCACTACGTGGAATACCGTAGACTATTTACTGCAGCTAGGCTGAATGTTCTTGACTCGGCGGTTCTGAAGGGAAGATATGGAGGAGTCCCATATGACCAGAGATTATGCCACTGTGCATTGGGTGAGGTAGAATCCACAGAGCACATTTTACTGAGCTGTCCCATTTACAACGATTTAAGACAGTACCTTATAACTCCACACTTAGCCCAGCTCAGTTCCCGACAAAGAGGAAAGCAGACAGCATATCTGCTAAATAAGTCTTCTGGGAAAACAACTTTGTCAGTGGCTAAATTCCTTTTCCTGGCACTCAAGTGTCGGAAACGTATAACTGATTGCTTTGATGTGGGTTATCTGTGAGAGGTCTGGTACTGTGGCCCTACCTTATTTATGTACCCCTATGATGTTATAGTTTATACTTATTGTGTAATGTTTTATTTCTGACTATCGGTCGAATAAAGGAAATTGATGATGACTTTTGCCTTTCAGCTGCTGGAGGAAGGTCAGCTGTACCTGCTGGAGGTGATTCAGAATTGCCAGGCAGCTCAGCTCAGGGGGATCCGAACCCTGAAGTGCTCCAAGGAAGAGACGGCCAAAGCCATCCTGATGAGTGATGGGGAAGTGGGGGAGGGAGGGGCTTTGGAGAAGGGGAAGTATCTGGGAATTTGTATGACGGCAAAGAATATAAATCTTTTTAATGACAATTATCAACCAGTCTGGAAGGAGAATTGTACAAATATGAAAACATTGGCAGGATTGAAATAAATCTCATGTCATGGTATAATTTATAATTAAAAATCTTAAACTATAGAATGGAATAGGAAAACTGATGGAAGGGAAGGACGGAAGCTAATGGATCTATGAAACACAAAGTAGGATACATGTAATAAGATGTGATGTTTTGGTGGTGGGGGTTGGTTGGTGATTGTAAATTTCAATAAAAATCATTAATAAAAAGAAGAAGAAGGGGTTGTCTGTCTGCCGGAGAGGAGGACCCTACTGGCCTAGGTTCACGTATCCTGTTTGAAAGGGGAATCATCTTAGGGACTTCCTGTGAACATCTGGGTCAGGAATGCTGTTCCTGGAATGGACAAACACACAAGAGGTAACCAGCTGTGCATTCCCATAAACAATACTCTTCTATATATTCTTATCACAATATCAAATGTTTATCTTGCACATAAACAACACATAAAGTGCAATAATATAGACGGAAGTCCTAATAAATCAGTTCATTCATAAAGACCAAATGTCTGCTAAGTCCAAATTGGGGACTACTACAGTTCCACATTGTTGACAAGGTGTGATGGCCTGGGATTCAGACTTGGATGCTGAACCTGAGGGATCCCAGCCTGCACAGGATTCCCCGCCTCCAGAACCAGCTGAGCCAGGGCTGGGGCATGAGCCTGAAGGGTCCTCACCTGTGCTGGATCCTCAGGTGCAGGCACCAGCTGAGTCTGCTCTGTCTCCTGAGGTGATGGAGGACCCATTGCCTGCAGGTGCTCCACTCTCAGCCCCGTCAGAGAAAGCTGAGGTTGCCTCTGGGTCCGGTAATCCTCCACCCCTTCGTTGGGGTGCATTCGGGAGGAACCAGAAGCCATGGCTGACCAGGCGGCTGCACTGGTGGCATTGGCTCAGGAAAACCAGTGGCCCTGCCAGAGAAATTCAATGGGTCCCTGGCCAGCTTTCCCATGTTTCTTGCCCAGACAAAGCTGTATATTCAGGGTCGATCCCAGAATTTCCCAGATGACCGAACAAAGGTGCACTTCCTCAACAGCTTGCTGAAGTACCGGGAGGCCAAGTGGGCATTGCCGCTGCTCCAGCAAGACTCTCACTTGCTGACAGAATATACAGGGTTTTGCAACCATCTGGAAACCGCGTTCGGCAACACTCAGAAGGGGAGTCAAGCCAATCAGGCGATTCAGCAGTTGAAACAGGACAAGTGCATAGTGGCCGCCTACGCCACAGAATTTCAGCTGTTGGCACAGGACTTGTCCTGGAATGACTCCACCCTTCAGGAGCAGTATCTCAAGGGGCTTTCGGATGAGATACTGGACCAGCTGGCCATGATGGATCGCCCCACCACTCTGGACACCCTCATTCAACGGAGACTGCAGATAGACGATCCGTTGGAGGACCATCACCAGCACTCCCGGCTCCCGGCTCTGGTCCTTCCCAGCAGTTCCACGGCCACAGCCAAGTCGCTGGAGGAGCCAATGCAGCTCGGGGCAGCGCGGCCTCGCCTCTCCCCCTCAAAGAAGACTCGGCATCTGGAGGGGAACCTGTGTCTATACTGCGGCGGGAGTGGACACTATGCCCAATCATGTCCCGAGAAAACGCCGGCCACAGGGAAATGGCCAACCCCAGTAGCCGATGGCCCAGGCTACCTGGGGTCCCAGACATCGCATGATTGGCCCTCACCAGTGGAAGTGCAACACCTCATGGTTCTGGTGCATCTGTACCCCCTGGCGGGCCCTGGATTCTCACCCAAGCTCTGGTAGATTCAGGGGCAACCTGCTCCTATATGGACTCTGCCTTCGCTGCCCATCATCAGGTGCCACTCCAGGACAAGCCAGAACCAGTACAGGTGGAGGCAACTGACGGACGGCTCCTGCGCTCGGGTGCCGTTACTCAGGAGACTCAGCCCTTGGTCCTGTGTCACCAGCAGCACCGGGAGGTGCGCACCTTGGACATTGCCACCATGCCCCAGTTTCCCCTGGTGCTCGGGATGGACTGGCTGGAGTCTCACAATGTTCAGATCGACTGGGTCAATCAGACTGTGCGCTTCCCAAACCCGTGTCCCCATGCTCGGTCCAAGACGCTAGTGGCCGCCCCCACAGGGGAAGCTGCGTCAATGCTCCCCACTGATTACCAGGAGTACCAATAAGTGCTCAATGAACACTTGGTCTTTCAACTGCGGCATAGACCTCCAGCCCGGGGTGCCCCTGCCTGTGAGCCACCTATACTCTCTTACGGAGCCAAAGCACTAAGCCTTGCAGGACTTCCTTCGCAAGAACCTGGAGGGCGGGTTCATTTGGCCCTCTACCACGCCCACCTCGTTAAGAAATGTAGGGAGCTTTGTCCCTGCCATGATTACCGGGTCCTGAATAAGATTACCATACCAGACCGGCATCCCTTGCCCCTTATTGCAGAGTTGCTGGAACGGGTGCAAGGGGTGCAGATGTTCACCAAGATGGACCTTCGGGGGGCCTACAGTTAGATTCGGATTCAAGCTGGGGATGAGTGGAAGACAGCATTTGGGACCCAGTATGGGCAGTTTGAATACCTGGTAATGCCTTTCGGGTTGTGCAATGCGCCTGCCCTGTTTGAACGGTACATCAACCACGTGTTCCAGGACTTGCTAGACAAGTATGTGGTGGTGTACCTAGATGACATTCTGATTTACTCCCATGACCCAGCTCGCCACGAGGGTCATGTCCGGTCCATGTTGCAGCGCTTGCGGAAGCAACGCCTGTATGCTAAGCTCAGCAAGTGAAAGTTCTACCAGCGGTCAGTGGACTTCCTCGGTCACCAACTCTCCCCTGATGGGGTGCAGATGGATCCCGGGAAAGTGGCAGCAGTTTGGGAATGGGCAGCACCCCGGAACCGTAAGGACCTATCTCACCGCAAGGGGCCATCATCCTGAGGGGGAAGACAACTGGTGGATGTGAGAACAGACCACCGGAACCTGGAGTACCTCCAGACTGGGTTGACCACTTGTCATTGGAGGAGTTCGCTTACAACAACGCGGTGAATGCCTCCACCGAGCAGACTCTGTTCCAGGCCACTTACGGTTACCACCCGCGTTTGTTCCCGGACTTGCTGCCAGCATCTGCGGTCCCCACGGTGACAGACTGGCTCCAGGAGCTCCAGTCTCAGCACCAACTATTGGTGGAGCAACTGCGCCAAGCCAAAGATGAGTCCAAGGACCAGGCCGACCGCCACCACCAGGTGGGGCCGGAACTCCGCGTCGGAGAACCATGGGGCTATATAAATTCTAATTGGACTCCGTTTGAATTGGGCAATTGTATCCAGGCTGCAATTAGCTTTGTGGTTCCTTAGGAACAACTGAGCAACTTCCCTAGAGTGGAAGACCAGAGCCTATAACAATAATAATCCCATAGAAAGGCCAACGCACAGACATCTCTCTCAAGAAATGCCCAAACCTGTGCCACTACAAGGTGACATGGTCAATATGAAAGCCCTACAGGGATTCACCAGGGATTGTTGCTGCTGTGATATGATGGAGGTGTGAGACCAGAGGAGAGCTAGCTTTGACACCTGGGAACACACAAAAAAGGCAGAAACAAAACAAACTTAATTTTTCACTCATTATTTGACCTTCCTGCTAAGTGGAAAGCAGAGATCACTATTGAGAATGTTTCTCCCAAAGTGCTAGAATGCCACAAGTAATTTAGTAACAAAATGCAACATGTGTTATTTTTCATGTGATATCTTATGTCCAGCTATGTGCACTGCTACACTTGCAAATAGCCTTAAGAGGCCTGACATGCAAGTCTCTTAAGATTTAAATGAAGGCATCCATTTACAACATACCAGGTTATTATTTGTGGGGCAACAATTTTTAGAAAAAAATATAGCCCCAAAGGGGGGAATTGTTATAAGAATTTTTAGTATATATAAATCTAAATGTACCAAGCAATATATAAATATATAAACCACATGTCCAAAACCCACAGGAAAAGTCCTAAAGCCATTTTGACTCTTTCACTCTTTCAGTCACCTCAAATATTTCTCAAGGTAAAAACAATGCACTCAGATTTCTGTTGTAGACTGCCTTTTCTGTGATGTATGTGTGATGTTTCTGGGGGTGGTCTTGGACTCCAGGGCAGGCAATTAAAAATGTCTCTATTAAGGGCTTGCATGCATGGCTCGGGGTACTCCTCCTCTCTCCTGCGTGTGGGTGGAGAACCCTGTTGCAACAGTTAATAAAGAACAGGCTTACTAGCTGCTTTGCTTCTCAATATTCTCTGGTTGGTCTCTGTTATTTTCTCCTACCGATAGAGAACCTACAAAAGGACTGTATATGGGCACTTGGGTACCCCATAAGGAAAAAGGAGCAGGTTTTTTTCCTTATATCACCTGCAATCATGTGTGGTGAGTTAGCAATTCACTCCTCCCATTGCTGGATATGTGGCTAGTATGTCACATGCCCCTGTTTACTTTCCTAGGCTTGGAAAGTGTAAGAACGGAAGTCAGTATTATCTCTTCCGCTCTGCTGTGCTTTTGCACTGTTCTTTGTCTCCCTGTCTGTTGTTGAAGAAGAGAGAGGGCGCCATCATGATCCATTTGGTGTCGTCTGCAAATGTGATGAGCATCCCCTCAGTTCCTTCATCCATGTCATTTATCAAGACGTTGAACAACAACGGGCCCAGGACAGAACCCTGCAGCACCCCTCTGGTCACTTTTCCCCAGGATGAGGAGGAACCATGAAGGAGTCCTCTTTGGGGTCGGTACCTCATTCAGCCTCATTTTACCAGCTTCCTCACATAAATATCACAGAGGACTTTGTCAAAAGCCTTACTGAAATCAAAATACACAATTTCCACAGCAGTCCACTGATCAACAAAGTTTATAACTCCATCCAAGAAAAGAAAAGAAAAGGAAAGGAAAGAAAAGGAGAGATTTCTCTGGCTTGTATTTTTTTTGAGAAAGCCAGGCTTTCATCCTGTATTTCTATAATGTAAAATCTTCAGATGATGGGCAAATACATTTTAAAAAGCATAAATGAGGATCTTGGCAAGCTGGAAAATGTGCAAAGGAAGGTGATTTATGTATTTATTTAATTTGTAAAGCACCCAACCCAGTGGTGCCGACTTGAATAAAATAGTGGTGGGCACCAGGTAAGGCCCGCCTTGCACTATCAATCACATGGTGCATGCACACCGTTAGAATGGCAATGCCTATAATGGCAGTGACTTTTTAAAAAAGTAATATTTTGCGCCCGTAGTTCAATTTCTCAGCAGCTCCCCTTGCCCCGGAGAACACTTTTAGCATTTCATCTCCTCTACCTGTGGCATTGTTCAGCAGTGGGGAAAGTGACCTCTTCACACCGGATGTCCATTTGGTATGGCCCTTTCCAGGTTTTTTCTTGCTCATTGTGTTTGTCTTTCATTTGTTCTCATATGTGTGTTGCCAGTAGAAGCCACAATTCTGTGGGTACTCTAGGTGGTGCAGAAAGCACCTAGAAGCTCCCTAGAGTTTGAAGTGCCGATCAAACTTCAGTTTTGCGCTCTATTAATTCCAATTAGCAGTACTGGGGGTGGTTCAGATTCTGGGGCAGTGCTTTTGGCCAGCAGAGGGTGTCACAGGGCCAGCCTACTTTCCCTTTAAAGGAAACTTGGGTCTCCAGCTGTTTTTGGACTAGAACTCCCATCATCCCTAGCTAGCAGGACCAGTGGGAAGGGATGATGGGAACTGTAGTCCAGGAGCTGCTGGGGACCCAAGTTTGGGAAAGCCTCCTTTAAAGCAACTTTTGCGTTTGGCCCGCAAAGATGGGACCTGTCCACATTTGTATTTTCTTGTATTTTGTTTTTCTCATGACCTTTGCGCGGTTTTTAAAAATTTCTTAAAAGGGCAAATTGATAGCAAAATTTTATGGCAAGTTGCGGAAGAATAAAAGGTTGCATTTGAAAAAAACACAAAAAAACCCTGGGGGGTGGCCTCCTCAAATATTTTATGGGGGGGCAAAGACCCCTAGGAATTTAAGAGTGGCTGTATTCATACACCCACGTCTCAGAATGCTTAGAACGTAAAAACACAACATAAAAACACAAAACATCACATGTTAAAATAGTATTAGATGTCAATAAGAAAAAGGCCTGGTTAAAAAGGTGTGGATTTGCCTGGCTCCTAAAGCTATATACTGGTTTTTCCAATCTTTGTATGGATTCTTTGATGGGAAGTGAGAGAGGAGCTCTTCCTGAAACTCTTTCCACATTCCACACACTGATAGGGTTTCGCCCCTGTATGAATTCTTTGATGGGAAGTGAAATTGGACCTCCTACTGAAGCTCTTTCCACATTCCACACACTGATAGGGTTTCTCCCCTGTATGAATTCTTTGATGGGAAGTGAGAGAGGAGCTCTTCCTGAAACTCTTTCCACATTCCACACACTGATAGGGTTTCACCCCTGTATGAATTCTTTGATGGGAAGTGAAATTGGACCTCCTACTGAAGCTCTTTCCACATTCCACACACTGATAGGGTTTCTCCCCTGTATGAATTCTTTGATGCTTAGTGAGAGCGGAGCTCTGACTGAAGCTCTTTCCACATTCCACACACTGATAGGGTTTCTCCCCTGTATAAATTCTCTGATGCCTAGTAAAACTGGAGCTATCTGTGAAGCTCTTTCCACATTCCACACACTGATAGGGTTTCTCCGCTGTATGAATTCTTTGATGGGAAATGAGAGAGGAGCTCTTCCTGAAGCTCTTTCCACATTCCACACACTGGTAGGGTTTCTCCCCTGTATGAATTATTTGATGGGAAGTGAGAGAGGAGCTCTTCCTGAAGCTCTTTCCACATTCCACACACTGATAGGGTTTCTCCCCTGTATGAATTCTGTGATGGGAAGTGAGATGGGAGCTCTGCCTGAAGCTCTTTCCACATTCCACACACTGATAGGGTTTCTCCCCTGTATGAATTCTGTGATGGTAAGTGAGATCGGAGCTCTGACGGAAGCTCTTTCCACATTCCACACACTGATAGGGTTTCTCCCTTGTATGAATTCTCTGATGCTTAGTGAGATCGGAGCTCTTCCTGAAGCTCTTTCCACATTCCACACACTGATATGGTTTCTCCCCTGTATGAATTCTTTGATGGGAAGTGAGATGGGAGCTCTGACTGAAGCTCTTTCCACATTCCATACACTGATAGGGTTTCTCCCCTGTATGAATTCTTTGATGGGAAGTGAGGTTGGAGCTTTCAGTGAAGCTCTTTCCACATTCCACACACTGATAGGGTTTCTCCCCTGTATGAATTCTTTGATGGGAGGTGAGATTGGAGCTGTTCCTGAAGCTCTTTCCACATTCCGCACACTGATAGTCTTTCTTTCCAATGATATTTTGTTGATGGGAAGTGGAATGGGAGTTTTGACTGCAGCTTTCTCCACACTCCAAATTTTTACGTGGCTTCTCCTCCCTGGGGATTTTATCGTGGTCACCTTTGTTCTCAATTTCCGATTCTTCACAATCTGCAATGGAGACAAAAAGGGATTAGAGCCTCAGGAACAAATGGAGAAGAACTCAAGGGAGTTGGGGGGGTGTTCATTACCTGTGTTGTTTGTCATTAACCAACATATTTATTATGAGATTCTGATGCATTGTTGAATGTTGCTTTGTTTGATTTAAAGTAGTGGTCAAAATTGTGGAAGACTTGGAAAAAAGTGTCGTTCTTCTTTTGGAGTAATATTATAAATCTATATATCAATGGAAAGATAATTTGATCAAGAATGCAATCCAACAAAGTTTTTTCAATTACCCATATTCTATCAAACCATATAGCCAAATAACCAGGAAAAGGAAGCACAACTTGCTTAGGTTGACTTTTGTCAGTAACTTACGTGATTGCTATCAAGTTGGTCATTTAGTGAGGTTGAAAAACATAATCAAATTTTAAAAATGGCACAAAGAGTTGACTTGTCACCCAGAATGTGATGTAAAATTGTACTATTACGTGAACAAGGCTACAGTTATGAAGAAATTAGATGAAAGATTGGGAAAAACTAAACCAAAGCTGGCCTTTCTATATTTTTGAAGAGGTATAAGGAGACTCAGTCACTACAAAATCAGACTGGTAAAGGCAGGAAATGTTGGGAAAGAAACATTCTGCATAGAAACAGTAAAGATGTTTGTACCTTTAAGAACAGTTTCTGTAAGCTCTGGGTAAATTGGGTACAGCTGGCCATGACTACAAAAGGAGAAAAGCTGCAGTTTGGAGGACTTCCGGGGTGGCGCCATCGGCAATGGCAGACTCCCTCTGAACTGGAGGGACCAGCTCCGCACGAAACGGGTCGTATCCGCTGCGGCGAAGCGGGGACCCTCTAAAAAATCACAGGCGGATGAAGCCTGTGACCATGGGACTCGGCGGGCACCTTTAGCGCCCCCCAACCTGCAAAGGAACCCATTAACGGGCTCCGAAGCGAAGAGGGGGAAGTGGTGCGGTGCTGTGAGTCTACTGCTTTTTCCGTGGAGTGAAGCCGCATAGCCGTTGCCGGAGAGCGCTGCCTTTTTCCAGGGACAATTTGGCATCTAAAGAATCACCCGTGAATACTTGAAACTTGAACAATTGGACTTTAAATAAGGATTGGCCAGTAGAGAGGAATTGGATTCAAAATTTTAATTCAATTTGGTACTGAAACGGGAAGGTCTAAACAGGAAGTCAGCCTTCCATTTCTTTGTAGTCAGAACAAAGCAAAGACAACGTAAACTAGAGCTTAGAAAATTACTTTTAAAGGACTGGTCTTCATCATTTAAAATCGTGGAACCCCCTTCGGTAGCAGGAGAAGAAGGGGGATTTTCTTTTTTGGACTGTTTAAACCTGCAGAAGTGAGTTTAAAGTAAAGTAACTTTCCACCGTCCTGATCCTGGAGCGGAGTGTCAGGACTGACGTTTGAAGCTCATTGACCAGAGACAAATGTTTTTGACAGATAGCTAAAAGAAGAGTAACATAGTGACTCTATTGTTTCCTTTCGCATTTCAAAGGAACAAATATTGACTGAATTTTTTGAAAAAGAAACTTTGTTGCTATTGTTCTTAAGAGAAAGAATAAACAGAAGTTTTCCCCCTAGAGGGAGACTGTGAAATTGTAACCAACTTCAGGAGCTGGCAGCTGTTACAGATTACAATCGTGGGAAAGGATTGGTGACCTTGTAGGACAATGTTTTCAGAAGCTCTGTTGGGTGCTTTCTGTAAAATAAATGCCCTATTGGATCAGCTAAGCCAGAAGACGGACTTGATGACTAATGCGGCCAGAAATTTTGAACAGGCAGTAGGAAACTACTTGGAGCCTACCCAGGTTCTAAAACAGGAGTGTGCTTTGACAGCACAGACGAGAGAAGAGGATACTGCTGAATCCTGGGTGCCAGAAATGGAGGGAGTTGCGGCCCTGCAGGATCATGACCCTTGAGTTTGACAAATGAATTTGGAGAAAACCAGATTTGGAAAGATAAAGTTTGGTTTGGTTTGGAAATGGGGGGTTGGACTGACCCTCCCATGCAGGGATGTTTGGACTTTCTGAGTCTGGTAATGGGCCGTCAGATGTTTGGAGTTGTGGGGGCTCTTAATTTTGGAGGGAATTTGAAACAGGTGTTGAAATACCACATGGTGTTTAGTCTGGACTATGGAAATGGGGCAGATCTGCTGAAAAGGGTCAAAAACATTACTAAGCTGGAGTTCCCACGAGTGAAAGGAAAATATGAAGAAGAGTTGCAGAAGGGACATGGAGGGGACTTGAGGGCCTCGGATATAAGGATACCAGGTTAATGTGCTAGATTCATGGGACAAAAAGGACTGACAAAATCCGGGACCAGGAGGAAGGGACGCTGGATGAAGATTGGATTGTTTTACTTTTTTTCCTTTTATCATTAGGACTGTTTTTAAATAATTGTTGAATGTTAGAAAAATGTTGAAATGGAACTACTTGGTTCTAGTCTGCTATATGACAAGATGAAAACAGATTAAGATAATGTAAGGACAAAATATTATGAACTATGGAAAGGATTTGTTGTGATAATTATTAACTAGGATACAAGAAAGGGGAGGAGGAGGAGGTCAAGGAAAGAAGGTAATGAAAATTAAAAATTTGAGAATGATGGATGTATTTTTTTTTTCTTTTTTCTTTTCGTTTTGTCCTCTTTTTGTCATTTTTTTTCTTTTTTGTAACTTTGAAAAAATCTTTAATAAATATTATTATAAAAAAAAACAAAAGGAGAAAAGCTGCAGTTTGAACCTGCCTGCAGGAAAAACATCCACAAGCTTTGCTGTTTGTTGTTTTATAATAAAACCTTTATTTAATTTGGTTTTACACCAGTCTTGTGGTGTCACAGTTTCTGTCATCTGCCACCAGTGGAAAATCCCCCTCTAACAGGTTATGGGCCCAGTCCTGAGTGGGCAGAGACAGAACATGAAAATAACCCAGAGACTAGAAGCAACTCAGCGTTTCTCAAGCAGCTGGCTGTGTGGAGGCGCCGGGAGAAAGTGTCTGTTTGAGACCAGGAGCCGAACAATTCTTCAAGCCACGTGTGAGTAAAGACTGAGTGGAAAGCTGAAAGCTGGGTGGAGTCATGGCTGGACTTGGACTTGGAGCTGGAGCTCAAGGGGAGCTTCATATTTTCCAGTAGACAAACTAGGAGAGTCCAATTATATGTCATGGAGTTTACAGATGCAGGCATTTTTAAAGAAAGAACAATGCTGGACTGTTATTGTTAACCCTCCTGTAAAAGAGGAGGATGAAGAAGTAGATGAAGCAGACCAAAGACTGGAGGACAAAGCATATGCCAATCTAATTTTGAGTTTAGAGAAGTCTCAGTTATCTCATGTGTGAGACCTTGAAACAGCAAGTGAGATCTGGAAAGCACTGAAAGCAATACACATTAGAGACACTGCTGGCAGCAAAATTACTCTGAGAGCTCTGTACCGAGCCAGACTAAGTGAGGGTGAATGTGTTTCAAAACACCTTCAAAGAATGCATGATTTATTTTCACAGTTAAATGAACTTGGGGAACATTTTTCTGAGCGGAGTAAGGTTTATATTGTGCTGTCTTCACTTCCTGAGTCATGGGATAATTTAGTGATGACACTGGAGGCAATTCCAGAAAGCCAATTAATGATGCATTTCTTAACTGGGTGTTTGCTTGATGAGGAGGAAAGACGCCATGAGAGGAAGGTGACAATCCCTCACCGTAACTCCGGAAATGGGAGGCAGTCCAGTAAAAGATATGCAACTGATGAGGGGCGGCAACATAGAGGTTGTAGACCAGAGAGGAAGCAGCTTTCACAGTCAGAAAATGCTATTGTTGTGGGTCAACCAAGCATTTAGCACGACAGTGTACTGTGTCTGGGGGAGAAAACACAAGAAAAGGGCGGCCTGCATTTGCTGGGAAGCGAGGAGACAGGAAGAGTCGAGTCCAGTATGTTTCTGCAGCAGTTCGAGGCACCAGTCACGATGTTGGACAGGACTGGATTTTAGACTCAGCAGTGACAAACATTTTTTGTTAAGTCTGCACAAGCCCTTGTAGAAAAGCAACCTTGTAAATCTGTAAATGTAGTACTAGCTGATGGAACAGTGCATGAGTCAGCTGGAAAGGGTAGTGGGAATATTAACTGTTTAAGTACCAAATTTACCAATGTTTTATGTGTACTAAGTTTAGAAATTAATTTGCTTTCAGTTACAAGTCTTGTTAAGCAGGGGTTTATGGTAACCTTCTCTGGGTCAGGATGTAAAATAGAGAAAGCTGGAAAAGTGGTTACACTAAAAAATGGTTTATTTTGAAAGACCAGCTAGTAAGTGAGTCTGGGGCATGTGTTAAAGCCTGTAATAGAGCCTTGCATGATGAGTGCCAGCATCTGTGGCATCGTCGTTTGGGGCATGCCAATTTCCGCAGTATTACAAAAATGCCAGAAGTAAGTAAGGGAATTAAAATGAAAAAATGTTCAGTTTTTCTGGACTGCAATACCTGCAAGGAGTCTAAAAGTAAGCAGGGATCTTATCGTGAAAGTAATAGAATTAGCAAGAAGCTAATTCTATTTTCTGACTCAGCTACCCCTAAAATGCTACTGAAATATAGGGCCATTTTACAGGACTATAATATTGTTTTAAGGTGTGTTTTTAAAGACACAGAATGAAAACAACTACTGCCAAACTTGTTGTATAGCCGGACCGACCCCAAGCAATCAACGCCCCCTCTGCCGAAGGGCTTTCGCCATAGGGCCATGATTCATTCGGGAGGGCCGTCAAAGAGGAATATGTGCGGTGAACCCAGCTGCAACACTCCCTTGGAGAGGAAAACATCAAAGCAAAAAGGCCAAACACACAAAGAACGCCAGCCCAATCTAGATAATTCAAAGATAAGACACTCCATTACGCCTTTGGCAGATGCAGAATTTCACCACTCTCTACTCCAGCTGGAATGTGATCAGCCAATGCCAAGTGACGACCCTCCCAAGGGAAAGAGGACACATAGAAAGCCAGAGGCAGATTTCATTGTCTTTGACGAAGACCCCCCGACGGTCCCAGCAATTCAAAAAACACCGTCGATGCCGGGAAATTGGGAAAATGCTGCAAATCAACCCCGAGAACAACAACACCGTGCATATCCTAAGAACGGTTGCATCATTTCCGAACCAGTGGGAGAGCTGATAACAATTTCCCCATCACAACGAAGCCAAGCCAGTTATGGAACGTGCAGCCTTAACTTCATCTCATGGAACATAGCGGGTTGGGCCAACGAACTAGGGGACGAGCCATTTCGTGAATATATAGCGGGGTTTGACATAAGAATGCTGCAGGAAACTTGGGCAACTGACAACATAGTTCTCGACGGTTACGACGCTTATGAAATCAAGGCCTCTAAACCGCTCGGAAGGGGACGACCGAGGGGGGGCCTAGTAACTCTGGTTTCCACTCAATTGGCATCACAAATTACTGAGTGCTCAGTTTTCGAGCAGCTGGCACTGGGGATCACTTTGCATCTGGAATCCAAGAGTATCATTCTGCCTGGCTTTTTTTACAAATAAGACTTGACCTTATCATTGCTAATGGGGCGCTCCCTGGGTACAGAGAAGGCGAGTACACATTCATAAAGACAAATGGAGCCAGCACAGTAGACTACTGTCTCACAAACAGAGAGGCCTTCGAATCAATTAAAAAATTCACCATAGATAATAGGACTGAAAGCGGCCACCTACCTCTAATCATCTCCACTACTGGCCAAAATTCAATTCAGCGCTCTCACATAGAACATGAGGTCATAGATAAAGCAAATTATCCAGCATTGCGTAGGAAAAAATGGACACCTGGGATAGCAATTGCAGTTGAGAATAGATTGAATTCACAAACTGCAATTAAGTTAAGATCAATTATAACAAACAATCTATCAATAGACTCCTCCCTGACGGCTTACGAAAATCTCATTGAGTCCCTGCAGGATGTGGTTTCGGTTAACATAAACCGGCAAGCCACGCACTGCAAAAGGGCGCGGTTGGTTTGACCAAGAGTGCCGCACAAAGAAGGAAGCCTTAAGGAACGCTTATTTGGCCTATAGAAATGCTGGATTAAACTACTTACCTCCATCTTATTTTAAAATCAAAAAGGAGTATAAAGCCCTTTTGGCCTCAAAAAAAAACACAGTCCGAACAAAATTCCTGGTCCCTGCTATTGAATGCCTCACTAAACAATGAAACTAAACTCTTTTGGCTACTGGTCTCCGACTCAATGAAAAATAGTTCCTCAGCCCCCAGCTGTGTCATTCCAGCTCAGGTTTGGGAGAATCACTTCAGAAATATATTTATGGAAAATCCAAACCTCCCTTCCAGCTTACAGGAGGACGACAGGGCAGAATTGTCACTGCTCCCTAATTGGAGGCCGGTGACTGTGGAGGAAGTCCATACATTAATTGGGAATCTGAAGAGTGGAAAGGCTCCGGGGAAAGACTTTATCCCAGCAGAGTTGATTACATCAAACCAGCACTGGTGGGCTCTGCTTCTGGCAGCACTCTTTACGGTAGTAAATAACTCGGGTAAGGTACCATATAGCTGGAAACATGCTATAGTAGTACCAATCTTTAAGAGAGGCCACCCAAATGTACCTTCCAATTATAGGCCAATTAGCCTGTTCTCAATAATTGGGAAGCTGTATGCCCGTTTCCTCAGTAGCAAACTGACAACCTTTCTAAATGAACATAATATACTATCTGAAGCCCAGGCAGCTTTTCGTGAGAACCATTCAACAACAGACCACTGTCTAATGCTGTCCTTCCTAGCTGAGAAGTATACCAGGCCTCTACAGGGTAAACTCTTCGTGGCCTTTATGGATCTGAAATCAGCATTTGACTCCATCCCCAGATCCCAGCTATGGTCCAAATTAAGTCTGATTTTGCAGGACAAACGACTTCTCTTTCTCATAAAAGCCCTGTACAATGGAACCAAACTGCAGGTCCGATGCGGTCGACAGGGACAGCTATCGAAAAGCATCGAGATGATTGGGGGGGTGAGACAGGGTTGTATTTTGGCCCCCACATTGTTTTGTCTATTCTTAAATGACCTAGAAGAGAACTTAATGGACCCAGATGGACCCAAAAACAGGAATGAGAAGGACCCCTCTGTTGTTATATGCTGATGACGCGGCCATCATCTCACGTTCCAGACCGGGCTTGAATTATCTGCTGAGGAAATTTTCTGATTACTGTTCTGGAAATGGTTTATCCATTAATTATGAAAAATCTAAAATCTTAGTCTTCGAAAGAAGATTCTCCCAGTCTAAATGGGTGCTGGATGGCCATAACCTTGAACAGGTAAAATACTTCAATTACCTAGGGCTCACATTTCATCATACAGGATCGTGGAAGCACCATTGGCAAACCTCCCTTCAAAAGGCGGAGATTGCAAAGCTAGCCATACATAGATTCTTCTTCACAAAGGGCGGCAATATGTTCCAGCAGCCTTAAGGGTTTTCAACGCAAAGCCCGTTTCCCAACTCCTGTATGCAGCAAATGTCTGGCATAATGGGGACCTGCCAAAGCTAGATGGCTTTCAGGCAAAACTTATACGATCTCTGCTGCAGGTACCTAACTGCCTCCCCAACTCCGTACGTCTGTTAGAATCTGGTGAATGCCCAATTTCAACTAAAGCATGGTGGTCTGCCCTAAAACATTGGCTCAGGATTTCAGTGTTTGATCTAGGGAAGGGTCTGTACCAACATCTGACCAATGAGGAATTTGTCAGCAAATGGCAGAAAACCATGGCTAAAAAAGCCACCTCTATTGGTTTGTCTCTCCCCCCCCCAACTGTATTACCTGGGCTATGAAGGCGCCCAAAAGGTTTTAAAGCAAAGATTATGGGACAATGCACACAGTGACTTGCCATTTCGATCACACGCAGTCTGTAGTCCGCTGGCAGCAGGAGTTCAATATGGGTATGTCTTTAAGTTGACATCTTACATCAAAAACCTGACAGTACCTAACTATCGAAGGCTTTTCACCAAAACCAGACTAAATGTCTTCCCCTCTGCAGTGCTGGATGGCAGGTTGAGAGGAGTTCCCTACCAGGACAGACTTTGCTCGTGTGCTTAAGACATCGATTCCACAAATCATATTTTGTTGCATTGTGCAAAATATGAGCAGGCCAGGGCTGAACCGATACTACCCTTGCTGGTACCCTTCCCGGGAAAATCAGAGGCTCAGTATGTCAGGTTCCTACTGGAAGACCGGACAAAAACTAGAACGTTAGCAATGGCAAAGTTTTTATCGGTGGTTGCAAGAACAAATGAGTCCTATATTCTAAACAAAATGCTTGATTAACACGGCTGTATGAACTCTGTATTGATTTGTAATGATTTGTTGGGTCTCTGGACCATAATAAAGATTGTTGTTGTTGTTATTATTATATATATTTATATTTTTATTTATTATTTTAACAGGATTCAGCTCTATGTCGTGTTGCTGCTGTGTGCAAAAGGTGCTTTCAAGATAATGATATTTCGCCTGTGGACCTGGTGACTCGGTGGGCACCATTTGCGCCCCCCCGACCCGCGAAGGAGCCTTTTTAAAGGCTTCGGAACGGGGGACGGAGAGCGGTGCGGTGCTGAGAGTCGACTACTTCCCCTACTGAGTGAAGCCGCATGCCATGGACGGAGAGCGCTGACTTCTTTCTCAGAACATTTGGACTAAAAGTAACAACCCGTGAGTAATACGGAAATTGGACTTAAAAAGGGAAAAAAAAATTGGGAATTAGGCACGACCGGGTAAGGTGCAAAGAGGAAGTCCGCCTACCCGCCTTGTAAACATCTTAAAGCAAGGATTTTATAACTAAGGTTGAGAGAACACCTTTCTCTTTTGTGGATAAAAGCAATTAACTCCACGTTTTGGCAATATAAGTGATTGTGCTGGAGGTTAAGAGCTAATATTGAGAGCGGAATTGTCACCCCTCCCCCAGGACCTGGGAGCAATCGGTGAGAGAGCCTGCGGAAGAGACATAGAAGACTTTGACAGCTGTCAAAGTTGGGGAAAAAGGAGAACTTTGTTTCTGTTGTCTTTGCTGGTTATATTTGTTACAATTTGGTAACAAATTGTTAAAAATAAAGAAGAAAAGGCTAACTTGACTTTTGGGTTGGAACTGGAAGATACTAAGAAACCTCTAGAGGGGGTTCAGGACATTACAAAAATGGCTGTAAGTGGAAAAACACTGGCTGAACTGGAGAGGACTTTTTTTCTCTTGGGAAAGTTACAAGAACAAAGTGATGTTTTGGCTACAAATGTTACAATATTGAATGGAACAGTAAATAAAGTTACTGAGCCTGGGAGGGACTTGACTCAAGTCTTTGCAGCTGAACAAAAAAGTTTTGCAGTTGAACTAAAAATCTCTGCAGCTGAACAAGAAAAGAAATCTGAGAAATTTGAGAATGTGATGAAAGAGAAACATGACGATTTGAAGGAAAAGGAAGGAGGAGCTATAATGCCACAGATGATTAAGGAGAGCCAGAGGCCGGTTAAGATGGATACAAAGGAAAATAAGATCAAGATGATGAAAATCTGGTTTGAATTGAAGAATGGAGAATGGAGAGATCTCCTTATGTGGAGATCTGAAGACCTATGGAATACAAACCTGGCTAAAGTGGAAACTGGAGCTTTTGGGACATTTGGACTTAAGAGAAGCAAGAAACAAGATTTTGGCTCCACTGGCTGGAAAAAACATGGACCTTATTGGGACAGAGCTTCTTCGAGGTTTGGTGTTCAATATAAAGGACTATCAAAAAAACCGGCAGAGAGGAATTGAGAGAGAATTAAGAGCCTCGGACGTGAGGTCGCCAGGCTGACAGCAGATAGACTGATGGACATTTGTTGGGGTTCGAAACCGGGAAAGGGGGGGTGGGGCTTTGGGAATCTAAAGGGTGTACAATTATACTCTGTTTCATTTAATTTTGTTTTGCCACTAATATAAAAATGGGGAATTCGTGGAAGGGAATTGGGGTCGACCTTAGAAAAAGATTTTTAAGAATAAGTACTGATGTATAAAGATTGAGGTTTATAAGTTAAAATTGGTTAACTAAAATGAATTAAAGAAAATAAGGTAAAGTTTGGGGACAAGAACTTGCTGAGCTAAAATTTGGAACTGGAATACAAGAAGGGGAGGTGTGGGGAAGTCAAGGAAATTGGTTATTGATAGTAAGGAATGTAAATTTTATGTGTTTTTAATTTTTTTTGTTTTTTCTTTATTTTTTGAAAATTTCAATAAATATTTATATATATATAAAAAAGATAATGATATTTCACTGCTGGAATGGGCTGGGAATAGCCCAAACTTTAACCCAATCAGAAATCTTTGGAGTCAACTAAAGAAACTTGTAAGTCAGAAGCAACCCAGCAAAAAAGCCCAATTAACAGAGGCAATAATTCAGTCTTGGTTTCCCATTATTACAGCTGCAGAACTAAAAACTTGGTTCACTTCATGGGAAGGCGTTGTAAGGCCGTAATTAAAGCTAAAGGTTACCAATGGTTACCAAAGGTTTCACGTTTTATCTTTATGACTGCTGTTCTAATAAATACTCCTTCATAAAATTCATCGCATTACATTCTTCATTAAATTATCTTTCCACTGCTATATAATTTTATGGTATTACTCCACACAAAAGTGGTGTTATGAGCCATCAAACCTCAGAAATACACTTTTCACAAAAGGTTTCCACAATTTTGGCAACTAGTAGAAGTTGTTCATTTTAAAGTTAATGTTCTTTTTATATGGGATCAGATTATTATTATTATTTATGTTTCATTTTTATATGTGTGTTGGAAGCCGCCCAGAGTGGCTGGGGGAATGCAGCCAGATGGGCAGGGTATAAATAAAAATTATTACTATTACTACAGTGGTACCTTGATTTAAGAATAGTCCTGTTCCGGAAAGTTTGTAAACCGAGGTACCACTGTATCATCATCATCATCATCATCATCATAATCATCACTGCTACTTCTACCTGAAATTCAATAAGCCTAGCTCTTCTCTGGGATGAATTTTGTTTGGCCCAGTCATGGCATCCCCTCCATCTCCAATGTCAGTCGTCTCTTTGGTCAACCCAAGACTGACAGGAGCAAAAACAAAAACAGAAAACCTGAAGCTACTTATCTTTCCTAACAATTCTGAAGCTGACATTTAAGAAGGCCTGGGCAGTTCAGACCAACCCAATCGTGGTAGAAAAAGGGATAATTTGAGGAAGATTGTTCAAAGAAAAAACTGTAAGTTACTCTTTATTGTGGGGGTGTTAGGTTCCCAGGTGTTATAGGGGGCGCTGTTGAATTCTGTGAAAATATCTGAGGTTGGTCCATAGAGGTATTTTTTGAATTTCCAGGCAGATATGACAATCCCACAGGGAGCCTTACCAAGAGAGGCCACGATCCCACAATTCTCCTCCATGACGTCCTTATGCAGAGCTTTCTGGTCAGGATCCAACAACGCCCACTCTTCGTCCGTGAAACAAACAGCAACATCTTCAAAGCACACTGGACCCTAAAAGAAAAAGGGAAATGTCCTCCTCTGAAACAGCAGAAATATGATCTGCTACACAATGCTCTGTTGCTTCCAGTTTGCCTGATGGAAGGATCAAATTACTCCTCTCCTGTTGAGCTGTTCTTGGAAGGTTCCCTCCCAATGCCGTAAAGCCAAATTCAAGGGGTCCATGGGAGCATGGAGAGGGGGAGGAATGGGGGGCAGGCCCCATTTTTCATCTGATGGGGCTGGTTAGGTGAATCCAGGCCACTATTTGTTCCCATTTGTCCACTGCTTAGAAAACAATTTTAGCATTCAGTGATCAATCTACAATTAAAATAAGCCTATTTTTGTCTCCTGACTCTGAGAGACAAGCAGGGAGGGTGGCTTCTGGCAAAAGGAGAGGGAGCTACCGGTGGTTCCTCCTTCTCCTGACTCACCTCTGCCTCTCAACCTTCCTCTCCCACTCACCTCCTTCCTCTTCTGCCTCTGATTCTGCACTGCATTCTGCCAGAGTCTCCCAGCTCACTAAGCCCTGTTTCCCCTTCAGCTTCTGACACCTCCTCTTCCCAGGCTTCTCCCTCTTGCCCCTCTGACCGCTCATCCTTCCTCCACCTCCACTCCTTCGGCTCTGAGCCGTCTTCCCTTCCTGGTTCCCCGGCTGCTTCCTCCCACCATTCCTCTGTGCCCAACCAGTCCATGACATTGCTCCATCCCTCGACCTCGGCTCAGGTCCCCTGACCTGATCTGGTTCCACAGCCGCTGCTTCCCTTCTGCCCCCATGAAAAGGCGGATCAGGACGTCTTGCTGGCATCCTTCTGCCACCTGTAAGAGAAAAAAGGTAAGCAGGACGCCAGGAGTGCCTGATTCTCTCACAGGTGAAACAGGGCATCTCTAACTACAGGTGGGCCTTTGAGAAAGACTTACCTACTGAGAGTATTTGGACGTTTGTGCCCATTTCATATGTTTGTTTGTGCAGAAATACATCTCCCCTCCTCTGGACCCTTGTTCCCAACGGTCTCCCCCCAAAACAAGATGAAAAACCCCTCAGATGAGTTGGGAAACAAAGAGAATGAGACCAGTGGAGAAAAGCCACCTTCCTCCTTACCCAGTGGCCTCTCTCTGGTGTCCAACGGAGGCCTCTCTGCCTCACAGGAATCCAGGTCCATTTCTGCAAAGAGATCCTTTCCCTGAGAAAGAAACAAGGATTCAAAACAGAGAATGGTGAGAAATACTAGAAAGAGAATGACAAAGACTTGAAGGGTGTGAGATCTCATTCCATGGATGCTTTCCCAGAAAAAGGATGGGCCATCAGCAGACCATTATGGGATGTTTTCTGTCCTGTTTAGAGCCCCTTGGGAGTATCCAGAGGAAAGTCTCTCTCACCTGCTTTCTCTCCTCTGCCTGACTCAGGAGGAAACCTTCGGCCAGGGCCACCGCCTGGGAACTGGTCTCCGCTCCACAGTCCCTCACCCAGATCTCCATCTCTGGTGGAAGGACAGCCAGGAACTGCTCCAAGATCACCAGGTCCAGCATCTCAGCTTTCGTGTGCCTTTCTGGCTTCAGCCACTGATGATCAAGGTGGTAGAGTCGGCTGCAAACCTCTCGGGGTCCTTTGGCCTCCTGGCAGCAGAACTGCCTCACCTGCTGGCTCTGCACCTCTGAGCGGAGGGTGTCCTCCTCACCCAGGATCTTCTGCACAGAGTTTTCCCAGAATCCCCCACTGCTCCCAGTTTTGATGGCATGGCCTCTTCCTGTTCCAGGGCCAGCTGAGTCTTGCTCATCCATCTGTGGTCTCAGGAAGCCTCTGAGAGATCGGAAGGAACCCTTTGGTCTTCTGCCAAGTTCTGTCCATCTAAATGAGAAGCTGCAGCAAATCCAACAAAGCAAATACATTGTTCTGTTACAGAATCTGTAGGACGGGTGGGGAAATGGGCTGGACTTCACCGCATCTCAGACCATGAGCTATCTTTTTGAAAAGAAAAGGAGGAAGAGGAGAAGAAATACGTCTCTAGCCTTCTCACAATGCAGAATGTGGAGGCAACTGAAGGGATTTCTGGGAGATTAATCAACCTGGTTTCTGCTGCCTCCCAGTCAATGCATGAAGTCAGAAGTGACTGACAAAGGAGTCATTTGTATCTCATGATAAATGGATGCTTGGCTCTAGTGGGGGTCTTCATCCAGGGGTCCTCAGGAGTTGCTCCCCCCACCCCACTCCCCTGCTTCTGTCTCTTTTTCTTGCACTTGGACTCTCTGCCGCTCTCAAGACAGACTCCTGGGGTGGGGTCCCTTTTTCTTTGCTATTAGGGCCAGGTATGTATCTGGAAAACCCCAGAGAGCCAAGTGGACGGGGCCAAATACGTCTCACTTGAAATTCAGGCGGGCAACTTATTATTATTATTCTGTTAGCCAGCTTAACACACACACAGCCATTGATGCCAAGGTCCCTGGAGGCTCAGTGAGTAGCAGCGCCCATTTCCGGCTTCTTTGCCAGCAACAATCCCTTTGGGAGAGAGAGGATGTGGTCCTGGGATGCCCTGCTCTGGGTGCGAGGGGATGGCTGCAGTGGCCTCCGTGGGGAGCTGCCCTGGGAGACACTGGGAAACTGGTTTGCAATGCAGCAGCCAGACTATGGCCTGGGATCCCTCTCTTTATCCCTGGCCTTTCTCTCCCACCTTAACTTCCTTCCTCCACGTGGGGTTTTCTTTATTTGGGGGGGGGGGGCTAGTCCACCTCCTCGTCCAGCTTTGGAAAACCATTTGCACCTGTTTCCTCTGTTGTGCAGTGAGGCTGAGCGATGTCACACAGAGTTAAAGTCCCAGGGACTCCTTTGTTTAAAGAAGGGAGATCATTTCTGAAAGGGGGGGGAGCGGATTTCGTGGGAGTCAGGGATCCTCTGATCTGCAGGAAGGAGAGCGTGGCGGAGTTGCTCCCCAGCCCCACCCCCCACCCTCACCCCACCCAGATCAGGCCCCCCAGGCACCCTCTCCTGCTGCAGCCCTGGGACCCCCCCGTCCCCCCACTGCACCCTCTGGGGGGAGAGAGAGGAGACTCACCAGATCCCAGGAGGGGACAGCGAGGCAGCCCTTGCAGGAGAGACCCCAAAGCAGGAAAGGACTGGGGAGGGAGGGGCCTTGGCTCTGGAGGACCTGGCCCCCCCCTTGCTTCCTGGCCTCTCTAGGAAGGCAGCTAAGTTCCCTTTAACCCTTGCCAAGCCGAGTCCCTCCAGCTCAGCCCTCTCTCGCTTGGCAGATCCTCAGATTCTTATTATTTTTTATGCATTTAGGGGGGCAACTGCTCCCCCGGCTACGCCAATGCCCAGATATCCTTTGGGGGTGAGGTTCTTGGCTGGACTCTGAGCATCTCCCTCCCTTGGCCAGAAACCAGAGGAAGAGCTTGCAGGGAAAAGGGCTTTGCAGGAGGCAAGGAAGCTCCTCCTAGAATTCAGGAGTGGAGAGATAGGAGGGGATCCCAGGGTCATCTAGTCCAACCCCAGCAATGCAGGAATCTCAGCTAAAGCATCCATGGCAGATGGCCGTCCGATCTGTGCCCAACTGCTCTTAGATGACCCTCAAGGCAGCGGGTCCTGAGTTCTAGCCCTGCATAAACAATCGCACTGGCTGCCAAGGAGGAATCCAGCGAAGTTCAAAATAAATCCTATTCTCATCATAAATGAGTAATACCTTCTTATGCATGCTTTTTATACTAATATACAAAAGTATGCCATTTCCCTTTCCAGAAATGGATGGTTGTTGTTATTATGTTTAGGGAAGCTTTTAATATTTGTTGGACTATTGTATTTTAATATTTTGTTGGAAGCCGCCCAGAGTGGCTGGGGAAACCCAACCAGATGGGCAGAGTATAAATGTATTATTATTATTATTATAATTTATTAAATTGATCAGGTGAGTTTTCTTTCGAAAGAGGGAGGTGGAATCTCCACGGTTGCTAATAGCATAACGTTGAAAGACTAGGGAAATATGGGGAGCCCTAGAGCATCTGCTTGGCATGCAGAATTTCCCAGGGTCAACCCCTGACATCTCCTGCAAGAGCTGGATGAAATCCCTGCATGAAGCTCTGGGGAGCTGCTGCCAGTCAGTGTAGGCCAAAGGTCCTCAAACTATGTCCCGCGGGCCGAATCCAGCCCTCCAGGGTCGTGAATCTGGCCTGCACGGCAGTTTCAGAGCCCACCAAGTGTCCGAGGCTGAAAGCATCTCGCCGCCCGCTCAGTCAGTCCCTGCATTGCGCAGAGGTAAATGCTTAATATGGAGGCAAAATGGCCAAAGTATTGTGAAATTTTGGAACAGGAAAGTGACAAGCTGAAATTGCAGAGTTACGAGAAGCTCAAAGGGAAGGTGTCAGACTGGTTACATTATTTTCAAATAAGAGAGGTTTATAATCAAGATAAAAAAATTGGTTTCCAGGTGGAAAAATCAAAGCTGGAAACAGAATTGTTGGAACCCAATGCTAAGATATTGTCAGGAATGTATAATTTGCTGTTGAAATGGAGTACTGAGGAAGAAACGGTAAAATCTGCTATGATTAAATGGGCACAAGATATTGGTCATAATATTTTGTTTGCCGACTGGGAGCAGTTGTGGACCACTGGGATTAAATTTACGGCATGTAATGCCTTCAGAGAGAATATTATGAAAATGATGTATAGGTGGTACATGACCCCAGTCAAGCTTGCAAAAATATACCATTTGCCCGATAATAAATGTTGGAAATGTAAGGAGATTGAAGGTACATTCTTTCACCTTTGGTGGACGTGCCCGAGGATTAAGGCTTTCTGGGAGATGATTTATAATGAAATGAAAAAGGTATTTAAGTATACTTTCGTGAAGAAACCAGAGGCCTTTCTCCTGGGCATAGTCGGCCAATTGGTGCCAAAGAAGGATAGAACTTTCTTCATGTATGCTACAACAGCAGCAAGAATACGCATTGCAAAGTATTGGAAGACACAAGAATTACCCACCTTGGAAGAATGGCAGATGCAAGTAATCGACTATATGGAAATGGCTGAGATGACTGGCAGAATCCGAGACCAGGGAGAAGAGTTGGTGGAAGAAGATTGGAGGAAATTTAAAACTTATTTACAGAAGTATTGTAAAATGTATGAATGCTGATGACATTGAATTAAAATGAAGGGGTTCTAGTAATAAGAGATAAAAATTTGAAATTTGGGAGGTAAAATAAATAAGGATAAAGTAGTAGGATACGAATTTGCTGAACTAATTGTTAAAAAGGGATATAAAAAAGGGAGGCGTGAGGAAGTCAGGAAAATAAGTTAATTGAAGATGAATAATTGGAAAAGAGTGATTTGTGTTTTTCTTATTCTATTTTTTGAGTGTTGATTGTCTTTTTTTTGTTCTCTTGTTAAATGTTTGTATTTTATGTATCGTGAAAGTTTGTATTGTTGTGTTTTATATTTTCTTTGTGTTTTTATTGTTCTACTTTTCTATTGTTAAACTTAATAAAATATTACTTTAAAAAAAATGTTATGAAGATGGTTTATCGTTGGTATCTCACTCCCACCAAATTGGGAAAAATGTATAGAACAAGTAGTAGAATTGTTATGTACTGAGTTGAATAGGATCCAAACTGCAGCAGTCTGATTGGTCCTAGAACAATAGGATCCAAAAGGCAGCAGTCTGATTGGTCCTAGAACAAGAGGATTCAGAATGCAGCAGTCTGATTGGTCCTAGAACAATGCAGCAGTATGATTGGTTGGCAGGAACCACCCAATCATGTTCCAGATAGAAGTGAATCCACAACCTGATTGGCTTACATTAGAATTCCGGAATTAGCCAATCATGTGCAGCCCATTGTGTAAATACTGTATATAAAGCAGATACTTTGAGGGGACATTCATTCATTCCTCCTCACCACTATGAGCTGAATAAAGAGCATGAAATCACTTTGCGACTCTGAGTATATTTCAAGAATCATAGAATCATAGAGTTGGAATAGACCACAAGGGCCATCGAGTCCAACCCCCTGCCAAGCAGGAAACACCATCAGAGCACTCCTGACATATGGTTGTCAAGCCTCTGCTTAAAGACCTCCAAAGAAGGAGACTCCACCACACTCCTTGGCAGCAAATTCCACTGTCAAACAGCTCTTACTGTCAGGAAGTTCTTCCTAATGCTTAGGTGGAATCTTCTTTCTTGTAGTTTGGATCCATTGCTCCGTGTCCGCTTCTCTGGAGCAGCAGAAAACAACCTTTCTCCCTCCTCTATGTGACATCCTTTTATATATTTGAACATGGCTATCATATCACCCCTTAACCTCCTCTTCTCCAGGCTAAACATGCCCAGCGCCCTTAGCCGTTCCTCATAAGGCATCGTTTCCAGGCCTTTGACCATTTTGGTTGCCCTCCTCTGGACACGTTAAAGTTTGTCAGTGTCCTTCTTGAACTGGGGTGCCCAGAACTGGACACAGGACTCCAGGTGAGGTCTGACCAGAGCAGAATACAGTGGCACTATTACTTCCCTTGATCTAGATGCTATACTCCTATTGATGCAGCCCAGAATTGCATTGGCTTTTTTAGCTGCCGCGTCACCTCCTCTTCCCAGGCTTCTCCCTCTTGCCCCTCTGCTCATCCTTCCCCCACCTCCACTCCTTGGGCTCTGAGCCATCTTCCCTTCCTGGTTCCCCGGCTGCTTCCTCCCACCACTCCTCTCTGCCCAACCAGTCCATGACATTGCTCCATCCCTCGGCCTCTGTCCCCACAAGGCAGCTTCCCCTGACCTGATCTGGTTCCACAGCCGCTGCTTCCCTTCTACCCCCATGAAAAGGCGGATCAGGAGGTCTTCCCGGCATCCTTCTGCCACCTGCAAGAGAAAAAAGGTAAGCAGGATGCCAGGAGTGCCTGCTTCTCCCCTGCCAGACTTGAAATTATACTACGAAGCATCATGCCTCTGTTGGATAAAGGAATGGATTAAATTAGAGAATGGAGAATTGTTAGATTTAGAAGGATTTGATAACAGATTTGGTTGGCATGCATATCTATGGTATGAAAAGAAACAAATTCATAAAGAATTTGAGAACCACATCTTTCGAAGATCACTGATAGAGGTGTGGGAGAGGTACAAAAATTTGTTGGAACCTAGACTCCCCCGCTGGATTTCACCGTTAGAAGTGCTGAGCGTGAAAAAGATTAATATGAGGGGGAGGTGGATAACATATGGAGAACTGATAGTAAGAGAGGGGGGGAAATGGAAAATGAAAACTTATGAAGAAGTGAAAGAATTTGTTTATGATTGGTTGCATTATTACCAGGTTAATGAAATGTTTAGAAAAGATTGTAAAATGTGTGGGTATGAAGGAAAAGAATCAAAATTTCAAACAGAGGTATTGAATAATGAGCATAAAAATTTGTCTAAAATGTACAAAATGTTGCTAGAATGGCACACAAAAGATGAAGAGGTGAAATCGGTAATGATACATTGGGCCAGAGATTTTGGTTATAATATACAATATGATGATTGGATGAAGCTATGGAATGAAAGGTTAAAATTTACAGCATGTTCTGCGTTGAAGGAAAATGTAATGAAATGGTTTACAGATGGTATATAACGCCAGTTAAACTGGCTAAAATATATAAAACATGTAATAAGTGTTGGAAATTTAAAGAAAAAGAAGGAACTTTCTATCATATGTGGTGGGAGTGCAAAAGGGTGAAAGGCTTCTGGGAAATGATATATAATGAACTGAAAAAGATGTTGAAATATACATTTGTTAAAAAACCAGAGGCCTTCCTATTAGGTTTGGTAGGAAATGAAATTAACAAGAAAGACTGTAAACTTTTTCAATATGCAGTGACAGCAGCAAGGATACTTCTGGCCCAAAGATGGAAGCAGGAAGAAATTCCAACAGTGGAAGAATGGAGAAGGAAATTGACTGAATATGCAGAATTGGACAAATTGACAGGGAAGATTCGAGGGAGCCAGCATACAGCTTCTGGGTCATGTTGCCAGCATGACTAAGCCGCTTCTGGCGAACCAGAGCAGTGCACAGAAACGGAAGGTGAAGGGGTAGATTTAAGAGACCAAATTCCCAAGGGCATAAAACCTCTTCAGTCAGTTTAAAATCCACTTTCCCAGTTTGATGTCCTAAGACATATACCTCATTCAGCCCACATTTTACCAGCTTCCTCACATAAATCTCACAGAGGACTCTGTCAAAAGCCTTACTGAAATCGAGGTGCACTATTTCCACAGCAGTTCCCTGATCAACAAAGTTTGTAACTCCATCCAAAAAAAGAAAAGAAGAAAAGGAGAGATTTCTCTGGCTTGACTTGTTTGTGAGAAAGCCATGCTTTCTTCCTGTATGTTGTAAAATCTTCAGATGAAGGGCAAATAAATTTAAAAAAGAATAAATGAGGATATTGACATGTGCAAAGCAAGGTGATTTATGTCTTTATTTAATTTGGAAACCACCCGACCCAGTGGTGCCAACTTGAATAAAATATTGGTGGAGGGCCAAGTAAGGCCCGCCTTGCACAATCAATCACATGATGCATGCACACCATTTGAATGGCAATGCCTATAACGGCAGCAACTTTTTAAAAAAGTAATAGTTTGTTGTTGTTGTTTTTGAAAATAATATTTATTACTTTTCCAACAATTTAAACACTACAAAAAAAGAATACAATACAAAAACACTGCATAACACTAACACATTAAACTAACAAAACAAAAACAGTTTAAAACACATGAAACAATTTCAATATCTTATCTTTCATTCACTTATTTCTACGACCTCCTCACACCTCCCTTTTTGTATTCCACTTCTATTGTTTCAGCAATTCCTTTCCATCTTCCTGTTTTCTATCCTATAATTATCTTAACATATTCTAACCTTATTTTTTCCTTTAATACTCTAATAATCTATTTATACTTAATTCCTTATAACATTTCTACTAAAGCCATGTAACTTCATTCCCACATTTTTCTAACATTCATTAATTTTACAGTATTTCTGTAAATAGTCTTTAAACTTTTTCCAGTCTTCTTCCACCGACTCTTCTCCCTGGTCTCGGATTCTGCCAGTCATTTCCGCCAGTTCCATATAGTCCATCAACTTCATCTGCCATTCTTCCCGGGTGGGTAAATCTTGGGTCTTCCACTACTTCGCGATGAGTATTCTTGCTGCTGTTGTTGCAAACATAAAAAAAGTTCTATCCTTCTTTGGCACCAATTGGCCGACCATGCCCAAGAGGAAGGCCTCTGGTTTCTTCAGAAAGGTATATTTAAATACCTTTTTTATTTCATTATAGATCATTTCCCAGAAGGTCTTGATCTTTGGGCATGTCCACCAAAGGTGAAAGACTGTACCTTCAGACTCTTTACATTTCCAGCATTTGTCATCAGGCAAATGGTAGATTTTTGCAAGCTTGACTGGTGTCATGTACCACCTCTAGATAATTTTCATTAAATTTTCTCTTAGGGCATTACATGCCGTGAATTTCATACCTGTGGTCCATAACTGTTCCCAGTCAGCCATCATTATGTTATGTCCAACATCTTGTGCCCATTTAATCATAGCTGATTTCACCATTTCATCCTGAGTGTTCCATTTCAATAGCAAGTTATACATTCTTGACAGATTCTTGATTTTTGAATCTAACAATTCTGTTTCCAATTTTGATTTTTCCACCTGGAAACCAACTTTTTTGTCCAAATTGTGTGCCTCCATTATTTGATAATAATGGAGCCAATCTCGCACTTTGTTTTTCAATTTTTCAAAGCTCTGCAGTTCTATTCTGTCTCCATCTTGTTCCAGGATTTCCCAATATTTCGGCCATTTGGCCTCCATATTGAGTTTTTTCTGTGCCTTTTCCTTCCATTGGTGACAACCATCTTGGGGTTTTCTTTTCTAACAAATCCATATATCTTATCCAGACATTAAACAGTGCTTTTCTAACAATATGATTTTTAAACACTTTATGTGCTTTTACCTTATCGTACCACAATACTGGTGTGTTGCCAGTAGAAGCCACAATTCTGTGGGTACTCTAGGTGGTGCAGAAAGCACCTAGAACCTCCCTAGAGGTTGAAGTGCCGATCAAACTTCAGTTTTGCGCTCTATTAATTCCAATTAGCAGTACTGGGGGTGGTTCAGATTCTGGGGCAGTTTTTTGGCAAGCAGAGGATATCACAAGGCCAGCCTTTTGTTGTTTAGTCGTTTAGTCATGTCCGACTCTTCGTGACCCCATGGACCAGAGCACGCCAGGCACTTCTGTCTTCCACTGCCTCCCGCAGTTTGGTCAGACTCATGTTTGTAGCTTCGAAGACACTATCCAACCATCTCGTCCTCTGTCGTCCCCTTCTCCTTGTGCCCTCCATCTTTCCCAACATCAGGGTCTTTTCCAGGGAGTCTTCTCTTCTCATGAGGTGGCAAAGTATTGGAGCCTCAGCTTCACGATCTGTCCTTCCAGTGAGCACTCAGGGCTGATTTCCTTCAGAATGGATAGGTTTGATCTTCTTGCAGTCCATGGGACTCTCAAGAGTCTCCTCCAGCACCATAATTCAAAAGCATCTATTCTTCGGCGATCAGCCTTCTTTATGGTCCAGCTCTCACTTCCATACATCACTACTGGGAAAACCATAGCTTTTACTATACAGACCTTTGTTGGCAAGGTGATGTCTCTACTTTTTAAGATGCTGTCTAGGTTGGTCATTGCTTTCCTCCCAAGAAGCAGGCGATCTCAAGCTGGTTTTGGACTACAACTCCCATCATCCCTTGCTGGCAGAACCAATGGGGAGGGATGATGGGAACTGTAGTCTGGGAGCTGCTGGGGACCCAAGT
Organism: Podarcis filfolensis; assembly: GCF_964270895.1. Classification (NCBI taxonomy): domain Eukaryota; kingdom Metazoa; phylum Chordata; class Lepidosauria; order Squamata; family Lacertidae; genus Podarcis; species Podarcis filfolensis. The sequence goes on along the minus strand of NC_139607.1, from coordinate 101,343,349 downwards.
TTGGGAAAGCCTCCTTCAAAGCAACTTTTCTATTTTGCCCGCAAAGATGGGACCTGTCCATGTTTGTATCTTCTTGTATTTTGTTTTCCTCATGACCTTTCTGCGTTTATTTTTTTTATTTTTTAAGAGGGCAAATTGAAAGAGAAATTGTATGGTAAGCTGCAGAAGAATAAAAGGTTGTGTTTGAAAAAAGCACACCAAAAACTGGGGGGTGGCATCCTTAAATATTTTATTGGGGGTGGGGCAAAGACCCCTAGTCGTTTAAGAGTTGGCACCTATTCCCTACACCCACAGGTCTCAGGATGGTTACAACATAAAAAAAAGAAACAAAAAAACACACCACATATTTAAAGGGCATTAGATGTCAATTAGCCAAAAGCCTGGTTAAAAAGGTGCGTCTGCCTGGTTCCTAAAGCTGTATAATGGTTTTTCCGACCATTGTATGGATTCTTTGATGGGAAGTGAGATTGGCACTCTGACTGAAGCTCTTTCCACATTCCACACACTGATAGGGTTTCTCCCCTGTATGAATTCTTTGATGGGAAGTGAGATGGGAGCTCTTCCTGAAGCTCTTTCCACATTCCACGCACTGATAGGGTTTCTCCCCTGTATGAATTATTTGATGGTAAGTGAGAGAGGAGCTATTTCTGAAGCTCTTTCCACATTCCATGCACTGATAGGGTTTCTCCCCTGTATGAATTGTGTGATGGGAAGTGAGAGAGGAACTATTTCTGAAGCTCTTTCCACATTCCATGCACTGATAGGGTTTCTCCCCTGCATGAATTATTTGATGGTAAGTGAGAGAGGAGCTATTTCTGAAGCTCTTTCCACATTCCATGCACTGATAGGGTTTCTCCCCTGTATGAATTCTTTGATGGGAAGTAAGGGAGGAACTAGCTGTGAAGCTCTTTCCACATTCCCCACACTGATAGGGTTTCTCCCCTGTATGAATTCTTTGATGGTAAGTGAGAGAGGAGCTTTCAGTGAAGCTCTTTCCACATTTGACACACTGATAGGGTTTCTCCCCTGTATGAATTCTTTGATGGAAAGTGAGAGAGGAACTAGCTGTGAAGCTCTTTCCACATTCCCCACACTGATAGGGTTCCTCCCCTGTATGAATTCTTTTATGGGAAATGAGAGAGGAACTAGCTGTGAAGCTCTTTCCACATTCCACACACTGATAGGGTTTCTCCCCTGTATGAATTATTTGATGGGAAGTGAGATGGGCACTCTGACTGAAGCTCTTTCCACATTCCACACACTGATAGGGTTTCTCCCCTGTATGAATTCTTTGATGGGAAGTGAGATCGGAGTTTCTAATGAAGCTTTTTCCACATTCCACACACTGATAGGGTTTCTCCCCTGTATGAATTCTTTGATGGGAAGTGAGATCAGAGTTTCTAATGAAGCTTTTTCCACATTCCACACACTGATAGGGTTTCTCCCCTGTATGAATTCTTTGATGGGAAGTGAGATCGGAGTTTCTAATGAAGCTTTTTCCACATTCTGCACACTGATAGGGTTTCTCCCCTGTATGAATTCTTTCATGGTAAGTGAGAGAGGAGTTATCTGTGAAGCTCTTTCCACATTCCACACACTGATAGGGTTTTTCCCCTGTATGAATTCTTTGATGGGAAGTAAGGGAGGAGCTCTTCCTGAAGTTCTTTCCACATTCCACGCACTGATAGGGTTTCTCCCCTGTATGAATTATTTGATGGGAAGTGAGAGAGGAGCTCTTCCTGAAGCTCTTTCCACATTCCACACACTGATAGGGTTTTTCCCCTGTATGAATTCTTTGATGGAAAGTGAGAGAGGAACTAGCTGTGAAGCTCTTTCCACATTCCACACACTGATAGGGTTTCTCCCCTGTATGAATTCTTTGATGGGAAATGAGAGCGGAGCTCTTCCTGAAGCTCTTTCCACATTCCACACACTGATAGGGTTTCTCCCCTGTATGAATTCTTTGATGGGAAATGAGAGAGGAACTATCTGTGAAGCTTTTTCCACATTCCATGCACTGATAGAGTTTCTTTCCAATGAGATTTTGTTGATGGGAAGTGGAATGGGAGATCTGACTGCAGCTTTCTCCACACTCCAAATTTTTACGTGGCTTCTCCTCCCTGGGGATTTTATCGTGGTCACCTTTGCTCTCAATTTCCAATTCATCAGAGTCTGCAATGGAGACAAAAAGGGATTAGAGCCTCAGGAACAAATGGAGAAGAAATGAAACCAGTTGGGTGTGTGTTCATTACCTGTGTTGTTTGTCATTTTACCAACATATTTATTATTAGATTCTGAAGACTTGTTGAATGTTGTTTTGTCTGATATATAGCAGTGGTCAAAATTGTGGAAGTTTGAAGCTGACACTGAAGATGGCCTGGGAAGTTCACACCAGCCCAATCATGGTAGAAAAAGCAATATTTTGAAGAAGATTGTTCAAAGAAAAAACTGTAAGTTACTGTTTATTGTGGGGGTGTTAGGTTCCCAGGTGTTATAGGGGGCGCTGTTGAATTCTGTGAAAATATCTGAGGTTGGTCACATAGAGGTATTTTTTAAATTTCCAGGCAGATATGACGATCCCACAGGGAGCCTTACCAAGAGAGGCCAATATTCCACAATTCTCCTCCATGACATCCTTATGCAGAGCTCTCTGGTCAGGATCCAGCAACGCCCACTCCTCGTCAGTGAAACAAACAGCGACATCTTCAAAGCAGACTGGACCCTAAAAGAAAAAGGGAAATGTCCTCCTCTGAGACAGCAGAAATATGATCTGCTACACAATGCTTTGTTGTTTCCTTCCTGTTAATAATAATAATAATAATAATAATAATAATAATAATAATAATAATAAATTTATTATTTATACCCCGCCCATCTGGCTGGGTTTCCCCAGCCACTCTGGGCGGCTTCCAAAAAACTCTAAAATACAATAATCTCTTAAACATTAAAAGTGTCCCTAAACAGGGCTGCCTTTAGATGTCTTCTAAAGTTTGGTAGTTATTTTTCTCTTTGACATCTGAAGGGAGGGCATCCCACAGGGCGGGCGCCACTACCAAGAAGGCCCTCTGCCTGGTTCCCTGTAACTTGGCTTCTCTCAGTGAGGGAACCGCCAGAAGGCCCTCAGCACTGGATCTCACTGTCTGGGAAGAATGTGTCAGTGTTTGTAAAAAGCAAAAAAAGGAGGAAAAGGTTCTGACCTCCCTTTGTCTCCTCAGCCTGGTCCTCGGACCCTTGTCAGCACAAAAAGAGTCGACGAGAATATCCTTGCAGAGTTTTATTCTTAAAAGTCTTTGTGCAAAACACGACTGAATAACTATATACACCAGCACGCACTAACTAACCAACCAACCAACCAACCAACCCAAACACCAGCCTCAGCAACAAACTAACATTTCTCACTATATATATATACAACCTGCTGCAAGCCGCTGAGTCATGCTGACCCAGCTTTATTCGCATTAAAGAAACAGCGGCCATTTTAGCCGTGACACCCCTTCTGTTTCTTAAATGCAAAAAACCCCAACAGAAACAATACATACATACATTATATACATAAACCCAGTTTTGTCATTAATTCATTATGGCATGTTGCTGGCAAAGGCTTAGTAAACAAATCAGCAATATTATCTTGTGATTGACAATACTCCAGTTTGATCACCCCATTCTGTACACAATCTCTAACATTCGCATGACGGATAGCAATATGTTTTGATGCAGATTTCATTATTTCCGAGCCCGCTAATGCAATGCACGATTGGCTATCTTCATACACTTGGATAGGCAAATCAACTTTACAATCTAGATCTTTTAGTATCTGTATAAACCACATGATTTCATTGCATGCTAGCGACAGGCTCCCATATTCTGCCTCACAGGATGAGGTCGCAACAAATCCTTGTTTCTTTGACCTCCATCCAATTATGGAATTGGCAAACATCATAACCATTCCACTTGTAGATTTTCTGGTAGCTACACAGCTTCCCCAGTCCGCATCAACAAATACTTCTAGTTTTTAATCTTGTGTACTAGATATCTTCAAACATAGATTTAATGTCCCCTTTAGATATCTGATAAGCCTTTTCAAAGCACACCAATCAGCAGTACTGGGTTTAGATACACGTTGACTCAGAACATTTGTAGCACATGCAATGTCTGGCCTTGACCACTGGCTTAAATACAATAGTGATCCTATTTTTGAGTGATACAACTCAGGCTGATCAAATTCATCATCACACACTGTCTTTGGGAAATCTGGTGTCATGGGAGTCTGAACTGGCTTGCAGTTTTCCATGCCAAACTGCTCTATCAAATGAAGAATTTTCTCTTTCTGGCTCAATAGGAAGCTTCCATCTGCTTCCTGCCTTACTTCTACTCCCAAGTAATTGCTTACAGGCCCTAAGGCTTTAAGCTTAAACCTCTTTTCCAGTTGACTTGTGAGCTTCTGGATCTCATCTGTGGAACTCCCTGCTACAAGCAAATCATCAACAAAGACTAAGAGCATTAGATATTTGTTGCCTGTCCCCTTGGTGTACAGGCATGGATCAGCCACACTCCTTTTAAATCCAAGTTTTACAAGGGCTTCATTTAAACACTGGTTCCAACACCTTCCACTTTGTTTGAGACCGTAAACAGCTTTTTTCAAACGCCAGACTGCACCATTCTCCTCTTCAAACCCAGGGGGTTGTCTCATTAACACTTCATGGTCTAAATTTGCATGCAGATATGCAGCATCAACATCAAAATGGTGCACTGCTAGTTGTCTTACAGCAGCAATGGAAAGCATTAAACGAAAAGTTTCACTCTTTACAGTGGGAGAAAACACTTCATCATAACTCTCCCCTTTAATTTGAGTGAATCCTCTGGCTACTAATCTGGCTCGAAAACGTGGTTCCCCAGATGCAAGGGTTTTCCTTTTGTAAACCCACTTGCATGACACCACTCTGCCACCAGGTGGCGGCATTATGACCTCAAACACTTTGTTACGTTTAGAAGAGTCCATTTCTTCTTTCATAGCTTGTTCCCACAAAGCACGTTCCCCAGGGGGTAAGTCTAAAACTTCATTATAACTTTGTGGTTCCACACAACTCACATTGCATACTCTTTTTTTAAAAAATGATATTTATTCAAATTTTCATAAATACATAAACACGAAAAAAGAAACAAGAAAAACAGAAAAATACAGCAAAAAATAAAACAAAAACAAAAAACAAAAAAATAAGAAAAAATACAAATCTCAGATTACAACTTTTCATTTGCTTATTTCTTGAACCTCCTCACACCTCCCTTTTTGTATTCTGATTTAATTCGTTATTCCAGCAAATTTTTCCCATGTTTCTCAATTTTAATTTAAATAATTAATCTTCACAATCTATCTTATTTATTAATTCAACATATCCTTTCCATCTTTTAATACAGTCTTTTATTCAATTTACCTTAATCTCTTTAACCTTATCTTATCTTAAAAATCTTAAGATTTCAAAATTTAAATCATATTCATACATATCTCCTTAAATCATTTCTGCTAACGCCAATTTAGTTCCTTTCCAGCATATTCCCTGATATTTCATTAATGTTGCACTAATTCCATAGTTGACACAAGAATTTCCCTTGATATCTCTAATTTTTATCCAACGTCCCTTCTTCCTGGTTTCGAGTTATGTCAGTCCTTTCTGTCCATTACATCCAGTCCATCAATCTGGTGTTCTTATGTCCGAGGCCCTTAAGTCTCTTCTAGGCCCCTTCTGCAGATTTTCTTGTCCTTGTTTGTGCTTACGCACTTCTTTGTCTATTTTTGGTTTCTTGGGGAGTGGGTCTCCGGAGGGTTCCATCCGGTAATAATTTCCACTTTCCTTCGTCAGACTAGCCCCTTCCCCCCAGTCCCACTCCCCGTCGTCATCTTTGTAATTCAAAAAATATTTGTCCAAAAGATAATTGATCACCTGTTTCATAGTCCCACTAGAGTTAAGAGCTCCCTTGACTTCAAACACTTCCAAGCACTCTCCAAGTTCAATCTTCCAACGCAGTGGCTTTTGTTCCTGCAGGACTTTGGATCTCTCCATTTGTGTTGTTTGAGGAGTAAAAACTGCCTCTTCCTTCCTCATATGCCCTTGGACTTGCCTTGTCAAACCAGATTCCTGAATTGGTCGCTGTATAACTTCTTTATCCTTATTGTTGTTGTTGTTTAGTCGTTTAGTCGTGTCCGACTCTTCGTGACCCCATGGACCAGAGCACGCCAGGCACCTCTGTCCTCCACTACCTCCCGCAGTTTGGTCAAACTCATGCTAGTAACCTCGAAAACACTATCCAACCATCTCGTCCTCTGTCGCCCCCTTCTCCTTGTGCCCTCCATCTTTCCCAGCATCAGTGTCTTCTCCAGGGAGTCTTCTCTTCTCATGAGGTGGCCAAAGTACTGGAGCCTCAGCTTCACGATCTGCCCTTTATCCTTATTCCCTGTTAAATCATATTCACTGGCCACAGCACTCATCAAGTCCAACTTTTCATGCATCAAGTTCATTTTCTCATGCAGCTGCTCCAGTAAAGCATTTGTCCTGCCAAGGGCAGACACCAAACCTTCCTTCCAACACATTTCTGTTCAAGGTCAAGCGGCTGGTCCCACAATCCCAATCTTGCAGCTGTAGAGTCTCCAAGTAAGCTGCAACAACAAGCTGACAGGCTCCCTCTAGGGGACACAATTTCTATTTGTATCCATTTTTAAAATGTATCCAACAAAGGAGATTACTTTCGATTTCAAATACTTTCGATTTTCAGATACTTTGTTTCTTTAAAATGCAGAAATGCAGAAAGTAGCGTTGAAGTTAGTTTGTTTCTCTTTTTTTTAACTATCTGTCAAAGTACTCCACTTTCTTTTCTTTTTTTTATAAGATATTTATTAAGATTTTTTTAAGGTATTACAATAAAGTGAAAAATAAATAAATAACAAAAATACAAAATAAAAATAATTAAAAACACACAAATTTTCCATTGCTTATTTTCCGTTAACTTGTTTCCCGGACCTCCTCATACCTCCCTTTTTTGTATTCCACCACAAATTGTTGGTTCAGCAAATCCTTACCATTATATTATTACCTATTTATAATCCTTTTTTTCATATTCTCTTAAAGCATTACAGCTGGAAACCACTTAATTTCAATCCAACATCATTCTAACATTCATTAATTTTACAATATTTCTGTAGATAGTCTTTAAATTTCTTCCAATCTTCTTCCACCGACTCTTCTCCCTGGTCTCGGATTCTGCCAGTCATTTCTGCCAATCCCATATAGTCCATCACCTTCATCTGCCATTCTTCCTGGGTGGGTAGATCTTGTGTCTTCCAATACTTTGCAATCAGTATTCTTGCTGCTGTTGTAGCATACATAAAAAAAGTTCTGTCCTTCTTTGGCACCAATTGGCCGACAATGCCCAGAAGGAAGGCCTCTGGTTTCTTCAGGAAGGTATATTTAAATACCTTTTTCATTTCATTATAGATCATTTCCCAGAAAGCCTTAATTCTTGGGCACGTCCACCAAAGGTGAAATAATGTACCTTCAGTTTCTTTACATTTCCAACATTTATTATCGGGCAAATGATATATTTTTGCAAGCTTGACTGGGGTCATGTACCACCTGTATATCATTTTCATAATATTCTCTCTTAAGGCATTGCATGCCGTAAATTTCATACCTGTGGTCCACAACTGTTCCCAGTCAGCAAACATAATGTTATGTCCAACATCTTGTGCCCATTTAATCATAGCAGATTTCACCGTTTCATCCTGAGCATTCCATTTCAACAGCAAGTTATACATCCTTGACAAAATCTTAGTTTTGGGTTCTAACAGTTCTGTTTCTAATTTTGATTTTTCCACCTGGAAGCCAATTTTCTTGTCCAAATTATATGCCTCCATTATCTGATAATAATGAAGCCAATCTCGCACTTTGTTTTTTAGTTTCTCAAAACTCTGCAGTTTTAGTCTATCTCCCTCTTGTTCCAAAATTTCCCAATATTTCGGCCATTTGGCCTCCATATTGAGCTTTTTCTGGGCTTTTGCTTCCATTGGTGACAACCACCTTGGGGTTTTATTTTCCAACAAATCCTTATATCTTATCCAAACATTGAACAAAGCTTTCCTGACAATATGGTTCTTAAATGCTTTATGTGCTTTAACCTTGTCGTACCACAAATATGCATGCCACCCAAAAACATTGTTAAAACCTTCTAGATCCAAAATGTGTTCTCAAGAAGCAGCCAGTCTTTCAACCAGCAGAAATCCACCCCTTTCCTTTGCATTAGTTAATATCTTGAATTTTATTCTGGGCTTCTTGCCCTGCCAGACAAATCTAGAGATATCTTTCTGCCACTTCTTGAAACAATCCATCTTGTCCACAATTTGCAGTGTTTGAAACAAAAACAGCATTCTAGGCAAAACATTCATCTTTATAGCTGCAATTCGACCCAACAAGGAAAGCTTCAAATTTGACCAAATTTCTAAATCTTTTTTCACTTCCGTCCAACATTTTTCATAATTATCTTTAATTAAGTTCCCATTTTTTGCTGTCATGTTAATCCCCAAGTATTTCACTTTCTTGACCACAGTCAGACCTGTCTCATTCTGAAACCTCTCTCTTTCAATCGGTGTTAAATTTTTCTCTAAAACCTTAGTTTCTGACTTGTTCAGTTTGAATCCTGCCACTTGACCAAATTCTTGAATTAGTTCTAAAACCCTTTTAGTACTAGATTCTGGCTCCTGTAACGCCAATACTAAATCATCTGCAAATGCTCTCAATTTGTACTGTTTGGCTCCGACCTGTATACCTTTAACCAACCGGTCCCTTCTAATCATATTCAGCAGAACCTCCAGGACCGATATAAAAAGCAATGGGGAGATTGGGCACCCCTGTCGTGTCCCTTTTTCTATCTTAAATTCTTCCGTCACCACATTATTTACAATTAATTTAGCCTTTTGTTCAGACTATATTGCACCTATACCATTTTCAAAACCTTGGCCTACCCCCATCCCCTGTAGGTTCTTTTTCATAAAACTCCAAGAGATATTGTCTTTTTTTTTTTTTAATAATATTTTTATTAAGGAATTTTTTATAACCACAAAAACATAACATAACAATACAATAAACACAACAAATATATAAACAAACAAAAACACAAAAAAAACAAGTACAATTTCATATCTTAATTTATTTTACCTTACTTCCACGACTTCCTCATGCCTCCCTTTTCTGTATTCCAGATTCTAATCAATTAATCAGCAAATCTTCCCTTATTTTATTTTAATTTAATCCTCCTTATTCTCCTTGTCTTAACCGTTACTAATAGTAACCGTTTACTTTCTAATCCAACATCATTCTAACTTTCATTAATATTGTAATATTTCTTTAAATAGTCCTTAAATTTTTTCCATTCTTCTTCCGCTGCTTCTCTTCCCTGGTTTCGGATTCTGCTCGTCATCTCTGCCAAGCCCATGTAGTCAATCACCTTCATCTGCCATTCTTCCAGAGTGGGTAGATCTTGTGTCTTCCAGTACTTTGCAATGAGTATTCTTGCTGCTGTTGTAGCATACATAAAAAAGGTTATATCCTTCTTTAACACCCCTTGGCCGACAATACCCAAGAGAAAGGCCTCTGGTTTCTTAGGGAAGGTATATTTGAATACCTTTTTCAGTTCATTATAGATCATTTCCCAGAATGCCTTAATCTTCGGGCACGTCCACCAGAGGTGAAAGAATGAACCTTCCTTTTCCTTACATTTCCAACATTTATTATCAGGCAAATGGTAAATCTTTGCAAGCTTGACTGGGGTTATGTACCACCTATAGATCATTTTCATAATATTTTCTCTTAAGGCATTACATGCCGTAAATTTCATCCCGGTGGTCCACAACTTTTCCCAATCAGCAAACAAAATGTTATGACCAATGTCCTGAGCCCATTTAATCATACTTGATTTAACCGTTTCATCTTGTGTATTCCATTTCAGCAGCAAGTTATACATTTTTGACAAGTTTCTAGTGCTGGATTCTAACAGTTCAGTCTCCAATTTTGATTTTTCCACCTGGAAGCCAATTTTACTGTCCATTTTGAACACTTCATTTATTTGATGATAGTGCAACCAATCCCTCACCTTCCCTTTTAATTTCTCAAAACTCTGCAGTCTCAGTCTGTCCCCTTCCTTTTCCAAAATTTCCCAATATCTTGGCCATTTAGACTCCATATTTAACTTTTTAACTGCCTTAGCTTCCATTGGCGACAACCACCTTGGAGTTTTACTTTCCAGCAAATCTTTATATCTAATCCAGACATTTAATAGTGCTTTTCTGACAATATGGTTTTTAAAACCTTTATGTGCTTTAACCTTGTCATACCACAAATATGCATGCCACCCAAAAATATTATTAAAACCTTCCAAATCCAGAATATCTGTATTTTCAAGAAGTAGCCAATCTCTTAGCCAGCAGAAAGCTGCCGCTTCATAGTACAGTTTAAAGTCTGGCAGGGCAAACCCCCCTCTTTCCTTTGAATCCGTTAATATCTTAAATTTAATTCTGGGCTTCTTGCCCTGCCAGACAAACTTGGATATGTCTTTTTGCCACTTCTTGAAACAATCCGTCTTATCCATTATTTGTAATGCTTGGAACAAAAACAACATTCTTGGCAATACATTCATTTTTATAACTGCAATACGACCTAACAAGGAAAGCTTCAAGTTTGACCAAATCTCCAAATCTTTTTTCACTTCTGTCCCAAGTTTTTTCATAATTATCTTTAAATAGATTCACATTCTTAGCTGTCATATTTATTCCCAAATATTTCACTTTTTTAACCACAGTCAACCCTGTCTCATTCTGAAACCTTTCTTTTTCAAACTGTGTTAGATTTTTCTCCAATACCTTAGTCTTTAACTTATTCAATTTAAATCCTGCCACTTGACCAAACTCTTGAATTATTTCCAAGACTCTTTTCGTGCTAGCTTCTGGCTCTTGTAATGTAAGTACCAGGTCATCTGCAAATGCTCTCAATTTGTATTGTTTAGCTCCGACCTGAACCCCTTTGACCAACTGGTCCTTCCTAATCATATTAAGCAAAACCTCCAGGACCGATATAAAAAGTAGTGGGGAGATAGGGCACCCCTGACGTGTCCCTTTTTCAATCTTGAACTCTTCTGTAACCACATTATTTACAATTAATTTTGCTTTCTGTTCAGAGTATATTGCACCTATACCATTTTCAAACCCTTGGCCTACCCCCATCCCCCGGAGGTTCTTCAGCATAAAACTCCAAGATATATTGTCAAAGGCTTTCTCGGCGTCCACAAATATCAAAACTGCCTTAGTGTTTATAGTCACTTCCAACTTCTCCAAAATGTCAATTATATTCCTTACGTTGTCAGACAAATGTCTTTTCGGGAGAAAGCCCGCTTGGTCCCCGTGAATCTCCTCCATCAATACTCTTTTCAATCTCTTTGCTAAAATATCAGCAAAGATTTTGTAATCCACGTTTAGTAACGAGATGGGTCGGTAGTTCTTAAGTTGGGTCTTTTCAGTCTCTGTCTTTGGTATAAGTGTAATGTAGGCCTCCCTCCACGTGTCGGGTGCCCTTCTCCCCTCCATAATCTCGTTGCAGACTTCCTTCAGGGGTTGTATTAACCCTTCCTTCAAAACTTTGTAATATTTGGAAGTCAGTCCATCCGGTCCGGGAGATTTGCCCAGCGTCATACTTTGGATGGCACCTTCTATTTCTTGTGCTGATATCTCCTGATTCAAAATTGTCTTACTTTCCTGAGAGATCTTTTTCAGCCCATTTTTCTCGAGGAATTGTTGTATATCCGTTTCTTTCTGCGGCCCTTGTGTGTACAATTGTCTAAAGTAGCTCTGAAAACAATTTCTAATCTCCACTGGATTACATGTTCTTTCCATCCACTTCTAAGTTTGTTACCGTGTTGAGTTTTTGTCTCTTCTTTATTTGCCAAGCGAATAACTTGCCACATTTATCTGCAGATTCAAAAGTCTTTTGTCTCATTTGTTTAATTTTCCATTCTATTTCTTGATTCATCAATTCCATAAATTGTGTTTGATATAATTTGATTTCTCTTAAAATCTCTTGCGATTTTGGCTTCGATCTTAGTTTCCTTTCCCCTTCTTTTATCTTTTCCAAGATTTTCTCTTTCCTCTCATTTTGCCTTCTTTTCTTTAATGTATTTTGTTGTATCAAAAATCCTCTCATCACGGCTTTACTTGCGTCCCATACTATTCTTTTTTCTACTTTAGTCCTCAAGTTGATTTCAAAATAATCTTTCAAAGTTTTTTGGGCCCTCTTACAGATCTCCTCATCTCCAAGTAAGGTGTCATTCATTCTCCATCTGAAGGAACCAGTTGTTGTTTGCTTCATCACCATCTTTACTGCGTTATGGTCGGAGAAGGTTTTTGGGCAGATTTCCACTTTCTTTATGTTCGACGCCATACTGCTAGTCACCCAAATTTGGTCAATCCGTGTCCATGTCATTTTGGCTTCAGAAAAGAAGGTTCCCTCTCTTTCTAATGGGTGTTTTATTCTCCAAATGTCAATCAAGTCCATATTGTCAGTCATTTCAAAGAAAGTTTTTGGCAGTCTTCCGTCTTTTGTAACTACCTGTCTTTGTGCTTTGTCCATATTTGTTGAAACTACTCCATTCATGTCTCCCATCACAATTAAGTTGTAATCCATGTAGTCCATCAAAGTCTCATGCAACTTCTTAAAAAATTCAGCTTTCCCCTCATTTGGTGCATAGATTCCCACTATCAAAAACTTTTCTCCTTGAGATTGAATTTCAATTGCCAAATGTCTTCCTTGATCATCTTTAAAGATTTGTTTCGGTTGCAGACTTTCCTTTGCATAGATCACCACTCCTCTCTTTTTTACTCTGTCTGAAGATATAAATTCTTGTCCCAATCTTTTATTTATCAGTAATTTTCTATGTGCTCTTGTCACGTGGGTCTCTTGTAAACAAATCAAGTCCAATTGGTCTTTCCTTAAAGCATGAAATATATCTTTTCTTTTTCTGGGGATATTTAGTCCGTTACAATTCCAGGTTAAAAGTTGCAGAGCCATGATGGGGCTATTTACTCTTTCCTCCTACAGCTCCCAATTGTTGTTCCTCTTTTGCCGGTGATTCCGTATCCGTATCTAGTGGTCCCTTGCTTGAAGGATGCCCTTGTCCTGGAAACGCCTCTTTCTGTAGGTCTTCTTCGTGTTCTCCTAAAAACTTGTCTTTATCACTCACTGTCTTTATTCTTCTTTTCTTCCCCTTGTATTTAAAAGACAAGCCTTGAGGAAACTCCCACCTGAATGGTATGTAGTTCCTTTTCAGCAGTATCACCAAGTCCTTGTAAAAACCTCTTGCATCTAAAATGCTTTTGGGAATATCTTTAAAAATCTCAATGTGAAAATCTTCAATTTGAAGGGTTGTTTGGTAGTGCAGGTTCAGTATTTTATCTCTCTCCTCTTTTGATCTCAAAGTTATTAAGCAATCTCTGGGTCTGTTCTTCCTCTGCCTTGTTCCCAGTCTAAATGCACTCTCTATCTTAAATTCTTCCTTGTCCAGCTCCTGCTTCCAGAAGTCAGAGAATTCTTTTGTCAAATAGTCCACCAAATTATCTCCTTCCTTTTCCGGCACAAGTCTGATCCTTAAGTTCCTCTCCTTCCGTTGCATATCCTGCATAGAAAGTGCCAATTCATGCTCATCCAGTTTCCTGTACACCGGTGGAAACTTTTCCTCAGCAGCCGTTGCAATTTCTTTAGCTTCCTCAGCTATCTTTCGTGTTGTAGATGAATCCTCCAGTAGTTTCCCAATTGCTTCTGCATTAGAGTTCACTTTGTTCCCAAGGTCAGTTATACTTTTTGTATTTAAATCAATTTTCCCAGAGATTTCTTCAATTTTCTTGTTTGTTTCAGCAACTTGTACTTTAGTTTCTGCACCTTGCTTTTTTAGTTCCTCCAAAGAGTCATTTATTTTCCCCAATACCTTAGCGAATGCTTCTTCTGAAGACATTGTTTTCACTTTTGCCTTTGGGACAGCTGCAGTTCCAGAGGCTCCTGATACAGAAGCCCTTCTTTGCATAGAAAGATCGACTTTGTATTGTCTGCCAGATCTCAGAGTTGTTTCTTGTGAGTCCTCTTTCTCTTTACCATCTGCCATAACAAAATCTTTCACTCAAGGTCATTCCCACACTCTTAAGCTGTCAAACAAAAGTTCTCAAGTTTTAAATTCCACTGGTTGCTGAAACTATTCACAAGTCCTCTAGAGGGCGCAAAACAAATTCTTTGCCTTCAAATCGGTCCCACACTTTCCAAGAGCAAACAAAAGCCCTCCAAGTCCCTTTCAAATATTTTTAAAAGATCCAGATCAATAGTATCCTGCGTATAACTTTGCAGTGCAACAAAGTAAAATATTTCTAAGTTGAGAGTAACCAAAGTCAATATTTCAGTTACTTTTTTATCTTCTTGTAACAACAGTCCTTAGCCGGTTCCTTTTGTCCGGCAGTCCGATCCCCAGGTTTAAGAGCAGCGGTAAACAGTTCAATTTCTTTTTTTTAAACAGGCAGGAAAATACTGTAAAATCTTCTTTCCCCCCCCTCCTGCCTTCGGGGAGGGAGCTCTTTGCTTTGATGGTGGATTTCTTAATTCCCACAACTCTCCTTTCAAAAGTTACAGCTTGAATGCCTTTTGCTTTGATCTTGCTACAGAACGGAAAGCAGACTTCCTTTTTAGTGCTTGTCCGTCTCGGTGCCCAATTTCCTTAATTTTAGCGTCCAATTAAGTTTTAAGGTTCAATCCTACTCACGGAAAGTTGTTCTTATTAGTCCAAATTCACCGGAAGAAATCAGCGCTCTCTGCTAATGGCGACGCGGCTTCACTTCGCAGGCTGGGTGAAAGCGACTCTCAGCACCGCTCCACACACCCTCCGCTGTTCCGTAGCCTTTAAAAAGGCTCCTTCACAACGTCGGGGGGGCGCAAAGGTGCCCGCCGAGTCTCCAGTTCACAGGCTACGCGCCTGTGATTTTTGAGGGTCCCCGCTCCGCCGTGGCTGCCGGACCCGAACCCACGAAGCAGATCTCTCCCGGGAGCTCCGGGAGAAATCCGCCATTAAGCGCTGGCGCTGACCGGAAGTCCCAAACTCCAAGAGATATTGTCAAAAGCTTTCTCCGCGTCCACAAATATCAGAACTGCTTTAGTGTTTATATTCACTTCTAGTTTTTCCAGGATATCAATTATGTTCCTCAAATTATCAGACAAATGTCTTCCCGGGAGAAACCCCGCTTGGTCCTTATGAATCTCTTCCATCAATACTTTTTTCAATCTCTTGGCCAAAATGTCAGCAAAAATTTTGTAATCCACATTAAGTAACGATATAGGGCGGTAGTTCTTAAGCTGAGTCTTTTCAGTCTCTGTTTTCGGTATAAGTGTAATGTACGCCTCTTTCCATGACTCTGGTGCCCTCTTCCCTTCCAGAATTTCATTGCAGTCTTCCTTCAAAGGTTGTAATAGCCACTCTTTCAAAGATCTATAATATCTAGAAGTCAGCCCATCCGGTCCTGGAGATTTGCCCAATTGCATATTTTGAATGGCACCTTCTACTTCCTGTTCAGATATTTTATAGTTCAACATTAATTTACTTTCTTGGGAGATTTTTTGTAATCCATTTACTTTCAAAAATCGGTCTATGTCCATTTCTTTCTGTGGCCCTTGTAAGTATAATTGTTTAAAATACCTCTGAAAACAATTTCTAATCTCAATTGGGTTATGTATGTTCTTTCCTTCCACTTCTAAATTTGTAATGGTATTTAGTTTTTGTCTTTTTTTCATTTGCCAAGCCAACAATTTCCCACACTTATTGGCTGATTCAAATGTTTTTTGTCTCATTTGTTTAATTTTCCATTCTATTTCCTGATTCATCATTTCCATATATTGTACTTGATATAATTTTATTTCTCTCAAAATCTCCTGCGACTTTGGTTTTGCCCTCAATTTCTTCTCACTTTCTTTTATTTTCTCCAAAATTTTATCTTTCTTCTCATTTTGACTTCTCTTCTTTATTGCATTCTGTTGTATCAAAAACCCTCTCATAACAGCTTTGCTTGCGTCCCAGATTACTCTTTTTTAGCTGCCGAGTCCTCCTGGCCAGCAGGAGTAGCAGCAGCAACAACTGTCCTTGTGAGGCTTCAGGCCCCGCCCTGGGCCAGGTGGTGAGTGGCAGGAGCAGGGCCCTCAGGCACTCACGCAGGAGAGTTGTTTCAATAGGATTGCTTTGCTGTACATTTTATTTATGGATGCTTATTTTATTCTAAGTTTAAATTATGGGTATTCGTTTTTGTGCAAATAGGTTGTACTCCACCTTGTGTTATTCAAGTCATTCTGCCTAGGCAAGCATTCCAGTTTCCCCAATGGAAGGATCCACTTTCTCCTCTCCTCCTGGGCTGTTCTGGGGAGTTCCCTCCCAATGCCCTAGAGCCAAATTCGAGGGGTTCATGGAGGAATGGGGAGGGGGAGGAATGGGGGGTAGGCCCCATTTTGCAGCCGATGGGGCTGGTTAGGTGAATCCAGGCCACTATTTGTTCTCATTTGTACTCTGCTTAGATACCTATTTTTGCATTCAGTTATCAATCTAGAAATAAAATAAGCCTCTTTGGTCTTGGATTATCTAGCAGAGATTCCTGCACTGCAGGAATAAAATAAGCCTATTTTGAATGGCCATCTGTCTTGGATGATCTAGCAGAGATTCCTGCATTGCAGGGGGTCTCTTGACTCTGGGAGACAAGCAGAGAGGGTGGCTTCTGGCAGAAGGAGAGGGAGCTACCGGTGGTTCCTCCTTATCCTGACTCACCTCTGCCTCTCGACCTTCCTCTCCCACTCGCCTCCTTCCTCTTCTGCCTTTGATTCTGCACTGCATTCTGCCACAGACTCTCCCAGCTCACTACTATGCCCTATTACCCTTTCAGCTTCTGACACCTCCTCTTCCCAGACTTCTCCTTCTTCTCCCTCTACCCGCTCATCCTTCCTCCACCTCCACTCCTTCGGCTCTGAGCCGTCTTCCTTTCCTGGTTCCCCGGCTGCTTCCTCCCACCACTCCTCTGTGCCCAACCAGTCCATGACATTGCTCCATCCCTCGGCCTCTGTCCCCACAAGGCAGCTTCCCCTGACCTGATCTGGTGCCACAGCCGCTGCTTCCCTTCTGCCCCCATGAAAAGGCGGATCAGGAGGTCTTGCCGGCATCCTTCTGTCACCTGCAAAAGAAAAAAGGTAAGCAGGACGCCAGGAGTGCCTGATTCTCTCACAGGTGAAACAGGGCATCTCTAACTACAGATGGGCCTTTGAGAAGGACTTACCTACTGAGAGTATTTGGACGTTTGTGCCCATTTCATATGTTTGTTGTGAAAAAATACATCTCCCCTCTTCTGGACCCTTGTTCCCAACTGTCTCCCCCCAAAACAAGATGAAAAGAACCCTCAGATGAGTTGGGAAACCAACAGAATGAGACCAAATGGAGAAAAACCACCTTCCTCCTTACCCAGTGGCCTCTCTCTGGTGTCCAACGGAGGCCTCTCTGCCTCACAGGAATCCAGGTCCATTTCTGCAAAGAGATCCTTTCCCTGGAAAAGAAACAAGGATTCAAAACAGAGAATGGTGAGAAATACTAGAAAGAGAATGACAAAGACTTGAAGGGTGTGAGATCTCATTCCATGGATGCTTTCCCAGAAAAAGGATAGGCCATCAGCAGACCATTATGGGATGTTCTCTGTCCTGTTTGGTGCCCCTTGGGAGTATCCAGAGGAAAGTCTCTCTCACCTGCTTTCTCTCCTCTGCCTGACTCAGGAGGAAACCTTCGGCCAGGGCCACCGCCTGGGAACTGGTCTCTGCTCCACATTCCCTCACCCAGCTCTCCATCTCCAGGGGAAGGACAGCCAGGAACTGCTCCAAGATCACCAGGTCCAACATCTCAGCTTTCGTGTGCCTTTCTGGCTTCAGCCACTGATGGTCAAGGTGGTAGAGTCGGCTGCAAACCTCTCGGGGTCCTTTGGCCTCCTGGCAGCAGAACTGCCTCACCTGCTGGCTCTGCACCTCTGAGCGGAGGGTGTCCACCTCACCATGGATCTTCTGCACAGAGTTTTCCCAGAATCCCCCACTGCTCCCAGTTTGGCTTGCATGGCCTCTTCCTGTTCCAGGGCCAGCTGAGTCTCGCTCATCCATCTGTGCTCTCAGGAAGCCTCTGAGAGATCAGAAGTAACCCTTTGGTCTTCTGCCAAGTTCTGTCCGTCTAAATGAGAAGCTCTAGCAAATCCTACAAAGCAAATACATTGTTCTGTTACAGAATTTGTAGGACAGGGGGGAAAATGGTTCCCTGAGCAAGCATGACTGCACCACATCCCAGACCATGAGCTATCTTTTTGAAAGAGAAGAAACAAGTCTCTAGCCTTCTAGCAATGCAAAATGTGGAGGCAACTGAAGGGATTTCTGAGAGATGAATCAACCTGGTTTCTCCATCCTTCCAGTCAATTGATGACGTCGGAACCTACTGACAAAGGAGTCGTTTCTATCTTGTGAAAAATGGATGCTTGGTTCTAGTGGGGGTCCTCAGGAGTTGCCCCCCCACACCTACACCCACTCCGCTGCTTCTGTCTCCTTTTCTCGCACTTGGACTCTCTGCCACTCTCAGAATAGACTTCTGGGGCAGGGTCCCTTTTTCTTTCCTCTGAGGGCCAGGTATGTATCTGGCCAACCCCCTGAGGGCCAAGTGGGCAGGGCTAAAAACATCTCCCTTGAAATTTAGGAGGGTAATTATTATTATTATTATTATTATTATTATTATTATTATTATTATTATTAATGCACACACAGCCATTGATGCCCAGGTCCCTGGAGGCTCAGTGAGTAGCAGCGCCCATTTCCGGCTGGTTTTCCAGCAACAATCCCTTTGGGAGAGAGAGGATGGGGTCCTGGGATGCCCTGCTCTGGGTGCGAGGGGATGGCTGCCGTGGCCTCCGTGGGGAGCTGCCCTGGGAGACACTGGGAAACTGGTCCCCAATGCAGCAGCCAGACTATGGGCTGGGATCCCTCTCTTTATCCCTGGCCTTTCTCTCCCACCTTAACTTCAACCCTCCCTGTGGGGTTTTTTTTTGGGGGGGGGGCTAGTCCACCTCATCGTCCAGCTTTGGAAAACCATTTGCAGATGTTTCCTCTGTTGTGCAATGAGGCTGAACGAATTCACACAGATTTAAAGTCCCAGGGACTCCTTTGTTTAAAGGAGGGAGATATTTTCCGAAGGGCGGGGCGGAGGGCCAAATGAGTTTGGGATCCTCTTATCTCCAGGAAGGAGAGCGTGGCAGACCTGGCCCCTCCCTGGCAGGACCCTCTCCTCCCTGACTTGGGGTCCCCCCCTGCAGGAGCAGATCAGGCCCCCCAGGCCCCCTCCCCTGCTGCAGCCCTGGGACCCCCACCAGATCCCAGAGAGAGAGGAGACTCACCAGATCCCAGGAGGGGACAGCGAGGCAGCCCTTGCAGGAGAGACCCCAAAGCGAGGAAAGGACAGGGGAGGGAGGGGCCTTGGCTCTGGAGGACCTGCCCCCTCTTGCTTCCTGGCCTCTCTAGGAAGGCAGCTCACTTCCCTTTAACCCTTGCCAAGCCGAGTCCTCCCTCGCTCAGCCCTCTCTCGCTTGGCAGAACCTCAGATTTTTATTATTTTTTATGCATTTAGGGGGGCAACTGCTCCCCCGGCTACGCCAATGCACAGATATCCTTTTGGGGGTGAGGCTCTTGGCTGGACTCTGAGCATCTCCCTCCCTTGGCCAGAAACCAGAGGAAGAGCTTGCAGGGAAAAGGGCTTTGCAGGAGGCAAGGAAGCTCCTCCTGGAATTCAGGGGTGGAGAGATAGGAGGGGATCCCAGGGTCATCTAGTCCAACCCGAAGCAAGAGGGGGCTGGTCTAGTTCCCTAAACAGGCAGCCCTGTTGAGGGAAGCTTTTCATGTTTAATAGGTTATTGTATTTTAGTGTTTTATTGCAAGCCGCCCAGAGTGGCTGGGGAAACCCAGCCAGATGGGCGGGATATAAATAAATTATTATTATTATTATTATTATTATTATTATTATTATTATTATTACAACCCCCAGGAATGCAGGAATCTCAGCTAAAGCATCCATGGCAGATGGCCGTCCGATCTGTGCCCAACTGCTCTTAGATGACCCTCAAGGCAGCGGGTCCTGAGTTCTAGCCCTGCATAAACAATCGCACTGGCTGCCAAGGAGGAATCCAGCGAAGTTCAAAATAAATAAATCCTATTCTCATCATAAATGAGTAATACCTTCTTATGCATGCTTTTTATACTAATATACAAAAGTATGCCATTTCCCTTTCCAGAAATGGATGGTTGTTGTTATTATGTTTAGGGAAGCTTTTAATATTTGTTGGACTATTGTATTTTAATATTTTGTTGGAAGCCGCCCAGAGTGGCTGGGGAAACCCAACCAGATGGGCAGAGTATAAATGTTTTATTATTATTATTATAATTTATTAAATTGATCAGGTGAGTTTTCTCCTTTCGAAAGAGGGAGGTGGAATCTCCACGGTTGCTAATAGCATAACGTTGAAAGACTAGGGAAATATGGGGAGCCCTAGAGCATCTGCTTGGCATGCAGAATGTCCCAGGGTCAACCCCTGACATCTCCTGCAAGGGCTGGACGAAATCCCTGCCTGAAACTCTGGGGAGCTGCTGCCAGTCAGTGTAGGCCAGGGGTCCTCAAACTATGTTCCCTGGGCCAAATCCAGCCCGTCAGCATCGTGAATCTGGCCTGCACGGTCATTTCAGAACCCGCCAAGTGTCTGAGGCTGAAAGCATCTTGCCGCCCGCTCAGTCAGTCCCTGTGAGGGAAACGCCACTGGCGTGGTGGCGGCTCTACCAATTAAAGGCCAGGGGGTTTCACTCGGGGACAGGGAAGTGTTGTCTTTTGGCTTGAAGAGCGAAGTTCAGATTGGTGGAGGAAGGCAGACTTGGGTCGATTCGGTTTCATTACGTAGACGTTTACTTTAAAGGTGGGAGAAGGAAGTATAGTCCTATTTCTGTGAGTGGCACAGGGGTCTTTGCACTCATGTGGTTTACATGCTCTGAGAGATGGGATCTATTTTGTTATTTCAATTTTAAAAGGATGGAGTGGAATCGGATATTGACCATCTTGTTAGCCTGGGGCAGGGGGCAGCAACCTTTTTCAGCCATGAGGCGGTCCACCGTCTCTCAGACCATGTGGGGGGCCAGACTATATTTTTTTGGGGGGGAATGAACAAATTCCTATACCCCACAAATAACCCAGAGATGCATTTTAAATAAAAGGACACATTCTACTCATCTAAAAACACACTGATTCCTGAATCGTCCGTGGGCTGGATTGAGAAGCCTATTGGGCCTCATCCGGCCCCCAGGCCTTAGCTTGTCTACCCCTGGCCTGGGGAGCCACATTCTGGTTGAAGGAGGCCAGGATTGGCCCCCAGGGCTTGGGATGTCCCTCCTCCCCTGCAGTAGGGCTTGGAATCCAGGAGAAAACTCTTGGAATAGCCTTTCCAGGTGCTCAGGGACGGACTCACCTGTCCCCATGTCCTTCTCTTTGCAGATGTGCTGCGGTTGCACATCCCTCCCCCAGGGGTGAGTATTGGAGAGAACCAGAGCAGGGACTCAGACCTGCCCTCTTGCCCCCCACTCTGCACTCTGGGATGTGGAGAAGCCCTCCCTTTGTGAGGAACTGACAGACTGACTTTTGCCTTTCATCTGCTGGAGGGAGATCAGCTGTACCTGCCGGAGGTGATCCTGGTTGCCAGATAGCTCAGCTCAGGGGGCTCTGAACCCAGAACTGCTCCAAGCAGGAGACGACCAAAGCCATCCTGATGAGTGATGGGGAAGTGGGGGAGGGAGGGGCTTTGGGGAAGGGGTTGTCCGTCTGCCGGAGAGGAGGACCCTACTGGCCCAGGTTCACGTATCCTGTTTGAAAGGGGAATCATCTTAGGGACTTCCTGTGAAAATCTGGGTCAGGAATGCTGTTCCTGGAATGGACAAACACACAAGATGTAACCGGCTGCGCATTCACATAAACAATACTCTTCTATATATTCTATATATTCTTATTGTCGCAGGAAACTCCCCCCCAAACAGGTCTTCTGTCTAGGACCATCAGGGTTGGCATAGCAACTGGGCAGGGCTCCTGTGTATGTGCTGGTATGCTCAAGGGATTATGGCTGCCCTCTTTCAAACCTTCCCCATTTTGTAGTCCTTCCTTCATGGAGTAAAATAAAAGTAGAACAGTGAAAATCTGCTGTATGGTTGATTTTCTATTAATTTATAACAGAAGCGTAGCGTATGTAGTGTGTGAGTGTGAGTGTGTGTGTGTGTGTGTGTGAAGTTTGTACAAACTGAATGATGGGGGGGTGTTCCTGCGACATTATCACAATATCATGGGCTTCATCCGTTGTACATATTCTAAGTAATGTAAATGAATATAATGTCATAATTCAACATATTTTAACAAATTAACAAACCTGTGTATGGATAAAGTTTGTTTTACACTTGTTGTTTTAAAAGGCTCACTTTAAGAAGAAAACCTTACAGCTGCAGATTGCTGTCACCTGTAACTAAAATCAATGCTGTGCCTGTCTATATACATTGTAAGAGTTGTTGTTCACTGCAGAAACCATTATGTTATAAGTTCCATTATCTGGATACTTCATATATGGTATGTACTTTTATAGCACGATTGTTTATACAGTGGTACCTCGCAAGACGAAATTAATTCGTTCCACAAGTTTTTTCTTCTTGCGAGTTTTTTGCCTTGCGAAGCACGGTTTCCCATAGGAATGCATTGAAAATCAATTAATGCGTTCCTATGGAAACCGCTTGCCAGGCTGGCGGTGCGGAGAAGGGCTTTTCTCCGGACGGGTCCGGGAACAGAGGGGAAGGCGCGCTGCGCTTCTCCTCTCTTCCCGGAGCTTGCGGGGCTTGCGGTGAGGAGAAGGGCTTTCCTCCCCACCGCCAACATTCAGAACAGCATTCTGAATGTTGGCGGTGGGAAGGAAAACCCTCCTCCCACCGCAAGTCTTCAGGACAGGTCCGGGAACAGAGGGGAAGGTGCGTTGCGCTTCTCCTATGTCCCCGGACCTGTTCTGAAGGCTGGCGGTCCACCGCCAGCCTTCAGAACAGCCATCCGAAGCCTGGCGGGGGGAGGAGGTCTCTCCGCCCCACCGCCAGCCTTCAGAGGAGCCTTCCGAAGCCTGGCGGGGGGGGGAGGAGGTCTCTCCGCCCCACCGCCAGCCTTCGGAGGAGCCTTCCGAAGGCTGGTGGCGGGAGGAGGTCTCTCCGCCCCACCGCCAGCCTTCGGAGGAGGTCCAAGGACAGTGGGGAAGATGCGCTGCGCTTCCCCGCTGTCCCCGGAGATTTCCCTATGGGCTTTTGTCTTGCGAAGGAAGCCCATAGGGAAATTCGTCTGTCGAAGCACCTCGAAAAACGGAAAATTCTTTCTTCTTGCGAGTTTTCTGTCTTGCGAGGCATTCGTCTTGCGAGGTACCACTGTATAATTTTAATTTGTTAGATGATCTAGTCGTCGATCCACAACTCTGGTCACAGCTCCCTGAGAAAAGCTCAAGAACTCTGGGCAGAGACAATGGGTAGATCACTGGCAGGATTTTTATTACTGGGAGTAGATCTCAGTCTCTTGAAAGTTCTGCCATTGTGGCTAGTTCAAGGTACCAGCACAACTTTAATTGCCACTCATCTTGTTGATGTTAACTCATTTTCCAGTATTTTGCTATTAACATCCTAGCCACTATTGTCGTGTAAAGAAACTCTATTTTATTCTCATTTGGTATGCTTATCATTAGAATATCAAATAGGAAGGCTTTGGTTTTCTTTAAAATAAATAGCATTTATTTTATTTTATTTTCCCTTTGGGGACATGTCCACCACATGTGGAATAAGGTTCCCTCATTTTGTCTGCATCTCCAACACTTATTGCTGATATTTATTTATTTTGACTGATTTGGATGGGGTCAGGTACCATAATAATAATAATAATAATAATTTATTATTTATACCCCGCCCATCTGGCTGGGCCTCCCCAGCCACTCTGGGCGGCTTCCATAAAAACCAAAAATACAATAAAATATCACACGTTAAAAACTTCCCTGAACAGGGCTGCCTTAAGATGTCTTCTGAATGTCAGGTAGTTGTTTATCTCTTTGACATCTGCTGGAAGGGCGTTCCACAGGGCGGGCGCCACTACCGAGAAGGCCCTCTGCCTGGTTCCCTGTAGCTTTGCTTCTCGCAATGAGGGAACCGCCAGAAGGCCCTCGGCACTGGACCTCAGTGTCCGGGCAGAATGATGGGGGTGGAGATGCTCCTTCAGGTATACTGGACCGAGGCCATTTAGGGCTTTAAAGGTCAGCACCAACACTTTGAATTGTGCTCGGAAACGTACTGGGAGCCAATGTAGGTCTTTCAAGACCGGTGTTATATGGTCTCGGCGGCCGCCCCCAGTCACCAGTCTAGCTGCTGCATTCTGGATTAGTTGTAGTTTCCGAGTCACCTTCAAAGGTAGCCCCACGTAGAGCGCATTGCAGTAGTCCAAGCGGGAGATAACCAGAGCATGCACCACTCTGGCGAGACAGTCCGCAGGCAGATAGGGTCTCAGCCTACGTACCATCTAAAAATCAAATAGCATGTGGTGAATTTTAAGTCTTTTCCCATAATTTCCCTCATTTTTCATCTTCATTGGATATCCACAATCGTGTGTCCATTTCACCTTCACCTCCTTCACCTCCTAGTCCTTAAGGTTCCAGTCCAGTAACAATCTGTGTGGTTTTGATAATATCTTTGTATTATTTAATAATATGTTTTTTTAAAAAAATCCGCTGTTGTTCTGTCAAGTCCATTTATTTTTTATCTGGAAAAAATTGTTTAACTGGTAATCTTTCTTTTTTACTTTTGTTTTCCTTTTATATTTTTACTTTTTTGTAATTTTAGCATATAATAACAGTAGTAATTATATGGAAATGGGATAATAATATTGAAATGAATAAAATGCTTAACTCGCCAAGTTAAATAAGGATAAAGTTAAATAAGGATAAAGTAGTTGGATACGAATTTGCTGAACTAATTGTTAAAAAGGGATATAAAAAAGGGAGGCATGAGGAAGTCAGGAAAATAAGTTAATTGAAGATGAATAATTGGAAAAGAGTGATTTGTGTTTTTCTTATTCTACTTTTTGAGTGTTGATTGTTTTTTGTTGTTGTTTTCTTGTTAAATGTTTGTATTTTATGTATCGTGAAAGTTTGTATTGTTGTGTTTTATATTTTCTCTGTGTTTTTATTGTTCTACTTTTCTATTGTTAAACTTAATAAAATATTATTTAAAAAAAAAACAACTCACCAAGATTTTTATTGTTTGCAGCTTCCCAGGAAAACTGAAGGAGATTCTCCCCCTTTTGGCTTTTATCTCTTCCCTTTATAACTGTCTCTTTAAGTCCCAACAGTCCTGCCCCACCCTCCCGCTTACAGGATATCCCTTCTACAGATGTCAGCGCAGACCCAATGATGGAAAACCCTCCGCCCAATTCCTCGTGACCACAAGACTACCTGCAGCAACAACAACAAAAGCCACCAGAGTGGCCACAGCTATCTCTTTCCAAAGTCTATGACAGGGAGGGGGCTGACAGCCTTTTCTGTGATGTGGGTATGATGTATCTGGGGGTGGTCTTGGACTCCAGGGCGGGCAATTAAAAATGTCTATATAAGGGCTTTCATGCATGGCTCGGGGTCCTCCTCCTCTCCCCTGCGTGTGGGGGAGCACCCTGTTGCTAGTATGTCACATGCCCCTGTTTACTTTCCTAGGCTTGGGAAGTGTAAGAACAGAAGTCAGTCTTATCTCTTCCGCTCTGCTGTGCTTTTGCACTGTTCTTTGTCTCCCTGTCTGTTGATGAAGAAGAGAGAGGATGCCATTATGATCCGTTTGGTCTCGTCTGCAAATGTGATGAGCATCCCCTCAGTTCCTTCATCCAAGTCACTTATCAAGACGTTGAACAACAACAGGCCCAGGACAGAACCCTGCAGCACCCCTCTGGTCACTTTTCCCCAGGATGAGGAGGAACCATGAAGGAGTCCTCTTTGGGTTGGGTCAGTCAAATCCACCTAACAGTTACCTCATTCAGTCACACTTTACCAGCTTCCTCACATAAATATCACAGAGGACTCTGTCAAAAGCCTTGCTGAAATCAAGATGCACTATTTCCACAACAGTCCCCTGATCAACAAAGTTTTTAATCCATCCAAGAAAAGAAAAGAAAAGAAGGAGAGGTTTCTCTAGCTTGTCTTGTTTTTGAGAAAGCCATGCTTTCATCCTGTATATTTATATTGTAAAAACTTCAGATGAAGGGCAAATAAATTTTAAAAGGACAAATGAGGATATTGACAAGCTGGAACTTGTGCAAAGGAAGGAGATTTATGTCTTTAATTTGGAAACCACATGACCCAGTGGTGCTGACTTGGATAAAATATTGGTGGAGGGCCAGGTAAGTCCTGCCTTGCACAATCCATCATATGATGCATGTGTGGGAATGTTCAGGGATGCAGGAAAGGATATATTGTCTGAGTATATCCTTATCCAACTTGTGTTAACAACTTCCACAATATCAGCAGAGTAACATTCCCTTTTATTTTAAATTTGCAGCGTCTGCGTTTGCTCAGGCTCGCTATAGCCTGTATAATAACTGTTCTGGTATTTCCCCCTTATTCCCTCATAAAATAGAAGAGACGACACAGTCTTTTACAAAAATATAAAAAGTTTACTCACATTCTGTTCACAATCAGATCCCAGAAGGCGGACTTAGCTTAATGAAGTAACATACACTTGGAGTCTATCTCTTAAGAAGACAGTCCCTTTTTCCTCTCTTGGCTGGAAGCCAAGAGGGCATCTCTGGCTTAGTAGATGTTGTGTCTTCGATGCATGTGGTGAAAGAGAGAGAGAGATGGCTGCCCTGCCTTGTGTTTTGTCATTACCTGCACAGGTGAGGCCACACCCACCTCTAGTCACATGCAGAGGAAGTCTGTCACAGCCCAGAAGGAAACAGGAAGTTTACCTGCTGCCTGGACAAACATCCCTCCCCATGTGTCAACATGTTCACTCTAGGAATGTTGTACTAGACTGCTCTTCTGTTTCACAGCATGCATGCCATTAGAATGGCAATGCCTATAATGGCAGCAACTTTTTAAAAAAGTAATATTTTGAGCCCGTAGTTCAATTTCCCATCAGCTCCCCTTGCCCCAGAGACACTTCTAGCATTCCATCTCCTCTACCTGTGGCATTGTTCAGCAGTGGGGAAAGTGACCTCTTCACACCGGATGTCCATTTGGTATGGCCCTTTCCAGGTTTTTCCTGCCCCTTGTGTTTGTCTTTCATTTGTTCTCCTATGTGTGTTGTCAGTAGAAGCCACAATTCTGTGGGTACTCTAGGTGGTGCAGAAAGCACCTAGAAGCTGACTAGAGGTTGAAGTGCCGATCAAACTTCAGTTTTGCGCTCTATAAATTCCAATTAGGAGTACTGGAGGTGGTTCAGATTCTGGGGCAGTGCTTTTGGCCAGCAGAGGGTGTCACAGGGCCAGCCTATTTTCCCTTTAAAGCAAACTTGGGTCTCCAGCTGTTTTTGGACTACAACTCCCATCATCCCTAGCTAGCAGGACCAGTGGGAAGGGATGATGGGAACTGTAGTCCAGGAGCTGCTGGGGACCCAAGTGTGGGAAAGCCTGCTTCAAAGCAACTTTTCCATTTTGCCTGCAAAGATGGGACCTGTCCATGTTTGTATCTTCTTGTATTTTGTTTTCCTCATGACCTTTCTGCGTTTTTTTTTTTAAGAGGGCAAATTGAAAGAGAAATTGTATGCCAAGTTGCAGAAGAATAAAAGGTTGTGTATGAAAACAACAGACAAAAAACTGGGGGGGTGGCATCCTTAAATATTTTATTGGGGGTGGGGCAAAGACCCCTAGGACTTTAAGAGATGGCGCCTATTCCCTACACCCACAGGTCTCAGGATGGTTACAACATAAAAAAATATAAAAAAAGAAACACCACATATTAAAAGGGCATTAGATGTCAATCAGCCAAAAGCCTGGTTAAAAAGGTGCGGATTTGCCTGGCTCCTAAAGCTGTATACTGGTTTTTCCGACCTTTGTATGGATTCTTTGATGGGAAGTGAGATTGGCACTCTGACTGAAGCTCTTTCCACATTCCACGGACTGATAGGATTTCTCCCCTGTATGAATTCTTTGATGGGAAGTGAGAGAGGAGCTATTTCTGAAGCTCTTTTCACATACCACACACTGATAGGGTTTCTCCCCTGTATGAATTCTGTGATGGGAAGTGAGAGAGGAGCTATTTCTGAAGCTCTTTTCACATACCACACACTGATAGGGTTTCTCCCCTGTATGAATTCTGTGATGGGAAGTGAGATTGGCACTCTGACTGAAGCTCTTTCCACATTCCACGCACTGATAGGGTTTCTCCCCTGTATGAATTCTGTGATGGAAAGTGAGAGAGGAGCTCTTCCTGAAGTTCTTTCCACATTCCACGCACTGATAGGGTTTCTCCCCTGTATGAATTCTTTGATGGGAAATGAAACTGTGGTTGTGAGTGAAGCTCTTTCCACATTCCACGCACTGATAGGGTTTCTCCCCTGTATGAATTCTGTGATGGGAAGTGAGATGGGAGCTCTGAGTGAAGCTCTTTCCACATTCCACGCACTGATAGGGTTTCTCCCCTGTATGAATTCTTTGATGGGAAGTGAGTTTAGAGCTATCAGTGAAGCTCTTTCCACATTCTATGCACTGATAGGGTTTTTCCCCTGTATGAATTATTTGATGGGAAGTAAGGGAGGAGCTCTTCCTGAAGTTCTTTCCACATTCCACACACTGATAGGGTTTCTCCCCTGTATGAATTCTCTGATGCTTAGTGAGATTGGAACTCTTCCTGAAGCTCTTTCCACATTCCACACACTGATAGGGTTTCTCCCCTGTATGAATTCTTTTATGGGAAATGAGAGCAGAACTATCTGTGAAGCTCTTTCCACATTCCACACACTGATAGGGTTTCTCCCCTGTATGAATTCTTTGATGGGAAGTGAGATGGGCATTCTGACTGAAGCTCTTTCCACATTCCACACACTGATAGGGTTTCTCCCCTGTATGAATTCTTTGATGGGAAGTGAGATCGGAGCTCCTCCTGAAGCTCTTTCCACATTCCACACACTGATAGGGTTTCTCCCCTGTATGAATTCTTTG
The DNA here is from genome assembly GCF_964270895.1 of Podarcis filfolensis. Classification (NCBI taxonomy): domain Eukaryota; kingdom Metazoa; phylum Chordata; class Lepidosauria; order Squamata; family Lacertidae; genus Podarcis; species Podarcis filfolensis. The sequence continues at coordinate 101,314,006 of NC_139607.1, read as the reverse complement.
ATGGGAAGTGAGATGGGGACTCTGACTGAAGCTCTTTCCACATTCCACACACTGATAGGGTTTCTCCCCTGTATGAATTCTTTGATGGGAAGTGAGATCGGAGCTCCTCCTGAAGCTCTTTCCACATTCCACACACTGATAGGGTTTCTCCCCTGTATGAATTCTTTGATGGGAAGTGAGATCGGAGCTATCAGTGAAGCTCTTTCCACATTCCACACACTGATAGGGTTTCTCCCCTGTATGAATTCTTTGATGGGAAGTGAGATGGGCACACTGACTGAAGCTCTTTCCACATTCCACACACTGATAGGGTTTCTCCCCTGTATGAATTCTTTGATGGGAAGTGAGAGCGGAGCTCTTCCTGAAGCTTTTTCCACATTCCATGCACTGATAGAGTTTCTTTCCAATGAGATTTTGTTGATGGGAAGTGGAATGGGAGCTCTGACTGCAGCTTTCTCCACACTCTAAATTTTTACGTGCCTTCTTCTCTCTGGGGATTTTATCGTGGTCACCTTTGCTCTCAATTTCCAATTCATCAGAATCTGCAATGGAGACAAAAAGGGATTAGAGCCTCAGGAACAAATGGAGAAGAAATGAAACGAGTTGGATGTGTGTTCATTACCTGTGTTGTTTGTCATTTTACCAACATATTTATTATTAGATTCTGAAGAGTTGTTGAATGTTGTTTTGTCTGATATATAGTACTGGTCAAAATTGTGGAAGGTTGAAGCTGACACTGAAGATAGCCTGGGCAGTGCAGACCAGCCCAATCGTGGTAGAAAAAGGAATATTTTGAAGAAGATTGTTCAAAGAAAAAAGTGTAAGTTACTGTTTATTGTGGGGGTTTAGGTTCCCAGGTGTTATAGGGGGCGCTGTTGAACTCTGTGAAAATATATGAGGTTGGTCCATAGACGTATTTTTTGAATTTCCAGGCAGATATGACAATCCCACAGGGAGCCTTACCAAGAGAGGCCACGATCCCACAATTCTCCTCCATGACGTCCTTATGCAGAGCTCTCTGGTCAGGATCCAGCAACGCCCACTCCTCGTCCGTGAAACGAACAGCGACATCTTCAAAGCACACTGCACCCTAAAAGAAACCCTTCCTGTTAATAATAATAATAATAATAATAATAATAATAATAATAATAATAATAATTTATTATGTATACCCCGCCCATCTGGCTGGGTTTCCCCAGCCACTCTCAGAAATGTTCTGGGAGCCAGTGTAGGTCTTTCAAGACCGGTGTTATATGGTCTCGGCGGCCGCTCCCAGTCACCAGTCTAGCTGCCGCATTTTTGATTAGTTGTAGTTTCCGGGTCACCGTCAAAGGTAGCCCCACATAGAGCGCATTGCAGTAGTCCAAGCGAGAGATAACCAGAGCATGCACCACTCTGGAGAGACAGTCTGCGGCCAGGGAGGGTCTCAGCCTGCATACCAGATGGAGCTGATAAACAGCTGCCCTGGACACACAATTGACCTGTGCCTCCATGGACAGCTGCGAGTCCAGAATGACTCCCAGGCTGTGCACCTGGTCCTTCAGGGGCACAGTTACCCCATTCAGGACCAGGGAGTCCCCCACACCATGCCTCCTGTCCCCCCAAAATAGTACTTCTGTCTTGTCAGGATTCAACCTCAATCTGTTAGCCGCCATCCATCCTCCAACCGCCTCTAGACACTGACACAGAAATTTCACCGCCTTCACTGGTTCCGATTTGAAAGAGAGGTAGAGCTGGGTATCATCTGCATACTGATCAACACCCAGCCCAAACCCCCTGATGATCTCTCCCAGCGGCTGCATGTAGATGTTGAAAAGCATGGGGGAGAGGACGGAACCCTGAGGCACCCCACAAGTGAGAGCCCAGGGGTCTGAACACTCATCCCCCACCACCACTTTTTGGACACGGCCCAGGAGGAAGGAGCGGAACCACTCTATGACAGTGCCCCCAGCTCCCAGCCCCTCAAGACGGTCCAGAAGGATGTTATGGTCGATGGTATCAAATGCCGCTGAGAGATCCAGCATAACTAGGAAACAGCTCTCACCTTTGTTTTTTTTTTAAAAAAATAATATTTATTAAAGTTTAAAAACACAGCAAAACAGAAAAAAGAAGAAACAACAACAAAAATATCAATAAAAACAAAAACAATCAAACAACAAAAGAGAAAATACAGAAAAATAGAATAAACCTTATTGACCTAACTTCATTAGCTTGTTTCTTTGACCTCCTCCCGCCTCCCTTTTTTGTATTCTGCTTCAATTAATTATTTCAGCAAATTCTTTCCATCTTTCCCAAATTGTTAACCAATAATTTATCTTAACATAGTAAAATTTTACTTTCCCTCATTTCCTTCGACCGTCTATTTAACTTAAGTCCTTTATAGTATTTATACAAAAGTCACATAGTTTCTTTCCAGACTCCTTCTAAACTTCCTCAATTTTGCTATATTTTTGTAAATATGCCTTGAATTTCTTCCAATCTTCTTCCACCAACTCTTCTTCCTGGTCCCGGATTCTGCCCGTCATTTCGGCCATTTCCATAAAGTCCATCACCTTCATCTGCCACTCTTCCCGAGTGGGTAGATCTTGTGTCTTCCAATATTTTGCAATCAGTATTCTTGCTGCTGTTGTAGCATACATAAATAAAGTTCTATCCTTTTTTGGCACCAATTGGCCGACCATGCCCAAGAGGAAGGCCTCTGGTTTCTTCAGAAAGGTATATTTAAATACCTTTTTTATTTCATTATAGATCATTTCCCAGAAGGTCTTGATCTTTGGGCATGTCCACCAAAGGTGAAAGACTGTACCTTCAGACTCTTTACATTTCCAGCATTTGTCATCGGGCAAATGGTAGATTTTTGCAAGCTTGACTGGTGTCATGTACCACCTATAGATCATTTTCATTATATTCTCTCTTAAGGCATTACATGCCATAAATTTAATACCTGTGGTCCATAACTGTTCCCAGTCAGCCATCATGATATTATGTCCTACATCTTGTGCCCATTTAATCATAGCTGATTTCACAGTTTCATCCTGGGTATTCCATTTCAACAGCAAGTTATACATTTTTGACAAATTCTTACTTTTGGAATCTAACAACAATGTTTCCAATTTTGATTTTTCCACCTGAAATCCAATTTTCTTGTCCGAATTGTATGCCTCCATTATTTGATGATAATGGAGCCAATCACACACTTTATTTTTTAATTTTTCAAAACTCTGTAGTTTCAACCTATCTCCCTCTTGTTCCAAAATTTCCCAATATTTCGTCCATTTAACCTCCATATTGAGCTTTTTCTGAGCTTTCGCTTCCATTGGAGACAGCCACCTTGGGGTTTTATTTTCAAGCAAATCCTTATACCTTGTCCATACATTAAACAAAAATTTCTTGACAATATGATTTTTAAATGCTTTGTGTGCTTTGACCTTGTCATACCACAAATATGCATGCCATCCAAATACATTGTTAAAACCTTCTAAGTCCAACACATCAGTGTTTTCAAGAAGCAGCCATTCTCTCAGCCAGCAAAAAGCGGCTGATTCATAATAAAGTTTAAAGTCTGGCAGGGCAAATCCCCCTCTTTCTTTAGCATCTGTCAATATCTTAAATTTTATTCGAGGCTTCTTGCCCTGCCAGACAAATTTTGATATATCTCTTTGCCACTTCTTGAAACAATCCATTTTATCTATAATTTGTAATGCTTGGAACAAAAACAACATTCTAGGCAATACATTCATTTTTATAGCAGCAATTCGGCCCAGCAGTGATAACTTCAGATTTGACCAAATTTCTAAATCTTTTTTCACGTCCATCCAACATTTTTCATAGTTATCTTTAAATAAATTCACATTTTTAGCTGTCATATTAACCCCTAAATACTTCACTTTTTTAACCAATGTTAATCCTGTCTCCTTCTGGAACCTCTCTTTCTCAATCTCTGTTAGATTTTTCTCAAGGACCTTAGTTTTCATTTTGTTCAGCTTGAAACCTGCTACCTGACCAAATTCTTGGATTAATTCCAATACTCTTTTAGTGCTAGGCTCTGGCTCCTGCAATGTCAATACCAAATCATCAGCAAATGCTTTCAATTTGTACTGTTTAGCTCCAACTTGTATACCTTTAACCAATTGGTCCCTTCTAATCATGTTTAGAAGGACCTCCAGGACCGATATAAAAAGCAATGGAGAAATTGGGCAACCTTGTCATGTTCCTTTCTCTATCTTAAATTCTTCTGTCACTACGTTATTCACAATTAACTTAGCCTTTTGTTCTGAGTAGATTGCACCTATACCATTTTCAAACCCTTGACCAACCCCCATCCCTTGTAGATTTTTCTTCATAAAACTCCAGGAAATGTTGTCAAAGGCTTTCTCCGCGTCCACAAATATAAGAACAGCTTTAGTATTAATGTTCACTTGTAGTTTCTCCAAAATGTTGATTATGTTCCTTGTATTATCAGACAAATGTCTGCCCGGGAGAAAGCCCGCTTGATCTTTGTGAATTCCTTCTGCTAACACCTTCTTCAATCTTTTAGCCAAAATGTCTGCAAAAATTTTGTAATCCACATTAAGCAAAGATATGGGGTGGTAGTTCTTCAGCTGTGTCTTTCCAGATTCTGTTTTCGGTATAAGTGTAATATAAGCTTCCTTTCACGATTCTGGTGCCCTTTTCCCTTCCAATATTTCATTGCAGATATCCTTTAAAGGTTGTATTATCCATTCTTTCAGAGATCTGTAGTATCTTGCAGTCAGACCATCTGGTCCTGGTGATTTGCCTAATTGCATGTTTTGAATGGCCACTTCAACTTCCTGATCTGTTATTTTATAGTTCAGCATTAGTTTATTTTCTTGAGAGATTTTTTGTAATCCATTTATTTTCAGAAAACGGTCAATGTCTATTTCTTTCTGTGTCTCCTGTGTATATAGGTGTTTGAAGTACCTCTGGAAGCACTTTCTGATCTCCACTGGGTTCTGTATGTTCTTTCCTTCCACTTCCAAGTTCGTGATAGTATTGAATTTTTGCCTTTTTTTCATTTGCCAAGCCTGCTATTTCCCACATTTATTTGCCGATTCAAATGTCTTTTGTCTCATCTGCTTAATTTTCCATTCAATTTCTTGGTTCATCAATTTCATATATTGTACTTGGTGCAACTTTATTTCTTTCAAGATCTCCTGCGACTTTGGATTCACTCTCAATTTCTTTTCTCCTTCTTTGATTTTTTCTAGGATTTTATCTTTTTTCTCATTTTGGAGCCTCTTCTTAATTGCATTCTGTTGTATCAGGAATCCTCTCATAACTGCTTTACTTGTGTCCCAAATTACCCTTTTTTCAACTGTTGTGTTTAAATTTATCTCAAAAAAGTCTCTCAAGGTTTTTTGGGCCTTCTTGTTTATTTCTTCATTTCTAAACAAAGTGTCATTCATCCTCCATCTAAAGGAACCGATTGGTGTCAGATTCAATTCCATCTTAACGGCATTATGGTCAGAGCAAGTTTTAGGGCAAATTTCCACCCTTCTGATCTTTGGGGCGAGCCCCCTAGTTGTCCAGATTTGGTCAATTCTTGTCCATGTCATTTTAGCCTCAGAGAAAAAAGTTCCCTCTCTTTCCAAAGGGTTCTTCAATCTCCAAGTGTCAATCAAGTCCAGAGTGTCTGTCATATCAAAGAAAGTTTTTGGTAATCTTCCATCCTTAGTGACTACATGTCTCTGTGCCTTGTCCATGTTTATAGAAACCACCCCATTCATGTCCCCCATCAAAATCATGTTGTAATCCATATAATCCAACAAAGTCTCGTGTAGCTTCTTAAAAAATTCCGACTTCCCTTCATTTGGTGCATAAATGCCTGCAATTAGAAATTTCTCTTTTGTATTTGAATTTCGATTGCTATGAGTCTGCCTTGGTCATCTTTAAAAACAAATTTTGGTGACAGGTTCTCCTTTGCGTAAATTACTACTCGTTTTTTAACCTTGTCTGATGAGATAAATTCTTGTCCCAATCTTTTATTAATGAGGATTTTCCTATGAAGCCTAATCACATGTGTTTCTTGTAAGCAAATCAAATCCAATTGTTCTTTTTTCAACAAATGAAAAATTTTACGTCTCTTCTCAGGGAAGTTACAGCCATTAATATTCCAACTCAATATTTGCAGTGCCATGATGTGGTTACTTTAGTTTCCCTCCAACTGCACCATGCAGTTGCTCTTCCTCTGTTGGTTTCCCTATATTGTCCAATCCGTAGGATAGTCCTGCTATATCTAGTAATGGCGAGCTTCTTTCCAACGCTGATCTTCTATCCAACAATCCTGGTTCTTGGCCCAGCTCCTTCTGTAGATCTTCTTCGTGTTTATCCAAAAATTTAACTTTGTCTTCCACTGACTTTATCTTTATCTTCTTTCCTTTGTAGCTAAAGGATAGGCCTTGAGGGAACTCCCACCTGAAGTTAATTTTGTTCTTTCTAAGTAGACCGACCAAGTCACTATAATCCGACCTAAGGTCCAAAAGATATTTCGGAATGTCCTTAAAGATCTCCACTCTTGACTGTAGTATTACCAAAGGCTTCGAGTAGTGCCAGCCCAAATTTTTGTCTCTTTCGTCTTTAGATCTGAGAGTAATCAAACAGTCCCTTATCCTATTCTTCTCTTTCCTTCCTCCTCTTCCAAGTCTAAAGGCTGACACAATTTTAAAATCCTCTTTGTCCAGTTCCAAACCCCAAAAGTCAACAAATTCCTGGGTAAGAAAGTCTTTTAAGCTGTCCTTCTCCAGCTCTGGCACCGCTCTAATCCTCAGGTTCGTCTGTTTTTCCTTAAGTTCAATCATAGACAATTTCTGCTTATGCTCATCCAGTTGTTTCTGCAGGTCTGGGATTCCTTCTGATTCCAATTTTATTACTTTAGCATCTACGGCAATGACCTTAGATTCAGCAGCCTCAGCCTTTTCTTTAGCCTCCTCTGCAGTTTGCCTTATTTTTTTATTTTCCTCTAGCAATTTCTCAATAGAATCTGTATTTTGCTTTATAGATTCTGTGTTTTGCTTTATAGAAGTGACTGCATCATCAACTTTCTTATTAGTTTCATCAACTTTCTTATTGAGTTGTTCCAGCGATTTATTTACCTTACCTAACGCATCAGCAAACAATTGTTCCGAAGACATTACTTTCTTAGATTGTGTTGTGGCAGCTGCAGATGGAGCCGGTGTCAAAGGACCAGGTATTGATGTTCTATGTGTCTGCAAAATTTTCCCAGATCTCAATGTTTTTTCTTGAGCTAAGTCTCTCTCTTTACCATCTGCCATAACAATTAAGGGAAACAGTTCTCACCTTTGTCCCTAGCCCACCGGAGATCATCGAACCAGTGCAACCAAGGCAGTTTCAGTCCCATGATGAGGCCTGAATCCCGACTGGAAGGGATGCAAATGGTGCACTTCTTCCAGGCGTGCCTGGAGTTGTTCAGCAACCACTCGCTCAATCACCTTGCCCAAGAATGGAAGATTTGAGACTGGGCGATAGTTAGCCATATTGGCACCATCTAAAGATGGTTCTTTAATAAGCGGTTTGATAACTGCCTCTTTCAGCGGGTCTGGGAAGGCTCCCTCACAGACAGAAGCATTCACAACCCCATGAAGCCCATCTCCCAGCCCTTCCCGGCTAGCTTTTATCAGCCAGGATGGGCAAGAATCAAGGAGACAGGTGGTTGGTTTCACTTGTCCAAGCAGCCTGTCCACATCCTCCGAGGTAACAGATTGGAACTGATCCCACACAACTTGACTAGACAGGACACTAGCACTCTCCCGCCCCGGCCCTGCTCCCACAGTGGAGTCTACCTCTTCCTGAATCTGAGCGACTTTATCTGCAAAAAACTTTGCAAAATCATTGCAGGAGATCATGTGGCCCATACTGGGCCCCGATGTAGCAGGTGGTTCCACTAAATTGCGAACCCCCTGAAAAAGTCTCCTGCTGCTGTTTTCTGCAGATGCAATAGAGGCGGCGAAGAAAGTCTTCTTTGCCGTCGCTACCACCACTTGGTACGCTCGACATTGAGCTCTAACCCGTGTCCGGTCAGCTTCAGAATGAGTTATCCGTCACCGGCGCTCTAGCCGTCTCAGCGATTGTTTCATTGCCCTCAGACCCGTGGAAAACCACAGGGCTGTCCGGGCTCCATGCAATCGAAGAGGGCGCTTCGGAGCCAAACAGTCAAAAGCCCTGGTTAACTCCACATTCCAGCGGGCCACCAGGGAATCAGCTGAAAGGCCATCTACATGGGATAAAGCATCCCCTACCACTCTCTGGAGACCATTTGGAGCCATTAAGTGGCGGGGGCGGACCATCTGAATCGGTCCCACCTCCATGCAGAGGGGAAGGGTCGCGGAGAAGTCCAGTTGCACCAGGAAGTGATCTGACCACGGCACTGCAACCCCCCCTCCCCGCCCACAAGGCCTGGGTTGCTGTGCGTAAGAGAAATCTGGTGGACAAGCAGCGGCAAGGACAGGCCCATCTGCTTCATCCAACCAAGTCTCTGTTACACATGCCAGGTCAAGTCCTCCATCCATGATCAAGTCATGGATGGCAGTGGTTTTATGAATCATTGACGTGGCATTGCACAGCAACACTTTCAGGTCATGTGGGTATCCCTTGCTGATTCTAGTATCCGTCCAGTCAGGACCAGACTTGGAGGCAGGGATAGTCCTCCAACAACGACTAAACCTGCCTCCTCTCTAAGGACATGGTCTGGTCTTAGCGTAACTCCTCCTCCTACCCGTGATCACTGAGATTGGTTGTCCCAGTGCATCCCCCCCGTGGAACATGCCCCAGCTATTTTGTGGGCTGGGACCCACTCCCCGGCAGCCCTGACCCCCCCCTTAAAAACAAAATAAAACCCTTTTAAAAAGAACATTGCGCCGCTCCGAGTCCTCCTGGCCAGCAGCAGCAGCAACAACTGTCCTTATGAGGCTTCAGGCCCCGCCCTGGGCCAGGTGGTGAGTGGCAGGAGCAGGGCCCTCAGGCACTCACGCAGGAGAGTTGTTTCAATAGGATTGCTTTGCTGAACATTTTATTTATGGATGCTTATTTTATTCTAAGTTTCAATCATGGGTATTCGTTTTTGTGCAAATAGGTTGTACTCCACCTTGTGTTATTCAAGTCATTCTGCCTAGGCAAGCATTCCAGTTTCCCCAATGGAAGGATCCACTTTCTCCTCTCCTCCTGAGCTGTTCCCTCCTAAGAACTAGAGCCAAATTCGAGGGGTTCATGGGGGCATGGAGAAGGGGAGGAAGTGGAGGCAGGCCCCATTTTGCAGCCGATGGGGCTGGTTAGGTGAATCCATGCCACTATTTGTTCTCATTTGTACACTGCTTAGATACCTATTTTTGCATTCAGTTATCAATCTAGAAATAAAATAAGCCTCTTTTGGATGGGCATCTGTCTTGGATGATCTAGCAGATTCCTGCATTTCTGGCAAAAGGAGAGGGAGCCACCGGTGGCTCCTCATTCTCCTGACTCACCTCAGCCTCTCGACCTTCCTCTCCCACTCGCCTCCTTCCTCTTCTGCCTCTGATTCTGGACTGCATTCTGCCACAGAGTCTCCCAGCTCACTACTATGCCCTATTACCCTTTCAGCTTCTGACACCTCCTCTTCCCAGACTTCTCCCTCTTCTCCCTCTGACCACCCATCCTTCTTCTACCTCCACTCCTTCGGCTCTGAGCCGTCTTCCCTTCCTGGTTCCCCGGCTGCTTCCTCCCACCACTCCTCTGTGCCCAACCAGTCCATGACATTGCGCCAACCCTCGGCCTCTGTCCCCACAAGGCAGCTTCCCCTGACCTGATCTGGTTCCACAGCCGCTGCTTCCCTTCTGCCCCCATGAAAAGGTGGATCAGGAGGTCTTGCTGGCATCCTTCTGTCACCTGCAAGAGAAAAAAGGTAAGCAGGACGCCAGGAGTACCTGCTTCTCTCACAGGTGAAACAGGGCATCTCTAACTGCAGATGGGCCTTTGAGAAAGACTTACCTACTGAGAGTATTTGGACGTTTGTGCGCATTTCATATGTTTGTTGTGCAGAAATACATCTCCCCTCTTCTGGACCCTTGTTCCCAACTGTCTCCCCCCAAAACAAGATGAAAAGAACCCTCAGATGAGTTGGGAAACCAACAGAATGAGACCAGTGGAGAAAAACCACCTTCCTCCTTACCCAGTGGCCTCTCTCTGGTGTCCAACGGAGGCCTCTCTGCCTCACAGGAATCCAGGTCCATTTCTGCAAAGAGATCCTTTCCCTGAGAAAGAAACAAGGATTCAAAACAGAGAATGGTGAGAAATACTAGAAAGAGAATGACAAAGACTTGAAGGGTGTGAGATCTCATTCCATGGATGCTTTCCCAGAAAAAGGATGGGCCATCAGCAGACCATTATGGGATGTTCTCTGTCCTGTTTGGAGCCCCTTGGGAGTATCCAGAGGAAAGTCTCTCTCACCTGCTTTCTCTCCTCTGCCTGACTCAGGAGGAAACCTTCGGCCAGGGCCACCGCCTGGGAACTGGTCTCCGCTCCACAGTCCCTCACCCAGCTCTCCATCTCCAGGGGAAGGACAGCCAGGAACTGCTCCAAGATCACCAGGTCCAACATCTCAGCTTTCGTGTGCCTTTCTGGCTTCAGCCACTGATGGTCAAGGTGGTAGAGTCGGCTGCAAACCTCTCGCGGTCCTTTGGCCTCCTGGCAGCAGAACTGCCTCAACTGCTGGCTCTGCACCTCTGAGCGGAGGGTGTCCTCCTCACCCAGGATCTTCTGCACAGAGTTTTTCCAGAATCCCCCACTGCTCCCAGTTTGGTTGGCATGGCCTCTTCCTGATTCAGGGCCAGCTGAGTCTTGCTCATCCATCTGTGCTCTCAGGAAGCCTCTGAGAGATTGGAAGGAACCCTTTGGTCTTCTGCCAAGTTCTGTCCGTCTAAATGAGAAGCTGCAGCAAATCCTACAAAGCAAATACATTGTTCTGTTATAGAATTTGTAGGACAGGGGAAAAAATGGTTCCCTGAGCAAGCATGGATGCTCCTTGCTAGGAACAAGGGCTGAAGTGCACCGCATCCCAGACCATGAGATATCTTTTTGAAAAGAAAGAGGAGGAGGAAGAGGAGAAGAAATAAGTCTCTAGCCTTCTAGCAATGCAAACTGTGGAGGCAACTGAAGGGATTTCTGTCAGATTAATCAACCTGGTTTCTGCTGCCTCCCAGTCAATGCATGAAGTCAGAACCGAATGACAACGGAGTCATTTGTATCTTGTGAAAAATGGATGCTTTTCTCTAGTGGGGGTCCTGACCTGGGGGTCCTCAGGAGTTGCTCCCCACCCCCACCCCCACCCCCACCCCACCTCCACTCCCTGCTTCTGTCTCCTTTTCTGCAATCTCTGCCGCTGTCCAGACAGATTCTGGGGTCAGGTCTCTTTTTCTCTATTCCGAGGGCCAGGAATGTATCTGGCCAACCCCCTGAGGGCCAAGTGGGCGGAGCCAAAGACATCTCCCTTGATTTTTTGATTTTTTTGTTGTTCTATTAGATAGCTTAACACAAACTGGTTTGCAATGCAGCAGCCAGACTATGGCCTGGGATCCCTCTCTTTATTTCTCTCCCACCTTCCTTTCCTTCCTCCACGTGGGGTTTTTTTTTTGGGGGGGGGGCTAGTCCACCTCCTGTTCAGCTTTGGAAAACCACTTGCACATGTTTCCTCTGTTGTGCAGTGAGGCTCCAGGGACTCCTTTGTTTTAAAAGGGGAGATTTCGGAGGGATCCTCTGATCTGCAGGAAGGAGAGCGTTGCATACTTGGCCCCTCCCTGGCAGGACCCTCTCCTCCCTGACTTGGGGTCCCCCTCCTGCAGGAGCAGATCAGGCCCCCTAGGCCCCCTCCCCTGCTGCAGCCCTGGGACCCCCACCGTCTCCCCACTGCACCCTCTGGGGGGAGAGAGAGGAGACTCACCCTTTGTCAACCTTCCCTTTTCTTGCGGGAAATTCCCTTATTTCAGCGCCGTTTCCCGCTGCTTCCCGCTGATATTGTTAGATATCCCGTACACTGTCCCAAGGACAGGTGAGGCTGCCGATCTCTTATTTTCAAGGCTGCTGATCCCTTATTTTCAAATCTGAAAGTTGACAGCTATGGACTCACCAGATCCCAGGCGGGGGCTGCGATTCGGCCCTTGCAGGAGAGTCAGCAAAGCAACACCCCCCCTTCCTTGCAGGAAAGGACTGGGGAGGGAGGGGCCTTGGCTCTGGAGGACCTGGCCCCCCCTTGCTTCCTGGCCTCTCTAGGAAGGCAGCTCACTTCCCTTTAACCCTTGCAAAGCCGAGTCCCTCCAGCTCAGCCCTCTCTCGCTTGGCAGAACCTCAGATTCTTATTATTTCTTATGGATTTCGGGGGGGGGCAGCTGCCCCCCCCGGCTACGCCAATGCCCAGATATCCTTTTGGGGGTGAGGCTCTTGGCTGGACTCTGAGCATCTCCCTCCCTTGGCCAGAAACCAGAGGAAGAGCTTGCAGGGAAAAGGGCTTTGCAGGAGGCAAGGAAGCTCCTCCTAGAATTCCGGAGTGGAGAGATAGGAGGGGATCCCAGGGTCATCTAGTCCAACCCGAAGCAAGAGGGGGCCGGGTCTAGTTCCCTAAACAGGCAGCCCTGTTTAGGGAAGCTTTTAATGTTTAATAGGTTATTGTATTTTAGTGTTTGATTGGAAGCCGCCCAGAGTGGCTGGGGAAATAATTATTGTTATTATTATTATAACCCCCAGCAATGCAGGAATCTCAGCTAAAGCATCCATGGCAGATGGCCGTCCGATCTCTGCTTAGAAACCTCCAAGGAAGGAGAGTCCACCACCTCCCAAGGGAGACCTTCCCCCTGCCCAACTGCTCTTAGATGTCCCTCAAGGCAGCGGGTCCTGAGTTCTAGCCCTGCATAAACAATCACACTGGCTGTCAAGGAGGAACCCAGCGAAGTTCAAAATAAATAAATCCCATTCTCATCATAAATGAGTAATACTTTCTTATGCACGCTTATGCACGCAACAAAAGTATGCCATTTCCCTTTCCAGAAATGCTTAATTGCTAATTCAATGGACTGAAAATGGATGGTTGTTGTTATGATGTTTAGGGAAGCTTTTAATATTTGATGGACTATTGTATTTTAATATTTTGTTGGAAGCCGTCCAGAGTGGCTGGGGAACCCAGCCAGATGGGTGGGGTATATATTATTATTATTATTATTATTATTATTATTATTATTATTATTATTATTATCACCACTATCACTATTGATCAGGTGAGCGTTCTCCTTTCAAAAGAGGCAGGTGGAATCTCCACGGTTGCTAATAGCATAGTGTTGAAAGTGCAGGGAAATATGGTGAGTCCTAGAGCATCTGCTTGGCATGCAGAATGTCTCATGGTCAACCCCTGACATCTCCTGCAAGGGCTGGACAAAATCCCTGCCTGAAACTCTGGGGAGCTGCTGCCAGTCAGTGTAGACCAGGCGTCCTCAAACTGTGTTCCCTGGGCCAAATCCAGCCCACCAGGGTCGTGAATCTGGCCTGCAGTGTTAAGTTGTGGGTGAACATATCAGACGACACAGCGATTCTTCAAACAGCTCTTGTTTATTCAGAGGCCAGAACAGAACTGAACTGAAGGGCTCAGTCAGCCTGCTCATATAGAGCTCCAGTACAACGTTACTGTAGCAACATTCAAAAACTATCCAATCACTGAACATCACTTTTGATCCTTCATTTGCATAACTATCTACAGTATCCCCCTGCTGGCCCAGGGTGAGAACTTCAGTACATAACACCCCTCCCCACCAAGATAAGGCGTTAGTTACAATCGTAATGCTTTCCTTATATACAGCACTACACGTAATGGTTCAATTAGGTGCAAAAGCATTATTGGTTACATTTCACTTACTTAGACCAACAGTGATACATGTCCAACCACATAGTCCTTTAAATAAGTTGGGCGCTTGGAAGCTCTGCCAGACCACCGGGGACTGGTAGCCAAGTCCAGGGGGCCACCCAATTCTTGCAGAAGCTGTTGTGCGACCCTAGGTGGCGTTGAGACCAAGTCCCCTGGATCCGCTGCTGTGGGTGGAACCTCTGCGAGTGGAGTTGGCGGAATGTCAGGCACGGCAGTGGTCTGAGTCTGTGGTAAGTCCGGCAGACCCTCTGAAGTGGGTAAGGTAATCGAGAGAGGGGTCCTGAACAGCTTGGTAGGTTTCCGGAGGAAACATCAGCTTTAGATCCATTTCAGTCCGGTTTCTGTCCTTGTTTTGGGACCGAGACAGCTCTGGTTGCCCTAACAGACAATCTCCGTAGACAACTGGATCGAGGCGGGTTGGGGCTGCTGATTCTTTTAGATCTGTCAGCAGCCTTTGACATGGTCGATCATGATCTTCTGGACCACCGCCTCGCCGATGTGGGAATACAGGGCATAGCCCGTAACTGGCTGTGCTCTTTTATCTCTGGTCGGGGACAGAGGGTGGCACTAGGGAGGGAAATGTCGTCGCGCCACTCCTTGGTGTGTGGAGTGCCGCAGGGCGCAATCCTCTCCCCGATGCTTTTTAACATCCTTATGCGCCCCCTTGCCCAGATTATCCAGAGCTTTGGGCTGGGCTGTCACCAATATGCTGATGACACTCAGCTCTATCTGCTGATGGATGGCCACACCGACTCGGCCCCGAACACACTGACCAGATGCTTGGAAGCTGTGGCTGGATGGTTTTGTGGGAGCCGATTGAAACTAAATCCTTCGAAGACAGAGGTCCTATGGCTGGGTTGGGATGGCATGGGGATGAGGGACCAACTCCCTTCTCTTGCGGGGGCCCAATTAGTGCCATTGCCTTCCATTAAGAGCTTGGGTGCAATCCTTGACGCCTCCCTTTCCATGGAGGAGCAGGTTATAGCAACAGCTAAGGCAACATTTTTCCACCCTCGCTGCATCAAGCAGTTGGTGCTTACCTTTCCCGCCCTGACCTGGCCACAGTGATCCATGCGACGGTCACCTCCAGGCTTGACTACTGTAATTCGCTCTACGCAGGGCTGCCCTTGAAGCTGTCCCAGAAACTCCAGCGGGTGCAGAATGCTGCAGCGAGGCTCCTCACGGGGTCCCTGCCATGGGAGCATATTCATCCAGTGCTTTTCCAGCTGCACTGGCTCCCGGTGAAGTACAGGGTCAGATTTAAGGTGCTGCTTTTGACCTTTAAAGCCCTTCACGGACTAGGACCCTTGTACCTACGAGACCACCTCTCCCGGTATGCCCCACAGAGAGCCTCAAGGTTGATAAATAGCAACACCCTTGTGGTCCCGGGCCCTAAGGAAGTTAGATTGGCTTCAACCAGAGCCAGGGCCTTTTCAACACTGGCTCTGGCCTGGTGGAACGCTCTGCCTCATGAGACCAGGGCCCTGCAGGATCTGATTTCTTCCCGCAGGGCCTGTAAGACAGAGTTCTTCCGCCTGGCCTTTGGCTTGGAGCCAATTTGATTCCCTCCCTCCCTCTCTTTCTTTTTTCTTTTCCTTTCTCCTCCTGCGATGAGGCTACATTTTAATATTTTAATGTTTCAATATTTTAATGTTGTATTTTAATTTTGTTTTTAAGTTGTAATCATTCAACTTGTTTTTATTATTGCTTGTAAGCCGCCCTGAGCCTGGCCTTGGCTGGGGAGGGCGGGGTATAAATAAAAATTATGATTATGATTATGATTATTTCAGAACCCGCCAAGCGTCTGAGGCTGAAAGCATCTTGCCGCCCGCTCAGTCATTCCTCGCGCAGCACTGAGGTAAACACCACTGGCGTGGTGGCGGCTCTACCAATGAAAGGCCAGGTGTTTTCACCTGGGGACAGGGAAGTGTTGTCTTTTGAATTGAAGAGCAAAGTTGAGGTTGATGGAGGAAGGCAGTCTTGGGTCGATTTGGTTTCGTTGCGTAGACGTTTACTTTAAAGGTAGGAGAAGGAAGTATAGTCCTATTTCTGTGGGGGGATGAACCAATTCCTATACCCCACAAATAACCCAGAGATGCATTTTAAATAAAAGCACACATTCTACTCATGTAAAAACACCAGGCAGGGCCCATGAATAACCCAGAGAGACATTTTAGATAAAAGGACACATTATGCTCATGTAAAAACACACTGATTCCCGAATCGTCTGCAGGCTAGATTGAGAAGATGATTGGGCCGCATCCGGCCCCCAGCCCTTAGCTGCCTACCCCTGGCCTGGGGAGCCACATTCTGGTTGAAGGAGGCCAGGATTAGTCCCCAAGGCCTGGGATGTCCCTCCTCCCCTGCAGTAGGACTTGGAAGAGCCTTGCCAGGTGCTCAGGGACGGACTCACCTGTCCCCATGTCCTTGCACATCTATCACCCAGGGGTGAGTATTGGAGAGAACCAGAGCAGGGACTCAGACCTGCCCTCCTTGCCCCCCACTCTGCACTCCCTTCATGAGGAACTGACAGCCTGACTTTTGCCTTTCAGCTGCTGGAGGAAGATCAGCTGTACCTGCCGGAGGTGATCCAGAACTGCCAGGCAGCTCAGCTCAGGGGGCTCCGAACCCTGAAGTGCTCCAAGCAGGAGATGGCCAAAGCCATCCTGGTGAGTGATGGGTGGTGTGGGAGACCCCCATGGGGAAGTGGGGGTGGGAGGGGCTTTGGGGACGGGGTTGTCCCTCTTCCAGAGAGGAGGACCCTACTGGCCTAGGTTCACGTATCCTGTTTGAAAGGGGAATCATCTGAGGGACTTCCTGTGAACATCTGGGTCAGGAATGCTGTTCCTGGAATGGACAAACACACAAGACGTAACCAGCTGTGCATTCACATAAACAATTTCTGAAGTAAAACCGTTTTTCTTATCTAATTTATACAATTCATTAATCTGGTGGTAATGTAGCCAATTTATTTTATCTTTAATTTGATCAAATGGTTTTAATTTATATCCTTTATCTTCCAGTAACAGATCAGAATATCTCAACCACTTGGTTTCCATATTTTACTTTTTCTCGGCCTTTGTCTCCATTGGCGAAAGCCATCTGGGTGTTTTCCTCTCTAAGAGATCTTTGTATTTTATCCAAACATTATATAAGGATTTTCTAATTACATGATTTTTAAAACCATCATGGGCCTTTACCTTGTCTTACCATAGATAAGCATGCCATCCAAACACATTGTCAAATCCCTCCAAATCTAAAACATCCGCATCATCTAGCTGTATCCATTCCTTAACCCAGCAAAGAGCTTCAGCCTCAAAATAAATCTTCAGATCTGGCAGGGAGAATCCACTTCTTCCTTTTGAATCCGTTAGTAATTTATACTTAATTCTGGGTTTTCCCCCCTGCCAGATAAATCTAGATAGAGCTTTCTGCCATTTTTAAAAACATTTCACATTGTCAATAATTGGGAGGGCTTGAAACAAAAACAACATCTTTGGCAATACATTCATCTTAACCACAGAAATCCGTCCCATTAATGACAATTTTAAATTCGACCAAATCTCTAAATCTCTCTTGATTTCATTCCATAATTTCTCATAGTTATCTTTGTATAAATTCAAGTTTTTCACCCTTGCCTGGTACCCTTCTCAATTCTAATTTACTCCAATACCACATTATTTACTGCAATTTTTGCTTTTTGTTCATGATAGATCACATTACAGTGGTACTTCAGGTTACATACACTTCAGGTTACATACGCTTCAGGTTACACACTCCGCTAACCCAGAAATAGTACCTCGGGTTAAGAACTTTGCTTCAGGATGAGAACAGAAATCGTGCTCCAGCAGCAGCAGGAGACCCCATTAGCTAAAGTGGTGCTTCAGGTTAAGAACAGTTTCAGGTTAAGAACGGACCTCCGGAACGAATTAAGTACTTAACCCGAGGTACCACTGTAATACCATTTAAAAACTCTTGACCAACCCCAATATTTTCTAAAATATGTGTCATAAAACTCCAAGATACATTATCAAAGGCCTTCTCCACATCAATAAACATTAACATTGCTTTACAATTTTTTTTGCTTCCAACTTTTCCAAAATATCTTTGTTTTTGTTTAGTCGTTTAGTCGTGTCCGACTCTTCGTGACCCCATGAACCAGAGCATGCCAGGCACTTCAAAATATCTACTATATTCCTAATATTATCTTCCATGTGTCTTCCAAGCAGAATGGTTCTTAGGAATATATTCTGACATGACCTTCATTAAGTAGAGAGATTGGTCTACAATTTTTTACATTGGATCTATCTTGATCTTGTTTTGGAATCAGAGAAATATAAGCTTCCTTCCAGGTTTCAGGTGCTCTGTCCCCTCCTATAATCTTATTGCAAACTTCTAGCAATGGCTGAATAAGCCGATCTTTCAGTGTCTTGTAATATTTTGCTGATAAACCATCTGGTCCCGGGGCCTTGCTAAGTTGCATTGAGTTTATTGCATTTTCCACCTCCTGTCTTGTAATTAGTCCATCTAGTAGGATCCTTTTACCATCGGGAATCTTCTGCAAACCATTAATTCTAATAAATTGCTCAATGTTAGCATTATCTTCTTTACCCTTTTTGTACACTTGTTTATAATATTTCTGAAAACATCTTATGTCCACAGGGTTCTCCACAGACTTTCCTTCTGATACGATGCTTGTGATACTGCTTTGTTTTTGCCTCTTTTTTCATGGCCAAGCTAGAAGTTTCCCACATTTACTGTATTTGCAGATTCAAAGTTCCTTTGTCTCATCCTCCTTAGTTTCTATTCCATTTCTTGATTAATAATCTGTGACTATTGAGTCTGTAAAGCTTTAATTTCCTTTTGTATCTGCAAATTCTTTGGGTCCCAATGGAGGATTCTCTTTTTTTAAAAAAAATAAATAAATTATTTTTATTCAATTTTTCCAATACAAAATTTATACCATTTATACATCTTTTTTATATCCATTCTCTTTTTGACTTCCCTCAACTTGACTGATACTCCTTCCCTTCTTAATTTCTTACACATTTCTAAAACCTTACTTCCATTATTTTTATAGATTAAATCTTATTTTACTCACATTCTAACATTTCTTCTTACAGAGCTTCATTAAAGCTTACAAGCATTATTTGATTATCACTTAATTTATGCATATACTCTGTAAACTTTTCCCAATCTTCTATAAATCTCTGATCTCGTCGATTTCGGATCCTTCCCGTCAGTCTATCAAGTTCTGCATAGTCCGTCATCTTCATTCTCCATTCGTCTAGTGTAGGTAGCTCCTCTTGCTTCCATTTCTGAGCCATCAATATTCTTGCTGCAGTCACTGCATATAAAAATAGCTTCCTTTCTTTCTTATTTATCTCGTTCCCTGTAATACCAAGTAAAAACGCTTCTGGTTTCTTAACAAAAGTGTACTTAAACATTTTCTTCAATTCATTATATATCATTTCCCAAAAGCTTTTTACTTTCTTACACTCCCACCACATATGATAGAATGTACCCTCTTTTTCTTTACATTTCCAACGTTTGTTACATCCTTTATACATCCTTGCTAACTTCACTGGTGTTACATACCATCGATACATCATTTTCATCACATTTTCTTTTATTGTTGTACATGCAGTGAATCTTAAGCCTTCTTTCCATAATTTCTCCCAATCCTCCATTTGTATATTATATCCAAAATCTTTGGCCCAGTCAATCATAACCGATTTTACCTCTTCATCCTTTGTATGCCATTCTAATAATACCTTATACATTTTAGCCAAAACTTTAAAATCACTATTTATTATTTCTTTCTGAAATTTCGACTCTTTGTCCTCAAAGCCTCTTAATCTTAGATCTTTTTTAAACATTTCATTGAATTGAAAATAATGCAGCCAATCATTAACATATTCCTTAACTACCTCAAACAACTTCAGCCTCCATTTACCTTCTGTTTTTGTTATTAGGTTCTGATATGTTGCCCATCCCCCTTTCATATTGATTTTTTTCACACTCAGCGCCTCTAGTGGTGACAACCAATACGGAGTTTTTGCTTCCAACAAGTTTTTATACTTTTCCCAAACCTCTATCAAAGACCTTCTTATGGTGTGGTTTTCGAAACCTTTATGTACTCGCTTTTTGTCATACCATAAATAAGCATGCCACCCAAATCTATTGTCAAAACCTTCTAAATCTAGCAAATCAGTGTTTTCTAATTTCATCCATTCCTTCAACCAGCAGAGGCAAGATGCTTCATAATATAATTTCAGGTCTGGCAGGGCAAAGCCTCCTCTTTCTTTCGCATCAGTCAATAGCTTAAACTTTATTCTCGGCTTCTTACCCTGCCATATAAACCTTGAAATTTCTCTTTGCCAATTTTTAAAGATAGCTGCCCCCCTGATTACTGGAACGGCTTGGAATAGAAATAGCATCTTTGGTAGCACGTTCATTTTTATTATTGCAATTCTTCCCCAAAATGAGAATTTTATTCTTCCCCACACCTCTAAGTCTTTTTTGATCTTACTCCAGGTTGGTATGTAATTGTTCTGATACAGATCAATACTTCTGTTTTTTTTTTATATAAAATTTTTATTGGCTTTTCAACATATAATATAAAACAATACAAAAGACAAACACAAACAAACAAACAAACATATAAACATGTATAATTTCATAAATTTTTTCATGTACCCAATTTCAGCGACTTCCCCATGCCTCCCTTTTCTGCATCCCTGTTTTGAACTTTTTTTCAGCAACCCCTGGTCCCAATTACTTATTAGTTCCTTTCTGTAACCTCTTTCTTTCCCATCCAATCATTTATCGCTGCAAATCTGTTATGCTTTACCCATGACATTTTAACACTCAATAATTTTACAAGAATTTTTAAGATAAAGTTTAAATTTCTTCCAATCTTCTTCCGCCGTCTCTTTCCCTTGGTCACGGATTCTGCTCGTCATCTCTGCTAGTCCCATATACTCAATCACCTTCGTCTGCCACTCTTCCAGTGTGGGTAGTTCTTGTGTCTTCCAATACTTTGCTAGTAGAACTCTTGCTGCTGTTGTAGCATACATAAAAAACATCCTATCTTTCTTTGACACCAATTGGCCTACCATGCCCAGGAGAAAAGCCTCTGGTTTTTTGTGAAAGGTACACTTAAGCACCTTCTTAATTTCATTATATATCATTTCCCAGAAGGCCTTAATCCTTGGGCACGTCCACCAAAGGTGATAGAAAGTACCTTCAGTTTCATTACATTTCCAACATTTATTATTGGGCAAATGATAAATTTTTGCAAGCTGGACTGGGGTCATGTACCACCTATAAATCATTTTCATAATATTCTCTCTTAAGGCATTACATGCCGTAAATTTTATACCGGTGGTCCATAACTGTTCCCAGTCAGCAAACATAATGTCATGACCAATGTCCTGTGCCCATTTAATCATAGCTGATTTAACCATTTCATCCTGTGTATTCCATTTCAGCAGCAAGTTATACATTCTAGACAGGTTCTTCGTATTGGGTTCTAACAATTCTGTTTCTAACTTTGACTTCTCCACCTGGAAGCCGATTTTCCTGTCCTGTTTGAAGACTTCATTTATCTGGTAATAATGTAGCCAATCTCTTACTTTAAACTTCATTTTCTCATAACTCTGTAATTTCACATTTCCACCTTCTTGTTCTACAATTTCCCAATATTTTGGCCATTTAGATTCCATATTAAGTTTTTTAACTTCCTTAGCCTCCATTGGTGACAGCCACCTAGGGGTTTTATTTTCCAACAAATCTTTATAACGAATCCAAACATTATATAATGCTTTCCTAACAATATGGTTTTTGAAGCTTTTATGAATTTTTACCTTGTCATACCATATATATGCATGCCAACCAAATCTATTATTGAACCCTTCTAGGTCCAAAATGTCTGTGTTCTCAAGAAGTAGCCAGTCTTTCAACCAGCAAAAAGCTGCTGCTTCATAGTAAAGTTTTAAGTCCGGCAGGGCAAACCCCCCTCTTTCTTTTGCATCAGTTAATATCTTAAATTTTATTCTGGGCTTTTTGCCCTGCCAGACAAATCTCGATATATCTTTCTGCCACTTCTTGAAACAGTCCATTCTGTCCACAATCTGCAATGTTTGAAACAAAAACAACATTCTTGGCAAAACATTCATCTTAATAACAGCAATTCTGCCTAACAAGGAAAGTCTCAAATTTGACCATATTTCCAAATCTTTCTTAATTTCTGGACAGATCAATACTTCTGGGGGTTAACCAAACTCCTAAATATTTAACTTTCTTTACCACTTCTATTTCTAGTTGTTGCTGCATTTTGTTGATAGTTTCTCGATCCATATTTTTACTAATCATTTTTGTCTTTTTCTTATTGAAAATAAATCCCGCTAATTGGCCAAACTGCTCTATTTCATTCAAAACTTCTGTTACAGTATTTGTCGTTTTTTCCAAAGTTAATACCAAGTCGTCAGCAAAGGCCTTAACCTTATATTGTTTACTTCCTAGCGTTATCCCTTTTATCTGTTCATTGCCTCTTATTGCTCTTAAAAAGACTTCCAGGACCGTGATAAATAACAGTGGTGAGAGCGGACACCTCTGTCTCGTACCTTTGGTTATTTTTATATTTTCTGTTACCACATTGTTAACTATTAATTTTACCACTGGCAGTCATCTTTGAGAATTCCTGGAGAACAGGCGAAGTCCCAGCAGACTGGAGGAGGGCAAATGTTGTCCCTATTTTCAAAAAGGGGAAAAGAGATGACCCAAATAATTATTGCCCAGTCAGTCTGACATCAATACCAGGGAAGATTCTGGAGCAAACAGTCTGTGAGCACCTAGAAAGGAATGCTGTGATCACCAATAGTCAGCATGGATTTCTGAAAAATAAGTCATGTCAGACTAACCTGATCTTGTTTTTTGACAGAATTACAAGCCTGGTAGATGAAGGGAACGCAGTGGATGTAGCCTACCTTGATTTCAGCAAGGCATTTGACAAGGCATCTTGTAAAGAAGCTGGTAAAATGCAGTCTTGACTATGCTACCACTCAGTGGATTTGTAACTGGCTGACTGACTGAACCCAAAGGGTGCTCATCAATGGTTCCTCTTCATCCTGGAGAAGAGTGACTAGTGGGGTGCCACAGGGTTCTGTCTTGGCCCGGTCTTATTCAACATCTTTATCAATGACTTGGATGATGGACTCAAGGGCATCCTGATCAAATTTGCACCCAGAGGACAGGATCACACTTCAAAACGACCTTGACAGATTGGAGAACTGGGCCAAAACAAACAAGATGAATTTTAACAGAGATAAATGTAAAGTATTGCACTTGGGCAAAAAAAAATGAGAGGCACAAATACAAGATGGGTGACACCTGGCTTGAGAGCAGTGCATGTGAAAAGGATCTAGGAGTCTTGGTTGACCATAAACTTGACATGAGCCAACAGTGTGACGCGGCAGCTAAAAAAGCCAATGCAATTCTGGGCTGCATCAATAGGAGTATAGCATCTAGATCAAGGGAAGTAATAGTGCCACTGTATTCTGCTCTGGTCAGACCTCCCCTGGAGTACTGTGTCCAGTTCTGGGCACCACAGTTCAAGAAGGACACTGACAAACTGGAACGTGTCCAGAGGAGGGCAACCAAAATGGTCAAAGGCCTGGAAACGATGCCTTATGAGGGCTAAGGGCGCTGGGCATGTTTATCCTGGAGAAGAGGAGGCTAAGGGGTGATATGATAGCCATGTTCAAATATATAAAAGGATGTCACATAGAGGAGGGAGAAAGGTTGTTTTCTGCTGCTCCAGAGAAGCAGACACGGAGCAATGGATCCAAACTACAAGAAAGAAGATTCCACCTAAACATTAGGAAGAACTTCCTGACAGTAAGAGCCATTCGACAGTGGAATTTGCTGCCAAGGAGTGTGGTGGAGTCTCCTTCTTTGGAGGTCTTTAAGCAGAGGCTTGACAACCATATGTCAGGAGTTCTCTGATGGTGTTTCCTGCTTGGCAGGGGGTTGGACTGGATGGCCCTTGTGGTCTCTTCCAACTCTATGATTCTATGATTCTATGATTCCTCTGCTGAATCATTTGCTCCAAATTCTTCAGGTCGGGCATTGTTTTCTTTATCGGAGAAGACTGAGGCAAAGAAGGCATTGAGGAGTTCAGCCCTTTCTGTGCCCCCTGTTTGCATTTCACCATCTTCTCCTCTGAGTGACCCCACTGTTTCTTTGTTCTTCCTTTTGCTACGAACATACCCATAAAAGCCTTTTTTGTTGCTTTTAACCTCTCTAGCAAGCCTGAGTTCATTCTGTGCTTTAGCTTTTCTGACTTTGTGTCTACATGTGCTGGCTATTTGTTTGAATTCCTCTTTGGTGGTTTCCCCCCTTTTCCATTTTTTTACACATCCTTTTTTAATCTTAACTCAGTTAAAAGTTCTTTAGATAGCCACCCTGGCTTCTTTAGGCACCTTCCATGTTTCCGTCTCCTTGGTATTGCCTGAAGTTGTGCTTTTACTATCTCCCTCTTAACAAACTCCCAGCCATCATGAACTCCCTTTCCTTTTAGTATTACTGTCCATGGGATCTCACCCAGCACTTCCCTAAGTTTTATGAAGTCGGCTTTCTTAAAGTCAAGAAATTGAGTCCTAGTATGCTTGGCTGCTCCTTTCCGCTGTATAGTAAACTTCAGAAGAGCATGATCACTCGCGCCTAATGATCCTTCCACTTCTACCCCACTAACCAGGTCATCAACATTGGTTAGGACCAAATCTAAAATGGCTGTTCCTCTTGTTGCTTCTCCCACTTTCTGGACAATGAAGTTGTCTGCAAGGCCAGTGAGGAATCTGTTTGACCTTATGCTCTTGGCTGAGTTTGACATCCAACAAATATCCGGGTAATTGAAGTCCCCCATTACTACTATCTCCCTTCCTTTTGCATGGTTGGCCATCTGTTCCAGGAAGGAACATCATCTATGTCCTCCGTTTGGCTTGGGGATCTATAGTAAACTCCCACAATGAGGTCACTGTTATTCTTCTCTCCCTTAATTTTGACCCAGATGCTCTCACTTTGGCTTTGAGGTTCTAAATCTTGGATCGCTTCACAGTTATACACATCCCTGACATATAACGCCACTCCTCCTCCTTTCTTGTCTGGTCTGTTTCTCTGAAATAGATTGTATCCCTCCATTATTACATTCCAATCATGGGACTTATCCCACCAGGTTTCAGTGATGCCTATTATGTCATATTTAGTTTGCTGTACCAAGAGCTCAAGCTCATCTTGTTTATTTCCCATGCTTTGTGCATTAGTGTACAGACATTGAAGTCCATTAATCATTCCCCCATGTCTCTTATTTAAGGATTTTTTCCTCCCACCACTAGGTCTGCATGCTGTTTGCTCCATTTGGTCTATGACATTTGGATGATCATCTTCATCAATTGATAGACTCCTACCTTCAGGAGCACTGTCTCCCTCCCCCACATTAGTCAGTTTAAAGCCCTCCTGATGAGGTTTCTGAGATTTTTGGCAAAAACATTCCTCCCAACCGTTGTGAGGTGCAGCCCATCACTTGCCAGAAGTCCATGATCTGCAGTCCGTGCCTGCAGTCCGTGATCTAAGAATCCAAACCATTCCTGTTTTCACCATTTGCGAAGCCAGCTGTTCACTTCCA
The DNA here is from genome assembly GCF_964270895.1 of Podarcis filfolensis. Taxonomy (NCBI): domain Eukaryota; kingdom Metazoa; phylum Chordata; class Lepidosauria; order Squamata; family Lacertidae; genus Podarcis; species Podarcis filfolensis. Next base: position 101,288,405 of record NC_139607.1, on the reverse strand, counting down.
CTATTTTTCCCTCTCTTCCTGGGCCACATCGTTCAACTGGGAGGACAGATGAGATGACAATTTGTGCATTTAATTGCTTCAATTTCCTGGCCAGAGCCTTGTAGTCTCTTTTGATCTTCTGGAGGCTATTGCTTGCAGTGTCATTGGTTCCCACATGAACCAAGAGGAAGGGGTATTTGTCAGTGGGTTTTATGATTCCTTGCAGTCGTTCAGTTACATCTTGGATCTTAGACCCGGGGAGACAGCACACTTCCCGAGACATCTTGTCAGGCCCACAGATCACTGCCTCTGTTCCCCTCAGTAGGGAATCCCCTATCACCACTACACGCCTCCTCTTAAGTTTGGTCGGGGTTCTTCCGTGAGCTGTCCATTCCAAGGTCGCCTGCACATTCCCTGAGGACTGACTTTGCTGCTCAAATGGAGTCTGCTCTTCGTCTTCCATGCTAGGGGAGAGGACCTCAAAGCGATTGTGTATTTCTAAACAATCAGAGCGAACCCTGGGCCTCCTACTTCTTTGAGTCACGTTTTTCCATATATCTGGCTCCTGTGTTGGTGAACTAGCCTCCTTCTCAGGGGAGTCCCCTGTCTCCTCCTTAGTGGAGACGGTGTGCTCTGTTGCTTCCAAGAAGAGCTCCAGCTCTCTAATTCTTTGGAGTGTAGCTACACGTTCCTCCAGTTGCTGGACTTTGTCTTTTAAGAGGGCAATCAACATGCAATTGCTGCAGGTAAAGCTGCGGACTCAAAGCTTTTGTAAAACTGTCTGCGAGATTTTCTTTGCTTGGACAATACTTTAGTTCAATTAAACCTTGTTTTACACTTTGGCACACATTTTGATAACGGATATCCAAGTGTTTTGTGAGTGCCTTGAATTGACCTGATTTAGCTAGTTTAATACAAGGTTGATTGTTTTCCCACACTCTGATAGGTAGGGAACATTCTCCAAACAATTCTTGTACCAGTTGCTTATAAAATTCCAGTTCTCTACATACATCTGATAATGCATTGAACTCAGATTCAGTTGAACTTAAAGCTATAAGTGATTGCTTTCTTGATCTCCAACCAATTAGTGCATTTCCAAATTTTATCGCCATTCCTGACACTGATTTTCTATCTGGTCCAGCATCTGCCCAACTGCTGTCGGCCCAACATTCAAGTTGTGTGCTGCCCTCTGCTGATAGTTTTAAGTGAAACCTTTTGGTAGTTTGGAGATACCTTAAAACTCTTTTTACTCCTTGCCAAGCATGCATTGATGGTTTTTCAGCTTGTCTACACAGCATGTTGATAGCATATGTTATATCGGGCCGAGTCCACTGTGCAATGTGGAGTAGACTGCCTATCGCTGACTGGTAAACCCCGGGATTACTGAACTCTGCCTGTTGCTCGGCTTGAGCATCCTTTGTGTAACTTAACTCCATTGGGGTTTTAACACCAGCACAGTTGTCCATTTTAAACCTTTCCAGCAGCTGCTGGATCTTAGCTTCTTGGCTGAGCCAATAGTTCCCATTTTCATCTTGCTGAATTTTAACTCCTAGATAAACAGATACAGTGCCTAGTGATTTTATCTGAAACTTTTCTCCAAGCTTTGTGGCAAATTGTTGTGCAAGTTTATCGTCCTTTCCACTGTATAATAAATCGTCAACAAATATCAAAACTGCTTCTTGTTCACATCCAGAGCCTTTTAGATAAAGACACGCATCTGCTGCGCTCTTTCTGAACCCCATGCTCTCTAGAGCATCGTTTAAACAGGAATTCCAATTACGGGCGGACTGTTTCAACCCATAAATGGATTTGTGTAGGCGCCAGACCTGGTTTGGCTTGTCTCCTTCAAAACCTGGTGGTGGTGTCATATAGACTTCCTCCTGTAAGTCTGCATTTAAATAAGCCACATTGACATCAAAATGAAACAGCTTATTTCCCTTCTTAGCTGAAGAGGCTAGAAGCATTCTTAATGACTCCGATCTTGAAGTAGGGGCATAGATTTGAGAATAGTGAACACCTTTGCGCTGCAAAAATCCTTTTGCAACTAGCCGGGCTTTATATTGCTACTTTTCAGTAGTTGTGGGCTTTAAACGATATACCCATCGACAACCCACAGCTTGTTGCCCTTTCGGAAGCTCTGTACTTGTAAACACACCGAGAGACTTCATTGAAGCCATCTCTTTTTCCATTGCTTCCTGCCACTTTACGGCTTCTGAGCTTGGAAGCTGTTGTACCTCTATATAGCTATCTGGCTCACACTGTGCCATATTTACGTATATACTTGTCACCTTAAACCGCTCTGGTGGTTTGCCCTTTGTGGCACGTTTTGATCTGCGCAATTGTTCCTCTTGTGCCCCCTCTGACCATTGGCTGTCAGAATCTGTCTCAGACTTTATATCTGGATGCGCCCCTAGGGATTAAGACCTCCGTTTAGATACCTCCCTTGGGCTTGGTGTTGCAGGTGATCTGCTTCGCTTTTGCTGTCTGCTAGGCCTACTGACTGGCGATGTTGGAACACTCCTAGATTCTGGCTTTTCTACCTTAGGAGAAGAACCTTGTGCCTGGTCAGAATCTGCATCTGAACCATGTGCACCATCCCCTTCTGGCTCACTACCCTCTGGACTTTCATTCTCAGCATAAATGCCTAAATCATCTCTCAAAATGTCAGGGTTAGCATGTAAGTGAGTCCACCCGGAATGCTCACAAAATTCAGCGCTCCTACTGATGACCACTCTTGTAGTATCCCCATCTGGGTTCACGAACCTCCAAGATTTGGCGTGTGGTTCTTACCCACAAAAGATGAGTTTCCTAGCCCTTGGACTTCCCTTTTTCCTTAACGCTTTTGGGACAAGTACATAGGCTTGAGATCCAAACACCCGAAAGTAATTAACTTTGGGCTTCTTCCCGTATAAAGCAAAATATGGCGTAGTATCAATTACCGAATTATATACTCGGTTCAGAATATGAGTAGCCGTCTGCCAGGCTTCCGCCCAGTAACTTTGAGGGAGTTTAGAATCAAGCAACATAGAGTTTGCCAACTCTTGCAGAACCCTGTTTTTACGTTCGGCCACGCCTCCTTCTTGGGGGGAATAAGGTGTAGACAGACGATGCTTAATTCCCTTTTTCTTAAAGAAATTCTGCAACACAGACCCGGTAAATTCTGACCCTCTGTCTGTCTGAAAAGCAAGTACTCTAGTACCGAATTCAAGTTCTACTGCATGAACCCAATTTTTAACTGTTTCTGCAGTATCTGCTTTTGTTTTGAGAGGAAAAAACCATGTGACTTTTGTTTTGTCATCCGAGAGACACAGTGCATACCTTGAACCTCCCATGCTAGCAACAGGCATTGGGCCACATAGGTCCATATGCACAAGTTGGAATACTTTGTCAGATTTCCTATCTGAACTGGGATAGCTGCATCTATGAACCTTCGCCCTTTTGCATGCAGTACAATCCAAATACTTAGTACATTTGTTCATTTTGCACCCTTCTGATAATTCAGGTTGCCTTTTAACATACTGAAAATTAATATGTCCCAAACGGCGGTGCCATAAATGAACACAAGAATTATGGGTAGGCGAGTTCACACAACCAGCATGAACCTGTTCAACTTCATCTGGACTTGTCTCAAAATAATATAACCCATTTCTGCATTCCACCTGCAAAAGAGATACGTTATTCTTTGAAATAGTGCAAACGCCATTTTCAAACACAGTTTTAAACCCATCTCTATCAAGTTCTGACACAGACAAAATACACCCCTTCATTCCCTTTAGCACATAGGCATCAATTTCTGTATGCAAACAATTCAAGAACACTGTGCCTACGGTCTCTAAGGAACGTTTAGTTGAATCTGCCATTGTCACAACTTTAAGGGTTTGCAAATGCCTGCAATTCTGTAAACGGACACTAGATGGCACCACCAGGTGGTGAGATGCACCACTGTCAATCAACCAGCATAGATTGCTGCCTTGGCCATGCCCTTGCATCAACGCCATTGCTGAAGCCATGTGCTGTGTGCTATGGGAGTAGCCACGACCTCCTCCTCTTCTTCGACGTCCCCTGGAACTCCTTGTCTGGTAACTAGGGGTAACGGCCTTGGTGCTGTCTTGACCAGGTTCACGTGTGCAGTTCCTGATTAAATGGGAAGAGGAACCACAGCGAAAACAGTGTCTAGCTGCAAAAGCATTTACTGTGTTCTCAAACTCAGCATCCCCACTCTTAGACACAGCACAACTCCCCTTTGAAGACAAACCTCTTTCTCTTTGCCTTTTATCCTGTTCATCTGCAAGCCGAGAAGAAATGTATTCAAGGGTTAATTCAGCTGAAGGCATAGCTTCCAAAGTTAAAGCTAGAGTCTCATAGCTTTTATCAAGAGAAGACAACAATATGTATGACTGCTGCTCCATAGAGAAAGGAATGCCCAGCTGTCTTAGTTGATTAAAGGCAGACACCATTTTGGCAATATGTTCTTTCACACACGCTCCCGGTTGGAGACGTAAATCAAACAAACATCTTGTAGCATGGATCTTGGCCCCCGCAGTGTTTCTGGAATTTAGCCGCTGTAGAGCCGTCCAGACCTCATGCGTGTTCTTTAACTCAGAAACACAAGGCATTTGCTCTGGTCCCACTGCCAAAACTAATAGACCTTGGGCTTTCCTGTCGCGTTTCTGTGAAGCTGCTGCTGCTGCTTTATCTTCTGCAGATGCGTCTGCAGCTGTCTGTATAGGCGGTGCTTCAGTACAACTCCACAACTCTTTTGCTTGCAACCAAACCCTTACTCTAGCCTTCCAATCTAGCCAATTTTTCCCATTGAGTCGCGTAAACGGGACAGCAAAACTTTCCTGGGACTCCGCCATCCTCCCTGGGGCTTAGGAACGATACTCCCACACCTGTAGACCGTCTCCCAGCTGCTGAGGTGGCTCCTTGAGGAATAAGACGTCTTCCAGCGAGTACAAACTGCACAGTGCCTGTTTAAAACTTTTTCTAGGCACATTGCAGGACTCAAGCTGCTTTGAAGGCTTTCGTTGTCGGCAACCGCTTCTGTCTTCGCTCCAGTCCTTTCATAAATCACTCTGAACTGCACTCCTTATCTCCTTCTTGACGTACAAACACCCATAACCTGTCCATTAAACTTTAATTAGTTTAATGTTAAGTAAACGTCCAGTGCGCTTCCAACGCCATAAATCTTATCTCAGCAGAGAATTTCGTGCAGCGGTTTAAGAAGGCAGGCTTCAATGAAGAAGCCTGGAGCAAGCACTTTGGAACTCAGGAAATAACTTTATTTACAAAAGAAAAACCCTGGCGATAAAGCACACATGCTTTTATCGCCGGCATAAAGAAAACTTTACTCTAAACTTAACTCATATCAGCAAACACGCCAATGGCCGCAAACTGAGTCTGTGAGTCAGGTCAAAGAGGGAGGGGGACACACAGGTGAACTGACTATTTATACAAACTAACTCACATTCCTGGATGCTTAATGACTTCCAGCTGCTCAGTGATTAGAGCGACTTGTTACCTCTTAACCCTTTAGTACCAACAGTGCAGGAACCGCAGGCGACTGCAGCTGTTCCCTCACCCTCCATCTTGAGAACGTGTCGTTGGGGCACGTCCTCCATCATAAAAAGCGTGAAGACAGGACAAATAACTCCCCCCCCAAAAAAACCTAGGTCTCCCCCAACAAACGTTTGAGACTAGCTCCCCTAAATCTAAAAGATGGATCAAACTGCATGCGCCACTGGCCTGCAAGCTCTGATAAGCTCCTCCCACAGCTAATCACCTGCCTCAACAGAAACCCTGCCCCCTCTGACCTTTGCACAGGGAGAGCAGCTAATCAGCCACAAAGAAACACACACACACACACACACACACACACACACACAAGAAAACCCTTTTTGCTCCTTCTTCAGCTGCTGCCCTGCAAGCTCTCACTCACACTGGGCTTTGACGCTTCCCTACTTAGCAGGTTGGTAGCAAAGGCAATGTCTAGTCTTCTCCATTGGGACAGATACAACAGACTACCTAGAGCTGACTGAAAGAGCTCAGCATTCTCAAACTCAGCACTTTCTGCTTGCTGGCTATCTTTCACAAAGTTCGTCTCCATGGGTGTCCGAACTCCTGCACAATCGGACATTCTGAACTTCTCAAGCAACTGCTCAATCTTGCCTTTCTGACTGAGCAAGAAGCTACCATTCTCAGTTCTCGCTATCTGCACACCTAGGTAGATCTTTACTGCACCCAGATTCTTGAGCTGAAACCGTTTCCCAAGCTCTTTGGCAAACTTCTGCACCTGTTTGTCTGCCTTTCCAATATGGATGATGTCATCAACGTAAAATAACACCAGTTCCTGTGAGTCTCCTGATCCTCTAAGGAACAGGCAACTGTCAGCAAGACTCTTCCTGAAACCTAGCTTCTCCAAACTTCATTCAGGCACAAGTTCCAATTCCTGGCCGACTGCTTCAGGCCGTAAATTGACTTGTGAAGTTTCCACACAGTACCTTGCTCATTGCCATCAAACTCTGGAGGAGGAAGCATGTACAGATCCTCCTGGAGGTCTGAGTTCAAGTAGGCAACATCCACATCAAAGTGATGCACCAGCAAACCTCTTTGTGCAGCAACGGCCAAGACCAAGCATAGAGACTCACTCCTAGAGGTGGGAGCATAAACTTCCGTATAATGCAACCCCCTGCACTGTGTGAATCCTCTCGCCACTAATCTGGCCTTATACTGCGGTTCTCCTGTCGCTGTGGGCTTAAGACGGTAAACCCAGCAGTTACCCACGGCGTGTTTGCCTGCTGGCAACTTCGTGAGGGAGAACACACCTAGCGACTCCATTGAGTTCATCTCCTTCTGCATCGCCTCATGCCATTTCCTGGCTTCTTCCTGAGGCAGTTTCTGAACATCCTCAAAACTCTCGGGTTCACACTGTGCCATTCTGACCCACACACTAGTGATGGCAAACCTTTCAGGAGGTTTCCCCTTGGTCGTCCGAGCTGAACGGCGCAGCACTACTTCAGGAACCCCCTCTGGCCCACTGGGGCCAGCCAGAACGTCCTTGGCATCAGAGAGCTCCCCCTCTGACTTACTGCGCCTTCTGGACTTCTCAGCTGAACCTGTGGGGGAAGATGGAGCACTGCGTTGCTCAATCTTCACAGCCTTGGGAGAAGTTCTCCCCTCTGCCTGCACTGGGTCTGGACTCTGGGCCTCAGTAGCAGGTTCAGCCTCTTCCTCTCCTTCATCGGCAGAGTCAAGCAGACTCTCTGACAGGATGTCAGGGTTCCCATGTATCCTTGCCCAGCCACTCTGCTCACAGAATTCAGCACTGTTGCTGGACTGATTCCCTGACGGATAAGCAAACCTCCACCCCTTGGTCCCTGGCTCATACCCACAAAAAATCATCTTTTGGGACTTGGGTTCACCTTTCTTGCGTATGAGGACCCAAGCCTCACAGCCAAAAACACGGAAATAGTGCACTTTCGGCTTCTTTCTGTGCAGCAAGAAGTACGGTGTGTCACCTACCACTGAATTGTTGGCCGTTCGCCAAGCCTCCCCCCAAAAGCGCTGTGGGAGCCCGGCATCAAACAAAAGAGCTGTGGACATCTCCCCTAGAGTCCTGTTCCGTCTTTCCGCAATCCCGTTCTGTTGGGGACTGTGTGGAGAGGACAATCTGTGGAGAGGACAATCTCCGTGTCACCGTGTCACCTGTACCTGCAAAAGAAGCATCTATCACAAACAACCTGTCTTTACATTCAACACTGACTTGTTGCTGTCCATTCTTAGAAATAGAACACTTATTGTTCTCAAAACACACTCTGTAGTTCTCAGGAAGAAGGGCGCTGACAGTCCTGCAACGCGCAGGACAGTCCTGGAACAACAAAAGCCTGGATTGAATCCTGTAAGAAAGAACAAAACAGTGAGCCAGTCTGCGTGAGTGGGTGTCGAGTCCCATCTGCTAAACAGACAGTATTCCCAGAAGATACAGAGGTGCAGTTCTCCAGGAATCCTCTAGATGGCACGAGATGATGGGAAGCACCTGAATCCACCACAAAAGTCAGCACAGCGTCCTGTTGACAACTCTTCACTGTTGCCATAGAGGCTGCCAAATGTTTATGTTCAGTGTCTCTGTCAGCTGCCTTCGGCTCTGCTTTCCCACGCTTCGAAGAAGAGCCCTTTATCTGGTTGCTACGGGAGACGGCCTTCGGCTGTTCCTGTGCCTCCACTGGACATTCTCTCACAAGATGGGAGGGGGAGCCACAGCGATAACAGCGACAGCGTGTAGCAACAGCTCTCACAGCTCCCTCTTCAGCCATTCCTTTGTTCCCAGCACCCCCACCTTTGGGTGCACAGCCTGGGCCTGCACGCTCCCCAGCACTCTGGTTGCGGGCCTCTACATCACACAGCCCCTCGGAGACAAAGCAGCTACTCCCAGCTGTAACTTCAGGAACATGGCCAGCAGCCCCCACTGGGCTCTCGGCTTCCTCCCTGCTTTCGGCTTTCTCCTGGCCCTGGGCTCCTGCTGAGCTTTCACACAGACTCCTCAGCACCTGCCAGGCGGCCTGAGCCAACTCAACGCCCTCCAGGTGGGGCAACAGCAAAGCGTCCACGCTTGCTCTCAACATGCAGAGCTCTCTTTGCATTCTCTGATCTCTATCTTCCAGCAAAGCAGCCTCCAGGTCTGCTGCGCCATATTCAGCAGCAACTGGCATGGGTGGGGCCGGCTCCTTCTGAACTATACTCCAGAGCCCTGTGGCCAAAAACCACCCCCTTACTCTCCTAACCCAGATATCCCAGGACTGGGTTGTGAGCTTTTCAAACTGGACATCATAAAAGTCCTGGAGCTCAGCCATCTCCTCCCCCAGTGCTCCCATTGGGGCTTTGAAGTACTCACGCGTACCAGCCAGCTTCAAAGGAGAGGCCTCCAGTGGCTCTTTGCAGCACACAGCATTTCAGCCAGTTTCCCTGCTTTCTCCCAGGCAAAGCCTCAAAGCAGGACTCTTGTCTTCCGGCAGCAAAAATAGAAGCTTCTCCACTTTCACAGCCTTTTAAAGCACACAGCACTTCAGAGCAGGCTTCAAAGCAGCTTCCTCTAATTGCAGTAACTGTCGTCCATAACCTGAACAAGATTTATTGCTCAGATAAGCCTTGGCGTCCAGCCCGCTTCGGCTGCGCAGCTACCAGCCAGGCCTCCGGACTTCAAAGGCCACATTCCAAAGGCTCTGAGCAACACGCAGAGAAGAGCAGCGGTCAGAGAAAGCTGCAAACTCCAGTGTGCTTAAATAAAGTCCAGACAGGATCTTAGCAGCTAAAAGCAGTTTTATTTAAGCAGAAACTGTCCATTATCTATCACAGCGAACAGCATCATGAAAACACGTCCTCTCTCCTCAAAAGCGAAAGTAGAGAGAAAAAACAAAGGCTGGAGACTCTCGGAAATGACGCAGAATCTCCCCCCTCCCAAATGGTAGGCAGGGCGTACACTCTGAGCTGTTTAACTCTGTAAGCTCAGGTTCTCCTCACAGTCTCCTCATCACATGAGTCTCTTGTAAACAAATAATGTCCAAGTTTTGTTTTTTCAAATATTGTTGAATTTTATTCCGTTTCCCCCCCTCAATTATCCCATTGATATTCCAGGTCCATAATTTCAGCGCCATGATATCTTCTGATTAATTTTTAATAATAGTCTTTAATTTATTTTTCCCTCTTCTTCCTCTTCCTCCGCTTTCTCCTCCGAATCTTGCGAGTCCTCTCCTTCAGCTCCTGCCCCCATTGGTGCAGTTTCCTCACATCCCAATTCTTTGTACCTTCTCAAAAATTTATCCAATTAATCTGGTCTTGTTATTCTATGTCTTTTCCCTTTGTAGGCAAACGAAAGTCCTTCTGGGAACTCCCATCTAAATTCATATTGTTTTTCCTGAGAGCTTGCACTAACTGTTGGTATTGATTGCGTTTTTTCTTTTTTTCTTTTTAAATAAATTTTATTAACCGGCCAATCACATCGAATCAAACCACATCACATAAATTCCAAATTACAGAGCCGAATTTTTAAATTTTGTTGGGGGGTCCCATACTTCCAGATCCGAGGAAGGATTCTGATCTAAATCCTTACTTCTGCATTAATGTCCAAATCAGTCCAAATAAGTCCGGATAGATGTTCAAACAGTCCAAACACATATTCATAGTTCTTTCCAATCTTCTCTTGCTGTTTCCAAATCACTTCTTATTCATATATTTTCTCTTTGTCCTTTATGGTCTCTTCTGATGGTCTCCTTAAGCCGATAAACGCCAATAATACTCCTGTGTGGATTTCCCATCGTCATTCCTCAATTCCAGGTGGTTCCCATAAATCGTCACCTTCGGAGATAAGATCACTTTTTCCATCGTAAATTTATAGCTCTGTCGCTCTTAAGACCTCTTTGAGGAGTTTCTCCCACGATATAGAAAAGCTCTCTTTAACTCTTTCTCCTCCCGGACTTAGTCCTCCGACAGAGCTTCCCAAAATGGCGTCGGCATTTTTGACTACGTCATAACAAAGCTCTTATACATTCCACAGTCTTCTATAAACATGCTTTCGTTCGAAAGTTTATCTCCACACAGCCTTAAATTCACAGCTTAAGTCCTTACTCATTTCTGGCTTTTGACTCTTGAAGGGAGGGGATTCTTGGGTTTAATCACATAAGTCAAAAAATAAAACATTTCCCCCCTTCCCCCATCAGTCATTTGCCATACCATATCTTGACGTATTTTCTCATAATTTAAATCTTGTTTTTCCAGAGACCTCTTCTGTTGCAGCCTTCACTCCTCCTCATTTCCTGAAGTATGTGCATTTCCTTCGTGCCAATTTGTTTCTTTTGAAGTTCTTGCAGCTAGTGGCGCAGGTCAGAGACAGTGTCCAGGAGTGCCGAGATCCCACAGGAGGGTTTTTGTGCCTAGTGCCCCCATCCCCCTCAAAAATTCGGGGGTGGTATCAGGCACAGCAGGCAAACGGCCCCACTCACCGTCTTGAGTGGGTAGGGAGGCTAATTACTCCCAACATAGCCTCCAAATTACCTCCTGTGGGTCGGAGAGATGTTATTGTCGGCCATCTTCCTATGCGCCCCCTAGTGGCCCCCCGATTGCGTTTTTTCAACAAGCAAAGTGGGACATCGTTAAAGATGATTATGTTATTCCCACCAATTTTCAATGTTCTCTCCCTGTTTTTTTGCAAAATTAAGTTTCTCATTTCTCTGTCTTTAAATATTACCAAACAATCTCCTGGGAATTTCTTCGCTTTATTTGTCCTTACTTTGATTCTAAAAGCATTATGTACCGTCTTTGCCACATCTTCTTTTTGCATCTCCATCCAAATAGCAATTTCTTTAATCAGTTTCTCTTTATTTCTTCTCCTTGTGTTTCTGGGACCAATCTGAATCTCAGATTAGTTTCCCTCTGTCTCAGTTCATTCATTGCAATAGCATCTCATAATTCTTCTTGAGTTTTGTTAACTTCTAACACCTCTGCTTTAATATAGTGTAATATAGGCTTCCTTCCACGACTCTGGTGCCCTTTTCCCTTCCAGTATTTCATTGCAGACTTCCTTTAAGGGTTGTATTATCCATTCTTTCAAGGACCTGTAGTATCTTGAAGTCAAACCATCCGGTCCTGGTGATTTACCTAATTGCATGTTCTGAATGGCCCCTTCTACTTCCTGGTCCGTTATTTTGTAATTCAACATTAATTTGTTTTCTTGAGAGATTTTTTGTAATCCATTTGTTTCCAGAAAGCGGTCAATGTCTATTTCTTTCTGTGTCTCCTGTGTATATAGCTGTTTAAAGTACCTCTGAAAGCACTTTCTAATCTCCACTGGGTTCTGTATATTCTTTCCTTGCACTTCCAAGTTTGTAATAGTATTAAGTTTTTGTCTTTTTTTCATTTGCCAAGCCAGCAGTTTCCCGCATTTATTTGCCGATTCAAATGTCTTTTGTCTCATCTGCTTAATTTTCCATTCTATTTCCTGATTCATTAATTGCGTATATTGTACTTGGTATAACTTTATCTCTTTCAGAATCTCCTGCGACTTTGGTTTCGCTCTCAATTTCTTTTCTCCTTCCTTTATTTTCTCCAGAATTTTATCTTTTTTCTCATTTTGGAGTCTCTTCTTAATTGCATTCTGTTGTATCAGAAATCCTCTCATGACTGCTTTGCTTGCGTCCCAAATTACTCTTTTTTCAACTGTTGTGTTTAAATTTATCTCAAAATAGTCTCTCAAGGTTTTTTGGGCCTTCTTGGTCACTTCTTCATTTCTGAACAAAGTGTCATTCATCCTCCATCTAAAGGAACCAATCGGTGTTAATTTCAATTCCATCTTTACAGCATTATGGTCAGAACAAGTTTTAGGGCAGATTTCCACCTTTCTAATCTTTGGAGCCAGCCCTCTAGTTGCCCAGATTTGGTCAATTCTTGTCCATGTCATTTTAGCCTCAGAGAAAAAAGTTCCCTCTCTTTCCAGAAGGTTCTTCAATCTCCAAGTATCAATTAAGTCCAAAGTGTCTGTTATATCAAAAAAAGTTTTTGGTAGTCTTCCATCCTTAGTGACTACCTGTCTCTGTGCTTTATCCATGTTTGTAGAAACCACTCCATTCATATCCCCCATCAAAATCATATTGTAATCCATATAGTCCAGCAGAGTCTCATGTAACTTCTTAAAGAATTCCGACTTTCCCTCATTTGGTGCATAAATGCCTACAATTAGAAATTTCTCTCCTTGTAATTGAATTTCAATTGCCACAAGTCTTCCTTGGTCGTCTTTAAATACAAATTTTGGTGATAGGCTCTCCTTTGCATAAATTTCTACTTCTCGTTTTTTGACTTTGTCTGATGAAATCAATTCTTGTCCCAATCTTTTGTTGCTAAGAATTTTCCTGTGTAGCCTAATCACATGTGTTTCTTGTAAGCAAATCAAGTCCAATTGTTCCTTTTTCATTAAATGAAAGATTCTGTGTTTCTTCTCAGGCAGGTTACAGCCATGAATATTCCAACTTAATATTTGCAGTGCCATGGTGTGGTTACTTTGATTTCCCTCCAACTGCGCCCTGTAGTTGCTCTTCCTCTGTTGGTTTCACTATATTGTCCAGTCCATAAGATAGACTTGCTATATCTAATAATGGCGAGCCTGTTTCCAGCGCTGGTCTTCTGTCCGATGCTCCTGGTTCTTGCCCCAACTCCTTCTGTAAATCTTCTCCGTACTTATCCAAAAATTTACCTTTATCTTCCACTGATTTTATCTTTATCTTCTTTCCTCTGTAGTTAAAGGATAGGCCTTGAGGGAATTCCCACCTGAAGTTAATTTTGTTCTTTCTCAGTAGGCCAACCAGATCACTATAGTCCGACCTAAGATCCAGAAGGTATTTCGGAATGTCCTTAAAGATCTCCACTCTTGACTGTTGTATTACCAGAGGCTTCGAATAGTGCCAGCCCAAAATTTTGTCTCTTTCGTCTTTAGATCGGAGGGTAATCAAACAGTCCCTTATTCTATTCTTCTCTTTCCTCCCTCCTCTTCCAAATTAATTGACACAGTGGTGTTTTTATAACTCTTAAAAGAGAAACAAAACATAACATTTATATGTTTAAATTCTTCTTTTTCCCCCGCCTCTTGGATGGCCAAATCCAATATTTGGTAAATTTGTAATTATGTCCCACTCCACCAATATATTTGTAATCCACTTCCAACTATGAAACAAAAACAAAAAATCAAAATTTCAAAATTGCAATCCTCAAGACCCTCGAATCTCCAACCCTCAGTCAGTCCCAGGCTCTCCTCTCAATAACAAAGGTTATAAATTCCCCAAAAGAAGAATATAATCCTCACAACTTGTTGCAGGAAAAGACGGTAATCACAAGGAAGAAAAGAGAAAAAGAAAAAGCAAAACAAATCCTGATGTCCAAAGGTCTCTTAAAGAGGCGGTTCTTTGTTCCCTTTAGCAAAGGGAATAAAGAGGGGCGGTCTTTCTTTCTCCCTCCATCAAAGTAAAAATAGAAAGCGCTTTTACTGTGCTCAAATCAACTGTAATCCCTAGTCCGACCAAATCAAACCCAAAAATAGCTCTTCTCTTCTTTGTCTATGTCCTTTCAAAGGTGAAGATGAAAATTATAAGTTAAAAATGGAGCTTCGAAACTCGTTGCGCAGTTCTTTTTTAAAATCAAAAGTAATATAAAGTACTCCGTTCCTGGGATCCTTTTTTCAACGTTCTAATATATCTCTCAGATGACAAAAAAAGAAATACAATCGAAGTAAGGGAAATAAAGGAATATCTTCTACCCCCTCAGTTTCCTAATAGTTTTTTTACATCAGCGCAGGGGATAGATCTTTTTGCTGAAAACAACCCCCGTTTGTTTTGTGCTCACGGTTCCGTTCGCTCTGTAAATAGTCTCTGTGTATTCTTCAGACAAGGTTGACCTCCTGTTTGTCCCTTGTCTGCGTCGAATTAGGTCCGAATCTGCTATTTTTAAATCCTTTTTTAAAGTTGCCAATTCGATTTCTTTGGTTTGGAAAGCCGATTGCTCCGGTGGGCAGGCTCGGGGCTTCGCTCCTGGAGGCTGGCAATGGCGTCCCGCTTATGCCCCGCCGTTCTCGTCTCCTCTTAAAGGAGATACCTGACGGCCGGGGGAATCGCTGTTCTGACAGCGCTGGGATCCTGATCCGCTGAATCTCCTTTCAGTGGGTTTTGGGGGGCTACGGCGCCCTTGTAGCACCCCCCTTTGCCTCTTTGGAGCAGGTCACCCTCTCCTGAGGGAAAACTCACCTGTTTCCACCTCGCGATCCGACCGGAAGTCCCCAATGGAGGATTCTCAGGTATTTTAAGCTTTCTAATAGATCAGGCTATTGCTTAGAGCCAGTGTGGTGTAGTGGTTAAGAGCGGTAGTCTCGTAATCTGGGGAACCGGGTTCGCGTCTCCGCTCCTCCCCATACAGCTGCTGGGTGACCTTGGGCCAGTCACACTTCTTTGAAGTCTCTCAGCCCCACTCACCTCACAGAGTGTTTGCTGTGGGGGAGGAAGGGAAAGGAGAATGTTAGCTGCTTTGAGACTCCTGAAGGGGAGTGAAAGGCAGGATATCAAATCCAAACTCTTCTTCTTCTTCTTCTAGTCCAGTATTTAGATTAGTTCAATTTATGACCACATTTCCTTGTTCCACCTGGCACTCTGCAGTGTGCCAACCTTCTCTACCCAGCTTCAGGATCCATTAAACAGCCGATAAATGAAGGTCCATATGCTTTGATTTAGCAGGAATGGACCCTGATAGAGTTAAATTGACTAATTTGAACAACTGCCCATTTCAAATTGGTTTTTCACAGATTGGTTTGAAAAGTTGAGAACCATGGGGCTATATAAATTCTAATTGGACTCCATTTGAATTGGGCAAGTATATCCAGGCTGCAATTAGCTTTTTGGTCCCTTAGGAACAACTGAGCAACTTCCTTAGAGTGCAAAACCAGAGCCTATAATAATAATAAAAAATCCCATAGAAAGGCCAAGGCAAAGACATCTCTCTCAAGAAATGTCCAAACCTGTGCCACTACAGGGTGACATGGTCAATATGAAAGCCCTACGGGGGTTCACCAGGGATTGTTGCTGCTGTGGTATGATGGAGGTGTGAGACCAGAGGAGAGCTAGCTTTGACACCTGGGAACACACAAAAAAGGCAGAAACAAAACAAACTGCATTTTTCAATCATTATTTCACCTTCCCGCTAAGTGTAAAGCATAGACCACTATTGAGAATGTTTCTCCCAAAGTGCTAGAATGCCACAAGTAATTTAGGATCAAAATGCAACATGTGTTATTTTTTTATGTGATATCCTATGTCCAGCTATGTGCGCTGCTACACCTGCAAATAGCCTTAAGAGGCCTGACATGCAAGTCTCTTAAGATTTACACGAAGGCATCCATTTACAACATACCAGGTTATTATTTGTGGGGCACCAATGTTTTAGACATATTATACCCCAAAGGGGGGAATTGTTATAAGATTTTTTAGGTCACTCTCATATGTTGTTGTTTAGTCATTTAGTCATGTCCGACTCTTCGTTACCCCCTGGAGCAGAGCATGCCAGGCACTCCTGTCTTCCACTGCGTCCTGCAGTTTGGTCAAACTCATGCTGGTAGCTTCAAGAACACTATTCAACCATCTCGTCCTCTGTCGTCCCCTTCTCCTTGTGCCCTCCATCTTTCCCAATATCAGGGTCTTTTCCAGGGAGTCTTCCCTTCTCATGAGGTGGCCAAAGTCTTGGAGCCTCAGCTTCAGGATTTGTCCTTCCAGTGAGCACTCAGGGCTGATTTCCTTAAGAATGGAGAGGTTTGATCTTCTTGCAGTCCATGGGACTCTCAAGAGTCTCCTCCAGCACCATAATTCAAAAGCACCAATTCTTCGGCGATCAGCTTTCTTTATGGTCCAGCTCTCACTTCCGTACATCACTACTGGGAAAACTATAGCTTTAACTATACGGACCTTTGTTGGCAAGGTGATGTCTCTGCTTTTTAAGATGCTGTCTAGGTTTGTCATTGCTTTTCTCCCAAGACGAAGGCATCTTTTAATTTTGTGACTGCTGTCACCATCTGCAGTGATCATGGAGCCCAAGAAAGTAAAATCTCTCACTGCCTCCATTTCTTCCCCTTCTATTTGCCGGGAGGTGATGGGACCAGTGGCCATGATCGTCGTTTTTTTGATGTTGAGCTTCAGACCATATTTTGCGCTCTCCTCTTTCACCCTCATTAAAAGATTCTTTAATTCCACCTCACTTTCTGCCATCAAGGTTGTGTCATCTGCATATCTGAGGTTGTTGATATTTCTTCTGGCAATCTTAATTCCGGTTTGGAATTCATCCAGCCCAGCCTTTCGCATGATGAATTCTGCATATAAGTTAAATAAGCAGGGAGACAATATACTGCCTTGCTGTACTCTTTCCCAATTTTGAACCAATCAGTTGTTCCATATCCAGTTCTAACTGTAGCTTCTTGTCCCACACAGAGATTTCGCAGATGAGGTGATCAGGCACTCCCATTTCTTTAAGAACTTGCCATAGTTTGCTGTGGTCAGCACAGTCAAAGGCTTTTGCATAGTCAATGAAGCAGAAGTAGATGTCTTTCTGGAACTCTCTAGCTTTCTCCATAATCCAGCGCATGTTTGCAATTTGGTCTCTGGTTCCTCTGCCTCTTCTATATCCAGCTTGCACTTCTGGGAGTTCTTGGTCCACATACTGCTTGAGCCTGCCTTGTAGAATTTTAAGCATAACCTTGCTAGCATGGGAAATGAGTGCAATTGTGCAGTAGTTGGGGCATTCTTTGGCACTGTCCTTCTTTGGCATTGGGATGTAGACTGATCTTCTCCAATCCTCTGGCCACTGCTGAGTCTTCCAAACTTGCTGGCATATTGAGTGTAGCATCTTAACAGCATCATCTTTTAAAATTTTAAATAGTTCAGCTTCAATACCATCACTTCCACTGGCCTTGTTATTTGCAGTGCTTTCTAAGGCCCATTTGACTTCACTCTCCAGGATGTCTGGCTCAAGGTCAGCAACCACACTACCTGGGGTGTACAGGACATCCATATCTTTCTGGTATAATTCCTCTGTGTATTCTTTCCACCTCTTCTAGATGCCTTCTGCTTCTGTTAGGTCCTTACCACTTTTGTCCTTTATTATGGTAATCTTTGTACGAAATGTTCCTTTCATATTTCCAACTTCCTTGAACAGATCTCTGTTTTTCCCCATTCTATTGTTTTCCTCTATTTCTTTGTATTGCTCGTTTAAGAAGGCCTTCTTGTCTCTCCTTGCTATTTTTTGGAAATCTGCAGTCAATTTCCTGTATCTTTCACTATCTCCCTCACATTTTGCTTGCCTTCTCTCCCCCGCTATTTGTAAGGCCTCGTTGGACAGCCACTTTGCTTTCTTGCATTTCCTTTTCATTGGGATGGTTTTAGTTGCTGCCTCCTGTATAATGTTGCGAGCTTCCATCCATAGTTCTTCAGGCACTCTGTCCACCAAATCTAAATCCTTAAACCTGTTCCTCACTTCCTATGTGTATTCATAAGGGATTTGATTTAGATTGTATCTTACCGGCCCAGTGGTTTTTCCTACTTTCTTCAATTTAAGTTTGAATTTTACTATAAGAAGCTGATGATCTGAGCCACAGTCAGCTCCAGGTCTTGTTTTTGCTGACTGTATAGAGCTTCTCCATCTTTGGCTGCAGAGAATATAATCAATCTGATTTCGATGCTGCCCATCTGGGGATGTCTATGTGTAGAGTCGTCTCTTGTGTTCTTGGGAAAGCGTGTTTGTGATGACCAGCTTGTTCTCTTGACAGAACTCTATTAGCCTTTGCCCTGCTTCATTTTGAACTCCAAGGCCAAACTTGCCAGTTGTTCCTTTTATCTCTTGATTCACTACTTTAGCATTCCAATCCCCTATAATGAGAAGAACATCCTTCTTTGGTGTCATTTCTAGAAGGTGTTGTAAGTCTTCATAGAATTGGTCAATTTCAGTTTCTTCAGCACCAGTAGTTGGTGCGTAAACTTGGATTACTGTGATGTTAAAAGGTCTGCCTTGGATTCGTATCAAGATCATTTTATCATTTTTGAGATTGCATCCCAGTACAGCTTTTGCCACTCTTTAGTTGACTATGAGGGCCACTCCATTTCTTTTACGGGATTCTTGCCCACAGTAGTAGATATGATGGTCATCCGAACTGAATTTGCCCATTCCCGTCCATTTTAGTTCGCTGATGCCCAGGATGTCAATATTTATTCTTGGTGTTAAGTTGTGGGCGAACATATCAGACGACACAGCGATTCTTCAAACAGCTCTTTCATGTATCTGTACTTTCATGTATCTGCTGTTTAATGGATCCTGAAGCTTTTTCTTGGTGAAGTGAATTTAAAACCATTTAAAAATGGGTAGAGAAGGTTGGCACACTGCAGAGTGCCAAGTGGAACAAGGAAATGTGGTCCTAAATTGATCTAATCTAAATACTGGACTCCACAATAGCCTGATCTATTAGAAAGCTTAAAATGCATGAGAATCCTCCATTGGTGTGCAGGCAATAAGACACTATACATTGAACATAAAAACCATTATACACAAAAATGGGTCCCCCCTTTGTGGAAATAACATACTGTCAGACACTTTTTAGCATTCCTACATAATATCACACAACACACAACATACTAATTAAATATCAGTTGCATATCTTGAGGGGGCAGGACTTTTGGGACTTAAAGACAAAGTTATAAAGGTAAAAGGTAAAAGCCAAAAAGGGGAGAATTAGCTGCAAACCCCAAATATCTTTGTGAGTTAAGCATTTTATTCATTTCAATATTATTATCTTAGCGAGTTAAGCATTTTATTCATTTCAATATTATTATCACATTTCCATATAATTTCTACTGTTAATATCTGGTAAAATACAAAAAAGTTAAAACATAAAAAGAAAACAAAAGTAAAAATGGGCTTCATGGGTGGTCCATGTTCATATGTAGTCATGGAACTCGCCTTCCTGGACTTCATCCGTTGTACATATTCTAAGTAACAGAAATGAATGCAATGTCGTAATTCAACATATTTTAACAAATTAACAAACCTGTGTATGGATAAAGTTTGTTTTACATTTGTTGTTTTAAAGGGGTCACTTAAAGAAGAAAACCTTGCAGCTGCAGATTGCTGTCACCTGTAACTAAAATCAATGCTGCGCCTGTCTATATCATCTTACATTGTAAGAGTTGTTGTTCACTGCAGAAACCACTATGTTATAAGTTCCATTATCTGGATACTTCATATATGGTATGTACTCTTATAGCACAATTGTTTATATAATTTTAATTTGTTAAAATATGTTGAATTACGACATTATATTTGAAATATACTCAGAGTCGAGAGTGGATTTCATGCTCTTTATTCAGCTCACAGTGGTGAGGAAGAATGAAAATCCCCTCAAAGTATCTGCTTTATATACATTATTTACACAATGGGCTGCACTATTTCCAGAATTCTCCTGTAAGCCAATCAGGTTGTGGATTCACTTCCATCTGGAGCCGGATTTGTTGGCTCCTGCAGACCAACCATACTGCTGCATTGTTCTAGGACCAATCAGACTGCTGCATTTTGGATCCTATTGTTCTAGGACCAATCAGACTGCTGCATTTTGGATCCTATTCAACTCAGTACATAACAATATTCCTTTATATTACTTAGAATATGTACAATGGATGAAGCCCATGAGAGCGAAACAGGGCATTATTCCGGAAATCCTTGTCAACGCTGTGGAACTATAGTAGTCTCCAATTTGGACTTTATGAACATATGTGGAACAGAAACTAGCAGACATTTGGTCTTTATGAATGAACTGATTTATTGGGGACTTCCGTCTATATTATTGCACTTTATGTGTTGTTTATGTGCAAGATAAACATTTGATATTGTGATAAGAATATATAGAAGAGTATTGTTTATGGGAATGCACAGCCGGTTACCTCTTGTGTGTTTGTCCATTCCAGGAACAGCATTCCTGAACCAGATGTCTACAGGAAGTCCCTCAGATGATTCCCCTTTCAAACAGGATACGTGAACCTGGGCCAGTAGAGTCCTCCTCTCCGGCAGACAGACAACCCCTTCTTCTTCTTTTTATTAATGATTTTTATTGAAATTTACAATCACCAACCAACCCCCACCACCAAAACATCACATCTTATTACATGTATCCTACTTTGTGTTTCATAGATCCATTAGCTTCCGTCCTTCCCTTCCATCAGTTTTCCTATTCCATTCTATAGTTTAAGATTCTTTAATTATAAATTATACCATGACATGAGATTTGTTTCAATCCTTCCAATGTTTTCATATTTGTACAATGCTCACTCAACTCCGGCAGGTACAGCTGAGCTTCCAACAAAATATTAAAATACAATAGGCCATCAAATATTAAAAGCTTCCCTAAACATAATAACAACAACTATCGATTTTCAGTCCATTGAATTAGCAATTGAGCATTTCTGGAAAGGGAAATGGCAATCTTTTGTATATTAGCATTAAAAGGTATTACTGACTTATGATGAGAATAGGATTTATTTATTTTGAACATCGCTTGGTTCCTCCTTGGCAGCCAGTGCGATTGTTTATGCAGGGCTAGAACTCAGGACCCGCTGCCTTGAGGGACATCTAAGAGCAGTTGGGCAGGAGAAAGGTCTCCCTTGGGAAGTGGTGGACTCTCCTTCCTTGGAGGTTTCTAAGCAGAGATCGGACGGCCATCTGCCATGGATGCTTTAGCTGAGATTCCTGCATTGCTGGGGTTGGACTAGATGACCCAGGGATCCCCTCCTATCTCTCCACTCCTGAATTCTAGGAGGAGCTTCCTTGCCTCCTGCAAAGCCCTTTTCCCTGCAGGCTCTTCCTCTGGTTTCTGGCCAAGGGAGGGAGATGCTCAGAGTCCAGCCAAGAGCCTCACCCCCAAAAGGATATCTGGGCATTGGCGTAGCCGGGGGGGGCAGGTGCCCCCCTTAATCCATAAAAAATAATAAGAATCTGAGGTTCTGCCAAGCGAGAGAGGGCTGAGCGGGGGAGGGGGACGGACTCGGCTTTGCAAGGGTTAAAGGGAACTGAGCTGCCTTCCTAGAGAGGACAGGAAGCAGGGGGGGCCAGGTCCTCCAGAGCCAAGGCCCCTCCCTCCCCAGTCCTTTCCTGCAAGGAAGGGGGGGTGTTGCTTCGATGTCTCTCCTGCAAGGGCTGCCTCGCTGTCCCCCCCCCCATCTGGTGAGTCTCTTCTCTCTCCCCCCAGAGGGTGCAGTGGGGGGACGGTGGGGGGGGGGTCCCTGGGCTGCAGCAGGGGAGGAGGCCTGGGGGGCCTGATCTGCTCCTGCAGGGGGGGGACCCCAAGTCAGGGAGGAGAGGGTCCTGCCAGGGAGGGGCCAGGTCTGCCACGGTCTCCTTCCTGCAGATCAGAGGATCCCAAACTCATTTGGCCTTTCAGAAAAAAATGACTCCCCTGAAATCTCCCTCCTTTAAACAAAGGAGTCCCTGGGACTTTGACTCTGTGTGACGTCGCTCAGCCTCATTGCACAACAGAGGAAACAGGTGCAAATGGTTTTGCTAAGCTGGACGAGGAGGTGGACTAGCCCCCCCCCCAAAGAAACACCCCACAGGGAGGGAGGAAGTTAAGGTGGGAGAGAAAGGCCAGGGATAAAGAGAGGGATCCCAGCCCATCGTCTGGCTGCTGCATTGGGGACCAGTTTCCCAGTGTCTCCCAGGGCAGCTCCCCACGGAGGCCACGGCAGCCATCCCCTCGCACCCAGAGCAGGGCATCCCAGGACCACATCCTCTCTCTCCCAAAGGGATTGTTGCTGGAAAACCAGCCGGAAATGGGCGCTGCTCCTCACTGAGCCTCCAGGGACCTTGGCATCAATGGCTGTGTGTGTGTTAAGCTGGCTAACAGAATAATAAAAATAAATTGCCCGCCTGAATTTCAAGTGAGACGTATTTGGCCCCGTCCACTTGGCTCTCTGGGGTTTTCCAGATACATACCTGGCCCTCAGAGCAAAGAAAAAGGGACCCCACCCCAGGAGTCTGTCTGGAGAGGGGCAGAGAGTCCAAGTGCAAGAAAAAGAGACAGAAGCAGGGGAGTGGGGTGGGGGGAGCAACTCCTGAGGCCCCCCCCCCGGGTGAGGACCCCCACTGGAGCCAAGCATCCATTTATCATGAGATACAAATGACTCCTTTGTCATTCGGTTCTGACTTCATGAATTGACTGGGAGGCAGGTTGATTAATTTCCCAGAAATCCCTTCAGTTGCCTCCACATTTTGTATTGCTAGAAGGCTAGAGACTTATTTCTTCTCCTCTTCCTCCTTTTCTTTTCAAAAAGATAGCTCATGGTCTGAGATGCTGTGAAGTCCAGCCCATTTCCCCACCCGTCCTACAGATTCTGTAACAGAACAATGTATTTGCTTTGTTGGATTTGCTGCAGCTTCTCATTTAGATGGACAGAACTTGGCAGAAGACCAAAGGGTTCCTTCCGATATCTCAGAGGCTTCCTGAGACCACAGATGGATGAGCAAGACTCAGCTGGCCCTGAAGCAGGAAGAGACCATGCCAGCCGAATTGGGAGCACTGGGGGATTCTGGGAAAACTCTGTGCAGAAGATCCTGGGTGAGGAGGACACCCTCCGCTCAGAGGTGCAGAGCCAGCAGGTGAGGCAGTTCTGCTGCCAGGAGGCCAAAGGACCCCGAGAGGTTTGCAGCCGACTCTACCACTTTTGCCATCAGTGGCTGAAGCCAGAAAGGCACACGAAAGCTGAGATGCTGGACCTGGTGATCTTGGAGCAGTTCCTGGCTGTCCTTCCCCCGGAAATGGAGAGCTGGGTGAGGGAATGCGGAGCGGAGACCAGTTCCCAGGCGGTGGCCCTGGCCGAAGGTTTCCTCCTGAGTCAGGCAGAGGAGAGAAAGCAGGTGAGAGAGACTTTCCTCTGGTTACTCCCAAGGGGCTCCAAACAGGACAGAGAACATCCCATAATGGTCTGCTGATGGCCCATCCTTTTTCTGGGAAAGCATCCATGGAATGAGATCTTGCACCCTTCAAGTCTTTGTCATTCTCTTTGTAATATTTCTCACCATTCTCTGTTTTGAATCCTTGTTTTCTATTTCAGGGAAAGGATCTCTTTGTAGAAATGGACCTGGATTCCTGTGAGGCAGAGAGGCCTCCGTTGGACACCAGAGTGAGGCCGCTGGGTAAGGAGGAAGGTGGTTTTTCTCCGTTTGGTCTCATTCTGTTGGTTTTCCAACTCATCTGAGGGTTTTTTCATATTGTTTTGGGGATAGATGGTTGGGAACAAGGGTCCAGAGGAGGGGAGATGTATTTCTGCATAAACAAACATATGAAATAGCCACAAATGTCTAAATGCTCTAAGCAGGTAAGTCTTTCTCAAAGGCCCATCTGTAGTTAGAGATGCCCTGTTTCACATGTGAGAGAAGTAGGCACTCCTGGCATCCTGCTAACCTTTTTTCTCTTGCAGGTGGCAGAAGGATGCCGGCAAGACCTCCTGATCTGCCTTTTCATGGGGGCAGAAGGGAAGCAGCGGCTGTGGAACCAGATCAGGTCAGGGGAAGCTGCCTTGTGGGGACAGAGGCCGAGGGATGGAGCAATGTCATGGACTGGTTGGGCACAGAGGAGTGGTGGGAGGAAGCAGCCGGGGAACCAGGAAGGGAAGACGGCTCAGAGCCCAAGAAGTGAAGGTGGAGGAAGGATGGGCGGTCAGAGGGAGAAGAGGGAGAAGCCTGGGAAGACGAAGTGTCAGAAGCTGAAGGGGTTACAGGGCTTAGTGAGCTGGGAGACTCTGTGTCAGAATGCAGTGCAGAATCAGAGGCAGAAGAGGAAGGAGGCGAGTGGGAGAGGAAGGTCGAGAGGCAGAGGTGAGTCAGGAGAAGGAGGAACCACCGGTGGCTCCCTCTCCTTCTGCCAGAAGCCACCCTCCCTGCTTGTCTCTCAGAGCCAGGAGACGAAAATTGGCTTATTTTAATTAATCACTGTATGCTAAAATTGTTTTCTAAGCAGTGGACAAACGAGAACAAATAGTGGCCTGGATTCACCTAACCAGCCCCATCAGATGAAAAATGGGGCCTGCCCCCCATTCCTCCCCTTTCCCCTCTCCATGCCCCCCTGAACCCCTTCAGTTTGGCTCTAGGGCACTGGGAGGGAACCTTCCCAGAACAGCTCAAGAGGAGAGGAGTAATTGGATCCTTCCATTGGGGAAACTAGAATGTTTGGGTAGGCAGAATGACTTGGAAAACACAAGGTGGAGTACAACCTATTTGCACAAAGACAAATACCCATAATTAAAACACAGAATAAAATAAGCACCCATAAATAAAATGTGCGGCAAAGCAATCCTATTGAAACAACACTGCAATTAACAGGAAGGAAACAACAGAGCATTGTGTAGCAGATCATATTTCTGCTGTTTCAGAGGAGGACATTTCCCTTTTTCTTTTAGGGTCCAGTGTGCTTTGAAGATGTCGTTGTTCGTTTCACGGACGAGGAGTGGGCGTTGCTGGATCCTGACCAGAGAGCTCTGCATAAGGACGTCATGGAGGAGAATTGTGGGATCATGTCCTCTCTTGGTAAGGCTCCCTGTGGGATCGTCATATCTGCCTGGAAATTCAAAAAATACGTCTATGGACCAACCTCATATATTTTCACAGAGCTCAACAGCGCCCCCTATAACACCTGGGAACCTAACACCCCCACAATAAAAAGTAACTTACAGTTTTTTCTTTGAACAATCTTCCTCAGATTATTCCTTTTTCTACCACGATTGGGCTGCTCTCAACTGCCCAGGCCATCTTAAATGTCAGCTTCAGAATTGTTAGGAAAGATAAGTAGCTTCAGGTTTTCTGTTTTTGTTTTTGCTCCTGTCAGTCTTGGGTTGACCAAAGAGACGACTGACATTGGAGATGGAGGGGATGCCATGACTGGGCCAAACAAAATCCATGCCAGAGAAGAGCTAGACTTATTGAATTTCAGGTAGAAGTAGCAGTGGTGATGATGATAATTATTATTATTATTATTATTTATTATTTATACCCCGCCCATCTGGCTGAGTTTCCCCAGCCACTCTGGGCGGCTCCCAATAAAGTGTTAAAAACAGTACAGCATTACATATTAAAAACTTCCCTGAACAGGGCTGCCTTAAGATGTCTTCTGAATGTCAGGTAATTGTTTATCTCTTTGACATCTGATGGGAGGGCGTTTCACAGGGCGGGCGCCACTACCAAGAAGCCCCTCTGTTTGGTTCCCTGTAGCCTCACTTCTCGCAATGAGGGAACTGCCAGAAGGCCCTCGGCGCTGGATCTCAGTGTCCGGGCAGAAGGATGGGGGTCAATATGCTCCTTCAAGTATACTGGACCAAGGCTGTTTAGGGCTTTAAAGGTCAGCACCAACACTTTGAATTGTGCTCAGAAACGTACTGGGAGCCAATGCAGATCTCTCAGAACAGGTGTTATGTGGTCCCGGTGGCCACTCTCAGTCACCAGTCTAGCTGCCGCATTCTGGATTAATTGCAGTTTCCGGGTCACCTTCAAAGGTAGCCCTACGTAGAGCGCATTGCAGTAGTCCAAGAGTGAGATAACTAGAGCATGCATCACTCTGGTGAGACAGTTCACGGGCAGGTAGGGTCTTAGCCTGCGTACCAGGTGGAGCTGGTAGACAGCTGCCCTGGACACAGAGTTAACCTGCGCCTCCATGGACAGCTGTGAGTCCAAAATGACTCTCAGGCTGCGCACCTGGTCCTTCAGGGGCACAGTTACCCCATTCAAGACCAGGGAATCCCCCACACCCACCCGCTCCCTGTTGCCCAAAAACAGTACTTCTGTCTTGGCAGAATTCAACCTCAATCTGTTAGCCGCCATCCATCCTCCAACCGCCTCCAGGCACTCACACAGGACCTTCACCGCCTTCACTGGTTCTGATTTAAAGGAGAGGTAGAGCTGGGTGTCATCTGCATACTGATGAACACCCAGTCCAAACCCCCTGATGATCTCTCCCAGTGGCTTCATATAGATATTAAAAAGCATGGGGGAGAGGACGGAACCCTGAGGCACCCCACAAGTGAGAGCCCAGGGGTCTAAACACTCATCCCCCACCACCACTTTCTGGACACGGCCCAGGAGGAAGGAGCGGAACCACTGTATGACAGTGCCCCCAGCTCCCAGCCCCTCTAGATGGTCCAGAAGGATGTTATGGTCGATGGTGTCAAAGGCCGCTGAGAGATCCAGCAGAACTAGGAAACAGCTCTCACCTTTGTCCCTAGCCTGCCGGAGATCATCAACCAGCGCGACCAAGGCAGTTTCAGTCCCATGGTGAGGCCTGAATCCCGATTAGAAGGGATCCAAATGGTCTGCTTCCTCCAGGCGTGCCTGGAGTTGTTCGGCAACCACCCGCTCAATCACCTTGCCCAAGAATGGTAAATTTCAGACTGGGCGATAGTTGGCCAAATTGGCTGGATCTAAAGATGTTTTTTTAAGAAGCGGTTTAATGACCGCCTTTTTCAGCGGGTCTGGGAAGGCTCCCTCACAGAGGGAGCATTCACCACCCCGCAGAGCCCATCGCCCAGCCCTTCCCGACTAGCTTTTATAAGCCAGGATGGGCAAGGATCAAGGAGACAGGTGGTCGGTTTCACTTGTCCAAGCAGCCTGTCCACATCCTCGGAGGTAACACATTGGAATTGATTCCATGTAACAGGACCAGACAAAACTCTAGCACTCTCCCGGAGAGATAACAATGGCTTTTTCCTTAGAATTCTAACATTTAGACCAGACTTGCACTCAACTTCCCATTACATTGCACTATATAGTCTTGTATACACCCAGATGATTTTCTTCTGTCATGTAGGCACAGTCTCTCCATTCTTCAATCGCCAGCTTTGGTTTAGTTTTTCCCAATTTTTCATCTAATTTCTTCATAACTGTAGCCTTGTTCACTTAATAGTACAATTTTACATCACTTTCTGGGTGACCAGTCAACTCTTTGTGCCATTTCTTTAATTTGATTATGTTTTTCAACCTCACTAAATGACCAACTTGATAGCAATCACATAAGACACTGACAAAAGTCAACCTAATCAAGTTGTGCTTCTTTTTTCTGGTTATTTGGCTATAAGGTTTGATAGAATATGAACAAACTTTGTTTGATTGCATTGTTGATTGCATTCTTGATCAAATTATCTTTCCATTGATATATAAATTTATAATATTACTCCAAAAGAAGAACTACACTTTCCCCCCAAAAGTCTTCCACAATTTTGACCACTACTTTATATCAAACAAAGCAACATTCAACAACTCATCAGAATCTCATAATAAATATGTTGGTTAATGACAAACAATACAGGTAATGAACACACACCCAACTCCCTTCAGTTCTTTTCCATTTGTTCCTGAGGCTCTAATCCCTTTTTGTCTCCAATGCAGATTGTGATGAAACGGAAATCGAGAACAAATGTGACAACAACAAAATCCCCAGAGAGGAGAAGCCACGCAAAAATTTGGAGTGTGGAGAAAGCTGCAGTCAGAGCTCCCATTCCACTTGCCATCAACAAAATATCATTGAAAAGACACTCTATCAGTGCATGGAATGTGGAAAGAGGTTCAGGAAGAGCTCCATTCTCACTTACCATCAAAGAATTCATACAGGGGAGAAACCATATCAGTGTGTGGAATGTGGAAAGAGCTTCACTCACAGCTCCAATCTCACTTCCCATCAAAGAATTCATACAGGGGAGAAACCCTATCAGTGTGTGGAATGTGGAAAGAGTTTCAGGCAGAGAGTCAGTCTCACTTCCCATCAAATAATTCATACAGGGGAGAAACCCTATCAGTGTGTGGAATGTGGAAAGAGCTTCACTCATAGCTCTTCTCTCACTTCTCATCACAGAATTCATACAGGGGAGAAACCCTATCAGTGTGTGGAATGTGGAAAGAGCTTCAGGAAGAGCTCCTCTCTCACTTCCCATCAAAGAATTCATACAGGGGAGAAACCCTATCAGTGTGTGGAATGTGGAAAGAGCTTCACTGATAGTTCCAAACTCACTTTCCATCACAGAATTCATACAGGGGAGAAACCCTATCAGTGTGTGGAATGTGGAAAGAGCTTCAGGAACAGTGCCCATCTCACTTCCCATCACAGAATTCATACAGGGGAGAAACCCTATCAGTGTGTGGAATGTGGAAAGAGCTTCAGGAAGAGCTCCCATCTCACTTCCCATCAAAAAATTCATACAGGGGAGAAACCCTATCAGTGTGTGGAATGTGGAAAGAGCTTCAGTAGGAGCTCCAATTTCACTTCCCATCAAAGAATTCATACAGGAGAGAAACCCTATCAGTGTGTGGAATGTGGAAAGAGCTTCCGTCAGCGCTCCGCTCTCACTTCCCATCACAGAATTCATACAGGGGAGAAACCCTATCAGTGTGTGGAATGTGGAAAGAGCTTCACTCATAACTCCCATCTCATTTCCCATCAAAGAACTCATACAGGGGAGAAACCCTATCAGTGTGTGGAATGTGGAAAGAGCTTCACTGTTAGCTCTAAACTCACTTCCCATCAAAGAATCCATACAAAGGTCGGAAAAACCAGTATACAGCTTTAGGAGCCAGGCAAATCCAGGGCTTTTTAACCGGGCCTTTTTCTTATTGACATCTAATACTATTTTAACATGTGATGCTTTGTGTTATTATGTTGTGTTTTTATGTTCTAAGCATTCTGAGACGTGTGGGTGTAGGGAATACGGCCAACTCCTAAATGCCAAGGGGTCTTTGTCCCCCCTATTAAATATTGGAGGAGGCCACCCCCCAGGTTTTCTTTGTGTGTTTTTTCAAATGCAACCTTTTTTTCTTCCACTACTTGCCATACAATTTCGCTTTCAATTTGCCCTTTTAAGAAATGACACAGGAATTCGCAGACTTTTGGGATTTGACTTTGGAACAGGATGAATTTAAAATCGTGACTGCCTTTAGACTTAGAAGAGGAGGGAAGAAAGAGAAGAATAGAATAAGAGACTGTTTGATTACCCTCCAAACTAAAAAAGAGAGAGATAAAATTTTGGGTTGGCATTATCAGAATCCTTTGGAAGTACTACAGTCAAGAGTGGAGATTTTTAAAGACATCCCGAAATACCTTTTGGATCTTAGGTCCAATTACAGTGATTTGGTTGCCCTGCTGAGAAAGAACAAAATTAACCTTAGGTGGGAATTTCCCCAAGGCCTATCCTTCAGTTTCAAAGGAAGGAAAATAAAAATAAAATCAGTAGAAGATAAAGCTATTTTTTTGAATAATTACGAAGAAGATCTGCAGAAGGGGTCTGGAAAAGAGTCAAGAGCATCGGACAGAAGATCACCTGATAGAGGACCAGAACAAAAAGCATTGGACAGAAGATCACCAAAAAAAGGAATACTGGACATAGCCAAACTACCCTTCGGACTGGACAATCCAGTGATATCAACAGAAGAAGAGCAAGCATTGGGTGTAGTTGGAGGAAAATCAGAGTAATCACACGGCATTGCAAATATTAAGTTGGAATATTAATGGACTGGATTCCCCCGAAAAAAGGCGCAGAGTCTTTCATTTATTGAAAAAGGAACAATTGGACTTGATTTGTCTACAAGAAACACATGTGACAAGGCTACATAGGAAAATACTGAGTAATAAAAGATTGGGCCATGAATTTATTTCATCAGAAAAAGTTAAAAAAAGAGGAGTAGTACTTTATGCAAAGGAGAGCCTATCACCGAAACTTATATTTAAAGATGATCAAGGAAGATTTGTTGCAATTGAAATCCAATCACAAGGAGAGAAATTTTTTATAGTAGGCATCTATGCACCAAATGAGGGAAAATCAGAATTTTTTAAGAAGTTACATGAGACTCTGTTGGATTAGAATCATAGAATCATAGAGTTGGAAGAGACCACAAGGGCCATCGAGTCCAACCCCCTGCCAAGCAGGAAACACCATCAGAGCACTCCTGACATATGGTTGTCAAGCCTCTGCTTAAAGACCTCCAAAGAAGGAGACTCCACCACACTCCTTGGCAGCAAATTCCACTGTCAAACAGCTCTTACTGTCAGGAAGTTCTTCCTAATGTTTAGGTGGAATCTTCTTTCCTGCAGTTTGGATCCATTGCTCCGTGTCCGCTTCTCTGGAGCAGCAGAAAACAACCTTTCTCCCTCCTCTATGTGACATCCTTTTATATATTTGAACATGGCTATCATATCACCCCTTAACCTCCTCTTCTCCAGGCTAAACATGCCCAGCTCCCTTAGCCGTTCCTCATAAGGCATCGTTTCCAGGCCTTTGACCATTTTGGTTGCCCTCCTCTGGACACGTTCCAGTTTGTCAGTGTCCTTCTTGAACCGTGGCGCCCAGAACTGGACACAGTACTCCAGGTGAGGTCTGACCAGAGCAGAATACAGTGGCACTATTACTTCCCTTGATCTAGATGCTATACTCCTATTGATGCAGCCCAGAATTGCATTGGCTTTTTTAGCTGCCGCGTCACACTGTTGGCTCATGTCAAGTTTATGGTCAACCAAGACTCCTAGATCCTTTTCACATGTACCGCTCTCAAGCCAGGTGTCACCCATCTTGTATTTGTGCCTCTCATTTTTTTTGCCCAAGTGCAATACTTTACATTTCTCCCTGTTAAAATTCATCTTGTTTGTTTTGGCCCAGTTCTCTAATCTGTCAAGGTCGTTTTGAAGTGTGATCCTGTCCTCTGGGGTGTTAGCCACCCCTCCCAGTTTGGTGTCATCTGCAAATTTGATCAGGATGCCCTTGAGTCCATCATCCAAGTCGTTGATAAAGATGTTGAATAAGACCGGGCCCAAGACAGAACCCTATGGCACCCCACTAGTCACTCTTCTCCAGGATGAAGAGGAACCATTGATGAGCACCCTTTGGGTTCAGTCAGTTAGCCAGTTACAAATCCACTGAGTGGTAGCATAGTCAAGACCGCATTTTACCAGCTTCTTTACAAGAATATCATGGGGCACCTTGTCAAATGCCTTGCTGAAATCAAGGTAGGCTACATCCACTGCATTCCCTTCATCTTGTTGTTGTTTAGTCGTTTAGTCGTGTCCGACTCTTCGTGACCCCATGGACCAGAGCACGCCAGGCACCTCTGTCCTCCACTACCTCCCGCAGTTTGGTCAGACTCATGTTTGTGGCTTCGAGAACACTATCCAACCATCCCCTTCATGGATCACTGCCTTGCCGTGGCGAAGGGGCTTGAAGAACTCAGAGAAGCTATGAACTACGCCGAGCAGGGCACACAAGATGAACAGGTCATAGTGGAGAGTTTTGACCAAACGTGATCCACCTGGAGGAGGAACCGGCAAGCCACTCCAGTATCCTTGCCAAGAAAACTCCATGGACAAAGACAACAGGCATATAAATGGTTGGATAGTGTTCTCCCTTCATCTACCAGGCTTGTAATTCTGTCAAAAAACGAGATCAGGTTAGTCTGACATGACTCATTTTTCAGAAATCCATGCTGATTATTGGTTATCACAGCATTTCTTTCTAGGTGCTCACAGACTGTTTGCTTAATGATCTGCTCCAGAATCTTCCCTGGTATTGATGTCAGACTGACTGGGCAGTAATTATTTGGGTCCTCTCTTTCCCCCTTTTTGAAAATAGGGACAACATTTGCCCTCCTCCAGTCTGCCGGGACTTCGCCTGTTCTCCAGGAATTCTCAAAGATGACTGCCAGTGGTTCTGAGATCACATCTGCCAGTTCTTTTAATACTCTTGGATGCAGTTCATCTGGCCCTGGAGACTTGAATACATCTAAACTAGCCAAGTATTCTTGTACTATCTCCTTAGTTATTCTGGGCTGTGTTTCCTCTGCTGAATCATTTGCTCCAAATTCTTCAGGTCGGGCATTGTTTTCTTTTTCGGAGAAGACTGAGGCAAAGAAGGCATTGAGGAGTTCAGCCCTTTCTGTGTCCCCTGTTTGCATTTCACCATCTTCTCCTCTGAGTGACCCCACTGTTTCTTTGTTCTTCCTTTTGCTACAAACATACCCATAAAAGCCTTTTTTGTTGCTTTTAACCTCTCTAGCAAGCCTGAGTTCATTCTGTGTTTTAGCTTTTCTGACTTTGTGTCTACACATGCTGGCTATTTGTTTGAATTCCTCTTTGGTGGTTTCCCCCCTTTTCCATTTTTTGTAGACATCCTTTTTTAATCTTAACTCAGTTAAAAGTTCTTTAGATAGCCACCCTGGCTTCTTTAGGCACCTTCCATGTTTCCGTCTCCTTGGTATTGCCTGAAGTTGTGCTTTTACTATCTCCCTCTTAACAAATTCCCAGCCATCATGAACTCCCTTTCCTTTTAGTATTACTGTCCATGGGATCTCACCCAGCACTTCCCTAAGTTTTATGAAGTCGGCTTTCTTAAAGTCAAGAAATTGAGTCCTAGTATGCTTGGCTGCTCCTTTCCACTGTATAGTAAACTTCAGAAGAGCATGATCACTCACGCCTAATGATCCTTCCACTTCTACCCCACTGACCAGGTCATCAACATTGGTTAGGACCAGATCTAAAATGGCTGTTCCTCTTGTTGCTTCTCCCACTTTCTGGACAATGAAGTTGTCTGCAAGGCCAGTGAGGAATCTGTTTGACCTTATGCTCTTGGCTGAGTTTGACATCCAACAAATATCCGGGTAATTGAAGTCCCCTGTTACTACTATCTCCCTTCCTTTTGCATGTTTGGCCATCTGTTCCAGGAAGGCATCATCTATGTCCTCCATTTGGCTTGGGGATCTATAGTAAACTCCCACAATGAGGTCACTGTTATTCTTCTCTCCCTTAATTTTGACCCAAATGCTCTCACTTTGGCTTTGAGGTTCTAAATCTTGGATCTCTTCACAGGTATACACATCCCTGCTAAGTGGATGTGTATGATGTGGCTAGTCCTGGGAAAGAATATTCCAGGCAGTTCACGGGATTCACAAGGCTTTGATCTCAGTGTAATATGAGACCTTCCTGTTTCGTATGTGAAGGAAGTCTGTGTCACTTGCTCAGAGGAGACTGAGCTGATCAGACATTTTTTTTTTGTAGAGATGTACAGTCAGAATTAAACAAGATGTAAAAAGCTTTTCTGACTATCTTTTCCCCCCTGCGTTCATGTAGCCTACCTTGATTTCAGCAAGGCATTTGACAAGGTGCCCCATGATATTCTTGTAAAGAAGCTGGTAAAATGCGGTCTTGACTATGCTACCACTCAGTGGATTTGTAACTGGCTGACTGACCGAACCCAAAGGGTGCTCATCAATGGTTCCTCTTCATCCTGGAGAAGAGTGACTAGTGGGGTGCCAGTCACTCTTCTCCAGGATGAAGGATTACATGGACTACAATATAATTTTGATGGGGGACATGAATTGAGTGGTATCTACAAATATGGATAAGGCACAGAGACAGGTAGTTACTAAGGATGGTAGACTACCAAAAACTTTTTTTGATATGACTGACAATATGGATTTAGTGGACACATGGAGAATGAAGAACCCTTTGGGAAGAGAGGGAACTTTCTTCTCTGAGGCCAAAATGACATGGACAAGAATTGAGCAAATTTGGGCAACTAGAGGGCTGGCTCCGAAGATTAGAAAAGTGGAAATCTGCCCTAAAAGTTGCTCCGACCATAATGCTGTGAAGATGGAAATGAAACTAACAACAATTGGTTCCTTTAGATGGAGGATGAACGACACTTTGTTTAGGAATGAAGAAGTGACTAAGAAGGCCCAAAAAACCCTGAGAGATTATTTCGAGATAAATATGAACACCACTGTTGAAAAAAGAGTAATCTGGGACGCAAGCAAAGCAGTTATGAGAGGATTTCTGATACAACAGAATGCAATTAAGAAGAGAGTCCAAAATGAGAAAAAAGATAAAATTCTGGAGAAAATAAAGGAAGGAGAAAAGAAATTGAGAATGAAACCAAAGTCGCAGGAGATCCTGAAAGAGATAAAGTTATATCAAGTACAATATATGAAAATGATGAATCAGGAAATAGAATGGAAAATTAAACAGATGAGACAAAAGACGTTTGAATCGGCAAATAAATGCGGAAAACTGCTGGCTTGGCAAATGAAAAAAAGACAAAAACTTAATGTTATTACAAATTTGGAAGTGGAAGGAAAGAATATACAGAATCCAGCGGAGATCAGAAAGTGCTTCCAGAGGTACTTTAAACAACTATATACACAGGAGATGCAGAAAGAAATGGACATTGATCGTTTTTTGAAAATAAATGGATTATAAAAAATCTCTCAAGAAAATAAGTTAATGTTGAATTATAAAATAACAGATCAGGAGGTAGAAGGGGCCATTCAGAACATGCAATTAGGTAAATCCCCAGGACCGGATGGTTTGACTTCAAGATATTATAGATCCTTGAAAGAATGGTTAGTACAACCTTTAAAGGAAGTCTGTAATGAAATATTGGAAGGGAAAAGGGCACCAGAGTCGTGGAAGGAAGCTTATATTACACTTATACCGAAAATAGAGTCTGAGAAGGCACAGCTTAAGAATTACCGCCCCATATCTTTGCTTAATGTGGATTATAAAATTTTTGCAGATATTTTGGCTAAAAGACTAAAAAAGGTGTTAGTAGAAATTCATAAAGATCAAGCGGGCTTTCTCCCGGGCAGACACTTGTCTGACAATACGAGGAACATAATTAACATTTTAGAGAAACTACAAGTGAATATTAATACTAAAGCAGTTCTGATATTTGTGGACGCGGAGAAAGCCTTCGACAATATTTCTTGGAGTTTCATGAGGAAAAACTTACAAGGGATGGGGGTTGGTCAAGGGTTTGGAAATGGTATAGGTGCAATTTACTCAGAACAAAAGGCTAAATTAATTGTGAATAATGTAGTGACGGAAGAATTTAAGATAGAGAAAGGAACACGACAATGTTGCCCAATCTCTCCATTGCTTTTTATATCGGTCCTGGAGGTCCTTCTAAACATGATTAGAAGGGACCAATTGGTTGAAGGTATACAAGTCGGAGCTAAACAGTACAAATTGAAAGCATTTGCTGATGATTTGGTATTGACATTACAGGAGCCAGAATCTAGTACTAAAAGAGTACTGGAACTAATTCAAGAATTTGGTCAGGTAGCGGGTTTTAAGTTGAACAAAATGAAAACTAAGGTGTTAGAGAAAAACCTAACAGTGATTGAGAGAGAGAGGTTTCAGAAGGAGACAGGATTAACATTGGTTAAGAAAGTGAAATACCTAGGGGTCAATATGACTGCCAAGAATGTGAACTTGTTTAAGGATAACTATGAAAAATGTTGGATGGAAGTGAAAAAGGACTTAGAAATATGGTCAAATCTGAAGCTATCATTGCTGGGCCGAATTGCTGCGATAAAAATGAATGTACTGCCTAGGATGCTGTTTTTGTTTCAAACATTGCAAATTCTGGATAAAATGCATTGTTTCAAGAAGTGGCAGAGAGATATTTCTAGATTTGTCTGGCAGGGCAAGAAACCTCGAATAAAATTTAAGATACTAACTGATGCTAAAGAAAGAGGTGGATTTGCCCTGCCAGACCTTAAACTTTATTATGAATCAGCCGCTTTTTGCTGGCTGAGAGAATGGTTGCTTCTTGAAAACACTGATGTGCTGGATCTAGAAGGTTTTAACAACGTATTTGGGTGGCATGCATATTTGTGGTATGATAAGGTCAAAGCACATAAAGCATTTAAAAATCATATTGTCAGAAAAGCACTGTTTAACGTCTGGATAAGATATAAGGACTTGCTCAAAAATAAAACCCCAAGGTGGTTGTCACCAATGGAAGTGAAGGCTCAGAAAAAGCTCAATATGGAGGCCGTGGCCGAAATACTGGGAAATTCTGGAACAAGAGGGAGATAGATTAAAACTACAGAGTTTTGAAAAACTAAAAAATAGAGTGTGGGATTGGCTCCATTATTATCAAATAATGGAGGCATATAATCTGGACAAAAAAATTGGCTTCCAGGTGGAAAAATCAAAATTGGAAATACAGCTGTTAGACCCCAAAAGTAAGAACTTGTCAAGAATGTATAACTTGCTGTTGAAATGGAACACTCAGGATGAAACAGTGAAATCAGCTATGATTAAATGGGCACAAGATGTTGGACATAATATTATGATGGCTGACTGGGAACAGTTATGGACCATAGGTATGAAATTTACGGCATGTAATGCCTTAAGAGAGAATATAATGAAAATGATCTATAGGTGGTACATGACACCAGTCAAGCTTGCAAAAATTTACAATTTGCCCGATAATAAGTGCTGGAAATGTAGAGACTGAAGGCACATTCACCTTTGGTGGACATGCCCAAGGATTAAGACTTTCTGGGAAATGATCTACAATGAAATGAAAAAGGTATTTAAATATACTTTTCTGAAGAAACCAGAGGCCTTCCTCCTGGGCATGGTCGGCCAATTGGTGCCAAAGAAGGATAGAACTTTCTTTATGTACGCTACAACAGCAGCAAGAATACTTATTGCAAAGTACTGGAAGACACAAGATCTACCCACCCGGGAAGAATGGCAGATGAAGATGATAGACCTTATGGAACTGGCGGAAATGACTGGCAGAATCCGAGACCAGGGAGAAGAGTCGGTGGAAGAAGATTGGAAGAAATTTAAAGTTTATTTACAGAAACATTGTAAAATTAAGGAATGTTAGAAGGAGGCTGGAATGAAGTTATGTGGCTTTAGCAGAAATATTATAAAGGATTAAGTAAAAATAGATTGTTAATGGAGAAAAGGAGGAAAGGTAAAGTTACATTATATTAAGATAAATTATAGGATAAAAATTGGGAAAGATAGAAAGGATTTGCTGAAATAGCTAACTGAACTAGAATACAAAAAAGGGAGGTGCGAGGAGCTCAAGGAAACAAGTAAACGAAAGATAAGTTACGGGAAGGTTCGTTGTGTTTCTTAATTGTTTCTATTTTTCTGTTTTTTTATAACCTTTCCCCCCCTATTCTCTTCTTTTTTTATTGTGATGTGTTGTTAAGTTTTTGTTTAACTTGGAATTATCTCTTTCTCTTTTTGTAGCATTTAAAAACTTTAATAAATATTATTATTTTTTTTAAAAAAGAATTTTTTATAAACCGCACAAAGGTCATGAGAAAAACAAAATACAAGAAAATACAAACATGGACAGGTCCCATCTTTGCGGGCCAAACGCAAAAGTTGCTTTGAAGCAGGCTTTCCCAAACTTGGGTCCCCAGCAGCTCCCGGGACGATAGTTTCCATCATCCCTCCCCATTGCTCCTTCCAGCTAGGGATGATGGGAGTTGTAGTCCAAAACCAGCTGGAGACCCAAGTTTCCTTTAAAGGGAAAGTAGGCTGGCTTTGTGACACCCTCTGCTGGCCAAAAGCACTGCCCCAGAATCTGAACCACCCCCAGTACTGCTAATTGGAATTTATAGAGCACAAAACTGAAGTTTGATTGGCACTTCAACCTCTAGGGAGCTTCTAGGTGCTTTCTGCACCACCTAGAGTACCCACAGAATTGTGGCTTC
The DNA here is from genome assembly GCF_964270895.1 of Podarcis filfolensis. Lineage (NCBI taxonomy): Eukaryota > Metazoa > Chordata > Lepidosauria > Squamata > Lacertidae > Podarcis > Podarcis filfolensis. The sequence goes on along the minus strand of NC_139607.1, from coordinate 101,250,338 downwards.
TACTGGCAACACACAGAGGAGAACAAATGAAAGACAAACACAAGGGGCAGGAAAAACCTGGAAAGGGCCATACCAAATGGACATCCGGTGTGAAGAGGTCCCTTTCCCCACTGCTGAACAATGCCACAGGTAGAGGAGATGGAATGCTAGAAGTTTTTCCGGGTCAAGGGGAGCTGCTGGGAAATTGAACTACGGGCGCAAAATGTTACTTTTTAAAAAAGTTGCTGCCTTTATAGACATTGCCATTCTAATGGTGTCCGTGCAAGGCGGGACTTACCTGGCCCCCACCAATATTTTATTCAAGTTGACACCACTGGGTCGGGTGGTTTCCAAATTAAATAAATACATAAATCTCCTTCCTTTGCACATGTTCCAGCTTGTCTATATCCTCATTTATTCTTTTTTAAAATTTATTTGCCCTTCATCTGAAGATTTTACATTATAAACATACAGGATGAAAGCATGGCTTTCTCAAAAACAAGACAAGCCAGAGAAATATCTTCTTTTCTTTTTTTGGGTGGAGTTACAAACTTTGTTGATCAGTGGACTGCTGTGGAAATAGTGTTTTTCAATTTCAGTAAGGCCTTTAGTAGGTTCTCTATCGGTAGGAGAAAATAACATAGACCAACCAGAGAATATTGAGAAGCAAAGCAGCTAGTAAGCCTGTTCTTTATTAACTGTTGCAACAGGGTTCTCCCCCACATGCAGGAGAGAGGAGGAGGACCCCGAGCCATGCATGTAAGCCCTTATATAGACATTTTTATATAGGACTCTCCTGTGTGAGTGTCTGGGGGCCCTGCTCTTGCCACTTACCATCTGGCCTGGGGCGGGGCCTGAAGCCTCACAAGGACTGCTTGCTGCCCAGGAAGACTCTCCTGTGTGAGTGCCTGAGGGCCCTGCTCTTGCCACTTACCATCTGGCCTGGGGCGGGGCCTGAAGCCTCACAAGGACTGCTTGCTGCCCAGGAAGACTCTCCTGTGTGAGTGCCTGAGGGCCCTGCTCTTGCCACTTACCATCTGACTCTGAGGCACCTGCACCTGTGACGGATCCTCAGGAGCAGGCACCAGGTGAATCTACTCTGGCTCCGAGTCTCCCCCTGGGTCCAGTAACCCTCCAGCCTCTCCTGAGCTGCAGAGGCTCAGGGAAGAGAGGCGGAGGGAACTGGTTTCTTCCAGGAGGAGTGCTCGCCTTAAGGCCAGAAGAGGCGGGTCACCTGAGGGCCGGGACCGCCCCTGGCCTCAGAGAAGATAAAGGCCAGTCAGCCCAGTCCCAGGTTGCGAGAGCAACGTCGTTGAAGAGCTGTTTCAGTCAGCACCCAGTCCTGTTCCTTCAGAGTTCCTGTCCTTGCCTGGCTCCTCGCTTTGGACCCCACCTCGCCCGTGGAGGACAGTCTACAGACCCTCGACCCAGGTCCTGGACCTCACCCCACGGACTGGCCTTTATCTCCTCTGGGGCCTAGGGCAGTCCCGGCCCAAAGGTGACTCGCCTCTCCTGGCCTTAAGGCGAGCACTCCTCCTGATAGAACATAGTTCCCTCCGCCTCTGTGCCCTCAGCCTCTGCAGCTCAGGAGAGGCTGGAGGGTTACTGGACCCAGAGGCAGCCTCACCTTCCCCTGACAGGGCTGGGAGAGGAGCACCTGCAGGCAATGGGTCCTCAATCACCCCCGGAGCCAGAGTGGATTCATATGGTGTCTGCTCCTGAGGAACTGGCACAGGTGCGGGCCCTTCAGATTCAAGGCCCTGCCCCAGCTCAGCTGGCCCTGGAGGCGGGGACTCCTGTGCAGGCTGGGATTCTTCCGGTTCAGCCTCTGAATCAGATTTCCAGGCCATCACAGGAGCAACTGCGCCAGGCCAAGGATGCGTACAAGGTCCAGGCCGACCACCACCACCAGGTGGGGCCAGAACTCCACGTCGGCAAACCATGGGGCTATATAAATTCTAATTGGACTCCGTTAGAATTGGGCAAGTGTATCCAGGCTGCAATTAGCTTTTTGGTCCCTTAGGAACAACTGAACAACTTCCCTAGAGTGCAAGACCAGAGCCTATAATAATAAAAATCCCATAGAAAGGCCAAGGCAAAGACATCTCTCTCAAGAAATGCCCAAACCTGTGCCACTACAAGGTGACATGGTCAATATGAAAAGCCTACAGGGATTCACCAGGGATTGTTGCTGCTGTGATATGATGGAGGTGTGAGACCAGAGGAGAGCTAGCTTTGACACCTGGGAACACACAAAAAAGGCAGAAACAAAACAAACTGCGTTTTTCACTCATTATTTGACCTTCCCGCTAAGTGTAAAGCATAGACCACTATTGAGAATGTTTCTCCCAAAGTGCTAGAATGCCACAAGTAATTTAGGAACAAAATGCAACATGTGTTTTTTTTATGTGATATCCTATGTCCAGCTATGTGCACTGCTACATCTGCAAACAGCTTTAAGAGGCCTCACATGCAATCTCTCAAGATTTAAACGAAGGCATCCATTTACAACATACCAGGTTATTATTTGTGGGGCAGAATTTTTTTAGAAAAAAATTATATCCCCAAAGGGGGGAATTGTTATAAGAATTTTTAGGTTAGAGAGAGAGAGAGAGATCTAAATGTACCAAGCAAACACATATATAAATATATAAACCACATGTCCAAAACCCACAGGAAAAGTCCTAAAGCCATTTTGACTCTTTGACTCTTTCAGTCACCTCAAATATTTCTCTACAAGGTCGAAGGAAATGCAGAAACCTTCCCATTGTCTCTGTCCTCACAAATCCTGCCTTAGGGGCACATTTAAGGTGTGAATAGGGTGAGCCTGTGACCTGGCTCAGGAATGAAGTATTATCATTACAAAAGAATAGCCAGCCTTCCCAGGTAATCTAGTCAAGTGACCATTAACAGGTAACCTGGCAGACAAGGTAAAAACAACACTCAGATTTCTGTTGTAGACCGCCTTTTCTGTGATGTATGTATGATGTTTCTGTTGGAAAACTTGCCCCCTCGGGAGAGGATGGCCTCTCTCCCTGCTCCCGGGGCCTGTTTACCAGAGATCCTCTCTGGCTGACATCCCGGACAGTCCAGGGAGATCTTGATAGGCGACATCCCCCGGAATGGAAGATGCACACCCCCTTTGCCCCTTTGCATACCAGCAGGGGAAAAAAGATAGTCAGAAAGTTTTTTTACATCTTGTTTATTTCTGACTGTACATTTCTACAAAAAACATCTCCGATCAGTTCAGTCTCCTCCGAGCAAGTGACACAGACTTCCTTTTTTTTTTTTATAATATTTTTATTTTTCCATATAAACACAATACAACAAACATAAACATACAAAAACAAAAACAAAACAAAAAACATGTATCATTTCATATCCTAATTTCATATCCTATCTTCCCCGACTTCCTCATGCCTCCCCTTTCTGTATTCCAAATTCTTATCGATTGTTCAGCAAATCTTCCCTTATTTTAATTTAAATTTAGACTATTCTTCCTTATTTTCCTTGTCTTAACCATTGCTAATAGTAACCATTTACTTTCCAGTCCAACATCATTCTAACTTTCATTAACTTTGTGATATTTCTTTAAATAGTCCTTGAATTTTTTCCATTCTTCTTGCGCTGCTTCTCTTCCCTGGTTTCGGATTCTGCTCGTCATTTCTGCCAAGCCCATATAGTCTATCACCTTCATCTGCCATTCTTCCAGTGTGGGTAGTTCTTGCGTCTTCCAGTACTTCGCAATGAGTATTCTAGCTGCTGTTGTAGCATACATAAAGAAAGTTATATCCGTCTTTAACACCCCTTGGCCGACAATACCCAAGAGAAAGGCCTCTGGTTTCTTGGGGAAAGTATATTTAAATACCATTTTAAGTTCATTATAGATCATTTCCCAGAATGCCTTAATCTTCGGGCAGGTCCACCAAAGATGAAAAAATGTACCTTCAGTTTCTTTACATTTCCAACATTTGTTGTCAGGCACATGGTAAATCTTTGCAAGCTTGACTGGGGTTATGTACCACCTATATATCATTTTCATAACGTTTTCTCTTAAGGCATTACATGCCGTAAATTTTATCCCGGTGGTCCACAACTTTTCCCAATCAGCAAACAAGATATTATGACCAATGTCCTGAGCCCATTTAATCATGACCGATTTAACCGTTTCATCTTGTGTATTCCATTTCAGCAGCAAATTGTACATTTTGGACAAATTCTTAGTACTGGGTTCTAACAGTTCTGTCTCCAATTTTGATTTTTCCACCTGGAAGCCAATTTTACTGTCCAGTTTAAACGCTTCATTTATTTGATGGTAGTGGAACCAGTCTCTCACCTTCCCTTTTAATTTCTCAAAACTCTGCAATCTCAATTTGTCCCCTTCCTTTTCCAAAATTTCCCAGTATCTTGGCCACTTGGACTCCATATTTAACTTTTTAACTGCCTTAGCTTCCATTGGCGACAACCACCTTAGAGTTTTATTTTCCAGCAAGTCTTTATATCTGTCCCAGACATTTAGTAGTGCTTTTCTGACAATATGATTTTTAAAACTTTTATGTGCTTTAACCTTGTCATACCACAAATATGCATGCCACCCAAAAATGTTATTAAAACCTTCCAAATCCAAAATGTCTGTGTTTTCAAGAAGTAGCCATTCTTTCAGCCAGCAGAAAGCTGCCGCTTCATAGTAAAGCTTAAAGTCTGGCAGGGCAAACCCCCCTCTTTCCTTTGAATCCGTTAGTATCTTAAATTTAATTCTGGGCTTTTTGCCCTGCCAGACAAATTTAGATATGTCTTTTTGCCACCTCTTGAAACAATCCATTTTATCAATTATTTGCAATGCTTGGAACAAAAACAACATTCTTGGCAATACATTCATCTTTATAGCTGCAATACGGCCTAACAAGGAAAGCTTTAAGTTGGACCAAATCTCCAAATCTTTTTTCACTTCTCTCCAAGTTTTTTCATAATTATCTTTAAACAAATTCACATTTTTAGCTGTCATATTTATTCCCAAATATTTCACTTTTTTAACCACAGTCAACCCTGTCTCATTCTGGAACCTTTCCTTTTCTATCTGTGTCAAATTTTTCTCCAAAACCTTTGTCTTAGACTTATTCAATTTAAATCCTGCCATTTGACCAAACTCTTGAATTATTTCCAAAACTCTTTTCGTGCTAGCTTCTGGCTCTTGCAATGTAAGTACTAAGTCATCTGCAAATGCTCTCAGTTTATATTGTTTAGCTCCGACCTGAATCCCTTTAACCAACTGGTCCCTCCTAATCATATTAAGCAAAACCTCCAGGACCGATATAAAAAGTAATGGGGAGATAGGGCACCCCTGACGTGTCCCTTTTTCAATCTTGAACTCTTCTGTAACCACATTATTTACAATTAGTTTGGCTTTCTGTTCAGAGTATATTGCACCTATACCATTTTCAAACCCTTGGCCTACCCCCATCCCCCGGAGGTTCTTCAACATAAAACTCCAAGAAATGTTGTCAAAGGCTTTCTCGGCATCCACAAATATCAAAACAGCTTTAGTGTTTATGTTCACTTCCAGCTTTTCCAAAATGTCAATTATATTCCTTACATTGTTCGACAAGTGCCTTTTTGGGAGAAAGCCCGCTTGGTCCCCGTGAATCTCCTCCATCAAAACTCTCTTCAGTCTTTTTGCCAAAATATCAGCAAAGATTTTGTAATCCACATTCAATAACGAGATGGGTCGGTAGTTTTTAAGTTGGGTCTTTTCAGTCTCTGTCTTTGGTATAAGTGTAATGTAGGCCTCTCTCCACGTATCGGGTGCCCTTTTCCCCTCCATAATCTCATTGCAGACTTCCTTCAAAGGTTGTATCAACCCTTCCTTCAAAACTTTGTAGTATTTGGAAGTCAGTCCATCCGGTCCAGGGGATTTGCCCAGCGTCATGCCTTGAATGGCATCTTCTATTTCTTGTGCTGATATCTCCTGGTTCAATATTATCTTACTTTCTTGCGAAACCTTTTTCAGCCCATTTTCCTCGAGGAACTGTTGTATGTCCATTTCTTTTTGCGGCCCTTGTGTGTAAAGTTGTCTAAAGTAGTTCTGAAAACAATTCCTAATTTCCGCTGGGTTGCTTATGTTTTTTCCTTCCACTTCTATATTTGTTACCGTGTTGAGTTTTTGTCTCTTCTTTATTTGCCAAGCCAGTAACTTGCCACATTTATCAGCAGATTCAAAGGTCTTTTGTCTCATTTGTTTAATTTTCCACTCTAATTCTTGATTCATCAGTTCCATATATTGTGTTTGATGAAATTTGATTTCTCTTAGAATCTCTTGGGATTTTGGCTTCGATCTTAATTGTTTTTCCCCTTCTTTTATCTTTTCCAAAATTCTCTCCTTTTTCTCATTTTGCTTTCTCTTCTTTAAAGTATTTTGCTGAATCAAAAACCCTCTCATCACGGCTTTGCTTGCGTCCCATACTATTCTTTTTTCTACTTCAGACCTTAAGTTGATTTCAAAATAGTCTTTCAGGGTTTTTTGGGCCTTCTTGCAGATCTCCTCGTCTCTAAATAAGGTGTCATTCATTCTCCATCTGAAGGAACCAGTTGTTGTTTGCCTCATCACCATCTTTACAGCATTATGGTCGGAGAAAGTTTTTGGGCAGATTTCTACTTTTTTTATGTTCGGAGCCATACTGCTAGTCACCCAGATTTGGTCAATCCTTGTCCATGTCATTTTGGCTTCAGAAAAGAAGGTTCCCTCTCTTTCTAATGGGTGTTTTGTTCTCCAAATATCAATCAAGTCCATATTGTCAGTCATTTCAAAAAAAGTCTTTGGAAGTCTTCCATCTTTTGTTATTACCTGTCTTTGTGCCTTGTCCATATTTGTTGAAACCACTCCATTCATATCTCCCATCAAAATTAAGTTGTAATCCATATGGTCCATCAAAATTTCATGCAACTTCTTAAAAAATTCAACTTTCCCTTCGTTTGGTGCATAGATTCCCACTATCAAATACTTCTCTCCTTGAGATTGAATTTCAATTGCCAAATATCTTCCTTGATCATCTTTAAAGATTTGTTTCGGTTGCAATTTTTCTTTTGCATAGATCACCACTCCTCTCTTTTTTACTCTGTCTGAAGATATAAATTCCTGTCCCAGTCTTTTATTTATTAATAATTTTCTGTGTGCTCTTGTCACGTGGGTCTCTTGTAGGCAAATCAAGTCCAATTGGTCTTTCTTTAAGGCATGAAATATACTTTTTCTCTTCCTGGGAATATTTAAGCCATTACAATTCCAGGTTAGAAGTTGCAGAGCCATGATGGGATTATTTACTCCTTCCTCCTACAGCTCCCTGTTTTTGTTCCTCGTCTGTCGGTGGTACCGTGTTCGTGTCCAGTGATGGATGCCCTTGTCCTGAAAATGTCTCTTTCTGTAGGTCTTCTTCGTGTTCTCCCAAGAACTTGTCTTTATCACTTACAGTCTTTATTCTTCTCTTCTTTCCCTTATATTTAAAAGACAAGCCTTGGGGAAATTCCCACCTGAATGGTATGTAGTTCTTCTTCAGCAGTGTCACCAGGTCCTTATAATGTCCTCTTGCGTCCAAGATACTCTTAGGGATGTCTTTAAAGATCTCAATAAAAAAGTCTTCAATTCGAAGGGCTGTTTGGTAGTGCAGGTTCAATATTTTATCTCGCTCCTCCTTTGATCTTAAGGTAATAAGACAATCTCTGGGTCGATTTCTCTTCTGTCTTATTCCCAATCTAAATGCACTTTCTATCTTAAAGTCCTCTTTCTTCAGCTCCTGCTTCCAAAAATCAGAAAATTCTTTTGTCAAATCATCCACCAAGTTCTCTCCTTCCTTTTCTGGCACAAGTCTGATCCTCAGGTTCCTCTCCTTGCGTTGCATATCCTGCATAGAGAGTGCCAGTTCATATTCATCCAATTTCTTGTAAACTGGTGGAAATTTTTCCTCCGCAGCAGTTGCAATTTCCTTAGCTTCCTCAGCTATCTTTCGTGTTATAGATGAATCTTCCAATAATTTCCCAATTGCTTCTGCATTTGAGTTCACTTTATTCCCTAGGTCAGTTATACTTTTAGTATTTAGGTCAATTTTCCCAGAGATTTCTTCAATTTTTTTATTTGTTTCAGCAACTTGTACTTTAGTTTCAGCAACTTGCAATTTAGTCTCCGCACCTTGCTTTTTTAGTTCCTCCAAAGAGTCATTTATCTTCTCCAATACCTTAGCAAATGATTCTTCTGTAGACATTGCTTTCACTTTTGGCTTTGCAGCCACTATAGTTCCAGAGGCTCCTGTTACAGAAGCCCTTCTTTGCATGAAAGTGTCAATTTTGTATTGTCTGCCAGATCTCAAGGTTGTTTCTTGTAACTCCCCTTTCTCTTTACCATCTGCCATAACAAAGTCTTTTAGTCAAGGTCATTCCCAGACTTTGAAACTCACAAACAAAGTTCTCAAATTTTAAACTCCACTTGTTGCTGAAACAATTTGTAGGTCCTCTAGGGGGCGTAGAGTCAGTTCTATGCTTCTCAAAGTAATCCCACACTCTTCAAAAAAGAAGGAATAAAAGTTTCCTAGTCCCTTTCAATTTTTCTTTCCTTTTTCAAGGGGATCCCAGTCAATAGTGTCCTGTAAGTAACTTTGTAATACCACAGAAACAGTGTTTCAAATTGGAAGTAACCAAAGTCAATTTGAGATACTTTTTAGCTTCTTATAGCAACAGTCCTTAGCCGGTTCCTTTTCTCCGGCAGTCCGATCCCAGGTTAAAGAGCAGCGATACTTAATCCAATTCTTTTAAATTGGCAGGGAAACACTTTTAAAATCTTCTTCCCCCCCCTCCTGCCTTCGGGGGGGGGGGGAGTTCTTTGCTTTGGTGGTGGATTTCTTAAATCCCGCAAGTTTCCTCTCAAGCAGTTACAGCTAGAGTGCCTTTCGCTTTGATCTTGCTACAGAACGGAAAGCAGACTTCCTTTTTAGTGCTTATCCGTCTCGGTACCCAATTTCTTAATTTTAGAGTCCAATTTCTACTTTAGCAGTCAATCCTACTCACGGATAGTTGTTCTTTTAATCCAATTTCACGGGAAGAAGTCAGCGCTCTCCGCTAATGGCGACGCGGCTTCGCTTCGCAGGCTGGGTGAAGACGACTCTCAGCACCGCTCCAAGACCCCTCCGCTGCTCCGGAGCCTTTAAAAAGGCTATTTCGCAGCGTCGGGGGGGCGCAAAGGTGCCCGCCGAGTCTCCAGTTCACAGGCAACGCGCCTGTGATTTTTAGGGGTCCCCGCTTCGCCGTAGCTGACAGGACCCGAACCCACGAAGCAGATCTCTCCCGGAGCTCCGGTTGAGATCCGCCATTAAGCGCCGGCGCTAACCGGAAGTCTCCTCTGAGCAAGTGACACAGACTTCCTTCACATACGAAACAGGAAGGTCTCATATTACACTGAGAACAAAGCCTTGTGAATCCCGTGAACTGCCTGGAATATTCTTTCCCAGGACTAGCCACATCATACACATCCACTTAGCAGGGATGTGTATACCTGTGAAGAAATCCAAGATTTAGAACCTCAAAGCCAAAGTGAGAGCATTTGGGTCAAAATTAAGGGAGAGAAGAATAACAGTGACCTCATTGTGGGAGTTTACTATAGATCCCCAAGCCAAACGGAGGACATAGATGCCTTCCTGGAACAGATGGCCAAACATGCAAAAGGAAGGGAAATAGTAGTAATGGGGGACTTCAATTACCTGGATATTTGTTGGATGTCAAACTCAGCCAAGAGCATAAGGTCAAACAGATTCCTCACTGGCCTTGCAGACAACTTCATTGTCCAGAAAGTGGGAGAAGCAACAAGAGGAACAGCCATTTTAGATCTGGTCCTAACCCATGTTGATGACCTGGTTAGTGGGGTAGAAGTGGAAGGATCATTAGGCGTGAGTGATCATGCTCTTCTGAAGTTTACTATACAGCGGAAAGGAGCAGCCAAGCATACTAGGACTCAATTTCTTGACTTTAAGAAAGCCGACTTCATAAAACTTAGGGAAGTGCTGGGTGAGATCCCATGGACAGTAATACTAAAAGGAAAGGGAGTTCATGATGGCTGGGAATTTGTTAAGAGGGAGATAGTAAAAGCACAACTTCAGGCAATACCAAGGAGACGGAAACAGGGAAGGTGCCTAAAGAAGCCAGGGTGGCTATCTAAAGAACTTTTTATGGAGAGAGGCTCAGAACTTACAGGGTTAAGAGTTCTGAGTGATGACGTCTCATATTTGAGGCGGGTTTAGAACACTGAAGGGAGTGGTTTCCTGTGTTCTTTCAGTCAGTGTGCGTGTTGGCTCCGTGGAGAGAGCAGCGATGTGCGAACTGTCGCCAGGAGATTTATAGATGTTGTGTTTTGCTAAGGAATAAAGACTTTAAAGATAAGGAGACTGCTGCGTTTCAGCCTGAATTATTGCCCTCACACGAACGACGTTTCCTGCTTCTGTTCCGCTGTGTTTACAAGCTCTGCTGAGTCAAAGGTCCCTGGGGGAAGATCAAAGCCGCGCAGAGAAGTGTGCCGGACCCCTCGGATGCCATTGGCCTCCAAAGGTTATGGGAGATCAGCAATAAAGATAAGCAACGTTCGTGTGTGAGAGACTGCAGCCAGAGGCCAGCTGATGAGACGCTGGGAAGGGTGACTGCAGGCAAAGAGGCTGAGGAGCAGCCAAAGGCCAGCTAAGGAGTAGCTGGAGCCAGCCGGGAGAAGCTGGGATCTGCCGGACCGGGAGGTGCTACTGTACCGTAAGTAGGCCGGGCCCCGGGGAGAGATGGCAGACAGCCAGAAGTCGTCAATCCCTTTTGATAAGGTGGACGGGAGCAAGCCCTGGGCCGAGAGAAGGCAGGCACTGAAGAAGACAGTGGGAGCCTGGCCAGAGGGGGCTGAGAATTGCTCTGAGGAGGCACCAAGCCCAAGAGGGGCTGAGGGACGCCCAGAAGGCCCAGAGGGGGCTGGGACTGTGTTGGAGGGCTGCCGGAATGCCCCTACATGTGAGCTGCGTGCTGACGAGCAGCTGAGAGAAGAGAAGAACTTTGCACCTGAGAATGGGGGTGCAAGCCATTCCAAGGGTCTTGAGAGTGCCCAGGCTGTTTGGCAGGAGCTGGAGGGGGTTTGCAGAGAAACCACAGCAGAAGCCAAAGGCCATTTTCCCAACAGCAGAAAAGCCTCAAGGAGGAGTGCTGCTGGAAAGGTTGGGGGGGCAGAGAAGACCAAAGGCAAGTTTGCAAAGTTTTCCACTCGGCGATGTTTTGTTTGTGCCTCGGCTGAACACCTGCGTCGCAACTGCCCACAGAAAGCAAGGGAGCCAGGGCAGGATGTTTCCAAGGTTGCTTCCCATGGGAACCAGCCGGGTTTCCATGGCAACAGAGAAAGCAGGCGTGGGAAAGCGCTTACGCTACGCGCTCCAGAAGGGGAGGAAAACGCTTATCAGCTGTCTGCGTCGATGGTTGTTTTGGACAACAACACCTGCAGCGAAGGCCCCATGGTCGGGGGCAGCAGGAAGTCAGTTGCTAAGGCAACAAAGAAGGACAACTCCGGAGGGGGGAGGGTCCTACGTTGGGTTATTGACTCGGCTGCGAATGGCCATCTGGTCACAGCGCCACCTGATGGACAAATGTGGAACTGCAAGGCTGTTTCAACTGAGAAAACAGTTAAATTTGCTACAGGTTCACAGGGACATGTGACCCATGTTGCTAACATGTTTGTCTCTTTCTTGCAGGATGAACTGAAGGTCTATGTTCTCCCTGAGATAAAACATTGCCTGTTATCTGTACCGTGTCTTTTACAGGAGGGATATTCAGTGAGTTTTGAAAAAAATGTTTGCACAATTTCCAGAGGGGGGAAACAGCTAATAAGTGTTGAAAAGGATCAGAACAACCTCTTTGTTCTGGAAACACCTCTAGAGGGTGAGGGGAATACTGGGAAAGCCACTGATCACACTCATGTGTCGTGTGCTTGCGTGTGGCACAAGAGAATGTCACATGGGTCCTGTGAGGACGTTCAGATGTTATCAGAGTGCACCAAAGGATGCAAGGTAAAAGAACGTGGTCAACCTTTGAATTGCAAAGCTTGCAGGAAAGCCAGAAACAAGGGATTTAGCCATCCCAGGGTGGAGAGAGTAACCACAAAGCCTTTTGAGCTTGTGCATGCAGACCTTTCTGATATGCCACAGCCAAGTCTGGGCAAGGCCAAGTGGCTGGCGGTGCTGACAGATGATTATACGCGGAACGCATGGGCATTCACGCTGAAAACTAAGGAGGAGGCAACACAACTGATCAAAGATTGGGTTGCAGAGGTGGAACTAAGGTTCTCCACCAAGGTGCAGGGGTTCAAGTGTGACCGAGGTTCAGAGGTCACTGGGTCTGCTCTAAAGGGTTTCTTTCGCCAGAGGGGGATACGTCACAAGGTGACTTCTCCTCAGGACAGTGGCGTGGCAGAGCTTAGGAGTAAAGCTCTGGTTCAAGCATCCGAGATTCTACTGGATGACTCTGGTTTGCCTCAAAGTTTTTGGGGGGAGGCGGTAAAGACAGCCAATTTCACGATGAACAGGTGCTACAATGCAGTGGTAGGTGACACCCCGTATTTCCTGCTTCATCAGCAGAAGCCGCTTGTGCATTTCTTTTGCACTTTTGGTAGCAGAGCCATGGTGCCTGTACCAAGGTTTCTGCAGCAGGAGGGTGGCCCAAGGTACCAGGAAATGATCTTCTGTGGATATGAGCCTGCGACAAAAGGGTGGAGATTCGCATACCCAGAAGGTGATCAGACCAAGCTTCTGGTCAGTAAACAGGCTGAGTTCTTTGAGCAGGATGGTTGGGCAAGGCGCAAAGCGCGCTCTGACGTTCACTCAGATTGTCTGTCTGACTCTGAGGAGGAAGGAGAGCCAGAGCCTGAACCTGCTGGTGGAGACCGGGTCCCTGAACAGAGTAGGGCGTCTCCACAGGTTGTTAAAGGAGTGTCCAAGAGTGAGCCCTCATCTCCTGTGCGCATAATGGAGAAAGCTCACAGACGTGTCAAGTCAGAGGGGGAGTCTTCTGATGAGGAAGACGCACACGCTGGCCCCAGTGGGTCAAAAGGAGCACCCCAGTTTGTGCCCAGGCGGTCATCACGGGCTACAAAGGGAATTCCACCTGAGAGTTTTCAGGTCACAAATGCGTGGGTTGGTTTCGCACAGTGCGAACCTAAGGTTTGTGAGGTTCAACAGGTGCCTAACAACGATGCCAGGAAGGGGCGGAAGGCAATGGGAAAGGTGTTGAACACTCAGAAGTCCTCTCAAAATATGATTCGAGAGGGGGTATGGAGAGAGGCTCAGAACTTACAGGGTTAAGAGTTCTGAGTGATGACGTCTCATATTTGAGGCGGGTTTAGAACACTGAAGGGAGTGGTTTCCTGTGTTCTTTCAGTCAGTGTGCGTGTTGGCTCCGTGGAGAGAGCAGCGATGTGCGAACTGTCGCCAGGAGATTTATAGATGTTGTGTTTTGCTAAGGAATAAAGACTTTAAAGATAAGGAGACTGCTGCGTTTCAGCCTGAATTATTGCCCTCACACGAACGACGTTTCCTGCTTCTGTTCCGCTGTGTTTACAAGCTCTGCTGAGTCAAAGGTCCCTGGGGGAAGATCAAAGCCGCGCAGAGAAGTGTGCCGGACCCCTCGGATGCCATTGGCCTCCAAAGGTTATGGGAGATCAGCAATAAAGATAAGCAACGTTTGTGTGTGAGAGACTGCAGCCAGAGGCCAGCTGATGAGACGCTGGGAAGGGTGACTGCAGGCAAAGAGGCTGAGGAGCAGCCAAAGGCCAGCTAAGGAGTAGCTGGAGCCAGCCCAGAGAACACTTCTAGCATTCCGTCTACTCTACCTGTGGAATTGTTCAGCAGTGGGAAAATGACCTCTTCACATCGGATGTCCATTTGGTATGGCCCTTTCCAGGTTTTTCCTGCCCCTTGTGTTTGTCTTTCATTTGTTCTCCTATGTGTGTTGCCAGTAAAGCCACAATTCTGTGGGTACTCTAGGTGGCGCAGAAAGCACCTAGAAGCTCCCTAGAGGTTGAAGTGCCAATCAAACTTCAGTTTTGCGCTCTATAAATTCCAATTAGGAGTACTGGGGGTGGTTCAGATTCTGGGGCAGTGCTTTTGGCCAGCAGAGGGTGTCACAGGGCCAGCCTACTTTCCCTTTAAAGGAAACTTGGGTCTCCAGCTGGTTTTGGACTAGAACTCCCATCATCCCTAGCTAGCAGGACCAATGGGGAGGGATGATGGAAACTGTAGTCCCGGGAGCTGCTGGGGACCCAAGTTTGGGAAAGCCTCCTTTAAAGCAACTTTTGCATTTGGCCCGCAAAGATGGGACCTGTCCACGTTTGTATTTTCTTGTATTTTGTTTTTCTCATGACCTTTGTGCGGTTTTTAAAAAATTCTTAAAAGGGCAAATTGAAAGCGAAATTGTATGGCAAGTTGCAGAAGAATAAAATGTTGCATTTGAAAAAACACAAAGAAAACCTGGGGGTTGGCCTCCTCCAATATTTAATAGGGGGGTAAAAAGACCCCTAGGCATTTAAGAGCTGGCCGTATACCCTACACCCACAGGTCTCAGGATGTTTAAACATAAAAACACAAAACATCACATGTTAAAATAGCATTAGATGTCAATAAGAAAAAGACCTGGTTAAAAAGCTGTGGATTTGCCTGACTCCTAAAGCTGTATACTGGTTTTTCCGACCTTTGTATGGATTCTTTGATGGGAAGTGAGTTGAGAGCTAACAGTGAAGCTCTTTCCACATTCCACACACTGATAAGGTTTCTCCCCTGTATGAATTCTTTGATGGGAAGTGAGGTGGGAGCTCTGACTGAAGCTCTTTCCACATTCCGCACACTGATAGGGTTTCTCCCCTGTATGAATTGTTTGATGGAAAGTGAGAGAGGAGCTCCTACTGAAGCTTTTTCCACATTTCACACATGGATAGGGTTTCTCCCCTGTATGAATTGTTTGATGGAAAGTGAGATGGGAGCTCTGGCTGAAGCTCTTTCCACATTCCACGCACTGATAGGGTTTCTCCCCTGTATGAATTCTGTGATGGGAAGTGAGAATGAAGCTCTTCCTGAAGCTCTTTCCACATTCCATGCACTGATAGACTTTCTTTCCAATGATATTTTGTTGATGGGAAGTGGAATGGGAGCTCTGACTGCAGCTTTCTCCACACTCCAAATTGTTACGTGGCTTCTCCTCCCTGGGGATTTTATCATGGTCACCTTTGTTCTCAATTTCCGATTCATCACAATCTGCGATGGAGACAAAAAGGGATTAGAGCCTCAGGAACAAAAGGAAAAGAACTGTAAGAAGTTAGGTGTGTGTTCATTACCTGTGTTGTTTGTCATTAACCAACATATCTATTATGAGATTCTGTTGAATGTTGCTTTGTTTGATATAAAGTAGTGGTCAAAATTGTGGAAGACTTTGCCTACTTGACAGAAGAAAATCATCTGGGTGTATACAAGACGATATGGTGCAATGTAATGGGAAGTTGAGTGCAAGGACTGGTCTAAATGTTAGAATTCTAAGGGAAAAGCCATTGTTATCTCTCCAACAAAAGGTTGAAAGATGAAACCCATGTTAACTGTACAGCAGAACAATGGGAAAGTGTTATTTGGAGCAATGAAACCCAAATCTCTTTGCTTGGTAGTGATGGCATGAAATACGCGAGGAGAAGAATCAGAGAAGATTTACATCCTACTTGCATTACACCGACCGTGAAACACCCAGACAGTGTGATGATCTGGGGTTGCATGGCAGCAAAAGGTGTGGGCAGAATTTGCATCATTAATGGGAATATAAATGCGCCAAAATGCATAAACGAAATACTTGAGCCCAAACTGAAGTGTGCCGCAGGTGATCTTTTCCCAGCTACTGAAGCATTTATATATATATAGAGAGAGAGAGAGAGTAGAGACATCACCTTGCCAACAAAGGTCTGTATAGTAAAAGCTATGGTTTTCCCAGTAGTAAGCTATGGAAGCGAGAGCTGGACCATAAAGAAGGCTGATCGCTGAAGAAGGACCATAAAGAAGGGTGATCACCGAAGAATTGGTGCTTTTGAATTATGGTGCTGGAGGAGACTCTTGAGAGTCCCATGGACTGCAAGAAGATCAAACCTCTCCATTCTTAAGGAAATCAGCCCTGAGTGCTCACTGGAAGGACAAATCCTGAAGCTGAGGCTCCAAGACTTTGGCCACCTCATGAGAAGGGAAGACTCCCTGGAAAAGACCCTGATGTTGAGAAAGATGGAGGGCACAAGGAGAAGGGGACGACAGAGGACGATATCGTTGGATAGTGTTCTCGAAGCTACTAGTATGAGTCTGACCAAACTGCGGGAGGCAGTGGAAGACAGAAGTGCCTGGCGTGCTCTGATCCATGGGGTCACGAAGAGTCGGACACGACTAAACGACAACATATACATATATATTTATTTGCTATTTCAACAGGATTCACCTCTATGTCGTGTTGCTGCTGTGTGCAAAAGGTGCATTCAAGCTAATGATATTTCACTGCTGGAATGGCCTGAGAATAGTCCAAACTTTAACCCAATCGGAAATCTATGGAGCCGACTAGAGAAACTTGTTATTCAGAAGCAACCCAGCAATAAAGCCCAATTAACAGAGGCAATAATTCAGTCTTGGTTTCCCATTATTACAGCTGCAGAACTAAAAACTTGGTTCACTTCAAGGGAAGGCGTTGTAAGGCCGTAATTAAAGCTAAAGGTTACCAATGGTTACCAAAGGTTTCACGTTTTATCTTTATGACTGCTGTTCTAATAAATACTCCTTCATAAAATTCATTGCATTACATCCTTCATTAAATTATCTTTCCATTCCTATATAATTTTATGGTATTACTCCACACAAAACTGGTGTTATAAACTATCAAACCTCAGAAATACACCTTTCAAAATAGGTTTCCACAATTTTGGCCACTAGGAGAAGTTGTTCATTTTAAAGTTAATGTTCTTTTTATATGGGATCAGATTATTATTATTTATGTTTCTTGATTATATGTGTGTTGGAAGCCGCCCAGAGTAGCTGGGGCAACCCATCCAGATGGGCAGGGTAGAAATAAAAATTATTACTATTACTACAGTGGTACCTTGATTTAAGAATAGTCCTGTTCCGGAAAGTTTGTAAACCGAGGTACCACTGTATCATCATCATCATCATCATCATCATCATCACTGCTACTTCTACCTGAAATTCAATAAGTCTAGCTCTTCTCTGGGATGAATTTTGTTTGGCCCAGTCATGGCATCCCCTCCATCTCCAACGTCAGTCGTCTCTTTGGTCAACCCAAGACTGACAGGAGCAAAAACAAAAACAGAAAACCTGAAGCTACTTATCTTTCCTAACAATTCTGAAGCTGACATTTAAGATGGCCTGGGCAGTTGAGAGCAGCCCAATCGTGGTAGAAAAAGGAATAATTTGAGGAAGATCGTTCAAAGAAAAAACTGTAAGTTACTCTTTATTGTGGGGGTTGTTAGGTTCCCAGGTGTTATAGGGGGCGCTGTTGAGCTCTGTGAAAATATATGAGGTTGATTCATAGAGGTATTTTTGGAATTTCCAGGCATATATGAGGATCCCACAGGGAGCCTTACCAAGAGAGGCCACGATCCCACGATTCTCCTCCATGGCGTCCTTATGCAGAGCTCTCTGGTCAGGATCCAGCAACGCCCACTCCTCGGCTGTGAAACGAACAGCGGCATCTTCAAAGCACACTGGACCCTAAAAGAAAAAGGGAAATGTCCTCCTCTGAGACAGCAGAAATATGATCTGCTCCACAATGCTCTGTTGTTTCCTTCCTGTAAATACGATTGTTTTGCAGCACATTTTAATTATGGGTGCTTATTTTATTCTGCGTTTTAATTATGGGTATCCATAATTTGTGCAAATAGGTGGTACTCCACCTTGTGTTTTCCAAGTCATTCTGCCTACATAAGCGTTCCAGTTTGCCTGATGGCAGGATCCACTTTCTCCTCTCCTTGTGAGCTGTTCTGGGAAGGTTCCCTCCCAATGCCCTGGAACCAAATTAAAGGGGTTCAGGGGGGCATGGAGAGGGGGAGGAGGAAGGAATGGGGGCAGGCCCCATTTTTCATCTGATGGGGCTGGTTAGGTGAATCCAGGCCAATATTTGTTCTCGTTTGTCCACTGCTTTATTATTTTTTATGGATTAAGGGGGACAGGTGCCCCCCTGGCTACGCCAATGCCCAGATATCCTTTTGGGGGTGAGGCTCTTGGTTGGATTCTGAGCATCTCCCTCCCTTGGCCAGAAACCAGAGGAAGAGCTTGCAGGGAAAAGGGCTTTGCAGGAGGCAAGGAAGCTCCTCCTAGAATTCAGGAGTGGAGAGATAGGAGGGGATCCCAGGGTCATCTAGCCCAACCCCAGCAATGCAGGAATTTCAGCTAAAGCATCCATGGCAGATGGCCGTCCGATCTCTGCTTAGATACCTCCAAGGAAGGAGAGTCCACCACCTCCCAAGGGAGACCTTTCTCCTGCCAAACTGCTCTTAGATGTCCCTCAAGGCAGCGGGTCCTGAGTTCTAGCCCTGCTGAAATAATCGCACTCAGCACTCAGCCAGAAACAATTACAATGTGAAAAACTTTATAAGAATAATTCAAAACATCAAAACTAACAAACTTAAGTCTCTGAAAGTCCTTACCCGGCGGAGAACAAGCTGAGCACTGTTCCAGAGTATTTTTCATTCTCATGTAATTATATCTATTTGAAAAAAGATTGGTTAATGAATAAATGACATATCTTTCTAATTTCGAGTGTTGAACTAATTGGCTGATGAAGAATTCAATGAAACAGTAGTTGTTATCTGGAAACACTGTTCAACAGAGTTCAGAGTTGGACTTGAGAACTGGACATTTGCTGATTATACGAAGTTTCACGAAGACAGGAATGCCTGGCATACCTGGCGTGCTCTGGTCCATGGGGTCACGAAGAGTCGGACACGACTAAACAACAACAACATACAACAACAAAGTTTCACAGCTTGTTCTCCGCTGGGGAAAGTCTGGCACCATGATTCATTTAAGGACTTTCAGAAATTTTCAGACTTCAGTTTGTTAGTTTTGATGTTTTGAATTATTCCTATAAAGTTTTTCACATTGTAATTGTTTTTGGCCATTGTGTTGCTTTTGATATAGCTGACTCATATTTTGCAACACAGAAATAATTGCACTGGCTGCCAAGGAGGTACCAAGCGAAGTTCAAAATAAATCATATTCTCATCATGAATAACCAAAACTTTCTTATGCATGTTCCTCTGCAAACATACAAAAGTATGCAACTTCCCCTTCCAGAAATGCTTACTTGCTAATTCAATGGACTAAAAAAGGATGGTGGTTGTTATTATTTTTTACATTGATATACCACCCTTCATCAAGAGCTCTCAGGCACGTTTAAAACATAGAACATATTAAAAGTAGACAAATGATGCATCACCTCAAATTCTTTAAGGGAGGGAGATGCTTAGAGTCCAACCAAAAGTCCCCCCCCCCGAAATCCATAAAAAATAATAAAAATCTGAGGATCTGCCAAGCGAGAGAGGGCTGAGCTGGGTGGACTCGGCTTTGCAAGGGTTAAAGGGAACTGAGCTGCCTTCCTAGAGAGGACAGGAAGCAAGAGGGGGCAGGTCCTCCAGAGCCAAGGCCCCTCCCTCCCCAGTCCTTTCCTTGCTTCGGTGTCTCTCCTGCAAGGGCTGCCTCGCTGTCCCCTCCTGGGATCTGGTGAGTCTCCCCTCTCTCCCCCCAGAGGGTGCAGTGGGGAGACGGGGGGGGGGTCCCAGGGCTGCAGCAGGAGAGGGTGCCTGGAGGGCGTGATCAGGGAGGGGCCAGGTCTGCCACGCTCTCCTTCCTGGAGATCAGAGGATCCCTGACTCCCACGAAATCTCCCTTTTTAAAACAAAGGAGTCCCTGGGACTTTAACTCTGTGTGACATCGCTCAGCCTCATTGCACAACAGAGGAAACATGTGCAAATGGTTTTCCAAAGCTGAACGAGGAGGTGGACTAGCCCCCCCCCAAAAAAAACCCCACAGGGAGGGTTGAAGTTAAGGTGGGAGAGAAAGGCCAGGGATAAAGAGAGGGATCCCAGGCCATAGTCTGGCTGCTGCATTGCAAACCAGTTTCCCAGTGTCTCCCAGGGCAGCTCCCCACGGAGGCCACGGCAGCCATCCCCTCGCACCCAGAGCAGGGCATCCCAGGACCACATCCTCTCTCTCCCAAAGGGATTGTTGCTGGCAAAGCAGCCGGAAATGGGCGCTGCTCCTCACCGAGCCTCCAGGGACCTGGGCATCAATGGCTGTGTGTGTGTGTGTGTGTGTGTGTTAAGCTATCTAGCAGAATAATAATACTACTAATAATAAATTACACACCTAAATTCAAAGGAGATGTCTTTCGCCCTGCCCATACCTGGCCCTCAGAGCAAAGAAAAAGGGAGCCCACCCCAGGTGTCTGTCTGGAGAGCGGCAGAGAGTCCAAGTGCAAGAAAAGGAGACAGAAGCAGGGAGTAGGGTGGGGGTGGGGGTGGGGAGCAACTCCTGAGGACCCCCAGGTGAGGACCCCCACTAGAGAAAAGCATCCATTTATCACAAGATACAAATGACTCCCTTGTCAGTCGGTTCTGACTTCATGCATTGACTGGAAGGTAGCAGAAACCAGGTTGATTAATCTCACAGAAATCCCTTCAGTTGCCTCCACATTTTGCATTGCTAGAAGGCTAGAGACTTATTTCTTCTCCTCTTCCTCCTCCTCTTTCTTTTCAGAAAGATAGCTCATGGTCTGGGATCTGGTGCAGTCCAGCCCTGGTTCCCAGCAAGACTCATCCATGCTTCCTCATTTCTTTTCCTCTCCTACAGTGCAGAACAATGTATTTGCTTTGTAGGATTTCCTAGAGCTTTTCACCTCGACAGACAGAACTTGGCAGAAGACCAAAGGGTTCCTTCCGATCTCTCAGAGGCTTCCTGAGAGCACAGATGGATGAGCAAGACTCAGCTGGCCCTGGAACAGGAAGAGGCCATGCCAACCAAACTGGGAGCAGTGGGGGATTCTGGGAAAACCCAGTGCAGAAGATCCTGGGTGAGGAGGACACACTCCGCTCAGAGGTGCAGAGCCAGCAGTTGAGGCAGTTCTGCTGCCAGGAGGCCAAAGGACCCCGAGAGGTTTGCAGTCGACTCTACCACTTTTGCCATCAGTGGCTGAAGCCGGAAAGGCACACGAAAGCTGAGATGCTGGACCTGGTGATCTTGGAGCAGTTCCTGGCTGTCCTTCCCCTGGAGATGGAGAGCTGGGTGAGGGACTGTGGAGCGGAGACCAGTTCCCAGGCGATAGCCCTGGCCGAAGGTTTCCTCCTGAGTCAGGCAGAGGAGAGAAAGCAGGTGAGAGAGACTTTCCTCTGGATACTCCCAAGGGGCTCCAAACAGGACAGAGAACATCCCATAATGGTCTGCTGATGGCCCATCCTTTTTCTGGGAAGGCATCCATGGAATGAGATCTCACACCCTTCAAGTCTTTGTCATTCTCTTTCTAGTATTTCTCCCCATTCTCTGTTTTGAATCCTTGTTTCTTTCTCAGGGAAAGGATCTCTTTGCAGATATGGACCTGGATTCCTGTGAGGCAGAGAGGCCTCCGTTGGACACCAGAGAGAGGCCACTGGGTAAGGAGGAAGGTGGCTTTTCTCCACTGCTCTCATTCTGTTGGTTTCCCAACTCATCTGAGGGTTCTTTTCATCTTGTTTTGGGGGCAGACAGTTGGGAACAAGGGTCCAGAGGAGGGGAGATGTATTTCTGCACACACACAAAAAACAACATATGAAATGGGTACAAACCTCCAAATACTCTCAGTAGGTAAGTCTTTCTCAAAGATGCCCTGTTTCAGCTGTCAGAGAAGCAGGCACTCCTGGCGTCCTGCTTACCTTTTTTCCTCTTACAGGTGGCAGAAGGATGCCGGGAAGACCTCCTGATCCGCCTTTTCATGGGGGCAGAAGGGAAGCAGCGGCTGTGGAACCAGATCAGGTCAGGTCAGGGGAAGCTGCCGAGGGATGGAGCAATGTCATGGACTGGTTGGGCACAGAGGAGTGGTGGGAGGATGCAGCCGGGGAACCAGGAAGGGAAGACGGCTCAGAGCCGAAGGAGTGGATGTGGAGGAAGGATGAGCGGTCAGAGGGGCAAGAGGGAGAAGCCTGGGAAGAGGAGGTGTCAGAAGCTAAAGGGGAAACAGGGCTTAGTGAGCTGGGAGACTCTGTGGCAGAATGCAGTGCAGAATCAGAGGCAGAAGAGGAAGGAGGCGAGTGGGAGAGGAAGGTCGAGAGGCAGAGGTGAGTCAGGATAAGTAAGAGCCACCAGTGGCTCCCTATCCTTTTGCCAGAAGCCACCCTCCCTGCTTGTCTCTCAGAGCCTGGAGACCCCCTGCAATGCAGGAATCTGCTAGATCATCCAAGACAGATGCCCATCCAAAAGAGGCTTATTTTATTTCTAGATTGATCACTGAATGCTAAAATTGTTTTCTAGGCAGTGGACAAATGAGAACAAATAGTGGCCTGGATTCACCTAACCAGCCCCATCGGCTGCAAAATGGGGCCTGCCTCCACTTCCTCCCCTTCTCCATGCCCCCATGAATCCCTTGAATTTGGCTCTAGGGCATTGGGAGGGACCTCCCCAGAACAGCCCAGGAGGAGAGGAGAAAGTGGATCCTTCCATTGGGGAAACTGGAATGCTTGCCTAGGCAGAATGACTTGAATAACACAAGGTGGAGTACAACTTATTTGCACAAAAACGAATACCCATAATTAAAATGCAGATTAAAATAAGCATCCATAAATAAAATGTGCAGAGGAGGACATTTCCCTTTTTCTTTTAGGGTCCAGTGTGCTTTGAAGATATTGCTGTTCGTTTCACGGATGAGGAGTGGGCGTTGCTGGATCCTGACCAGAGAGCTCTGCATAAGGACGTCATGGAGGAGAATCGTGGGATCGTGGCCTCTCTTGGTAAGGCTCCCTGTGGGAACGTTATAGCTGCCTGGAAATTCAAAACATACCTCTATGGGACCAACCTCATATATTTTCACGGAGCTCAACCGTGGCCCCTATATCACCTGGGAACCTAACACCTCCACAATAAACAGTAACTTACAGTTTTTTCTTTGAACAATCTTCCTCAAATTATTCCTTTTTCTACCATGATTGTGTTAGGATATTGATGTTCCGTTCCACCTAAACAGATGTGTGGAGCTATTGTATGTCACATGTCTGTTTACATTCCAGCACAGCTTGCTGGGAACTTCCGTTTGTGTATAGCTTTTGCCTCATGCTTCCTGCTCTTAGACATGAAGGAGAGCAGACATGTTTTTCTTTGTCTTGATCTATGCTGAATAAACTGCTTGTAAATATGCTTTACATAT
This sequence comes from Podarcis filfolensis, assembly GCF_964270895.1. Lineage (NCBI taxonomy): Eukaryota > Metazoa > Chordata > Lepidosauria > Squamata > Lacertidae > Podarcis > Podarcis filfolensis. The sequence goes on along the minus strand of NC_139607.1, from coordinate 101,226,902 downwards.
GCCTGTGTCCACCCTTCTGTCGTGAAGAGTTAATTACTCTGCTGATTAGAGGGTGCTCCAGCTTCTGAAGAGTTCTGAAGCTGCGGGTCGCTGTTTGATGCTGTTCCGAGGACCGGAGTTTGCCCGGTTACCAGCCGGTGTGCTGGAGCCAGCTGGGGGCCTGCCAAATGCCCCTGTTTTCCTTGGACGCATCCCAACAGATTGGGCTGGTCTGAACTTCAGAGGCCATCTTAATGTTAGTTTTTATTGTTCAGCTCTGGCCCTTGAGCTGATACGGCTCATCTTGCCTTGAGCCCAGCAGAGTAAAATCCCAGAGTCCGCAAACGAAAGGATGAAGCAGGTATGGTGCTCCTTTGCGAAAAGCTTTATTCCTGAACTATGCTGAGAGCATACAAATATACATCTTGTCTCTGTGAGAAGCAGAGAGCAACTCTTAACGAAACGACAGAACAAAGAAACAGGAAACCAGTGAACGTCACATCCAGTCTCCCTTTCCCGTGGGAACCCAACAGTAACTTGACTGTGGAATGGAAACATAGTCCCATGATTCGCAGCTGCTGCTCAGTGAGGGAAACAGAAACTAACACTTAAATGTCAGCTTCAGAATTGTTAGGAAAGCTGAGTAGCTTCAGGTTTTTGTTTTTGCTCCTGTCAGTCTTGGGTTGACCAAAGAGACGACTGGCAGCGAAGCTCAGGTGCTGCCAGCCAGAGAAGAAGCGGGCCTAGGGAGAGGAGAGTTAGCAACGGAAGGCAGAGAGGAGGGGGAGAGGAACTGTCATCTGAGCTCTGAACAAAGGGGAGAAGGAAAAGGGAGACAGAGTGACAGGCAGCTGTGTGAGAGCTACAGGAGTGAGTCAGACCCTGGAATGCAGGAAGCATTCTCTGCCAAATTTAAAGATACTGGAAGAGAAGGTGGGGGCTTCCGTGCTGGGGAAGGGGGAGGAGCTCAGTCTGGGCAACTCCATCTTGTGGGGAGGACAATGAGTAGAGGAGCTCCGTCCAAGTTTGTTGTTTTAGCAATAAACCTGAAATTATTAACATCCAGAGTCCTCTCACGTTTGTGGGAGAGAACAAGGACTGACATTGGAGATGGAGGGGATGCCATGACTGAGCCAAACAAAATCCATCCCAGAGAAGATCTAGGCTTATGGAATCTCAGGTAGTAGTAGCAGTGATGATGATGATGATGATGATGATGACACAATGGTACCTCGGTTTACAAACTTAATCTTTTCCGGAACAGGACTGTTCTTAAATCAAGGTACCACTGTAGTAATAATAATAAGTTTTATTTATACCCTGCCCATCTGGCTGGGTTGCCCCAGCTACTCTGGGCGGCTTCCAACACATATATAATCATGAAACATAAATAACACTAATCTGATTCCATATAAAAATAACATTAACTTTAAAATGAAAAACTTCCACTAGTGGCCAAAATTTTGGTAACCTTTTGTGAAAAGTGTTTTTCTGAGGTTTGATGGCTCATAACACCACTTTTGTGTGGAGTAATACCATAAAATTATATAGAAACGGAAAGATAATTTAATGAAGAAAGTAATGCAATGACTTTTATGAAGGAGTATTTATTGGAACAGCAGTCATAAAGTGAAAATGTGAAACCTTTGGTAACCATTGGTAACCTTTAGCTTTAATTACGGCCTTACAACGCCTTCCCATGAAGTTTTTAGTTCGGCTTTATTGCTGGGTTGCCTTTGATTAACAAGTTTCTTTAGTCGGCCCCATAGATTTCCGATTGGGTTAAAGTGTGGGCTATTCCCAGGCCATTCCAGCAGTGAAATATCATTATCTTGAATGCACCTTTTGCAAACAGCAGCAACACGACATAGAGCTGAATCCTGTTGAAAATATATAAATGCTCCGCTTTCTGGGAAAAGATCACCTGCGGAACACTTCAGTTTGGGCTAAAGTATTTTGTTTTATGTATTTTGGGGCATTTACATTCCCATTAATGACACAAATTCTGCCCACACCTTTTGCTGCGATACAACCCCAGATCATCACACTGTCTGGGTGTTTCATGGTCGGTGTAATGCAAGTAGGATGTAAATCTTCTCTGATTCTTCTCCTCGCGTATTTCATGCCATCACTACCAAGCAAGGAGATTTGGGTCTCATCCCTCCAAATAACACTGTCCCATTGTTCCACTGTACAGTTAACATGGGTTTCATCTTTTCAACCTTTGTTTGAGAGATAAAAATGGCTTTTTCCTTAGAACTCTAACATTTAGACCAGTCCTTGCACTCAACTTCACATTACATGGCTCCATGTCATCTTGTATACACCCAGATGATTTTCTTCCGTCATATAGGCACAGTCTCTCCACTCGTCCATCATCACTTATCTTTGTGCACCTTTCCCTGCCTTAACAAGTCTGATTTTGTAGTGACTGAGTCTCCTTATACCTCTTCCAAAATATAGAAATGCCAGCTTTGGTTATGTTTTCCCCAGTCTCTCTTCTAATTTCTTCATAACTGTAGCCTTGTTCACTTAATAGTACAATCTTACATCGCTTTCTGGGTGACCAGTCAACGTTTTGTGCTATTTCTATAATTTTATTATGTTTTACAACGTAAGCAAATTGTGCTTCATTTTTCTGGTTATTTGGCTATAATGTTTGATAGAACACGGTATAATTAAACAAACTGTTGAATTGCATTCTTGATAAAATTATCTTTCCATTGATATATAATTTTATATTATTACTCCAAAAGAAGCGGTATTTTGAGCCACCAAACCTCTGAAATACACTTTTCTCCAAAAGGCTTCTGCAATTTTGACCACTACTGTATATCAAACAAAGCAACATTCAACGACACGTCAGAATCTCATAATAAATATGTTGGTTAATGACAAACAACACATGTAATGAACACACACCCAACTCCCTTCAGTTCTTCTCCATTTGTTCCTAAGGCTCTAATCCCTTTTTGTCTCCAATGCAGATTGTGATGAAACGGAAATCGAGAACAAAGGTGACCACAACAAAATCCTCAGAAAGGAGAAGCCACACAAAAATTTAGAGTGTGGAGAAAGCTGCAGTCAGAGCTCCCATTCTACTTCCCATCAACAAAGTGTCATTGGAAAGAAACTCTATCAGTGCATGGAATGTGGAAGGCGCTTCAGTCAGAGCTCCCATCTCAATTCCCATCAAAGAATGCACACAGGGGAGAAACCCTATCAGTGTGTGGAATGTGGAAAGAGCTTCAGTCAGAAATCCCATCTCATTTCCCATCAAAGAATTCATACAGGGGAGAAACCCTATCAGTGTGTGGAATGTGGAAAGAGCTTCACTGATAGCTCCTCTCTCACTTCCCATCAAAGAATTCATACAGGGGAGAAACCCTATCAGTGTGTGGAATGTGGAAAGAGCTTCACTGATAGCTCCTCTCTCACTTCCCATCAAAGAATTCATACAGGGGAGAAACCCTATCAGTGTATGGAATGTGGAAAGAGCTTCAGTCAGAGCTCCTCTCTCACTTCCCATCAAAGAATTCATACAGGGGAGAAGCCCTATCAGTGTGTGGAATGTGGAAAGAGCTTCAGTAAGAGCTCCTCTCTCACTTCCCATCAAAGAATTCATACAGGGGAGAAACCCTATCAGTGTGTGGAATGTGGAAAGAGCTTCACTGATAGCTCCTCTCTCAACTCCCATCAAAGAATTCACACAGGGGAGAAACCCTATCAGTGTGTGGAATGTGGAAAGAGCTTCAGTCAGAAATCCCATCTCACTTACCATCAAAGAATTCATACAGGGGAGAAACCCTATCAGTGTGTGGAATGTGGAAAGAGCTTCAGTCAGAGCTCCTCTTTCACTTCCCATCAAAGAATTCATACAGGGGAGAAACCCTATCAGTGTGTGGAATGTGGAAAGAGCTTCACTGATAGCTCCTCTCTCACTTCCCACCAAAGAATTCATACAGGGGAGAAACCCTATCAGTGCGTGGAATGTGGAAAGAGCTTCACTCATAGCTCCTCTCTCACTAACCATCAAAGAATTCATACAGGGGACAAGCCCTATCAGTGTGTGGAATGTGGAAAGAGCTTCAGTAAGAGCTCCTCTCTCACTTCCCATCAAAGAATTCATACAGGGGAGAAACCCTATCATTGTGTGGAATGTGGAAAGAGCTTCAGTAAGAGCTCCTATCTCACCTCCCATCAAAGAATTCATAAAGGGGAGAAACCCTATCAGTGTGTGGAATGTGGAAAGAGTTTCAGTAAGAGCTCCTCTCTCACTTCCCATCAAAGAATTCATACAGGGGAGAAACCCTATCAGTGTGTGGAATGTGGAAAGAGCTTCACTCATAGCTCCTCTCTCACCTCCCATCAAAGAATTCATAAAGGGGAGAAACACTATCAGTGTGTGGAATGTGGAAAGAGCTTCAGTAAGAGCTCCTCTCTCACTTCCCATCAAAGAATTCATACAGGGGAGAAGCCCCATCAGTGTGTGGAATGTGGAAAGAGCTTCAGGAAGAGCTCCTCTCTCACATCCCATCAAATAATTCATTACAGGGGAGAAACCCTATCAGTGCATGGAATGTGGAAAGAGCTTCAGTCAGAGCTCCCATCTCACTTCCCATCAAAGAATACATACAGGGGAGAAACCCTATCAGTGTGTGGAATGTGGGAAGAGCTTCACTGATAGCTCCTCTCTCACCTCCCATCAAAGAATTCATACAGGGGAGAAACCCTATCAGTGCATGGAATGTGGAAAGAGCTTCAGTCAGAGCACCCATCTCACTTCCCATCAAAGAATTCATACAGGGGAGAAACCCTATCAGTGTGTGGAATGTGGAAAGAACTTCAGTCAGAAATACAGTCTCACTTCCCATCAAAGAATCCATACAAAGGTCGGAAAAAACATTATACAGCTTTTGGAGCCTGGCAAATCCGCATCTTTATAACCAGGCCTTTAGCTGATTGACATCTACTGCCCTTTTAACATGTGGTTTTTTGTGTTTTTATGTTGTAACATTCCTCAGACCTGTGGGTGTAGGGAATAGGTGCCAACTATTAAAGGCCTGGCGGTCTTTGCCCCCCCCAATAAAATATTTGAGGAGAACCTCAAGTTGGCTGCCCGATTTATGGCAGACGGAAGCTCTTTTGGCTCAATGAGCCCCGGCACTTTCAAGATTGGGGTGATCGTGAGAGCGTTGCGGAACCCCGAAAAATACCTCAGATTGAGCATTCTGAGAACCTGGTGTTCCGGCGGGTACCCTTAGCAACTCCCCTGCTCCCCAGTAAGCGCTACTAAGAGCTCTGAGAGCGAGAGGGATTGGAGACGGTACTGTGGAATCGACTCGCTTCCTTCATTGCGCGAAGCTCCAAAGTCCGGTGATCGTGAGTGACCAATTTCTCGGACTAAATTAAGATTGGAAAAGTGTGAGTAAAAAGGATTTGCATTTGGACATTAAATTGGGCTGGAAGGGATTTAAACACGGAGGTCAATCCCTTTCCGCTCAAGTGAAAGTGAAAGCAGTTACCGTTGACTAAAGCCGTAACTTTAAAAGACTTGCTAAAAACTTTCAAGGAAATATTCCAAGCCCCTCTTTCTGCAGGGGGAAGGGGGGAGGATTTGACTGAATTGGGACCCTGCATGAGATAGATTTGACAGAGAATAGACTCTTGCTTTCTGGAAGCAGACCTCCCAGTGAGGAAAGGCTAGACTCCATTATTACGTCACAAAGGGAGAGGATACTTTCAACTTTTGTTTTCCTCTTTGGGGATTACAAAGTAACTGCAGCTGTCTGAACTCGCTGAAACATTGTACAGTGTATCTTTTACCTTCCTGGAATTGTTTACAATAGTTCAAATCAATTTTGGATGCTTTTCAATAGGAATAAGAAGAGTAAAAGATTGGCGATAGGTGAAGGGGATCGAGATCCGGATATGCTCGTACCCCTTCCAATCTGCGCCCCATCCCGAGGGACCCTGATAGATTCCGTGAAGCCTTGCGGGACCTTGCTCCCCCTGGCAACTCATTGACTGCGCTTGTTGAGGGCTGGAATATCCAGCTCCTGGCAGCCATAGATGAGATCGCACCTAAGCGCCCTCTGCGACCCCGCAGAAACCGGGCTCCCTGGTTTACCGAGGAACTCCGAAAAATGAAGCGGGACCTCAGATGGCTAGAGCGAGTATGGCGGGGTGCCCGTGACAGAGCCTCAAGAACATCTTATAGGGTTTTTATGAAAACCTATGAGATGTCAGTGAAGGCCGCTAAGAAGTCTTACTTCTCGGCCTCCATTGCATCCGCTAGCTCTTGCCCGGCGCAATTATTTAGTATAATTAGGTCTTTAACGTCCCTTGAAGGACAGCCAAATTTAAATAACAATCTGACACACAGCTGTGAGGCATTTGCGCGCTTTTTTGCGGAGAAGGTCCTGTTCTCCGCTATGACCTCCCTGCCAATTTGGATACAATAAAGGAACTGGAGGCCCCTCGACTGTCCTCTGGTCCAGTATTGGACCACTTTGACTGGATATCCCCAGCCGCTGTGGACAGACTCCTCCGAGCTGGAAAGCCCACCACCTGTCCTCTTGACCCGTGCCCGTCTTGGCTGATTAGAGCGTGTCCAGACGTGGTGCGGACCCCCCTGGGGGATATCATCAATTTGTCCCTTGGCACCGGGATATTCCCAGGGGAACTGAAGGAGGCAGTGGTGCGCCCGCTCTTAAAGAAAACATCATTAAATCCCTTAGATCTATCCAATTACCGCCCGGTTTCGAATCTTCCATTCTTGGGTAAGGTGATTGAGAGAGTGGTTGCTGAACAGCTTGGTAGGTTTCTGGATGAAACATCGGCTCTGGATCCATTCCAGTCCGGCTTCCGTGCTGGTCATGGGATCAAGACGGCTCTGGTCGCCCTAACAGATGATCTCCGCAGGCAGCTGGATCGAGGCGGGTCGGGGCTGCTGATTTTTCTAGACCTGTCAACAGCCTTCGACATGGTCGATCACGAACTCCTGGACCACCGCCTTGCCGACGTGGGGATTCAGGGCACAGTCCTTCAATGGCTGCGCTTGTTTCTCTCTGGTCGGGAACAGAGGGTGGCGCTTGGGGGGGAATTGTCATCGCGCCACTCCTTGGTGTGTGGAGTGCCTCAGGGTGCGATACTCTCCCTGATGCTTTTTAACATCTTTATGTGCCCCCTCGCCCAGCTTGTCCGGAGTTTTGGGCTGGGTTGCCATCAGTATGCCTATGACACCCAACTCTATCTGTTGATGGAGCCACTGTGATCCACGCGACGGTCACCTCCAGACTGGATTATTGTAACTCGCTGCCCTTGAGCCTGACCCAGAAACTCCAGCGGGTGCAGGATGTCGCGGCGAGACTCCTTATGGGGTCTTCGCTGCGAGATCACATTTATCTGGTACTATACCAGCTGCACTGGCTCCCGGTGGAGTACAGGATCAGGTTTAAGGTGCTGGTTTAAACCTTTAAAGCCCTATACGGCCTAGGACCCTCGTACCTATGGGGCCGCCTCTCCTGGTATGCCCCACAGAGGAACCTACGGTCTGCAAATAAAAACATCCTGAAGGTCCCAGGCCTCAGAGAGGTTAGTCTGGCCTCAACTAGAGCCAGGGCTTTCTTGGCTGCGGCTCCAATCTGGTGGAACGCTCTGTCACAAGAGACTAGGGCCCTGCAGGACCTGACATCTTTCCGCAGGGCCTGCAAGACAAAGTTGTTCCACCAGGCCTTTGCTCAGGGTGCAGCCTGACACCCTCCTCTGGCAACCTACACAGAATTTTGTAACGGTTGCCATTAATTTGATTTTAATTAATTTTTATAATGAATGTTGGATTATTTGATTGTTTGATTATTTGATTGTTGTTAGCTGCCCTGAGCCCAGCTTCGGCTGGGGAGGTCGGGATATAAATAAATTTTTTTATTATTATTATTATTATTATTTAAAAGAATAAGACTTTGAAAGGGGGGAGCTGCTGAGCTGCCTGTTGCCATCTGTGTACTAAAAACCTGTGGACTGAGTCTAGGTGAGCGGACCTTGAAACTGTGGAATAGTTATGGCTAATGGTGTAGATAAGCCTGAGAAAAGCAAACCTAAAGATAGAAGAGGCTCTAAAGCACTAACTTTTGAAGAGTCGGTGATGCAAATGTTGACTGAAATAAAAACAGATGTAAGAGGAACCCAGCAGAGCCTACAGGAGCTTAAACAAGAATTTGTAGATTTGAAAAAAGAAATCCAAGAAGTCAAGACAGAAGTTACAGGTCACAAGAAAAGATTGTCGGAATTGGAAAGTCCCTGAGAGTCCCTGATGTGGAGAGGACCCAACAGGAAGCGCTTAAGGCAATTGCTTTTTTGCCTGGAAGAATCTGGGACCGGAAAGAGGAGGAGACACAAGAAGATTGGAAGAAATTTAAAGAATATTTAGCTAAATATTGTTATATATGTTAATGAGAAGTCACTTGGAAGTAACAAATAGGCTTAGGACTAAAATATGAACGTGTTGTAAAATATGAAGGATTAGAATACTAATAAAAGAGACGAGGATAGTAAATAGGAGATAATTTTATTAGAAATATGATTTTGGAGAACTGTAACAAGGTGATACAATGAAATTCAGTTGGGGGGGACTCGATGAAGTCACTTAACAATGTAAGGTAAATTGGGTTTTGAAAGGAATAATTGTTTCTATGTTTTTCTTTTGTATTCTAATGTGTTCTCTTTTGTTGTGTGTTGTGTTGTGTAATGTCATTTCTTCTTAGAAATTTGGAAAAGCAATAAAAAAAATGTGGGGAAAAAATTGAGGAGGCCACCCCCCAGGTTTTGTTTTTATTTAAAAAATGCAACCTTTTATTCTTCCACAACTTGCCATACAATTTCTCTTTCAATTTGCCCTCTTAAAATATTAAAAAATAAACACACAAAGGTCATTAGAAAAACAAAATACAAGAAAATACAAACGTGGACAGGTCCCATCTTTGTGGGACAAACGCAAAAGTTGCTTTAAAACAGGTTTCCCAAACTTGGGTCCCCAACAGCTCCCGGACTACAGTTCCCATCATCCCTCCCCATTGGTCCTGCTAGCTAGGGATGATGGGAGTTGTAGTCCAAAAACAGCTAGAGACCCAAGTTTGCTTTAAAGGGAAAGTAGGCTGGCCCTGTGACACCCTCTGTTGGCTAATTGGAATTTATAGATCGCAAAATTGAAGTTTGATCGGCACTTCTACCTCTAGGGAGCTTCTAGGTGCTTTCTGCACCACCTAGAGTACCCACAGAATTGTGGCTTCTACTGGCAACACACACAGGAGAACAAATGAAAGACAAACACAAGGGGCAGGAAAAACCTGGAAAGGGCCATACCAAATGGACATCCGGTGTGAAGAGGTCACTTTCCCCACTGCTGAACAATGCTACAGGTAGAGGAGATGGAATGCTAGAAGTGTTCTCCGGGGCAAGGGCAGCTGCTGGGAAATTGAACTACGGGCGCAAAATATTACTTTTTGAAAAAGTCGCTGTCATTATAGACATTGCCATTCAAATGGTGTGCATGCATCATTTGATTGATAGTGCAAGGCGGGCCTTACCTGGCCCCCCACCAATATTTTATTCAAATCGGCACCACTGGGTCGGGTGGTTTAAAATTAAAAGAATACATAAATCACCTTCCTTTGCACATGTTCCAGCTTGTCAATATCCTCATTTATGCTTTTTAAAATTTATTTGCCCTTCATCTGAAAATTTTACAATATAAACATACAGGATGAAAGCATGGCTTTCTCAAAAACAAGAGAATATATTTTTGGATGGAGTTACAAACTTTGTTGATCAGGGGACTGCTGTGGAAATAGTGCATCTCGATTTCAGTAGGGCTTTTGACTGAGTCCTCTGTGCTATTTATGTGAGAAAGCCGGTAAAATGAGACTGAATGAGGTAACTGTGTGAGAGATGTGCTGAGAGTGCTAGCTGAGATAAGAAACTCCGGGAATCCAGCAATCTGTACAGTGATTTATTTGCAGCTTCAAAGTATTTACAAGAGTTCAAAGAAACACTCCATCACAATGAGTAAGTTGCCTCGAATGGCTCCTTCCGCTTTCCCCCCCAGCAGATCCACCTCCTAAGCCCAGCCCCCCTTCTTCCTCTGCTCTGAGAGTCCCGGAAATGGCTCCCCACTCCCAGTTTCATTGTCTCCTAACAGTACTTTGTCTCCAAGGAAGAGCAACTGCTGATTAAAGGCACAGGATCTCTCTAAGTGCCCATCTTCTCCCCCCTCTCCTTCTTCTCTGCCTCCAATTCCCTGACAAACTCTTAGGTGGATTTGACGGACCGAACCCAAAGGGGGCTTCTTTATGTTTCCTCCTCATCCTGGGGAAAAGTGACAATAGGGGTGCTGCAGGGTTTGGACATGTCTTGAGAGAGATGTCTTTGCCTTGGCCTTTCTATGGGATTTTTATTATTATAGGCTCTGGTCTTGGACTCTAGGAAAGTTGCTCAGTTGCAGCCTGGATACACTTGCCCAATTCAAACAGAGTCCAATTAGAATTTATATAGCCCCATGGTTCTCAGCTTTTCAAACCAATCTGTGAAAAACCATTCTAAAAAGGTCAGTTGTCCAAATTAATCAATTTAATTCTATAAGGGACCATTCCTGCTAAATCAAAGCATATACACCTTCATGTATCTGATGTTTAATGGATCCTGAAGCTTTTTCTTCGTGAAGTGAATTTAAAACCATTTAAAAATGGGTAGAGAAGGTTGGCACACTGCAGAGTGCCAGGTGGAACAAGGAAATGTGGTCATAAATTGATCTAATCTAAATACTGGACTACGCAATGGCCTGATCTATTAGAAAGCTTAAAATGCGTGAAAATCCTCCATTGGGGTTTAGGCAATAAGACACTATACATTGAACATAAAAACAATTATACACAAAAATTGGGTCCCCCCTTTGTGGAAATAACATACTGTCAGACACATGTTAGCATTCCTACACAATATCACACAACACACAACATACTAATTAAATCTCAGTTGCAACAACTGTCACAATGTAAGATGATATAGACAGGCGCAGCATTGATTTTAGTTACAGGTGACAGCAATCTGCAACTGTAAGGTTTTCTTCTCAAAGTGACCCCTTTAAAACAACAAATGTAAAACAAACTTTATCGATATACAGCTTTGTTAATTTGTTAAAATATGTTGAATTACAACATTATCTTCATTTCTGTTGCTTAGAATATGTACAACGGATGAAGCCCATGAGAGTGAAACAAGACATTATTCTGGAAATCCTTGCATAGCTGTCAACCTTCCCTTTTTTTTGCGGGAAATTCCCTTATTCCAGCGCTGTTTCCCGCTGCTATCCCGGATTGTTAGATATCCCATAGACTGTCTCCAGGACAGGTGAGGCTGCTGATCCCTTATTTTCAAATCTGAAAGTTGACAGCTATGAATCCTTGTCAATGCTGTGGAATTGTAGTAGGCTCCAGTTTGGACTTTATGAACATATGTGGAACAGAAACTAGCAGACGTTTGGTCTTTATGAATGAACTGATTTATTGGGTACTTCCATCTATATTATTGCACTTTATGTGTTGTTTATGTGGAAGATAAACATTTGATATTGTGATAAGAATATATAGAAGAGTATTGTTTGTGTGAATGCACAGCCGGTTACGTCTTGTGTGTTTGTCCATTCCAGGAACAGCATTCCTGACCCAGATGTTCACAGGAAGTCCCTCAGATGATTCCCCTGTCAAACAGGATACATGAACCTAGGCCAGTAGGGTCCTCCTCACCGGCAGACGGACAACCCCTTCCCCAAAGCCCCTCTCTCCCCCACTTCCCCATGGGGGTCCCTCCCCAGAATGGCCTCTGCTGCCCGGTGCTTGGACACCTGAAGGGCGTGGAGGCCTCTCAGGGCAGCTGCCTGGCAGCTCTGTCACCTGGAGCAAGAGATCTTGTTCCGGCTCCAGCAAAAGTCAGGCTGTCAGTTCCTCACAACTGAGAGTCCTGGCAGCGGGGAGCAGGTCTTTGGGATCCTCTCCCTCATATTTGTCAACTTTTCCCTTTCCTTGCGAGGATCCTTTTTGGAATAAGGGAATTTCCCTTTTAAAAAAAGGGAAACGTTGACAGCTATGCTCTCCCTACTCTTGTTTCCTCCAATACTCACCATTGCTGGATGAAGACAGCCTGTGGCACATCGTCAAGAAGAGAAGAACAAGTAATAAATGAAATAAGAAGCGAAATAAGAAACTGAGAAAATAAGAATCCACTGATTGCCTCGCCTTGTCCTCCATCAACTGCCACCAACTGCTCTCTCCTCCACTCGCCTCACTGCTAACCCAAAATGGCCGCCTGCAAGTCTGTGGCTTTTACTGGTCCTTGTCACCATGGCAACACCCCCCCCCCACCTGGACCTGGGCCCACCTGGCTCCACCTATTGGGAGATGATCTATAATGAAATGAAAAAAAATATGTTTAAGATAACCTTTGTTAAAAGACCAGAAGCATTTTTATTAGATATTTTAGGGCAGGATTTACCAAAAATTAAGAATAATCCATTCATGTATGTGACAACAGTGGCCAGAATTTTACTAGCTCAAAGATGGAAAGGCGATGAAATACCAGCGAAAGAACACTGGTGGAATACGCTGAAACGGCGAAGCTAACTGAGAGACTTAAAGATAAGGACAAAACTGACTTTTAAAAAGATTGGGAACCTTTTTAGATGTAAATATAGAAACAATGCGTAGAAATGAACTCACTGGCAGGATTTGAGTGATACACTTACAATGGACAAATACAAGTAGAAATTACAATTATGAGGTAAAAATGAGAAGGCAGAGACAAATGTTATTACCTTCATTTTAAAATATAAGGAATACAAAATTATAAGCAAAAGAAACGGGTGTTATAAACCAGGAGGGGGGGTGTTAATTGAAATTGTACAATGTAATTTGAATTTTTGATTATATTAAAATATAATAGCTGAGCTTCCAACAAAATATTAAAATACAATAGTCCATCAAATATTAAAAGCTTCCCTAAACATAATAACAACAACTATCGATTTTCAGTCCATTGAATTAGCAATTGAGCATTTCTGGAAAGGGAAATGGCATACTTTTGTATATTAGCATTAAAAGGTATTACTCATTTATTATGAGAATAGGATTTATTTCTTTTGAACTTCGCTGGGTTCCTCCTTGGCAGCCAGTGTGATTCTTTCAGCAGGGCTAGAACTCAGGACCCGCTGCCTTGAGGGACATCTAAGAGCAGTTGGGCAGGGGAAAGGTCTCCCTTGGGAGGTGGTGGACTCTCCTTCCTTGGAGGTTTCTGAGCAGAGATCAGACGGCCATCTGCCATGGATGTTTCAGCTGAGATTCCTGCATTGCTGGGGTTGGACTAGATGACCCTGGGATCCCCTCCTATCTCTCCACTCCTGAATTCTAGGAGGAGCTTCCTTGCCTCCTGCAAAGCCCTTTTCCCTGCAAGCTCTTCCTCTGGTTTCACCCCCAAAAGGATATCTGGGCATTGGCGTAGCCGGGGGGGGGCAGGTGCCCCCCTTAATCCATAAAAAATAATAAGAATCTGAGGTTCTGCCAAGCGAGAGAGGGCTGAGCGGGGGAGGGGGACGGACTCGGCTTTGCAAGGGTTAAAGGGAACTGAGCTGCCTTCCTAGAGAGGACAGGAAGCAAGAGGGGCTGGTCCTCCAGAGCCAAGGCCCCTCCCTCCCCAGTCCTTTCCTGCAAGGAAGGGGGGGTGTTGCTTCGGTGTCTTTCCTGCAAGGGCTGCATCGCTGTCCCCCCCCCAATCTGGTGAGTCTCTTCTCTCTCCCCCCAGAGGGTGCAGTGGGGGGACGGTGGGGGGGGTCCCTGGGCTGCAGCAGGGGAGGAGGCCTGGGGGGCCAGATCTGCTCCTGCAGATATACCTGGCCCTAATAGCAAAGACAAAGGGACCCCACCCCAGCAGTCTGTCTGGAGAGCGACAGAGAGTCCAAGTGCAAGAAAAGGAGACAGAAGCAGGGGAGTGGGGGTGGGGATGGGGAGAAACTCCTGAGGACCCCCGGCTGAGGACCCCCACTAGAGCCAAGCATCCATTTCCCACAAGATACAAATGACTCCCTTGTCAGTCGGTTCTGACTTCATGAATTGACTGGGAGGCAGCAGAAACCAGGTTGATTAATCTGACAGAAATCCCTTCAGTTGCGTCCACATTCTGCATTGCTTGAAGGCTAGAGACTTATTTCTTCTCCTCTTCCTCCTCCTCTTTCTTTTCAAAAAGATAGCTCATGGTCTGGGATGTGGTGCAGTCATGCTTGCTCAGGGAACCATTTCCCCCCCTGACCTACAAATTCTGTAACAGAACAATGTATTTGCTTTGTAGGATTTGCTAGAGCTTCTCATTTAGACGGACAGAACTTGGCAGAAGACCAAAGGGTTCCTTCCGATCTCTCAGAGGCTTCCTGAGAGAACAGATGGATGAGCAAGACTCAGCTGGCCCTGGAACAGGAAGAGGCCATGCCAACCAAACTGGGAGCAGTGGGGGATTCTGGGAAAACTCTGTGCAGAAGATCCTGGTTGAGGAGGACACCCTCTGCTCAGAGGGGCAGAGCCAGCAGTTGAGGCAGTTCTGCTGCCAGGAGGCCAAAGGACCCCGAGAGGTTTGCAGCCGACTCTACCACCTTGACCATCAGTGGCTGAAGCCAGAAAGGCACACGAAAGCTGAGATGCTGGACCTGGTGATCTTGGAGCAGTTCCTGGCTGTCCTTCCCCTGGAGATGGAGAGCTGGGTGAGGGACTGTGGAGCGGAGACCAGTTCCCAGGCGGTGGCCCTGGCCGAAGGTTTCCTCCTGAGTCAGGCAGAGGAGAGAAAGCAGGTGAGAGAGACTTTCCTCTGGATACTCCCAAGGGGCTCCAAACAGGACAGAGAACATCCCATAATGGTCTGCTGATGGCCCATCCTTTTTCTGGGAAGGCATCCATGGAATGAGATCTCACACCCTTCAAGTCTTTGTCATTCTCTTTCTAGTATTTCTCACCGTTCTCTGTTTTGAATCCTTGTTTCTTTCTCAGGGAAAGGATCTCTTTGCAGAAATGGACCTGGATTCCTGTGAGGCAGAGAGGCCTCCGTTGGACACCAGAGAGAGGCCAATGGGTAAGGAGGAAGGTGGGTTTTCTCCACTGGTCTCATTCTGTTGGTTTCCCAACTCATCTGAGGATTCTTTTCATCTTGTTTTGGGGATAGATGGTTGGGAACAAGGGTCCAGAGGAGGGGAGATGTAGTTCTGCACAAACAAACATATGCAATGGGCACAAACATCCAAATGCTCTCAGCAGGTAAGGCTTTCTCAAAGGCCCATCTGTAGTTAGAGATGCCCTGTTTCACCTGTGAGAGAAGCAGGCACTCCTGGCGTCCTGCTTACCTTTTTTCTCTTGCAGGTGGCAGAAGGATGCCGGCAAGACCTCCTGATCTGCCTTTTCATGGGGGCAGAAGGGAAACAGCGGCTGTGGAACCAGATCAGGTCAGGGGAAGCTGCCTTGTGGGGACAGAGGCCGAGGGATGGAGCAATGTCATGGACTGGTTGGGCACAGAGGAGTGGTGGGAGGATGCAACCGGGGAACCAGGAAGGGAAGACGGCTCAGAGCCGAAGGAGTGGAGGTGGAGGAAGGATGAGCGGTTAGAGGGAGAAGAGGGAGAAGCCTGGGAAGACGAAGTGTCAGAAGCTGAAGGGGAAACAGGGCTTAGTGAGCTGGGAGACTCTGTGGAAGAATGCAGTGCAGAATCATAGGCAGAAGAGGAAGGAGGCGAGTGGGAGAGGAAGGTCGAGAGGCAGAGGTGAGTCAGGATAAGGAGGAACCACCGGTGGCTCCCTCTCCTTCTGCCAGAAGCCACCCTCCCTGCTTGTCTCTCAGAGCCAGGAGACGAAAATTGGCTTATTTTAATTAATCACTGTATGCTAAAATTGTTTTCTAAGCAGTGGACAAACGAGAACAAATAGTGGCCTGGATTCACCTAACCAGCCCCATCAGATGAAAAATGGGGCCTGCCCCCCATTCCTCCCCTTTCCCCTCTCCATGCCCCCCTGAACCCCTTCAGTTTGGCTCTAGGGCATTGGGAGGGAACCTTCCCAGAACAGCTCACGAGGAGAGGAGAAAGTGGATCCTTCCATTGGGGAAACTAGAATGTTTGGGCAGGCAGAATGACTTGGAAAACACAAGGTGGAGTACAACCTATTTGCACAAAGACAAATACCCATAATTAAAACACAGAATAAAATAAGCACCCATAAATAAAATGTGCGGCAAAGCAATCCTATTGAAACAACACCGCAATTTACAGGAAGGAAACAACAGAGCATTGTGGAGCAGATCATATTTCTGCTGTCTCAGAGGAGGACATTTCCCTTTTTCTTTTAGGGTCCAGTGTGCTTTGAAGATGTCGTTGTTCGTTTCACGGACGAGGAGTGGGCGTTGCTGGATCCTGACCAGAGAGCTCTGCATAAGCACGTCATGGAGGAGAATAACCCTAACACCCCCACAATAAAAAGTAACTTACAGTTTTTTCTTTGAACAATCTTCCTCAAATTATTCCTTTTTCTACCACGATTGGGCTGCTCTCAACTGCCCAGGCCATCTTAAATGTCAGCTTCAGAATTGTTAGGAAAGATAAGTAGCTTCAGGTTTTCTGTTTTTGTTTTTGCTCCTGTCAGTCTTGGGTTGACCAAAGAGACGACTGACATTGGAGATGGAGGGGATGCCATGACTGGGCCAAACAAAATCCATGCCAGAGAAGAGCTAGACTTATTGAATTTCAGGTAGAAGTAGCAGTGGTGATGATGATAATTATTATTATTATTATTATTATTTATACCCCGCCCATCTGGCTGAATTTCCCCAGCCACTCTGGGCGGCTCCCAATAAAGTGTTAAAAACAGTACAGCATTACATATTAAAAACTTCCCTGAACAGGGCTACCTTAAGATGTCTTCTGAATGTCAGGTAATTGTTTATCTCTTTGACATCTGATGGGAGGGCGTTCCACAGGGCGGGCGCCACTACCAAGAAGCCCCTCTGTTTGGTTCCCTGTAGCCTCACTTCTCGCAATGAGGGAACTGCCAGAAGGCCCTCAGCGCTGGATCTCAGTGTCCGGGCAGAAGGATGGGGGTCAATATGCTCCTTCAAGTATACTGGACCAAGGCTGTTTAGGGCTTTAAAGGTCAGCACCAACACTTTGAATTGTGCTCAGAAACGTACTGGGAGCCAATGCAGATCTCTCAGAACAGGTGTTATGTGGTCCCGGTGGCCACTCTCAGTCACCAGTCTAGCTGCCGCATTCTGGATGATCTCTCCCAGTGGCTTCATATAGATATTAAAAAGCATGGGGGAGAGGACGGAACCCTGAGGCACCCCACAAGTGAGAGCCCAGGGGTCTAAACACTCATCCCCCACCACCACTTTCTGGACACGGCCCAGGAGGAAGGAGCGGAACCACTGTATGACAGTGCCCCCAGCTCCCAGCCCCTCTAGACGGTCCAGAAGGATGTTATGGTCGATGGTGTCAAAGGCCGCTGAGAGATCCAGCAGAACTAGGAAACAGCTCTCACCTTTGTCCCTAGCCCGCCGGAGATCATCAACCAGCGCGACCAAGGCAGTTTCAGTCCCATGGTGAGGCCTGAATCCCGATTAGAAGGGATCCAAATGGTCTGCTTCCTCCAGGCGTGCCTGGAGTTGTTCGGCAACCACCCGCTCAATCACCTTGCCCAAGAATGGTAAATTTCAGACTGGGCGATAGTTGGCCAAATTGGCTGGATCTAAAGATGTTTTTTTAAGAAGCGGTTTAATGACCGCCTTTTTCAGCGGGTCTGGGAAGGCTCCCTCACAGAGGGAAGCATTCACCACCCTGCAGAGCCCATCGCCCAGCCCTTCCCGACTAGCTTTTATAAGCCAGGATGGGCAAGGATCAAGGAGACAGGTGGTCGGTTTCACTTGTCCAAGCAGCCTGTCCACATCCTCGGAGGTAACACATTGGAATTGATTCCATGTAACAGGACCAGACAGAACTCTAGCACTCTCCCGCCCTGGCCCTGCTCCCACGGTGGAGTCTACCTCCTTCTGAATCTGAGCGACTTTATCTGCAAAAAACTTTGCAAAAGCATTGCAGGAGATCTTGGGGTCCCTACCAGGCCCCGGTGGTACAGGTGGTTCTGATAGATTGCGAACCACCTGAAAAAGTCTCCTGCTGCTGTTTTCTGCAGGTGCAATGGAGGCGGCGAAGAAAACCCTCTTCGCCGTAGCCATTGCCACTTGGTAGGCTCGATGTTGAGCTCTAACCCGTGTCCGGTCTGATTCAGAATGAGTTTTCTGCCACCGGCACTCTAGCCGTCTCAATGATTGTTTCATCACCCTCAGCTCCAGGGAAAACCACGGGGCTGTCCGGGCTCCATGCAATCGGAGAGGGCGCTTCGGAGCCAAACAGACAATAGCCCTGGTTAACTCCACATTCCAGCGTGCCACCAGGGAATCAGCTGAAAGGCCATCAACTTGGGATAAAACATCCCCTACCACTCTCTGGAAGCCAATTGGATCCATTCAGTAGCGGGGGCGGACCATCCGAATCAGTCCCACCTCCCTGCAGAGGGGAAGGGTTGCGGAGAAGTCCAGTTGCACCAGGAAGTGATCTGACCATGGCACTTCTTTTGTTTCGCTTTTAGTTAATGTCAGATCACCAACACCCATAGAGGTAAACACCAAGTCTAAGGCATGTCCGCGGCTATGAGTTGGGCCAAACTTATTCAGGGACAGCCCCATGGAGGCCATGCTTTCCACGAAATCCCGAGCGGCCCCTTGTAAGGTCGTGTTGGCATGGATGTTAAAATCCCCCAGGGCAACCAAGCTAGGTGTCTCCAGGAGCATATCCGCCACAACCTGAAGCAGCTCGGGCCGGGAATCCTTGGTGCAGTGGGGAGGTCGGTACACCAGTAGGAATCCTGTACTGCCCCTATTGCCCAACTTCCAGAACATGCACTCAGAAAACTGGGTCTTCCCAATAGGACGCCTGGTGCAGACTAATGACTTCCTAAAAATGACTGCAACCCCCCCTCCCCGCCCACATGACCTGGGTTGCTGTGCGTAAGAGAAACCTGGTGGGCAAGCAGCGGCAAGGACAGGCCCATCTGCTTCATCCAACCAGGTCTCTGTCACACATGCCAGGTCAAATCCTCAACCCACAATCAGGTCGTGGATGGCAGAGGTTTTATTCATCATTGACCTGGCATTGCACAGCAAGACTTTCAGGTCATGTGGGTTTCCCTTTCTGATTCCTGTATCCTTCCGGTCAGGACCAGACCTGGAGGCAGGGATAGTCCTCAAACAACGACTAACCCTGCCTCCTCAGTAATGACATGGTCTGGTCTTAGCATAACTCCTCCACCTGCCTGTGATCACTGAGATCGAGTGTCCCAATACATCCCCCCTGTGGAACCTGCCCCAGCCAATCTATTGGCTGAGGCCCACTCCCAGGCAGCCCTGACCGTTCCCCTTAAAAAGCAAAATACAAACTATATAATAATTTAACATAATAATAATAATAACAATAATAAAACCAAAGCAAGAAACAATAGCACTCAAATTAAACTACTCCCCACTCTGACTAAATGCTTGTCCCACCCCAAGCAAAAATAAAATAATGAAATAATATAATATTATAAAAAACAACAACCACCATTTAAAGTGCTGCAAATTAAAAGCACTTAAAACATTTACAACCATTTTGTCCCTTGCTGCAGGTAGCTGCTTAGGCCTCTAAACTGTAGTGGTAAGTGCAGGCCCCGCCCCCTAGGCCGGATGGAGTTGGCAGGAGAGGGAGCGGCCCACCCAGCACTCACACAAGCAGCAGCAGCAGCAGCAGCCGTGTCCCGGAGGCCTCTCTCAGGCCTCTTACGCTGTGGCGGTGAGTGCAGGCCCCGCCCCCTAGGCCAGCACTCACGCAAGCAGCAACAGCAGCAGTCATGATGATGATGGTGATGATGATACAGTGGTACCTTGGTTTACAAACTTAATCTTTTCCAGAAGAGAACTGTTCTTAAATCAAGGTACCACTGTAGTAATAGTAATAATTTTTATTTCTACCTTGCCCATCTGGCTGGGTTGCCCCAGCTACTCTGGGCGGCTTCCAACACTCATATAATCATGAAACATAAATAATAATAATCTGATCCCATATATAAAGAACATTAACTTTAAAATGAACAACTTCTACTAGTGGCCAAAATTGTGGAAACCTTTTGTGAAAAGTGTATTTCTGAGGTTTGGTAGCTCATAACACCACTTTTGTGTGGAGTAATACCATAAAATTATATAGCAATGGAAAGATAATTTAATGAAGAATGTAATGCGATGACTTTTATGAAGGAGTATTTATTAGAACAGCAGTCATAAAGAAAAAACGTGAAACCTTTGGTAACCATTGGTAACCTTTAGCTTTAATTACGGCCTTACAACGCCTTCACTTGAAGTGAACCAAGTCTTTAGTTCTGCAGCTGTAATAATGGGAAACCAAGACTGAATTATGGCCTCTGTTAATTGAGCTTTATTGCTGGATTGCTTCTATAATAATAATGATAATAATTTATTATTTGTACCCCGCCCATCTGGCTGGACTTCCCCAGCCACTCTGGGTGGCTTCCAAAAAAATATTAAAATCCTCTACTACATCAAACATGTATAACAAGTTTCTTTAGTCAGCTCCATAGATTTCTGATTGGGTTGAAGTGTGGGCTATTCCCAGGCCATTCCAAAGCACCTTTTGCACACAGCAGCAACATGACATGGAGCTGAATCCTGTTGAAATAGAATATATTTCAAGCATATATATTTCAAGCATATGAAGCATATATATAAATGCTTCAGTATCTGGGAAAAGATCACCTGCGGAACACTTCAGTTTGGGCTCAAGTATTTCGTTTATGCATTTTTCCGCATTTATATTCCCATTAATGACGCAAATTCTTCCCACACCTTTTGCTGCCATACAACCCCAGATCATCACACTGTCTGGGTGTTTCACAGTCGGTGTAATGCAAGTAGGATGTAAATCTTCTCTGATTCTTCTCCTCGCATATTTCATGCCATCACTACCAAGCAAGGAAATTTAGGTTTCATCGCTCCAAATAACACTGTCCCATTGTTCCGCTATACAGTTAACATGGGTTTCATCTTTTCAACCTTTGTTGGAGAGATAACAATGGCTTTTTCCTTAGAATTCTAACATTTAGACCAGACTTGCACTCAACTTCCCATTACATTGCATTATATAGTCTTGTATACACCCAGATGATTTTCTTCTGTCATGTAGGCACAGTCTCTCCATTCTTCAATCGCCAGCTTTGGTTTAGTTTTTCCCAATTTTTCATCTAATTTCTTCATAACTGTAGCCTTGTTCACTTAATAGTACAATTTTATATCACTTTCTGGGTGACCAGTCAACTCTTTGTGCCATTTCTTTAATTTGATTATGTTTTTCAACCTCTCTAAATGACCAACTTGATAGCAATCACATAAGACACTGACAAAAGTCAACCTAAGCAAGTTGTGCTTCTTTTTTCTGGTTATTTGGCTATAAGGTTTGATAGAATATGAACAAACTTTGTTTGATTGCATTGTTGATTGCATTCTTGATCAAATTATCTTTCCATTGATATATAAATTTATATTACTCCAAAAGAAGAACTACACTTTTTCCCCAAAAGTCTTCCACAATTTTGACCACTACTTTATATCAAACAAAGCAACATTCAACAACACATAAGAATCTCATAATAAATATGTTGGTTAATGACAAACAATACAGGTAATGAACACACACCCAACTCCCTTCAATACTTCTCCATTTCTTCCTGAGGCTCTAATCCCTTTTTGTCTCCAATGCAGATTGTGATGAAACGGAAATCGAGAACAAAGGTGACAACGACAAAATCCCCAGAGAGGAGAAGCCACGCAAAAATTTGGAGTGTGGAGAAAGCTGTAGTCAGAGCTCCCATTCCACTTGCCATCAACAAAATATCATTGGAAAGACACTCTATCAGTGCATGGAATGTGGAAAGAGGTTCAGGAAGAGCTCCATTCTCACTTACCATCAAAGAATTCATACAGGGGAGAAACCATATCAGTGTGTGGAATGTGGAAAGAGCTTCACTCACAGCTCCAATCTCACTTCCCATCAAAGAATTCATACAGGGGAGAAACCCTATCAGTGTGTGGAATGTGGAAAGAGTTTCAGGCAGAGAGTCAGTCTCACTTCCCATCAAATAATTCATACAGGGGAGAAACCCTATCAGTGTGTGAAATGTGGAAAGAGCTTCACATGTAGCTCCTCTCTCACTTCCCATCACAGAATTCATACAGGGGAGAAACCCTATCAGTGTGTGGAATGTGGTAAGAGCTTCAGGAAAAGCTCCTCTCTCACTTCCCATCACACAATTCATACAGGGGAGAAACCCTATCAGTGTGTGGAATGTGGTAAGAGCTTCAGGAAGAGCTCCTCTCTCACTTCCCATCACACAATTCATACAGGGGAGAAACCCTATCAGTGTGTGGAATGTGGTAAGAGCTTCAGGAAAAGCTCCTCTCTCACTTACCATCACAGAATTCATACAGGGGAGCAACCGTATCAGTGCATGGAATGTGGAAAGAGCTTTAGTCACAGCTCCCATCTCACTTCCCACCAAAGAATTCATACAGGTGAGAAACCCTATCAGTGTGTGGAATGTGGAAAGAGCTTCACTCATAGCTCTTCTCTCACTTCTCATCACAGAATTCATACAGGGGAGAAACCCTATCAGTGTGTGGAATGTGGAAAGAGCTTCAGGAAGAGCTCCTCTCTCACTTCCCATCAAAGAATTCATACAGGTGAGAAACCCTATCAGTGTGTGGAATGTGGAAAGAGCTTCACTGATAGTTCCAAACTCACTTTCCATCACAGAATTCATACAGGGGAGAAACCCTATCAGTGTGTGGAATGTGGAAAGAGCTTCAGGAACAGTGCCCATCTCACTTCCCATCAAAGAATTCATACAGGGGAGAAACCCTATCAGTGTGTGGAATGTGGAAAGAGCTTCAGGAAGAGCTCCCATCTCACTTCCCATCAAAAAATTCATACAGGGGAGAAACCCTATCAGTGTGTGGAATGTGGAAAGAGCTTCAGGAACAGTGCCCATCTCACTTCCCATCAAAGAATTCATACAGGGGAGAAACCCTATCAGTGTGTGGAATGTGGAAAGAGCTTCAGTCAGAGCTCCAAACTCACTTCCCATCAAAGAATTCATACAGGGGAGAAACCCTATCAGTGTGTGGAATGTGGAAAGAGCTTCACTGATAACTCCTCTCTCACTTCCCATCACAGAATTCATACAGGGGAGAAACCGTATCAGTGTGTGGAATGTGGAAAGAATTTCACAGATAGTTCCTCTCTCACTTCCCATCAAAGAATTCATACAGGGGAGAAACCCTATCAGTGTGTGGAATGTGGAAAGAGCTTCACTGATAGCTCCTCTCTCACTTCCCATCACAGAATTCATACAGGGGAGAAACCCTATCAGTGTGTGGAATGTGGAAAGAGCTTCCGTCAGAGCTCCGATCTCACTTCCCATCAAAAAATTCATACAGGGGAGAAACCCTATCAGTGTGTGGAATGTGGAAAGAGCTTCAGTAGGAGCTCCAATTTCACTTCCCATCAAAGAATTCATACAGGAGAGAAACCCTATCAGTGTGTGGAATGTGGAAAGAGCTTCCGTCAGCGCTCCGCTCTCACTTCCCATCACAGAATTCATACAGGGGAGAAACCCTATCAGTGTGTGGAATGTGGAAAGAGCTTCACTCATAACTCCCATCTCACTGCCCATCAAAGAACTCATACAGGGGAGAAACCCTATCAGTGTGTGGAATGTGGAAAGAGCTTCACTGTTAGCTCTAAACTCACTTCCCATCAAAGAATCCATACAAAGGTCGGAAAAACCAGTATACAGCTTTAGGAGCCAGGCAAATCCACTGCTTTTTAACCGGGCCTTTTTCTTATTGACATCTAATACTATTTTAACATGTGATGTTTTGTGTTATTATGTTGTGTTTTTATGTTCTAAGCATTCTGAGACGTGTGGGTGTAGGGAATACGGCCAACTCCTAAATGCCAAGGGGTCTTTGTCCCCCCTATTAAATATTGGAGGAGGCCACCCCCCAGGTTTTCTTTGTGTGTTTTTTCAAATGCAACCTTTTTTTCTTCCACTACTTGCCATACAATTTCGCTTTCAATTTGCCCTTTTAAGAAATGACGCAGGAATTCGCAGACTTTTGGGATTTGGATTTGGAACAGGATGAATTTAAAATCGTGACTGCCTTTAGACTTAGAAGAGGAGGGAAGAAAGAGAAGAACAGAATAAGAGACTGTTTGATTACCCTCCGAACTAAAAAAGAGAGAGATAAAATTTTGGGTTGGCATTATCAGAATCCTTTGGAAGTACTACAGTCAAGAGTGGAGATTTTTAAAGACATCCCGAAATACCTTTTGGATCTTAGGTCCAATTACAGTGATTTGGTTGCCCTGCTGAGAAAGAACAAAGTTAACCTTAGGTGGGAATTTCCCCAAGGCCTATCCTTCAGTTTCAAAGGAAGGAAAATAAAAATAAAATCAGTAGAAGATAAAGCTATTTTTTTGAATAATTACGAAGAAGATCTGCAGAAGGGGTCTGGAAAAGAGTCAAGAGCATCGGACAGAAGATCACCTGATAGAGGACCAGAACAAAAAGCATTGGACAGAAGATCACCAAAAAAAGGAATACTGGACATAGCCAAACTACCCTTCAGACTGGACAATCCAGTGATATCAACAGAAGAAGAGCAAGCATTGGGTGTAGTTGGAGGAAAATCAGAGTAATCACACGGCATTGCAAATATTAAGTTGGAATATTAATGGACTGAATTCCCCCGAAAAAAGGCGCAGAGTCTTTCATTTATTGAAAAAGGAACAATTGGACTTGATTTGTCTACAAGAAACACATGTGACAAGGCTACATAGGAAAATACTGAGTAATAAAAGATTGGGCCATGAATTTATTTCATCAGAAAAAGTTAAAAAAAGAGTAGTACTTTATGCAAAGGAGAGCCTATCACCGAAACTTATATTTAAAGATGATCAAGGAGGATTTGTTGCAATTGAAATCCAATCACAAGGAGATAAATTTTTTTATAGTAGGCATCTATGCACCAAATGAGGGAAAATCGGAATTTTTTAAGAAGTTACATGAGACTCTGTTGGATTAGAATCATAGAATCATAGAATCATAGAGTTGGAAGAGACCACAAGGGCCATCGAGTCCAACCCCCTGCCAAGCAGGAAACACCATCAGAGCACTCCTGACATATGGTTGTCAAGCCTCTGCTTAAAGACCTCCAAAGAAGGAGACTCCACCACACTCCTTGGCAGCAAATTCCACTGTCAAACAGCTCTTACTGTCAGGAAGTTCTTCCTAATGTTTAGGTGGAATCTTCTTTCCTGCAGTTTGGATCCATTGCTCCGTGTCCGCTTCTCTGGAGCAGCAGAAAACAACCTTTCTCCTTCCTCTATGTGACATCCTTTTATATATTTGAACATGGCTATCATATCACCCCTTAACCTCTTCTTCTCCAGGCTAAACATGCCCAGCTCCCTTAGCCGTTCCTCATAAGGCATCGTTTCCAGGCCTTTGACCATTTTGGTTGCCCTCCTCTGGACACGTTCCAGTTTGTCAGTGTCCTTCTTGAACTGTGGTGCCCAGAACTGGACACAGTACTCCAGGTGAGGTCTGACCAGAGCAGAATACAGTGGCACTATTACTTCCCTTGATCTAGATGCTATACTCCTATTGATGCAGCCCAGAATTGCATTGGCTTTTTAAGCTGCCGCGTCACACTGTTGGCTCATGTCAAGTTTGTGGTCAACCAAGACTCCTAGATCCTTTTCACATGTAGTGCTCTCAAGCCAGGTGTCACCCATCTTGTATTTGTGCCTCTCATTTTTTTTGCCCAAGTGCAATACTTTACATTTCTCCCTGTTAAAATTCATCTTGTTTGTTTTGGCCCAGTTCTCTAATCTGTCAAGGTCGTTTTGAAGTGTGATTCTGTCCTCTGGGGTGTTAGCCACCCCTCCCAGTTTGGTGTCATCTGCAAATTTGATCAGGATACCCTTGAGTCCATCATCCAAGTCATTGATAAAGATGTTGAATAAGACCGGGCCCAAGACAGAACCCTGTGGCACCCCACTAGTCACTCTTCTCCAGGATGAAGAGGAACCATTGATGAGCACCCTTTGGGTTCAGTCAGTTAGCCAGTTACAAATCCACTGAGTGGTAGCATAGTCAAGACCGCATTTTACCAGCTTCTTTACAAGAATATTATGGGGCACCTTGTCAAATGCCTTGCTGAAATCAAGGTAGGCTACATCCACTGCATTCCCTTCATCTACCAGGCTTGTAATTCTGTCAAAAAACGAGATCAGGTTAGTCTGACATGACTCATTTTTCAGAAATCCATGCTGATTATTGGTTATCACATCATTTCTTTCTAGGTGCTCACAGACTGTTTGCTTAATGATCTGCTCCAGAATCTTCCCTGGTATTGATGTCAGACTGACTGGGCGGTAATTATTTGGGTCCTCTCTTTCCCCCTTTTTGAAAATAGGGACAACATTTGCCCTCCTCCAGTCTGCCGGGACTTCGCCTGTTCTCCAGGAATTCTCAAAGATGACTGCCAGTGGTTCTGAGATCACATCTGCCAGTTCTTTTAATACTCTTGGATGCAGTTCATCTGGCCCTGGAGACTTGAATACATCTAAACTAGCCAAGTATTCTTGTACTATCTCCTTAGTTATTCTGGGCTGTGTTTCCTCTGCTGAATCATTTGCTCCAAATTCTTCAGGTCGGGCATTGTTTTCTTTTTCGGAGAAGACTGAGGCAAAGAAGGCATTGAGGAGTTCAGCCCTTTCTGTGCCCCCTGTTTGCATTTCACCATCTTCTCCTCTGAGTGACCCCACTGTTTCTTTGTTCTTCCTTTTGCTACGGATATACCCATAAAAGCCTTTTTTGTTGCTTTTAACCTCTCTAGCAAGCCTGAGTTCATTCTGTGTTTTAGCTTTTCTGACTTTGTGTCTACACATGCTGGCTATTTGTTTGAATTCCTCTTTGGTGGTTTCCCCCCTTTTCCATTTTTTGTAGACATCCTTTTTTAATCTTAACTCAGTTAAAAGTTCTTTAGATACCCACCCTGGCTTCTTTAGGCACCTTCCATGTTTCCGTCTCCTTGGTATTGCCTGAAGTTGTGCTTTTACTATCTCACTCTTAACAAACTCCCAGCCATCATGAACTCGCTTTCCTTTTAGTATTACTGTCCATGGGATCTCACCCAGCACTTCCCTAAGTTTTATGAAGTCGGCTTTCTTAAAGTCAAGAAATTGAGTCCTAGTATGCTTGGCTGCTCCTTTCCACTGTATAGTAAACTTCAGAAGAGCATGATCACTCACGCCTAATGATCCTTCCACTTCTACCCCACTGACCAGGTCATCAACATTGGTTAGGACCAGATCTAAAATGGCTGTTCCTCTTGTTGCTTCTCCCACTTTCTGGACAATGAAGTTGTCTGCAAGGCCAGTGAGGAATCTGTTTGACCTTATGCGCTTGGCTGAGTTTGACATCCAACAAATATCCGGGTAATTGAAGTCCCCTATTACTACTATCTCCCTTCCTTTTGCATGTTTGGCCATCTGTTCCAGGAAGGCATCATCTATGTCCTCCGTTTGGCTTGGGGATCTATAGTAAACTCCCACAATGAGGTCACTGTTATTCTTCTCTCCCTTAATTTTGACCCAAATGCTCTCACTTTGGCTTTGAGGTTCTAAATCTTGGATCTCTTCACAGGTATACACATCCCTGCTAAGTGGATGTGTATGATGTGGCTAGTCCTGGGAAAGAATATTCCAGGCAGTTCACGGGATTCACAAGGCTTTGTTCTCAGTGTAATATGAGACCTTCCTGTTTCGTATGTGAAGGAAGTCTGTGTCACTTGCTCGGAGGAGACTGAACTGATCGGAGATGTTTTTTGTAGAAATGTACAGTCAGAAATAAACAAGATGTAAAAAGCCTTTCTGACTATCTTTTTCCCCCTGCTGGTATGCAAAGGGGCAAAGGGGGTGTGCATCTTCCATTCCGGGGGATGTCGCCTATCAAGATCTCCCTGGACTGTCCGGGATGTCAGCCAGAGAGGATCTCCGGTAAACAGGCCCCGGGAGCAGGGAGAGAGGCCAGCCTCTCCCGAGGGGGCAAGTTTTCCAACAGAAACATCATACATACATCACAGAAAAGGCGGTCTACAACAGAAATCTGAGTGTTGTTTTTACCTTGTCTGCCAGGTTACCTGTTAATGGTCACTTGACTAGATTACCTGGGAAGGCTGGCTATTCTTTTGTAATGATAATACTTCATTCCTGAGCCAGGTCACAGGCTCACCCTATTCACACCTTAAATGTGCCCTTAAGGCAGGATTTGTGAGGACAGAGACAATGGGAAGGTTTCTGCATTTCCTTTGACCTTGTAGAGAAATATTTGAGGTGACTGAAAGAGTCAAAGAGTCAAAATGGCTTTAGGACTTTTCCTGTGGGTTTTGGACATGTGGTTTATATATTTATATATGTGTTTGCTTGGTACATTTAGCGCTCTCTCTCTCTCTCTCTCTCTCTCTCTCTCTAACCTAAAAATTCTTGTAACAATTCCCCCCTTTGGGGATATAATTTTTTTCTAAAAAATTTCTGCCCCACAAATAATAACCTGGTATGTTGTAAATGGATGCCTTCGTTTAAATCTTGAGAGACTGCATGTGCTTCGCTGCCGCCCGCCAGCATTTTAAAATCTCCCCGGGACAGCGGAGAAGTCTCCGCTGTCCTGGGGGCTTTTAAAATGCTGGCGGTCGGGAGGAAAGCCCTCCTGTCCCCGGAGCTTGGGGGTGGGAGTGTTAGGATATTTCCGTTCCACCTTAAAAGGGAGCAGGATGTTTTGTATAACAGCCTGCGTAAGTTCCTGTCTCACAGGATGTTTATGCTATATGTTCCTTTCGTTTTCTGTCTGTTTTTGCCTGAGCAGTCGGAGCAGACGGTCATGATTTCTTTGTTCTGACCAACGCCAAATAAACAGTAAATATGCATGCTCTGCTGTCCTGCTGTGCAACTTCCTGCTGTGTGAATTCTGCTGTCAGAGTGTGCTCTAAGCCAGAGGCTTAGTGTCGCTAAATAGCTGATACTGCGTGACTACGGGAGGTCGATGGATCGTCCAGTACCGAGCTTCTGGCCTCAGATGGACCTTATCTCCCTGGCAGTATCCCAACAACAGGTTTCGGGCCCAGATTCACGGCACTTGCAGGAGAGTAAGACTGCGACAGACTGCTGAGGTATGTGTGGGAAAAGCGAAAGCAGAGGCTTTTCTGTTGCC